>NC_071399.1:64415891-65040891 GCF_022682495.2 Desmodus rotundus | reverse complement strand
TCTATTGTAATAAAAGTTAATGTCCTCTTGAGGATACAATCTTTTCCATAAAGACAATAGGTAACTTTCTAGCAGTCACAAGGTACGGTATCTGCATAAAATAGTTTTCTGTGCATTTGCAAACTTTTATGAATGTGTACTGCTTATTGAGCAGAAAAAAATTACCCATTTGATCTATTATTACATGTATGACTAAAAGACCAGGAAACCTGAGTAAAAAATATGATATACAGAAAATCATTGAAGTGATAAAGAAGTGACTCTGGAGAATTGTGGCCAGACACAACGCGTTTTTCAGTGAGGGGGACAAGTCTTTGAATTCCACTGGCATTCTGACCCTTACTTTTTTTTTCTCCCTCAGGTGATTCCCTTGAGGAGAAAAGTCAGGAAGGAGAAAGAAGTGAGCAACGGGGGAAAGGAGCAATAGCAATTTCATTAGGACAAATCTGAGAAGATTTTACTTCCTTCCTCCAAGTCCAAGGACATGGTTTTTAAAGGGCCTTCCCTAAGGGAATGAGCGAGCGAAGTATCCTGATGAGGATTTATCTGCAGGGTCTTAGGAAGGTTAAAACCATCTTGACATTTCTGAGGACAGTCTTGAAAAGCTGGTTAAAGTTGTAGTTAAATAACTTTGAGGCAAACCTTAGGTCTCTGAGTGCAAAACTCTGAGGGGCGGGGAAGGAATGACTAAATACTGGGAATTTGATTTAAAAAAATCTTACTGCCAAGGAATTTTCAGTATCCAGGTATAGTCTATTACATTATATTCTTGATGATGTTTTTCAAACGTAATTTGTTCTTTGTTTTTGATAAATTTGAAGGGGTTGGGTAGTTTGAATAAATTATACTATGAGAATTGCCTACTTAGCTGTGGTTGACTTGTAAGCATAACATAGAGTCTTCCTACTTGGATGGGGACAGCTGACCCTTGCTACAGATCCCAGGTTTCCTCACGTCTTTGGGGCTTTTGCCAGTTTGAACAATATAGCATCTCCATTGTAGTTTGATGGACATTACTTTTAGTATGATGGAGTACAAGCAACTTGTCTATGTTTAAGTAACGTTTGTATGTTTCCAGTGAACTGTAATTTAATATATATTTGTTCATTCTTTAGTTGGGATTAAAGACTTTTTTTTATTCATCTCTCCCACTTTGCATGGCAGAAAGATTGTATTAGTTTTCTAGAGCTGCCATAACCAAATACCACAGGTTGGGAGGCTTAACTAATGGAAATTTATTTTCCAACTTCTTGTGCTGGAGGCAAGAAGTCCAAGGTCAATGTTACGGTAGGTTTAGTTTCTTCTGAGGCCTCTTGGTTAACCTGCAGACTACCATCCTCTCCCTGTGTTCTTACAGGGCCTTTTTCCTGCATATGGACATACCTGGAATTTCTCTGCATGTTCTGACCTCCTCTTATTATTTGAACACCAGTCAGATTGAATTAGAATCTGCACTAATGGCTTCCTTTTAACTTAATCCTGTTAAAAGACCCTATCTCAAAAGAAAAAAAAATACATTCTGAATACAAAGGTTAAGTCTTTAACATGAATCTTCTGAAGATATTTGCTGAGCATGTAACAGAGATTAATCCTTTATTTTGATATAAGCATTTTACAATAATTTTTATTAATCTTTGATATTGCCTGTCTTCCCCCAGTTTTGTCCTTCAGGTTGTTTTCATATGAGACATTTTTGTTTTATTTTTAATATGTTTAATTTATCAATATTTTTACTACATATAGTTTGCATTTTGAGAGAAAATTTAAAAAGTTTTCCACTCCCAATATTTTAATTCAATTCACCCATATTGAGTTGTTTTATTCTAGTCCTAATATAATTTTATTATTTATAAATGTTTGATCCTTTTGGTGTTTGTTCTATTCTGGCATATGTTGTAACATACGGATCCAGTTATTTTTTCAATGACCATCAATTTTCACAATGCTAATGGTTTATAAGTCCATCTTCATCTCAGTAACTTGAATGACAATTTAATAAATTTTAAATCTTAGTAGTTTTATTTCTTTCTTTCTGAACTTTGTGTTCTGTTTCATTAGTCTGTCTGCTCATGTGCCAATACCACAAGGAATGATCTCTAAAAATAATTGTTTTACAGCTAAACACTAAGAAATTGAGAAAATAACATAAGCCCTTCATGGCCTCATCTTTAATTACATCTTTAATATTATGTGTGTCATTGTGGCCAGTATCTTATATGCCAGCGATGGGCAAAGGTTTGCATTTTCTCTGGAAGTTTTACTTTTTTACGTCCCTGTGTATTTGCACATGTTGTTTCCTTTCTGCCATTCTTGTACTGGCAATTTCTTTCCTTCATTCATGGCTCAAGTGTTACCTCTGCAACAGTTTCCGTGTGAATGATACTTCCCCATGCAGTTTGTGCCCCCTGCTCTCCATGTATAATGTGCTGTGAAGTAGAGTATTTATAGGTGTGTTGTAATTCTTTTGCACGGGAATCTTATGTGCTTTGTTCTTATTTCCCCTGTACTTAACTTCGTGTTTCTTTAGAAGAGACACTCAGTAGATAGATACTTGTTCACTGAAGGAAATGAATACTTTGTGAAACAATACCTGTCATAAATATGTAAATGTTTCCAGTGAACATTAATGTTTACCTTCAGGATCAGAAGTCCTAAATAGTAAACAGTTTGAACTTTATATTGTTGAAATCTATTCCAAACCGAAGGATTCTATGAATTTCATCCTTGTTCCTCGCTGGCTCAGTAGCTCTCAGCTTTGTCAGTCTGGGAGAGGTGAAACTGATGTGGGACCTTCCACCAGAGTCCCCAAACCTGGAGAAGCTGGTCACTCACCCAGCACTTCCCTTCCTGGTTAGAGCAGCTCTTTCTAGCTGGGAAGTTTCTTCTTGGTGTTAAACAATGCCACGTGGGCTATGAGATGATGCTGAAAAAATGAAGTTGATATCCTTTTCTTCCTGTGTAATTCTCTCAGGTGTCCCAATTTTTGTTCCATGGCGGTGTTAAAACTTCTAAGTACACTCTAAAGGTCTCTCTATGCTGTTTTTGCTCACAGTTTATCTGTCCAATCATTGATCTTTGTGAGGGAATGGGGAAACTGGATTATCCTACATTGACATTTTCCCACAATTTCAATTTAAAATTATTCTAAATAATCTTAATATTTTATATATACTTCAAAGTAAATTTATTTATTTTTTGTTTTCCCCTACTATAAAACATTTTCTACATAAGTCTATATTAATTAATAAAACTATTTCTGGACACTTCTAATTTAAATATTTTACTAAAATTATAGTTATTTGTAATCACACAAAGTACGACACCTCAGTAGGTATCATGTGTTTAAATATTTTGTTTTATTTGGTATTTTTAAAGACATGGTTTTAAGTTTATATTTATTAATTTATTATTTTTCCAGTATTAGTACATAAGGTAATGGTTAGTCTTAAAGTATGTTGAGTTATCATTTCAATTAAATAATTTATTTCATTACAAGACATCTCTAAAATGGGAATGACTCATTTTCTTTAACAATTTAATTAGAAAACAGTTTCAGATACAATGCAGATATTAAAATGTGGAGAAAAATGAAAAAAATTAAAGTCATAGTTTAGCTCTCAATTTAGGTTTATAAATATGCAAAATGATCATATGTAAAAAGTACATTTTCTATTTCTCTGTGCTCTAGTACATTTAAACTAAGGGACCTATCTTCATAGATATTAGCAACGCACATGGCTATAGCATGACAAGCTAAAGTTTAAGAAATTTTAGTCTGAGAAACTAAGTCATACTGAGTAATATTAAGAAATTTGGAAATGCTAAAGAAATAATGCATTCTTCTCTCACACGTATTTATAATTATAGTAAATTTTATTGCAAATTGCTTACCCTCACAAATCATATTTTTAAAACTTTGGTGTCTTTAATATATACATAAAAAATCTTTAGTTATTTACCAATGAATTAGAATTTTTAAATATGTGCAACTACACACTTTCTTTTAAATTCAATTCTGCTGGTTTAGAAATAAACAATAATGCTAAGAAAGTGATGTGGGAGATTAAAGAGAATTAACAAGCAAGACCTATTTCCATTGTACACACACACAAAAATCTAGGAAACTAATTGACTCTTTCACTGTTGAACAGAAAGTGTGTCACATTTTCTAAATTTCTTTACTACATTTGGTACAGTAATCTCCACCACGGGGCAAATTGGCTTTTCTTTCCACGCCATTACCAGCTACAATTCAGCCAATGGGACTTGAGAGAAAATACTTCCAGAATAGTGTCTGAATTCTAACTTTGATTTGTATCAACAGTTTTGTAAAAGATCTGAACAAAAAGTTAACAGATAAATATTGCCTTCTTATCTGTGATTCATCTTTATTTATACTGGTAATTTTTAAAAATCCTAAATAAATGAAGTCATTACTTTGGGAAAATATTTATTTGTAAATAAATGAAGGTCCATTTCACTTTTTTGTGCAACAAAATAATCATAAGAGCTTTTTTCTTTACACATTCATTGAGAAAATAACTTTCAGCATCAAAATATTAATTAAAAATAGTGCTCTTAAGATATAAAATCAGCTTAAGGTTTAAACAAAATATTTTAATAAATTTAATTTTCTAAAGGAAATAAACAGTATAAGTGCAAAGATACTTCAGTCTGTCTGAAAAAAGTCCAACGCTGGTTAATATAACAAGAAGGGTTTGTGCAACATCGATGCAAACCAGCAGCCACGGACAGTGGACTGGAAGGCACAGGTGAACAATGGTGACTTCAGTGTACTTGTCAGTAGGGACAGTAGACGCCATTGAGTGAGCATGTGCACTGTGTGTCCATTGTATTAAAAATGACTGAGGGAGTAGAACAACAAATCTGCATCAAATTTTGCTTGAAGCTTGAACATTCCATTGTGAAAACTATTCGGGTAATTCAGGAGGCAGCTGCTATGGACAACTGGTGATTGGCAGTTTTATCACAACAGTGCACCTGCTCGTGCATCATGTCTCCTAAAGAGTTTTTTAGCAAAACATCAAATCACCCAGGTGACTCAGTTCCCTACAGCCCAGATTTGGCACCCCAGGACTTCTAGCTTTTCCTAAAACTAGACTCACTTTTGAAAAGGAAAAATGCCAGACTGTCAGTGAGATTCAGGAAAATATGACAGGGCAGCTAATGGCTATTGGGAGAACTGTGTGAGGTCCCAAAGTGCCTACTTCAAAGGGGACTGAAGTGTCCCCTTCATTGTCCTGTATATAATGTTTCTTGTGTCTTGTACCTTCTTCAATAAATGTCTCTATTTTTCATATTACATGACTGGATACATTCTGGACATACTTCATACATTAGGATAAGGCTGGACTTATAACAAATTATACATATATATTTTAAAGATTTTGTTTATTTATTTTTAGAGAGAGGGGAAGGGAGAGAAAAAGAGAGGAAGAGAAATATCAATGTGTAGTTGTCCTCACATGCCCCCTACTGGGAACCTGGCCCATGACCCAGGCATGTGCCCTGACTTTGCTTCACAGGCCAGCACTCAATCCACTGAGCCACACCAGCCAGGGAAATTATTAATGTATTTTTATATCAATTATTTATGTAAGGAAATAAAGTATTAAAAGTATCAGTTATCTGTCAATGTCTCTTGGACTTAGTATGTTGTCAGCCTTGATATTTGCATTGTCCATCAAACTTACATATAGAACTGGTTACTTGACATCACAACTTAGATGTCACAGGCAGTTTAAATTTAACATGTCTGTGGCAGTGGCCTTGATGTCCCCAGTACACTCATATTCAGATATCCAGTATAAATTCCTCAGTCTTTTTGTTCTGCTTGCTAAAGTTTAAAACTTAGGAATCATTCCTTGTTCATTTCTATAATGCCCAAATCAAATATTAGTCCTCTTAATATTCCGAAGTCACTAGCCCTTCTGAAGGACCACTATAAACCCAGACCAAGACATTATTATCTATCTGAATCTTTATAATTGTCTCAGAGTTCCCCTATTCTTATTTCTTTTCTCCAACAATAGTCTATTTCCATCCAGTTGGAGTGATTTAAAAATAATTGGCCTATGGGATAGCCAAGATAGTAGCAGAGTAGGTGAAAGCTACATTCACCTCCTCCCAGGACCAAACTGAAATTACAACTAAATTATAGAACAATCATCCTGAATAACCAAGTGAAGAGTAGCTAAAGAGAAGCATTACAATCCGGGATTTACAGAAGCCATACTGAGACCCGTAGGAATGGCAGAGATGCGAAAAATTCTGGTCCCGCTTCCACAGGCAGCATCTGAGGTTCCAGAGGGTTATCTCAGCTGCAAGAGTGGGGGTTCCCCCTGAGAAACAAGGGTGTCTCAACATCAAGCCAGGCTCCCCAGCCCAGAGCACCAGAGCTAGGAAGAGGCACGCACATAATATCTGGCTGTGGAAGATGGCAGTGTTTCTTTCTCTCAGGAAGAGACATGAGTGCACTAGAGATGCAGTTGCCCCCTTAAAAGGCCAACATATAAGATTTCCTTCACAGTCACTCATCTTGGGCTTCACACATAAGAATAAACTCAAAATGGAATAAAGACTTATATGTTAGACATGAAACCATACAAATCCTGGTAGAAAACATGGGCAGGAAAATGTTGGACATTTCTCATAGCAATATTTTTCCTGATATATCTCCTCAGGCAAGAAAAACAATAAACAAATGGGACTACATCAAACTAAAAAGTTTTTGTACAGCAAAGGAAATTTTCAACTAAAGGAGAAGAAAACCCACTGAATTCATATTTACCAATGATACAACCGATAAGAGGTTAACATTCAAAATTTATAAAAAACTTTTGAAACTCATCACAAAAAAAAAAAAAACCTCATTAAAAAATGGGCAAAGGACCTGAATAGACAATTCTACAAAGAGGACATACAGATGGCCAATGGACATATGAAAAGATGTTCATCATCACTAATCATCAGAAAAATTTAAATTAAAACTGCAATGAGATGTTACCACACACCTCTGTCAGAATGGCTATCACCAATAAGTCAACAAACAAGAAATGTCGGTGAGGATGTGAAGAAAAGGGAACCATTTTGTACTGGTGGTGGAAATGCATAGTACAGCCACTGTGGAAAGCAGTATGGAGTTACCTCAAAAAACTAAAAATGGAACTATTGTACCTTATGGACCAACATTTCCAATCCTGGGAATATATTCAAAGAAACCTGGAATACTAATTCAGAAGAATATATGCACTTCTCTGTTCTTGGCAGCACTATTTACAATAGCCAAGATTTAGACGGAGCCCAAGTGCCCATCAGTAGATAAATGGATAAAAACTGTGGGACATTTACACAAGACTACTTGGCAGTATAAAAGGATATATTTCCCTTTGTGACACCATGGATGGACCCTGATAACACTACGCTAAGTAAAATAAGTCAGTCATAGAAAGACAATTATCATGTGACTTCACCAAAGTGTGGAATCTAGTGAACAATATAAATTAACAAACAAAATAGGAACAGACTCATACATAGAGAACAAAATCACAGCTGTCAGATGTGAGAGTGTTTGTTTGGCTGGATAAAAAAGATGAAAGGATTAAGTTAAAAAAAATACTTTATAGACAACAATATGATGAGTACCAGAGGTTAAGGGAGGTGAGGACAGGTAGTAGATGTTCTAGAGAGGTCATAAATGGTGCTGAATGGAGGCTACAGAGACTTGAATTTGGATGGTGAATATGCAATACAATATACACATGATGTTTACCTGAAACCTATAACTTTACTAACCAATACGTCCAAAATACATTCAATAAAATGTAGGAAAAACAAAGAAATGTGTGCATGCGAAGGTTGCTGTGTCTGGCCATCAAAAATGAATGAATGAATGAATGAATGAATGAATAAAATAATTGGTCCATGACAGTCCCAGAATGAAAACTCTGTCTTCCCATTGATTTTAGGGGAAAAAAAATCATACTCCTATTTCTCATGTCTTTCAACTTACCTCTGTATCTCATTCAATAAGTTGCTGTCATATTTCCAATTCATCAGAATTGTTCTCACATTGTTTATCTACACAGGTTTGACTTTGCCCCAAGCTAGGCCACTACATCTGTTCACCATTTACCCCTTTCAGGCATCCATGACTCAGTTCAAATGTCATTTCTCAGTAAAGCCTGTCAGGACCACCCAATCAATGTCAGTCTTTTCTGCCCATCACCCACATTAATCATTCCTTAGTTTCCTTCATAGAATGTTTACAGGCTAAAATTTTCTTTTATATGCATGGTTTTAATTGACTTGTACCTGTCTATTCCTACTACAAAACGAGTTTCAACAGACTCATGTCATATATACCAAGTGTAGAAGCACTGGCTGGTTTACAAAAGCACTCCTTATTTTTTTCAAATGAATTAATGAATATTTAATGAGCATCTTGTTAAAATATTTACATAATCTTGGCATATGAAGATACTTAGAAGTTACAAACTTGGGCATTGATAAAATTGTTTAAAATCAAGTTTATGAAATAACACTAAATAAAAAGGAAAGATATTTTATCATATTCAATGTAAAGAATTTATCAGTTCAGATAGTGTGATTACATGAATGAAGGTACATGAATGTGCACTTGACCGATGGGCTAAAGAAAGAGATTAGAATATTTTTAATAAGAAAGTTATGCAATCAATCTCCAAACTCACCAAGTTGCCTTTATTAAATATGTACAGTTTAACTGAATAAAGTGGCTTAAAAACAAAAAGAAAATTATATAGTCAAGAATGTATATAAATATTTTAAGAAAAATATGAAAGGGCTTGAAACACATGAAATATTTTTGATAGTGGAAGATGAATGAAAAATAAGCTGGTTTTGGGTGATGGATAAATGGTGGTTTCATAGATACTAACAGAGAAATTGAGAAGGTATTATCCATGGATAATCCCTACATGCAGCAGTTCACGTCAACCAACTCTTATCAGCCTTCTGAAGGTAAAACCATTGAAGAGATTCCAGTTTCAAATACCTTCTCCCATGCCAACTATTGCTCCAATGATGAAGACAGTGAAAGATACACGGGAAAGTCATATAATGCAAAGTTTTCTTCCTGCTGTTGGATAATCTACCACATCAGTTACTTCAGGTGACCTTACATTGTCTAGATACACAAGTTTCAAGGACAGATTTTAAACTTTTGTAAATGCCACTTGCTCTGTGTAGAAATTAAAATTAAAGTGGGAGAAAGATTATCGAAAAGGATGAAAATATTACTTTTCTTAACATTTTTAGTTTTACATAATATCAGACACAGGGACTTTGCAAGACTAATGCACGCAATTCAAACTACTACTTTACTCAGCTTACTAGTTTTGCTTTATCATTCTCTATTTCTTCATATTTTAGAAACATTTGAGATTAGAAAAAAAAATTAACTTTTTCCTTAAAGAAGTCAGTCTGCATTTCCTAAAACAATATATATATATATATATATATTTTTTTTTTCTTACAGGACTTCAAAACAAGTATCCAAATACAATTTTCTATTTCTATGGCATTTATTCAGATTTGCATTTGCTCAGTAGTGTTAAAAAACAAATTTCTGCTGTTTAAGTCACCAAGTCTATGGTATTTTGTTATGGCAACAACAGCTGATTAATATGATTTCTATGGGTATTCCAATAGAAGTTAGGTTCATTTGAGACATATATTGATACTAGGGCTTGGTGATTACTAGGTGACCCACGTAGTGGACCACTTGTTTCTCCCCTCTAATGCCAAGTATGACATTGATTTGCTTCATACTTAAACAACAGTGTCATAATAAGAAAAGAGAAAAACAGAAATGTTACATTTCAGTTGCTAGTGTAAGAAACAACGGTGAGAAAACTAGATACTGAATAAAATTCAATGAGTCTAATTTTAATTGCATAGCAGAACTGGTAATAAAAATAAGTAAATAAATAAATAAATGAAAAGATCATGGAAATCCAAAGCCTTCAATACAGAGGCAACAGGAAACCAGTGAAAAAACCAAGGGTTAAAAACACATAAAACAAAACAAAAAGAAGACTCATGTTTGACATTTGTCATACAGAAAAAGACAGACATGCATCTTTTTCTATCTGTGCTGAGAGTAAAAGACAAGGTTTTATGTCTTTGCTCAACTTAGGACTGGAACTGAGAACAGCATATAAAACCCCTAGTGAAGAAATAGATTACACACAATCTCCATGATCTCAGCCATGGCTCTTAGCAAGTGGAAACATTTCCTGTGATAAAGAGTTACTTTGAAAGCATGTATTACTCATATGGTCTGGAATATCCAAAGCTAAAAATATTGAGGCAGTTGCCAGTAGAAAAATACCTGGGCTAAGCAAACACAATTACTCTTTGGAGAAAAGCATGTTCAATTAGGATTTTGAAACAAATTTAAAAAAAGATGAATAAAGTATGAACATCTAATATATGAGTATAAAATGGTGACTATGGTTTATAACACAGTATTGTGCATCTGAAATTTACTGAGGGAGTAGAACCTATCTATGTATTCTCATCAAAAAAAGAGATCAATATGTGAGGTGATAAATATGTTAATTAACTGGATGGTGGGAATCATATTACAGTGTATATTGAATCATCATGGTTTATACTTTGAATATATTACATTTATTTGTCAATTACACCTCAGTAAAGCTGAAAAAATAAAGGGACAATTTATCAAAAAAATAAAAATAAGGTTTACTTGAACAAACTGCCATTAGTGATAATCAATGGTCTTTAAAATTCAGTGACTTAGTACCCACATTGGCCTTATAAAAACCACATGTAAAATATCAATACTCAAAGTTGTAAATTTAATTGAAACATATTTAGGAATATAACTACTAACTATAACAATACAGATGTGATAAAGAATGAAAAATTAAAAAAAGAAAAATAAATTTTGAAAGAAGGTATATAAATGTATATGTCATACAGAAAAATAAAGATGTAAACATATGCATATATTAAATATATGGATCCATTCAATATATATTTTTAACTCAATGAGTAGGTTAGAAAAATATTTACTTACAACTGAAGACACAGAACAAGTAAGCATTGACAAGATAATGGAAGTTAGTTTGGAAAATGTGTAATATAAATAAAGGAGAATATTAAGCATAGATTTTGAGAAAAGAGAATAAAATTAAAATTTCTACTACTACTACCACCTAAGTGAATTTCCAAGAGGAAAAGTGATATACAATGAAGGAGAGACAAAATTTGAACATATGACTTGGATTTGTCTAGAACTGACATATCACACGATTAAGTCAGATTCAGAATGAAGGAAAACAAATACTGAGCAAACAGAAAGAAAAATATACCCAGCCATATCATAGCAAAACTATAGAACAAAAATGCAAAAGATATGATCTTAAAAGTAACTGCTGAAAAGGGGAAAATACCTATAAAAATGACAATTAGACTTGTAACAAGAGTCAATAGTACGATGAATCACAAAGAGTGAAATAACGTCAGAGGGATGCCGGTAAATGATGGTCAGCACGCACTGTCAATCTACAAGGGAGCAAAACCAGCCACTGTCATATAAACAAAATTCCAAAGGGCTTCACAAATAAATTTATTCATGAATAAGATAAATTATTCAATATGAAAGGACTAGGATATCATTTTGTAAAGGTGAACACACAAATTAGTATAAATGTAGATGAGCATAGGTAAGTGTCTATAAAACAATAATTTGTTTTGTTGTTGACTCCATTACCTATTGTTGCATGAGATGACCTTCAAATTTAAAGACTAAACAAAATAACAAGTTTTTGTTCTGCATTTGGGGCTGGGCATGGATAGCTGCTTTGTTCCCTGTGCTTTCTGATAGAGCTGGAATGTTCAATATAGCTTTGTCTTTCGTGTGTGGAGTCCTAGCTGGCATGGCTGGAATTAGGGGAGCTAACTGAGCGTCTTTTTATTCCCCCCATGGGTTATACCACAATGGAGTTGTTAGACTTCTATACACATTGGTCCTGAAAGAACATTCGGAGGATAAGTTCCCAAGTGCAGGCAGTTATTCTGCCTCGGTCAGTACTATGCTTCTCAATGTCTCATTGGTCAAACTAAATGACATGTCCAAGCTTAGCTGATGTGACTGTAGGCTACACAAGATTCCACATATCAAAATATATGGTTTATGAGGCTACTAATGTTATAGTCTGCCACAGTTACTTAGTTGTAGAGTTTAAAAATATATAATTAGATGTATGGCAACAATAACATATAATGGATGTTATAACAGGGGTTTCCAAACTTTTGGCACCGCTGGGCCACACTTGGAGAAGAGGAGTTGCCTTGAGCCACGTTTTAAATATATAAATAAAAACAAAAACTGATGAGCAAAAAATAAGGTCCGTGAAGAATTTTTGTGATATCTGCCACCACAAATAAGCAAAAAAGTCCTCACATAATAACCTTAAATACACAGTGGCCCCTTTGATAGTCTTCTAAAATCATCAAGCGGGTCCCAAGTTTGTGATCACTGACATAGAAAATGTACATGTCTAAGTAATAAAACAGTATAAACCTTCATATTAAAACTAAATAATGTTTCACATACATTTAAAGTTTTGTGTTGGGCCAAATTCATAGCCATCCTGGGCCGCATGCGGCCCATGGGACATGTTGGACACCCCTGTTTAAAAGAAAATTAATAGTCATTAACTGAGTTTTATTTCATACATATATAATTTCACTAGTTTTCAACAAATCATTTTACATAGTGCCTCACTTGAATTCATGCAATATATTTTGAATATATTAATGTGTTGCTTATTCATTTATTAAATTATAAGCAATTATATTATAGTATCTTAGCAAAATTGTATTTAATGCAGAAGTGTATACTATGGATATCAGTATAAATTCTTCCTACATCACTTACAAGCAATGTTTCCTTAGATAATTTATACAACCTTTCTTAAACTCATTTTTGTATAATGGAAACCATAATATATAAAACACTACTGCATAGATTGTAATTAATATATTCAAGTGTTCATGTTCCTAACAAATTGTTTTTTATGCAATCTCAAAGGTACGTAGTTTGCATTATTATTAGGAAAAAAGAAGGTAAAAGAGAAATAGGAGGAAAAGGAGGGGAAAAAAGGCTTTTTCTAAGATCAATATATAAAATGCATTTTTATCATCTTTTTGTTAGGTTTTCCTATTTCTCCACTATGCTGTATTCAACACACACATATACACATTTAATTACACATATACTTAATGCATATTTATTTTTAAAGTGAAATTAATGTCCATCTTGACAAATACACAGTACAAATAAAACACTGTGAAGGATAATTGTTACTTTTAGCTTTTTTTTTTTCCTATACCAATATTATTCTCCTCCAACCTCAGTATGAGAAGACACGCATTAGGAAAAAGCAAGATATATAGTATCGGGCTAAGTATTACCCAGACTTCATATTCTTAGACACTTAGCTATCCAAAATTTGAAAAAAAAAATGACCCTTTAAAATCACATTCAATAATTTTATGCAACATTACTTAGAGTTTAGATTATTGTGTTGCAGTGTGGGGTTGGATATTATCAAACAACTTTACAGGAACTTGAATTTATAATAGCATGAACAGAAACAGGGACTTCTGCCCAAGATGGAGGTGTAAATAGATATACTTTACCTCCTTGCGTAACAAAAAGAAGGACAACAACAAATTTAAAAACAAAAAACAACCAGAACTGCAAGAAAATCAAACTCTATGGAAGTCCAACAACCATGGAGTTAAAGAAGAAACATTCATTCAGACCGGTAGGAGGAGCAGAGATGGGCAGCTGGGCAGAGAGAATGCTCAGCAAGGCAGCAGCTGGAGGACTGGGCAATCCCACATTTGTACGCAGAGAAACCATGAGGAACAACTGGGGAGCTAGACAGATCACAGAAACCAGGCTTCTAGCATGGGGAAATAAAGCTTCAAAACCACTGACTGAAAAAATCTGTGGGGTTGAGGTGGCAGGAGAAACTACCAGCCTCACAAGAGAGTTTGTTGGAGAGACCCACAGGATCCTATGACATACAGAAAGACACACAGATGGGAATCAGCACGAGAAGGGCCCAATTTTCTTGTGGGTAGAGGGCGAAGTGACTGAAAGCTAAGAGCTGAGCAAGCTGCATTGCTCCCTCTCTGACCCCTCCCCACATACAGCCCCACAAAGCAGTGATGTGGGTTGCCCCACCCTTGAGAATACCTAAGGCTCCACCCCTTCCAACATAATAGGTGTGTCTAGACAAAGAAATATGGCCCAAATGAGAGAACAGATCAAAGCTCCTGAAAAAATACAACTAAGTGATGAAGAGATAGCCAGCTTATCAGATGCAGAGTTCAAAACACTGGTAATCAGGATGCTCACAGAAACGGTTGAGTATAGTCACAAAATAGAGGAAAAAGTGAAGGCTATGCAAAGTTAAATAAAGAAAAATATACAGGAAACCATCAGTGATGGAAAGGAAAGTGGGACTCAAACCAATGATTGGGACCAGAAGGAAGAAGTAAACATTCAACCAGAACAGAATGAAGAAACAAGAATTCAAAAAAATGAAGAAAGGCTTAGGAACCTTCAGGAAAACTTTAAACATTCCAACATCTGAATCATAGGGATGCCAGAAGGAGAAGAGGAAGAGCAAGAAATGGAAAACTTATTTGAAAAAATAATGGAGGACTTCTCCATTTTGGTGAAGGAAATAGACTTCCAGGAAGTCCAGGAAGCTCAGAGAGTCTCAAAGAAGTTGGACCCAAGGAAGCTCACACCAAGGCACATCATAATTACATTACCCAAGATTAAAGATAAAGAGAGAATCTTAAAAGCAGCAAGACAAAAATAGACAGTTACCTACAAAGGAATGCCCATAAGACCATCAGCTGATTTCTCAAAAGGAACCTTGCAGGCAAGAAGGGGTTGGAAAGAAGTATTCCAAGTCATGAAAGGGAAGGATGTACAACCTAGATTACTCTATTCAGTAAGCTATCATTTAGAATGGAAGGTCAGATAAAGTGCTTCCCAGATAAAGTCAAGTTAAAGGAATTCATCATCACCAAACCCTTATTATATGAAATGTTAAAGGGACTTACCTAAGAAAAATAAGATCAAAACTATGATCAGTAAAATGACAACAAACTCACAACTATCGACAACTGAATCTAAAATAACAAAAACAAAAACAAACTAAGCAAACAACTAGAACAGGAACAGAATCACAGAAATGGAGATCACATGGAGGGTTATCAGTGGGGAGGGGAGTAGGGGAGAATGGGGTAAAAGGTACAGGGAATAAGAATCTTAAATGGTGGGTACAAAATAGTATAAGAAATACTTATACTATTTCTTAGTAAAGAATATTAAATGGTAGGTTAAGAATAGTATAACAAATGGGGAAGCAAAAAAAACTTATATGTATGACTCATGGACGTGAATTAATGGGGGGGAGTACTGATGGGAGGGGATGCTGGGTGGAAGGGAATAAAAGGGAGGGAAAAATGGGAAAACTGTAATAGCATGATCAATAAAATATACTTTAAAGGAACAGAAACTTTCATTGTTTTTTTTAAAAAATTTATGGACATATGTTGTAACTTAATTGTTACTGCATTTTCTTTTCCTTCCTCAGCCAATCTGCCTAGGTTGCAAGCAATCGAATGAAATCCAAAAGAACTTTACCCACAATGTCAAGAAATATATTTTCAAAAGAAAAAGAACCAGGTGGTGAGTGGGTCTTGGATATTTTCCTCCATAAATAACAAATAAATTTTGGAGGTAGTTAAATTTTTTTTGAAATCAATATTACCCCCCTATGATTTCACTTTGTCATGGAAACCATATGCAAAACTAAAGAGAAATAAGAAATACACAAACATATTTTCCAATTTAAGTATATAATTCTCATAATATGATACTGCTTTAATATACAAGGGTGAGCAAAAGTAAGTTTATAGCTGTGAGTACATGAGACAGTTTTTCTTGTATTATTTACTAACTATTGCATTATTTACATTACAACTGTGAACATGCTTTTGCACCCCTTGTATTATCATGATAATATAACATCGGTAATCACATAAATAATCATTAGGTCTTAGCATTGTTGTAACTCTTTCATGTTGCACATTACTTAGAATTCCCAACAATGCTATGCAATCCGATTCTTATTCACTCAGTTTTCGAGATGAAGGAATGAGGACCTAAAAAGCTTAAACGATTTTCCCCAGTTAATTGTACTGTTTAGTAGGATGACTTTCAATAGGGATTGCAGTAATAAACCAAGTAAGAAGATTAGAGGTGGCAACGCTTGGTTGCTAAGTACATTTATAAAGAGTAGAGCCAGTGGCTAAATTGGAGGGAGTAATGTATAGTTGACAGGATTAAAGACTAACTGAAATGTCAGAAGTGGCAAGATCTCTGTGAAAAAATTGAGACTTCTGCCTCATACAAACTAGAATAATAGCCAAGAGAACTATAGAAGTGCATGCTGGCATCTGATGTTAGCGGTGAGGGGGGTGTCTCTGTGTGATGGGGTATGTATTACGAGAGAAAATTAGTAGATATTGCAGCACATAGAAAACATTAGATATATATTTTATGGTCACTGGTTTAATTTCTAAATAAATTAAATAGGTTGAGACAGCCTTTACAAGATGGCTTCAAAAAGTAGATGAAGCTGAATATGGAAGTAAAAAGAAACATTCGTTACAAGTAGGTGAGCTGGTAAAGAAAACAAATCTAATACTATATTTATGTGCAACGAAAATGATGTGAATAAAAGTAGACATTCTCAAAACAGGATTTTATTAATTCCTTAGTAAGAAATATACTTCGCAGACTATGTAAAAATAAACAAAATTTAAATAACATTTATTCAAAGTTTTTTCTTTTTCAAATTAGATTAACTATATTAGTTATAGAGGTGTTGCAGTAAATTTATATTATAATCAATTATACAATATATGATTGCAAGGAGAGGTAGTGGTAAAAGGAATGTAACCAAATGCAGGCCCAGCTGCCTGCTGCTACAAAGGTCAAACTCATGAGTCCGGCGCTGGTGAAAAAGCCAACAGCCTTATTCAGATGCCAACAGCCTGATAAGATGGCAGAAACTTGTCTCAAAGCCCATCATAACATCTCAGTGTAGGCAGAGGTTTTTGTAAGGAGGCAGAGGGAAAGTAGACCAGATTAAGGAAGGAGGTTGAAAAGTTCTCTACGTGCAGACCAGCATAATCCATTTTGATAAGGACCTCAAAATTGGTCAGGACATGCTCTGGTGTGCATTGTCCTGGTTTCATCATTCTGGTTTTATAGTCGAAGGTCAGTAAATCCCACAGAGCTGGGATGACTGAAGTTTGAAGTCTGTGTCTTTTGACATTAGTTCCTAGGATTCTTATACAAACATGCTGTTCATCTATAAGCTACACATTAGTCAGAGTCAGCACTTACAGAAACAATGCAAATAGAATGGTGGTGTGGGTTATAATTCCCCACTGTTACAGGGATTCTTGTAGTAGCAAAGATTAGACAAACTATATACAAAAGAAATATTTAGAATATTAATAATATTAAATTAATGTTATGGTAGAACTACTACTATAAGCAAGTACATCAAGTGACATGATGAATATGTTAGAGCCAATTTTTGAAAAAAGAAAAAAAAACAGAGATTTGTCACATGCAGGACTAAACTAAAGAATGTCTTATACCAAAGGATTTTCTTCAGAGAGAATGATGATCTCAGATGGAAGCTTGTAGATATGCAGGAAGGAATGAGGAGGGTGAAAATAAAAATGATAATGTGAGGAAAATTTAAATAATAATGGCATAAAATATTAGCATATTACTTGGTTTAAATAAACATAGAATTAATATACATGAAAAAATATTTTAGGAGGTGGGATTCATATATATCTAATGTCCTGAATTGAACATGAGGATATCAAATGTTTACATTAATATGATTGAGAAACAAGGAATACATGATATGACCTTATTGCTAAACAATAAAGTATGTTAAAATATTACTATACAGTTATAGAAAAGAATGAATAATCAAAATTTTAAAATAATCCATTCAAAAGGAGGCAATTGAAGTATACTAGTTTTCTATTCCTACCTAACACATGATCCAAAATGTAGCAGTTTGAAACAACACAATTTTATTATCTCACAATTTCTGTGGTTCAGAAATCTGACCTGTTTCAGCTGGGTCCTTGACTTAGGTTCTCACAAGGCTAAAATCAAGGTGCTAGTCATCTGTAGATGTGCGTTCATCTACAGACTAATCTAGGGAAGGTCTTTTTTCACCCTCCCTAGAGTGGTTGCAAAAACAATTTTATCATGGCTGTATGAGTGAGGTTCCAGTCTTCTTATTCACACTTGGTTGGAGGTCACTCATCTCCAGAGGCCAATCTCAGATTCTTGCCCTGAGGCTCTATCACAGGGTAGTTTTTCTCCATTAAACCCAGTAGAACAGCTCTATGATACTTTACCTTCCTTTATATCTTATCTAACTGGTCAAGTCCACCCAAAATAATCCTCCTTTTGATTATCATAAAATCAACTTAATAGCAATCTCATCATGAGAATGATATTTCATTATATTTCCTGGTCTGCCCCACACTCAAGTAGAGGGGATTCTACAGGGTAAACACATAAAAAAGAGGGAATCTTATGACCCATCAGAATTCTACCTTCAACAAGAGGGGGGAAAGCAACAGAACAAAGACAATAAATATGGAAAAATGAAAGAGGGTAGGTTAAGATCTAATTATATCTGAAATTTCTTAAATGTAAGTTGTTAAATGTTCTAATTATAAAAGAAACAACAATTTTATGTTGTTCATAACTACATATATAAATGGTATGAGTAAAATACATATTTTGGAAAATGTAACCCGAAGAAAGCTGTTTGTAGCTCTAATATCAGAAAAAAATAGACTAAACCAAAAAGGATGCTTTAGGAAAATGACTGATAGGAAATCATAGAGTTGTGATTCATTAGAAATATAACAGTTATAAATGGTGTGTGTTTCAGACAGCAGTACGGTGGCTACTGGAGGGAAGGCTGGTCGGGCATAATAAAGGGTAAAGGGGGCCAAGTATATGGTGATGGAAGATTATTTGACTTTGGGGGTGGGTACACAATGCAAGATACAGATTATGTATCATAGAGTGTGCACTTCAAACCTATATAATCTTATTTACAAATGCCACCTTAATGAATTTAATAAAAATAAGTGAATTAGTGCATCTAATAATATGACCTCATATATATACAACAATAATTGAAAGAGCTTCAAGGACAAGGTGACACACCATCACCGTGGGCGACTTTTTAATACTTTTGTCAGTAACTGAGACAGCATACAGAGAAGAAAAATAAACAAAAATTATAGAACACTGGGGAAACACAATAAACTCTTTCACTTAATGAAAATATACTAAATACTTAACATTGTCAAATATGGAGAGTTTTTAAGCACACATTAAACAATTACAAAAATTAAACATATCATAGGCCATAATGGAGTTTCAAAAAATTTTAAAAGAATGAAGACACATAATGTATGTTTTGAACACATTATTAAGCAAGAAATTATGAAAAAAGATAAATAAAAATGTTACCTAGTAAACAGACAGGAAAATTATAATGTAAAGTAGAAATATTCTGAATTGCATGGTAATGAAGTTAATGAATATGAAAACATGTGTCTTGCAACTTAAGGCAAATTTAGAGGTAAAATTACATCCCTAAATGCTTGCAGTAGAAGAGAATAAATGATGGAATTCAATCAACTATGCATCCATTTTAAGAAAGTAATAATAAAGGACAGCTAATTAATTCAAAGGATATAGTGGGAAATAATAAAAAAACAGAAATTAATACAATGAAACCACCATAAAATGATTCAGCCAAATGATTCAACCAAGCCAAAGTTTAATGCACTGAGACTAATTAATTGATAAAACACTATCAATAAAGCTTATTTTTTTAAAAAAAGAGAGGGAGAGAGAGCATGCATAACAATATCAAGGAAAATAACTTTTGTGGGCAATGACTGAAATGATATTAGAAAGCCAAGTTAGAGCCAGATTATTGAGGTTCATTTGGGCTAAATTAAGAATTTTAGAATTTGGGGGATATAGATGAAATGATGATATTAAGGAACCTAACCGAATTAATAGTATAGTAATGGTGAAGATAGACACATTCAGAATTATTGCAAAAGAAAAACATGAAGGACTTTGGAAAGAGTTTAATATTGAGATTGGGGAGAAGGAAGAGCAAAGGACAATTGTAAAGCTTCAAACTTTATTAATAAGATAGTTAAAAGTTTATTAATTCAAAAGACTATTTAGAATGAGGGATGACAGAAATAAACAGATAGGAATTTGGGGGACAGAAGCTTGTTTCAAAACGTGGAATAAAGGTGCATACAGCCATTCAAGAGGGGAGATCACGTAACAGCTGAAATGTGGTTTTGCATTCGGTAAGTAATTTGCACTGAACATTGTCAAGTTACTCTGTCTGAATTACAATTCCTGACTTTCTCCTGAGAGATATTAAATTGCAAGATTTTGTATAGCAAGTTTGAATAGTAAAGGATCCTTTATTATCTATTTGGTTCCAGAGTATCAAACAGCAAGTAGTCAGAGAGTGCAAAATATGATAGTGACTATGGAAGTAAGTAAAATCGCCCAGTAATCATGTGTGCGGTAATAAAATAATAGGGTCGAGGAAAAAAATCTAGGGATTACCGAACATAATGTGACAAGCAACAGAAGAGAAGACTTTAAAAGAAAATGAGAATAAACTCTCCGAGGATTAGAGTGTGGTAATGATAGCTAAGAGAACGTGTGGAACGATATAATACATCAAGTTAACAGCCCATGTGTGAGAGGATAAGCACAGGAACCACAGCAGAATTTGCGGTGATGGATTTAAGACGATTTTAAGAGCTAATATAAAAAGTGCGTTATATGTAAGGGAAAGAGTGGGGAAAGGAGATGAGAATTATTCCCAGACTTTTGGTTTGCATAATCATTGGATGGTGTTGTCACCATCTAAGAGAAAAACATATCGATGATTGAGTTTTTTAGGGGAAATATTAATCATTTTGCCTAGGGTATATATTAGGTTCGATGTACCAGGTATTTTAAATACAGAGTTTTGTATATTTAATGCTGCAACTTGGGAGAGCAGGCTGCACCAGACACTATAAAGAACCAGTGTATTAGTTAGATGTTGCTAGTTTATTAGTTTCCTAGGGCTGCTATGAGAACGACCACATATTGGGTGTTTTAAAACAACAATTTACATTTTCACAGTTGTGGAGATTACATATCTAAAGCCAAGGCACTGGCAGGGATATGCTCCTTTTGAAAGCTTTAGGGAAGGGTCTTTCCTTGACTCTTTCAGCTTCTAGCAGACCTATATGCATGTTTTTTTAGCTTGTGGTAGGATGACCTCATCTCTGCCTCCATCTTCACATGGCCATCTTGCCTTTGTGTCTATGTCTGTGTCCAAACTTCACTTTTCTTATAAGGACACCAGTCATATTGGATGAAGGGCCCACTCTACTCCATTAAGACCTAATATTACCTAATTATATCTGCAATGGGCTCATTCCTAAATAAGGTCACATTCTGAGACACCAGGAATAAGGACTTCAATATATCTTTTTGGAATACACAGTTTAACACACAGTTACAGTTGGCTCCAGTACCAATAGTCCATACCATTTTCATATATACATGCTTTTATTTTTCTTGACTCCTTTTCAGACGCCTTGAGCTTGTTGGGCTTCTTTGCGGAGCAACATGTTTAGTCTTATTTCTCTGTACCCCTCACTTCTGATTACCAGACTTACTGAGACCCAAATATATCAAATCAGTTTTAACATAGGACTTTATAATCAGATTTTAGACTCGGTCTACTCCATGAAGAATGTTTTTTCTTTAATTAATTGGTTGAGTAAAAATTGCATCTTCTAATTCTAAAAGTTTCAGAATTGTTCATGTTTTCATTTGTGTTTGCCAATAGGCCAATTGCTTTTGTAGGTCATCTCTTTCTTGCAGTACCTTGTTAAATACAAACTATGTTATCAAACTACATTAATTCCACAAGTTCATTTGATGTATAACTTTTTTCACATTATCACTTTTTTAAAATCGTAGATACTATTACAAATGTCCCCCATTTCCGCCCTCCTTTGCCCATATCCATGCAGTCCCCACAGCCCCCCTCCTCTGGCCTTCACCACACGATTGTCTGTGCCCAGGTGTTATGCATATATGTTGGCTAATCTCTTCAGCTTATAGCTAGTGACCTCCAACCCCTCCTGCCTGAGGTCTGTCAGTCTGTCCCGTGTGTCCATGCTGCTGGTTCTAATTTGTTCATCAGTTTATTTTGTTCATTAGATTCCACATATAAGTGAGATCATATTATATTTGTCTTTCTCTTACTGGCTTTTGATAGTGTTATGAAAAGTTTCCCCACTGCGTAATATTTTACCATTGTTCTGGCCCCCAGAGTTGTGCCTTCCAGTATATGAGGAATATTATTTCATTTTTACAGGTAATGCTGTGGCATCACCACCACAACAACAAAACAGTTGCTTATAAGAGCAGCATTTTATTTCCTCCTTTTGTTACTTATTGACCAGCATCAATTGTGGCTCTCCTTCATATTTCTTCTGATGAAAGATTAGCCTTTGTCTTGATCTGTAGTTCTGTGACCGAGAGAAAAGCAGAAGGGTGTAACCAGACAATGGGGACATGGTGTTTAAGTTTTCCGCGAGGACAAACAATTGATCATTTAGCTCACTTCCATCAGCCAAGTCAAGTCATATTTCTTTTCTAATTCTGATATTGGTCAATGATTTAAAGGGATTTTACCTCTCACACCTAAGCACAGCATTATCTTGCTAATGAATGGGTATGTAAAACCTTTTAGATGGGGGTCAATGAATTGTTGGTAATAATAATAAATTGCATAATAATTAAAGCAATTGTAGATTGAATTAGGAAAGAGTACATAGAGATCAGGAAAGTAATAACCTCTTTATGAAATTTGCCTGAAACGAGAAGCAAGAGGAATATAAAGGATGGTAGGGTGAGTGTGCTATAGATGTGTTAAAGGTTGTTGTGTTCTGTATGGTTTAAAAAAGAATGGCAAGGAGTATGCTCAGAGACTGATAGATAAGGAAGGAAGTGGGGCCACTCATTTTATTTAGGAGAAGTAATAAGGGTAGGTGTTACATAAACTGTTTAATAGCAAGGTTGTGCGTCCAGGTGAGAAAAATTAAGACCAACATTTCATGATTTTCCTCTAAATTATGTAACAAAGCATCAACCTAAAATTAAATAAAATTATTAAAGGTATAGATTAATCAATGTGGGTTATAGAAGTGCTTAAAAATACAAGTAAGAGGATTGATGCATGGCACCAAGAACCCAGTTGCAAAGCTATAGATCTTGAAATTGTAGAGATGCTAATTGGTACAACAATATCGTCTCATCACCAACATTCAACAAGCAGAACATAGTGATAAAAAAGGTACTAGTGTGTTTTTAGGAAAAGAAAATCAGCCAGTAAAATTGGAAAATATAAAACGTAAAGAAAATGTAATTGAAAGATCATTTCTCAGGTGGAAAAGGAGTGATTCGAGATTAGAAGTAATTTCTTGGAAAAAGAGATGTTTTCTTTTGATAAAGAAGAACAGAGGATAAGAGTGGACAATTCTTAAGAATTTCTAGATGACAAATTTTTGGAACCCCTGCAGTTAAGAGCCAGAAAAATATTAAAGGGAGTCAGTTAAGGATAGTGTGACATTTCTGCAAGCTCATTAATGCTCCAACACTCCTTTACCAATCTCATTTTATAATAGTGTTACACAAAACTGGAAATATCGTGGAGGAAGTATTGTATAGATGGTATTTCTGAACCAGTAGGTAGGTGGTGGGAGAAGATGGGGGGGTGGGTATATGCAAAATTCTCACTCAGATATGTAGGAAATAAACAATATCATTCTTCTCACATTTTCTTAATTGTCTTCAGAAAACACATGCACATAAAACACATATAATTGGAGGAATCAATAATTGTCCAGATTTACAAGTATCTTTGGAAACATTTGTACTAACTTCAAACTGCGTTAATAAAAACAAAACAAAAAAGATTCACAAAGAATCTTTCTGTATTTGTTTTATATATTTTAGACAACTTGCTCTTTTACTGTTTTCCCTTACATTGTAAGTTCCACTGTTAAGTTAAGTGAGCGCTTTTGTGGATGAACATAAGCTACATAAAGACTATGATTTCACAACATATACTAAATTCTAGACTGTATTTTTTCAGGATTTTCTTATAAATATTAGAGAATTTTACAGGGGTGGGCAAAGTAGGTTTATAGTTATTTGTATGGAAAAAGACACATAGTTTATAATTATAATAATACAAGAATAAACTCTGTGTATCCTGTACTCACAACTGTAAACTTACTTTTGCCCACCACTGTATATTATTTATAGAAATAATTCTAAAGGATAGGAAGGAAAGATTTGTGATTCAGTTCCTTGATGGTGTAACACACTTGTGGTAGAATAATGTGTTCCTAATTTTTCCTATGTGTTTATCAAAGCAATTGCCTGTAGATAATAAACAAATAAGAGACTAATGGTTTAAAAACCAGCCAACCAGCTATGCCATATTTCTTTATTTTATATTATAAGATATCTATTTTAGGTTACCATGTTTACATTATCTATTACATAATAATCTCAACATTTAAAAGTACTAAAAATTGAATAGTCAAGGATTTTATTTATCTCCTACCTACTTATGATAGATCTATCTATACTATATATCTATCTTTTATTGTGAATTTTTAATGCTCAAGAGAAAAAATAAAAGTGCTTTGCAAAAAATAATGTGTTACTTTGTTTCATGGGCATGTGTAAGGTCCCCTGCATCACTGAATGAGGAAAAATATCTTGATACCTTTTATAATTGTCAGCCTGTTTAATTGAAGTGGTTGTTAATCATATCTGTTATTGGAAAGGTAAGTCAAAAAATCAAAGATGTAATATATGTTGTCTTTATTTAGTGATATTGATTTAGTGCTATTGTTTCTTATCTTAGTAACTTTTTCCAAAACTGTGCTTAGTATCTATACAAATCATTTTTTTTTAAGTAGCAAGTTCTGGTGTTCTCTGGGATTTTATTTGATCTATATAACACCATAGGGGTTTGTCTAGGGAAAATGGGTGGTAGCTTTACAGAAACAGATGTAGATTAAATACAATTAAAAAGAAAAAAAAAACTTAAGGGCTGGTAATTTCCAAAGATGTAATTAAGTTCATGGAATATCATGAGTTGTTTATTATGCATACATAAAATCATAGCCTATAAAACTACTTATGAGCATGGAGAATAAAATCATGTTTACTAATGTGGCATCTATTTGAGGAAAATGGAATATCTCATAAAAGTCACATCCTTATTATTAGAAGCCATTCTACCAACAGTAGAACTGAGTAATGTTATTCAGGGTGGCTGTTAAATAAAGTCACTTTCCTTTACTTTTTACCTTGAAAAAATTTATAATGACTAAAAATACCACAAATAGAGTAAAAAGAAACTCAAATAACTTTCAGTCACGTATTCATGTAAATTCACCAATTTTACTACAATGTATCATTGATACTATCTCATTCTCTCTTTAAGATTTTATTTATTTTTAGACAGAAGGGAAGGGAGGGAGAAAGAGAGGGAGAGAAACATCAATGTGTGGTTGCCTCTTGAGCACCCCCTATTGGGGACCTGGGCCATAACCCAGGCATGTGCCCTGACTGGGAATTGAACCAGCAGCCCTTTGGTTTGAAGGCCAGCACCCAATCCCACTGAGTCACACCAGCCAGGGCACTATATCATTCTTTTGGTGTCATGTATTTATGTATATTCAAATATGATGTCACATTAAGGCTACATAATTCAATGTTTATTTCCTAAAAATAAGGCCATTTTCCTCTATAGTATGATATAACCCTTTAAAATAAGGAAGTCAGTATTGGTAAACACTACTCTCTTTATAGCAAGTGAATCCATCAGGAGTCCAGAGTATCTTCCTGTTTGCCATATCTCTAGAATCAATCAATCTAAAGTTATTCTTCAATCTTTTGGAATCCTAATTTTTTTTCTTTAAAATTATAGACTTGCTATTTCTTAGCATGTTCCTCAATTTGGGTTTGTCTAATGCTGCTTCATGATTGAATTCGAGCCACGCATTTTTAGCATAAATATTATCAATGTAATCCTGTATTCTCAGCACATTCTACAGCACATGACACATGCTGTCCATTTGCGTTATCACTGATAATGTTGACTGTGATCAGCTGGTAGAAGTGCTGCCTTCCTCCACTGTAAATTTCCATAGTCCCTATAGAAATCACAAGTTTGTAGGGAGACACTTTGAGGCTGTGAAAATACAATTTTCCCAATTAATCTATTATGTTTTTAGCATCCATCTATAAAAATTTTGTCTGTACAATAATACTGTGATATACCACAAGTTTATTTTCTAATTTCATTACATCTTCCATATTAATTAGTTGCTACTATAAATGAGAGCTTGCTCCTCTTTCCCTTTCCCTTTTTTAATATTATTGTGAATGAAACTATTGTTCATTATGTTATAATTTGTTACTTTATTTATTTTTAGAGAGAGGGGAAGGGAGGGAAAAAGAGAAGTAGAGGAACATCAATGTGAGAGAGAAACATTGAATGGTTGCCTCTCATATGGGCCCTACTTGGAGACTGACCCACAACCCAGGTATATGCCTTGACTGGGAATTGAACCAGCAAACTTTCACTTTGTGGGATGACGATCAATGAACTGAGCCATACTGGTCAGGGCTTTATTTACTTTTTGATATCCTGATTGTCCTGAGTTATAATTTTTATGGTTGGTTTAAGTAAAGATTATATTTAGAATCCAAGATCTGGGCACCAAGTATGTTCATTGCTAATGTAATACTCCTACCCTCAGTCCCTATCAATGAACTTATGTCAAAAGTGTACATATCCATCACACACACTTAAGTACACACATACACATTTATTGTATATATATGTGTGTACATATATATAATGTGTCTATATATACATGTACATGTAACATTAAATATATGTATATAGACCTATAGCTATATTTATATTTTATCTATACCTTGAAGTTCTATTACTCTAATTTCAATCTAGGACACAGGGTTTATTCTAGATTCTTCCCCTTCTTTTTTTTTAATTAAAAAAAAAATTTTATTGTTGTTCAAGTACAGTTTTCTGCCTTTTCCCCCACCCCTCCTTACCACCCCAGCCTTCTCTGCCTCCCTTCCCCATTTCCACTCCTCCTTGTTATTGTCCATGTGTCCTTTATAATTGTTCCTGTAAGCCCTTCACCCTTTCCCCCCATTATCCCCTCCCTGCTCTCCTCTGATCACTGTCAGCCTCTTCTCAATTTCAATGTCTTTGGCTATCCTTTGCTTGCTTGTTCATTTTGTTGATTAGGTTCTTGTTAATGGTGAGATCACAGGGTATTTGTCTTTCATCACCTGGCTTATTTCACTTAGCATCATGCTAGATTCTTCCCTTTCTATATTTGTATTTTCTGATAGTGAGACACCCAGGTTTTCTGTTAGCTTTCTATTGTTTCCATAACAAATCTCCTCAAACTCAGTGGCTTGAAACAACACAGAGTTATTACTTACTGTTCTGGAAGTCCAACATAAGTGCCATTGGGCTAAAGTCAAGGCATCAACAGGACATTTTTCTGGAGACTCTAGGGGAGAATTGTGGTTGTTTTTGCTATTATTATTATTATTTTATTATTATTATTATTATTATTATTATTTTACTATTAGCCATTTCCACCTTCTAGAGACAATCTATTTTCATTAGTCAGTGGCTTCCTTTCTTCATTTTGAAAGCCAACAACAGCGAATCTCTCTGACCATTCTTCGGTGGCCATAGCAATGGGCACTTGGGCTCTGACCAAGCTCAAACTGCTGCTTTGATTATTAACCGGGTATTACCCTTAACTCCATGCCAACTGCTCATTTCCTCCGTGACCTGCCTGTTTGGCCTGACTTAGTGCCAGCTGTTGACTCACATTGCTCCTTCTTCACTTGTCCCGTCACCACAAGAGAGCTGACATTTGCGTGGTCCATTCCTCTCTCGTACACTCCTGACCTCTCACAGGTCAACTCCAACAGTTATGTTTCAAGTGGAAGAGGATGTAACAGAGGTAAAGATTAAGTTTTTATTTCAAAATCTAAGACTGGTTTGAACCCAAAACATACTGTCAAGTCTACTTTTTGCTAATATTCTTGAAGAAGACTATCATATCTATTCTAAACTTTATTTTTTTCCAACCATGAAATAAAATGATTAGATTATGTTGTCTATTATTTGTGACTAATACACAAGGATGCTATTATTTACACTTCTTAGAAAATTATGCATAATGTCTCTTTCACTTATAGGTAAAATCATCTACCTATAAAAACACTTGTAAAGAGGTATGTTTATTTCTAAATTTAAAAAATGGTTATAATTAAGCTATGTAAATTTTGTCCTTCTAACCCAAGATAATTTGCTATGATTTTCTTTTTTTTCTTTTCTTTTTTTTTTTTTTACATTATGGAAGAATATAGGGGAAGCCAAACTTTTAAAGTGATCACTTCTCTATTACAAAGTAATTTCTTATAACCTCCTTAATGTTGAAAAAACCCTCTTTAAAATGGGTGAATTGTTTTCCTAGGGTTGTCATAACAAAGCATTGGAAACAGTGGCTTTGAACAACAGAAATATATCTCCCACTTTTGGTGAATAGAAGTCCAAAATCAAGGTGTCAGCAGGGCCATTTCCTTTCCAAAAGCTCTGGGGAAAGACCTTTCTTTGCTTCCTCCACCTTCTGGCGGCTCCCAGCAATCCTTGCCATTTGTTGGCTTGAAGCTGCATCATTCCAATTTCTGGCTCCACGTCACATGATTTTTTGTGCTTATCACTATGTATCTTCTAATCTTTTTATACCAACACAGGTTGCTTGATTTAGGACCTACATTAATCCAGTATAAACTCATTTTACCTAATTATATTAACTAATTTGCAAATAAGGTCACATTCTGAAGCTCCTTATTCTTCAACCCACTCTACAGGAAAACATTTAACAACAAAAACAAGAAAAATAAAAAACAAGGGACATTTCTTTTTGTATTTTCTCCTTCCCTGTCCCACATTGTACAAACTCCTTTAGTGCTCACAGACTCAGGTAACGAGGCTGGGCAATGGTTCAAAAGGCTGAAATTTATTCTGGCAGGAGTACCAAGGAACATTTTTAAATGGATTAGTTTTGAGGTTTCATTAGGAAGTTAATGTTAATTTTCTGTAGAATGGCAATAATATTCTGATTATGTAGGAAAATATTCTTATATTTAGGAAATTCGTGCTGATGTGTACAAATAAGGCTTGCAACTTACTCGCAAATATTACAGGGATGGAGAGATGGAGGGAGAGAGAAGGGAAGGAGAGAGTGAGAATGGAGAGGAGAGAAAGATCGAGAAAAAGAGACACAGATAGAGACACAACATTGAAAATAAGGCAAGGTAAGATAGAAAGGGAATGCAAGGAAGTCAAAATAAAGTCTTAAATAAGGCAATCGGGACAACCCAGGTAACCCTCTTGGGGAAGCTGAAATACGAACACTGGCTTGAAGCTGGCAAGAGAGTTAGCCAAGTATGTATCTAGAAGAAAATGTTTCTGGAAGGGGAGACAGCTAGAACAATAATGCGACGATATAAGCATGACTGGTATGTCTGGAAAAGAGCAAGGAGACCAGTGTGGTAGAGTTGGGTAAGTAATGAGGCAGTAAAAAGAACCAGCAGGTATTTGGAGACTAAATCATGTAGGGCCTTTGAAACCATAAGCTTTGGCTTTTACTCTATGTGACATATGAAACCATTGTAGAGTTTTTAACACCGGAATACTTTTAACTATTTTACATCATAAAGAGGCTGATCATTTTGTTGAAAATAGATTACAGAGAATCAAGAAGAGAAGGAATGAGAAGTTTTTAAAAGCTATTGCAGTAATCCAGGGAAAGATCATGAGACCTCAGACATAAGTGATTGTCTTGTGTGGGATGACCAAATGGTGACATGGTAGACATGTTTTGAAGGTAAGTCCACCACAATTCTCTGGTGAATGATGTAAGAAGTAAAAGTATGCAAATAAATGAAAAACTGGAAGGATAGAGTCTTTGTCAACTAAGATGAGAAAGGTTGTGTATAGCATAGGGTGAAGATGAATAATCATGAGATCAATCTCAGGTGTGTTGAGCTGGAAAGTTTGAATATACAGTTTTGTATACAAGAGTTTGGGAGGGTAGTTTGTCTAGTGTAGAAATATACATTTTGAAACTCTCATTCAATAGACGGTATTTACACCATAGCAATTGATGAAGCAATCGAGAAAATGACTGTAGATACATGAGACAAAAGTCAAAGAATAGAAGAAACACACAGAAAGAGACAGATGGAACTCTTAGACAGACAGAAGGAAAACAAAGAGATTGCCATGTGTTAGAAGTAGGACTGATGCCATAGTTGTGGATCTAGCTCAAAACATAAATGTAAAACCCTTTTTTAAAAAAATATTTAAATTTTAAAAAAGTGATAACAGATCACTAAACCAAATACACAACATTAAGCCCTCTCAGCCCAGGGCGCTGTCTCCTGCACAGGTCTCGTTTCAATGAACCTGGTCCTGACTGGAAGCCAATAAAAGAAAATACATTAAGGAAGAGAGATAAAATCAATTGTTTTTAAAAAATACTGAAAAGTTAGATAAGATGAGGACTGAAGATTAATCACTGAATTTATTAATGTAGTTATAACTGTTAACTTGAACTAGGACAATTTCTGTTGAATGGTGTTGGAAAAATTGGGATAGCAGTAGGTTAAAGAATGAATGGGTGGAGCATAATCCGAGACAGTGAATATAAACAACTCTTTTAAGGAGTCTATCCTGCTAAGGGTAAGAGGCAATGGCTGGCAGAATATGTAGTCTTCCCTCCCCTCCCCTCCTCTCCTTCATTCCTTTCCTTTCTTATTAAAGAAAGAAAGAAGGAGAAGGTAATAGAAAGTTTTCAGACTGAAAGGAATAACCTACTAGAATTTGAAAAACAGATTATGTAAAAGAGAAAAATTGTGGAGCAATATCATTAAGCAGGTGGCAAAATATATGCATGTACTCTAATAAATAAATGAGGTGATAAGATTTTCCTAGGCACCCTGAAAACCTGTGTTAACAGACCAGAAGTCAAAATAGGTACATAGAAAAGAGGATGGTGCCTCTGGTGTGCTTTGTTAACTGACTATGGAAAGGCAAGAGATTTGGAGGCATAAACACATAGTCATTATGACTGAATCCAGAGAATAAGGTATAAGTTTATAGAAGATGAGTATATGATGAACATATATTGAAATAATATCTACCAGGGAACTGATAATGTCAGATAACTTGGTTGGTGGGAAGGAGGGTTGTAGGGGTAGAAAATGCAGACAATCTTGTTTCTTTGTTTTGTGTTCTTTGCCCCGGGCCCAGCCATGACATGCCCCAGGCCTACACTGCTTTCCTGTATCAGCAGCAGCAGTAGTGCAGGGCCCTTCTCCCTGATTGGAAACTGGGAGTGTGGGTCCCTGTTGAACAAAAAGAATGAAGGGAATTCTTGTTACTTTGTTTATCATTCTTTCTTCTCACCATTTCTGTGTTGGATGAAGACCTAGTGTTGGGAAGTGTATAACAGCACCAAAGGCCAAACCCCAGTTCAGAGACATTAGATAAATAATTGCACCTTCATGAAATCTACAGATGGCACGATAATGTCTGTATGGGTGGTGGGGATGGATATAGTGCAAGACTGCTTATGAATTCATAATTATTGGAAATCCTTGATTGCTCTCTACATTTGTATTTGTCTCAAATTTCAATAGTAAAAAATGAAAAGAGGATTGGATATCAGTTCTCACAAGGATGTCTACCTGAACAATATAGCTCCCTCCCCCCAATATTCTTCCTTGGATTACAGATGTTTGAGAAATCTAACAAAGATGTTATTTTATTTTGGGATATAGGGAACTCAGAACAACCTCACAACCTAAATAAGAAAACGGGTGTAAACTGCAGAATTATCTTGAGCACATCAAAATTAGAGCTAAAATTAGAAGACAACCAAATAAGCTGACTTTCAAAGAGGGAAAGACCCTGCAAAGAGAGGTGAAACACATATTGATTCTCCTCTAGTGCAAGATGAGATGAAGATGTTCTGGCTGCCATCCAAGATAAGGAGAAAGCAGATGAACTTTGAACAGATTGCCAAAGCCATTGAGGGTCAGCATGTCTGAAAAAACTAGGATTCTAGACAAAGAAAGATTTCAAGTTCTTTCCCAATGGCCTTCTACCTGGAGTTCATGAGAAAGACTCGGTAGTGTAGGAGGCCAAAGAGAACTCCTTTGGGTTGTATAGGCAGGAAGACAGTGATTATTGGCTTTGGGGGTCAGGTATAAAACAGTTTTTTAGCCTTCTCTTTCCTTGGGAGTAAATATTTAAGCTGCTGGAGAAAAGGATTTAAAGCCTGTCAACTCTGACACACAGAAATATACAATGCCACTGATAGAAAAATAGAAGAAAAACTGTCTCTCCTGGAGGGTGGGCAAGTAATTATTTTGGAAACAAGATCCTATAGCACAGATCTCCACAGCTAGGGAAAAGACAGGGAATAGCTGCTCAGTATCAAATATGCACAAAGCAGAGTTTAGCTGTCAGAGGCAGGAGAGGCAGGAAGCTAAGAAAGTTCCCCGTCAGAGGACCTGACACAAAAGAGAATCCCAAAGACCAAGGCTGAAATGGAATAACCAAGGAATACTTTTGCCTTCAATAGGAATTAGGCATGGAGTACAAGTGTCATTTTACTGCAGGGCGGTGGGGCAGAGGCATGGAGAGAGGCACTCTCGGGTGTGGGGCCATGCAACAGCAGCTGACCACCGAGCACGGAGCTCCAAAGCTGAGAAAAACCCTCCAGTGCCCGGTTCCCAGCCAACACACAAAACTCATGGTGCACTGGAGGTAGCCATAGTAACAAAAATAGATGTGGATTAAGTGCAACTCTCATACATTGATTTGGGAATGCAAAACGCTACTGCCACTTTGGAAAATATTTTGGAAGTTTTTTATTAAAATTAAAACCAGCACTGACTGGCATAGCTCAGCAGGTTGGGTGTTGTTCCACAAACCAAAAAGTCACTGGTTTGCTTTACAGTCAGGGCACATGCCTGGGTTGCAGGTTCAGGCCCTGGTTGGGGGTGTGTAAGAGGCAACTGATCACTGTTTCTCTGTCTTTCTCTCTCCTTTCTCCTCTCTCTAAAAATAAATTAAATCTTTAAAAATACTAAAATGCAGTTACTTCATCACTTAGCAAGTCTTCTCCTAAGTATTTACCTGAAATAAATGATATGTTTATTTTTTAAAAATCCCTGTATAGAAATGTGGGCAACATTTTTACAAAAAAGATTTACAAATCTGAAATTTTTATTTGTATGATGGTGGCTATTTATATGCTTAGATTATAAAAGTTCCACAAAATACTATAAAAATAAAGAGTAAAAACATTGGAAGCTCTGGGAATTAAATGAAAAGGCAGAAGAGTATCAGAGTGTAATCCTGGACATGGAAAAATCACAATAGATAATTATCAAAATGGTCTAAAAGGGGTGTCCAACCTTTTGGCATCTCTGGGCCACACTGGAAGAAGAAGAGTTGTCTTGGGCCACATATTAAATACACAAACACTAACAAAAACTGATGAGCAAAAAAAAAGGTTTTAAATAAATTTACAATTTTGTGTTGGGCCGCGGGCCATAGGTTGGACACCTGAAGAAGTTGAAGAGAAAGATATGCCTACAGAATTTTATAACTATAAAACCTTGTATAACTTCAGAGAAATAATTTTATAATTCTGCATATTGAAATTATAAGCAATTTTGAAGAATAATTCCATGGTGAAATAGAGGTAAGAAAAACTTTCAAACATGGTAAATAAATATTTAGAGGGGGTAACAAAGTCAACGACAAACCTGACGCAAGTACTTAGGTGGTGGAACACATTAAAACTCCTGCTATCTATAGCAATAATGTTCATTCTTCTTCTACCATACTGAGTCTGCTCCAAGGCCTGCAAGATCCCATGGATTTGGCCCTTGGCTTATTCTCTGACCTGATTTTCTACACAGCTCCTCCTTTCCCCTACAATCCAATCATACTGGCTTTAATGTAATATATCTGTACCTTTAAAATCCACTTTAGGGCTTTGCACATATCCCTTCTACATGATAGATGTGGCTTTAGAATGTTCTGCACCAGAAGAAAGGATGACAAAATCACATGTAATGTTAACCTTCTTCAGATCCTACTAACCAGAACTGGTTACATGGGCCCAAAATAACCCCCAGGCACGCCAAGAGTCCTCCCACCAGCCTAAGAAAGATGAACCAGATTTGGTGAGCACTTACAAATCCCTATCTCACCAACTTTATTTTCTCTTCAATAGTCTATCTTTTATAAGTTTATAGATGTTATTAAAATATTAATTCTACCATGTTCATTTCAAACTTAAAATCTTTAAGGATTTTCCATTGGCTTCAAGACAATTTCCCTTATTGCCTATCTATATTAATCATGCTGTACTTTCTACAACGCCTCATGTAATTCATGTTAGTTCACGTCTCTTCCTCTAAGCATGCTATCTCCTCTTCTCATAGTGTTCTGCCTCATGTTAGTAAGTCTCTTTCAAAATCCAGAAGATACCCTGTCTCTTTGGTAATAGTATCTCTGCTCTCCCTGAAAAAGTCAGTCACTTATTCTGCCATACCACACTGTACTATATCTTTATTATGTAATTTATTATATTATATGAAAATAACATAACATGTGCAATTTTATTTATGATCCTATACTATGAATTCTTTGGAGGTCTTCCCATGTTTTATTTATTGGTACTTTCTATCACTTAACCCAATATCTATTGTGTAATGTACTGTAACATTAAAGTACTGAAACAAAGTATTAAAGTATTTGCTGAATTTGAAAGTAATAAAAGGTACTTACTTGTTTAAAGTATGTGGAGTCTTTATAAATGGTAATTACAAAGAAGGAGCATTTGGTTTCAATTTCTATATTGTGTAAGTTAGGAGACAATCACCTTTAATTAATAAGATCTTCATGAAAAATATTAAAATTTGAAATATTATTAGAATAAAATTATAGAAAAGGCATTTTGACTAAGTAATTTCTTAACTGAATAATTTAGACAATAAAACTTCAGTTTCAGTGCTGGCCAGGTGGCTCAGCTGGTTGGAGTGTCATCCCATACACTAAGAGGTGGTGGGCTCGATCCCGTCAGGGCACATCATTATGTCACCAGCTTGATTCCCAGCTGGGGCACTTAGGAATCTCCGGTCTACATTCTAAGTCATAGACTGAGTCTCCTCAGTCTATGCTCTGACCAAAGTTTAACTCTGAACCTGCATTGATTTTACTTCAAAGTTATCAAGGGATTCATAGTGTAGTTGCTGTGTAAAGACCATAATGCAGAATACATATGTGTTTCCATAAGTAAAGGCAACTGATCAATATGTGTTTGGTTTTTTCACTTCTCTCTCTCCTTTCTTCTCTCTCTAACAGCAGTGAAAACATCCTTGGGTGAGGATTTAAAAATATGAGTTTTAGTCCTACAATCTATATAAAGATAGCATTGTCTCTCTCTCTCTCTCAATCCATACTCTTAAAATATACTTATTTATTCTATTTGGGCAGATTAAGTAATGTTTCTACAAAGGCAGCCAATTAACAAAACTCAAATTTGTAACTTGTGTTACTCTTAATAGAAAAAAAATCTAATTAAATATAGAAAATAACATGCAAGAAGAGCTAAATCTAGAAGATGAAAGTAATTTTAATTATGAATTTTAAGCAAATGCTTTGTCATGATCAAAAGCTTTTTGATATTCATTTTATCATTTCAAATTTACATGAACTTGAAGTTTAGAAGCAGCTTATTTTAGATATTTATAAGGCTTTGGTTTTGAAAGCTTTAAAAGTTGCCATTTAAGCAAATATTACTTGAAGGGACTATAAATGGCAACATTTTTGTTTTAAAATGCTAATCCTTGAACACATTGATGAGGGCTTGTCAAATAGGAAGAGCAGAGAACGCAGATGAGGACAGATCTCATTTTAATTTTCTGTGATATCACTATTATTGATGAAGTTTTACTTATTTACAGTAAAAATGAGAGAGAGATTAGAGTATTAGGAAGAAAAAAAGTAGATTTTAAAAGCTGCTTCCATGAGGTTATCAATCAATATTTAGATAAGAAAATTGTGGATGCAAATAGAAAAGCTCCACTTTTTATGGTTGCTGTTGGCTTTGGAGGTTATCAGAGAACATTCGAGTAGGCGTAACAATTATATGAGTTAAAACAATGATAAAGATGGCCCTCTAGGTTTAAGAAATCATTTTCACACGGGCCTGTAAATCTTGAATCTGGATTTAAGAAACTTTTATTATGTTTACTTTTCTTTGTTTCTGAAAATTTCTGTCTTTGTAAAGCAAATCATTTGGGCATTTTAACAAAAAATCCTAAAAATTTTTTACTGCTGTCTTGTTTATTTCATGGTAATTTTTAAGATAATATTTGGTAACTTACTATTTTCCCCAGGATTTAAAAAGTTGCTTCCCATTAACAGAAATAGTTTACTAGACGACGGACCCCGGTGACAACCTGACTGTTCCTCTTCCCCATTCGGCTAAGTGATCCCAGTGGAAATCCAGCGCGCACTGGAGTGACTGCAGATCTGTGCTCCCGTCTCTGTTCTGACCCAAGTTTAACTCTGAACCTCCGTTAATTTTACTTCAAAGTCATCAAGGCATTCATAGTGTAGCTGCTGTGTAAAGACCATAATACAGAATACATACGTGTTTCCATAAGTAATGTACTATATTTATTCCATTTCATAGATAATGTAAATTCTTAATCCTACTAAAATATTCATCAAGAATTGTTTTGTAGAGGTTTGTTATTATATATTAAGAGACTACATATGAAACAATTATTAAAGGACAAGGTTTATCAGGTATCTCTAGTACACTTGAAATTTATTCTTCAAGCTCTAGCCTGTATTATAACTGACTATTTTACTGACAGCATCAGTGACAATGATACCTAATTTAACAACAAATTATTGGCTGAATGATTAAATGAAAGAATTTTACATGATTCTTATACCCAACATCACATTTTTTTGCAGAGGTAAAATCTGAATTTTATGTCATTGTCCCACATTTAGCAGAATCTCGCATGTAATAGTATTTTCAGATGATAAGAAGATGTAACATATTTATATGTTCAGAAATCTAGTATTTGTAGCAATGCGTGTTGTCATTGGTGAGTCGAAACACCAGTCACAGTTGCTTTATGAAATTATCAGCTGCGTGACTGCTAGGCACAGTTGAGATGGGTTACTGCAGATCAGGGTTTAAACTAGACAGATAATCTTGTTCAATTCCCTTTCTAGGTGTTTGATACAGTTGCCAGGGTTTTGGAGAGACATTATGGAAACTAATTTCAATGATTGTAGTGTGGTGCCTCTGATACAAAAGGTGGGTAAGTTAGGAATCTAAGCTTAGTAAACTGCCATGTCAGGGCCTCGGTTTCTGAACAGTTCTGGTTAAGTCACTCTTTCTCAAGCTACCTTATGAAGGGTTACAAAAAACATTTAAAACTTGACATTTTCTTTTCAACACTGTCAACATTTTACTTCACAGAGTTGACTTCAATTTTTAAGCAATGAAGTGAACGAATCTTTATTCTTCATGAAGAAACCATTCAGTGTAGACAGTCATATGTGGCAAAACAACAACAACAACAACAAACCCCCCCCCCCCCGATTCAGGAATTAAGCAGGTTTTATCTTTCATCCTAAGTCTGTTATAAGCTATGTGGCTGTGAAAGTAAAACTCAGAACTTTAATATCCATATTTGTTAAATGACAAAGACATGCCTAATTTCACAGGATTTGGTGAACTTTACCTGGAATAGGCAAGTATGTCAACCAACTCTTAGCATGTGCTAGGATGCTAGACTCATGCTACTTTCCCCCACAGGTACATCATGATGATTCACATTAGCCAGACACAGAATATCAGATTTTCAAAACCCTAATCCTGGCAGTAAAGCACCCAGTGCTAATTATATATGCAATAATCAGATCTTCTGAGTACAGTAACGATATGACACATTGTAATATCAAAATTTGGAATTAATATATATTTTTTCTATTTTCTAAGACCTTTTCAGCACAATTCAAATCATGCATATGCTCCTCATGTTTTAGCTGTATCAGGCACCCATTTGGAGCAAGGGAGAACTATTACTAGTCCCATGCTAGCTGCTCAATAAACATACTCATTGAATCAGAAAATATGTTCATTATTCTGTACTTTATGGTTAAGTCTAATAAAACTTTACATTTAGTAAGATTCTATGCCTGGATAATACTATTCGTGCATTAAATTATTAGATCTAACTGAATCTATGTTATAAAATAAAAGGCTTATGGAATTCAAATTTTATTTTGGATTTCTTACAATAGTGACCAACACCATCTTAAAAATCCCCTCAGCTTGGCTAAACTTTAGACTACAATGTTCTCACTACATGCTCCTGACATTCCTTTTCTTTGACCATTTACTTTAGGAAATTTGTAATTGTAAATTCTTTTTCTGTTTCATTAAGATGTAAATTCTTTAAAATATCTCTTGCTTCTCTTATAAGCCAAGGGTGTCTTTCTTAGAACCAGACAGCTACCTCTTTGAAACAGGATCATGCACAAACAGAGCGCCCCTACCCTGCAGACTCTGTAGGAGAGCAGGAACTCAAGTTAGATGGGTGCCAAGTAGCAAACATAGAAGTCTAATCACAGGGAAAAAAACATTTGCAAACTCAGTAGTAACTCAGTGTGCTAGACACATCTCATTCATCAATGTTCCTATTTAGTGGTTTCCTTCAGTGCTTTTGCAGTAACTCACTGCAGTATCGAAAACTTTTCTGTCCATTTTATCAGTGGAGTTCATATCAAACTTGGTTCTGGTCTCTCTCCTCTGCTGCAATAATCAACAATAAAGTCATCCTTGCCTGTTTAACTTTGTCCAATGTGATTGTTGCTTTGAAAATATGCTGATGTACATTTGCCCCAAAATATCCATAAATAAAATCAATCTAATTTAAAATAAAGGCAAGGACCTACATCCAAGATTAGTCTATCCAGCAAAGCTATCACTTAGAATTGAAGGGCAGACAAACTGCTTCCCAGACAAGGTCAAGTTAAAGGAGTTCATCATCACCAAGCCCTTTTTATATGAAATGTTAAAGGGACTTATCTAAGAAATTGCAGAAGATCAAAACTATATACAAAGAAATGACAACAAACTCAGAACTATCAACAAATGAACCTTAAAAAAAGAAAAAAACAATGAAAACAAAAACCAAGCAAACTACTAGAACAGGAACACAAGCAGAGAAATGGACATCACATGGAGGGTTTTCAGTGGGGAGAGGGAGAGGAGGAATGGGGGGGAAAAGGTACAGGGAAGAAGAAGCATAATTGGTAGGCATAAAATAGATGGGGAGGGGTCAAAAATGGTATAGGAAATGGAGAATTCAAAGAACTTATATGTATGACCCATGGACATGAACTAAGGAGGGGGGAATACTGGAGGGTTGGGAAGTGCAGGGCAGAGGGAGGATAAAGGGGGGAAAATTGAGAAAACTGTAATAGCATAATCAATAAAATATACTTAAAAATAAAAAATAAAAAAGTAGTCAAAATGTTCAATTTCTACTAAAAACAGTTTTAAAATGTCATTTTAATGTCATGTACATATACATAAACACCCCTTCTATTTATCATCTAATGAAAATATCATCTATGGATTACCGATTTTGCATTTGATGTATACATTGGTAATACTGATTTGAGAACCATACCACAGACATTGCTCCAAGACAACACCCCAGAAAACCACAGACTTTGCAGTCTACCAGGGTTTAATTATTGCTATTTGCATGGGTACAAGGTGTAATCAAGACTAAGCTTGGTCACGGGAAGAGGTGAAGTCAATATTTCTTTGACAAAACATTATCTAGGACTATATTCTCAGTGGAGTTATTTTCAACTTTTAGTTTACCTTTGTCAGCACATATTTCTTGTGTTTGAATATGAACCACTACAGATGTAATAGGAATGTGATAAACATTATTAAATAGGCTATTAAATATTATGAATGTGATGAATATTATGACTATGGACTATCACAGTGGTTGAATCATTTTTAACTAATTGTAGTAGGCTAATGGCTGAACAAAAACTTAACCCACTGATATATGAACACACTATTGTTTGTTCATATAAAAAGTGAACACACTTTTACACACTATTGTTTCTAAGAACATGAACTATTTTGGTTCTTATCCTAATTGCATGTGTGTGTATGTAGTATATATATATACTTAATACATATAAATGTGATATAATATATATTATACACACATAAACACACAAATGTGTATTTAATATTTTATGTTGACTTAATTTATTCAATATAAAATCAAACGTTCAAACCAAACTTGATTTGAAAATGAAATATATAAACCACAATCTGAAATTTCTTTAGTCAAGTACATAGTCTTTATCTGATTTACATAGAAACATATATAATTTGCAAACCTATATAATTAAAATCATTTTTATTTTTATTCATTTTTATTTATTCATTTTTTAATTTGTACTGAGTTTATTGGGGTAATATTGGCTAACAAAATTATATAGGTTTCAGGTGTGCAATTGTATAAGACATCATCTGCATATTGTATTTTGTGTTTACCACCCAAAGTCAAGTCTCCTTCTGTAACGGGGTCAGCCAGGGTCCCCCCAAAAGGGGGGTCCAGAACATGGGGTGTCCCAGAATTTAGGGTATACCCACTCCCACAAGTCTGGTAGAAGAATGGGACACATGGAGCAGGGCCATTGAGAGTTATTTTGCATATCAATAAGTCTAGCTAGGGAGATGGGAGTGACTTTGACCAGCGATATAACTGGAAGGCAGCTTCCCCTGGTTACAGTGTCTGCATGAGAGCTTGGAGTTGGTTCACTCCATACTGTGGGGCCACCTTCCCTAACTATAGCAGACAAGAAAGGCTGAAAATATGGGAGTACTGATAGGTGTGGCTGATTGTGGGAGGAGTCGGAAATGGGGTTGCAGAGGAAGATTCGTGCTGGGATTTAAACCCAGGTGCAGCAGCCATGTTGGATATTAACCACACAGTTTTGGGAGCAGAGAGGGGCTCCCTTGACCATGCAACTTAGGAAGCAGGAAAGCAAGATGTAGCAGCCATGTGTAGCTTTCTCTTAGCTGTTTGAAAGAATGCACAGGAGACAATGCAGGGCAATGAGAGAGGACGATGCAAGATCATGCAGGGAGAAAAGGGGTGAAGGGACTCTCACTAATGGGCAATGAGAAAGTGCCACATGGGTTTGGATTAAGAACTGAAGATCATACCGGCCACACAGCTGATGGTGCTGGGAACCGTGGGAAACCTGACCAGCCTAGCACAGATTACTGGGAGGAACTGGGAGTCTAGTCAAGCTATGGACTTCTATTTCTTTTTCCTGAGATATGGTACCTCTGACTGTCTGACTGGGTAAAGGCTAATTGGGGAAAGAAGGGGAAAGAAGGACTGTGTATGTCTGTGGATGTTTGAAGGAACTTTGAGATTTTTAATGGTGACATTCTGCTATTACTCCAAGCCTGTATAACTTTGGAATAAAGAGTTGAAATAGTTGCTTTCCTTTTCACCAAACTCTGGCATTAAGAGCCATGATTCCTAATAACTGACTGTGGGCAAAGACAAACATTTCCAGAAAGACCCTGGAGGTGGGGGGCTAATTTCTGCAACAGTATCTGGTATCCCCCATGGTTTCATTCTGTAACACTTCCATCATCATTTTTTCCTCCTTTACCCTTTTTACCTCAGCTTACCCTCCTTTCACTCTGGTAATCGCTATACTGTTGCCTATGTCTGAGTTTCTTCCTTTCTTTCTCATTCTTCCTTTCTCCCTGTCTTTCTTCCTCCCTCCCTGTCTTACCCTCCCTCCCTCCCTCCCTTCCTTCCTTCCTTCCTTCCTTCCTTCCTTCCTTCCTTCCTTTCTTCCCTTTCCTTTTTCTTTCTTTTTTCCTTCCTTCCTTCCTTCCTTCCTTCCTTCCTTCCTTCCTTCCTTCCTTCCTTCCTTATTTTTTACCTTAATCCTTTCACCTTCTCACCAAGCCTCCCAATCCTCTTTTCCCTCTGATATAACAAGATAGTAATCTACATTTTTGAAAGATCAGAATGTTCCACTGTTTTCCTGTCTGTCATAACCTCTTTTCAAGGGCCATGATGAAAATCTGAGCAACAATTTGCTATAGAGCATTATTAAATAAGGATAAAAAACTTTGTAATGTACTCTTAACTCCTCTCACATGTTTGAAGACATTGTCATGTGCAAGTCAATGGGTAAATTTTAGAGAAACTTCCTCCAGGCGCATCTCACTGAAATGTGTCGCCATGTCATCCATCCATCATATAGGGACTCAGAGCAATACCATTAAAATGTAAAGAAGAGAGTAAAGAAATCATAGTCTTTGGAAAAAAGCAGAAATAAAGGTTTTCTTAAGCAGTAAGATTTTCACAATTAAACTATTATAATAAATTAATACATGCATTTCCTACTCATTGGTAGTAATATGCTTTCACTAATTCTGAAGTCCAGAGGTGAGACGTGCTGTGCTGTGGGATGTGGAAGTTCAGGGCTCAGTCTCCCCTTATTTTCAAACTTATGGAATATGTGTTGTTATCTGGGGCCTGCTGACTTTGATGTGGTTCTACAGACATTTTAAATATAGAGGGAAAAAAGGCCTTATTCCATCAAATTATAGTTACTGATCTCCATATTCTTATCAGCAAATTTCATGTCCTTTTCCATCATATAGCTATTCAACCAATATGTCCTGAAGTCTAACATGTGAAAGGCACTGTTGCAGATACCAAGAATTCACACAGAGGTGCAGGAAACAACCCAGGTTGTATCGTGAACAAACTAATAAATATATACTAGGTCACAGAAAGGATAAAAAAAGAATACTCAGAAATATCCCAAGCATGCTCGTAGGTTTAGTAAGGGCTTGTCTGAACTTGGAAACAGAATGCACACCCAGGCCTCAGTGTGGAATGTACACAAGGCCAATTACTTGGTCCTTCATGGTCATAGGTGAGGAGAAATACATTTAAATACAGGGATTATTATTTTTTAAAATTATATTTCCAAGCATGGTGTACACATTCTCTACACCATGTTAGTTTTTCTTAATTAAGATAAGCTCTATGCAAACTTGCTATGCTGTCACATTCTATTTATATAACTATGTTTGCTTATTATGTAATTAATAAAATTAATTATTAATTTCATGAGGACAAAGAGACTGCTCATGACTCTATCTCTGGATGTAGAAATATTTGTGTTCTCAAGAGTATTATTAATTAAATAATTATTCAATGTAAATCCAAAACTATTTTTAAGTACCTATTTTGTGCTAGGCAGGATTAGAAAATGGGGATGTAACAATAATTAGGACACCACATAATAAATATAGTGCTAAATCCCTGCACCTGCTGGATTATAACTTATCTCAGCAGATGTAGGGTCAAAAAAATCTGAACAAGAAAATATTTGATTAAATTATTGACTTTCAGAATTTGTGGAAGTATGTACTGACACGGATGTTGCATAGCTATTAGGTCAATATATCATGTATCAATAAAATACAATAGTGCTAAATATAATGTGTTTCTAATGATTACTGCTGTGCTTATGCTGTGTGCTCTCCTACACCACCAGCAGTGATATTATATACGTCAACATGCAATCGTTTCCATTACAGAAATTAAGGTCTGAACTGTGGCCCCTGTTCCCTTCTCAGTCTGAAATTCCAGGTGGTGGTGTGTTTTTCTCCTTGTGCCTTGAAAGTGTTTGTTTCCAAGAAGTTAATGTGTATCAACAACCTTATAGTATATTTTTACACATGAATTTTACACATTTTATATACTTATTATGAGCTAGAATTCAATTTAGTACTGATTTTATTTCTGTATACTGACCAAATTCTTCTTTAGCTGTACTATTGACCTTTTTACTTTACTTCAAATTGCAGTTTAGAATTAGTATTTTAAACTGACTCTCCAGCGCTGGCTGGTGTGGCTCAGTGGACTGAGCTCTGGCCTGTGAACAAAGGGGTCACCCTTTAATTCCCTATAAGGCACATGCCTGGGTTGCAGGCCAGGGTTCCAGTAGGGGGCGTGTGAGAGGCAACTGCACACTGATGTTTCCTTCTCTTTCTCCCTCCCCTCCTCTCTAAAAATAAATAAAACTAAAATCTTAGAAAAACAAAAAACTGACTCTCTAGAGTGTATTGGAAATTAGTTTTCAGAAACACTGGAGCACAGGCAGCAAACACAAGGCTGGCGGGCCAAATTCAGCCCTCCACCTTGTTTTATCCAGCCCAGCATCTTGTTTCTATCTGGTGGCAGTGCCGAGCTCTTGCTTAACTGTTAAGGAGTAGTTACATTTATACAGTCCTAAAATACATTCTGCCCTTTGAAGGCAACTGCGTGGCTGATGTTGCCCCTGGTGAAAATGAGTTTGACACCTCTGCACTAGAGTATCAATTTTTTAGAAAAATATACATCATCTCATTTACCCAGTTAAGCCATATTTAGACAACCTAAATACCTACATTATTATTCCCCTCAATAAATTTCACATTTCAGAATGATCAATTAATCCAACCTAAGGCAATAGCAAGCATCCTGAGATTTGTTTGCTAGAAGTTTCTCCTGGAGATGTCACTACCCTAAACAAAGAGACAGATACAGTTCCGAACAGCAGTTCAGAGTGGAATCCCCAGGGCCTGAACTTCCAGAAGAGCAACAATGGCTTTTTAACTCCACAGGCACTAGTGTGACCACCCCTCTCCCAACTACAAATAGTAATAACAAAAAAATTAAATACAGAAATTCTTTGTCAACCAGAAACCTGAATCACATGAGTGTGTCAAAAGCTACGTTCCATCTTTCCCCAGATCTGTTATTAGGGAGTCGTCTATTCAGGGCAAGCCTGCTTCTAATGTATTTATCTCCTGGGGCTTGAACAAGAGCACTCCACCTGACAGATCAGCTTCTAACCTAGACCTAACCTTTGCTTTTTGATTTCAACTTTCCCTGCTACTAACTGTGAGCTCTACTGACTATGGCTGTTAGCTTCGCGTACCCACCCTGGCCTGGGTTACTGCCCACACTTGATTTGTATTATCTCCAAAGCCTTGGCGATTGTGTCCCTCGGCAGTTCCCTGACATGCTCCCTGCTTCCTATCAGACCTTAGTACAAAGCCAGCACTTATTTTTAGCAGACACCTTATGTTCTTCATGAATGGATTACCTACAAACTGATACTGTCCCCTTGCCCTCTTGTAACTGATATCATCAGTTAACAGGAAAACAAACTGAGTAGTAATTGAAGTAAAAGTTTTCATGAGGTTCTCTGAACTCATTTATCTTAATCTGATGGAAACTGAATCTATTGACCTTCATGTGTAAGGTACGGCTTTGGTCTTCTTTTCTTAAAAGCTGAATCTGCACTGTCCTAGCCTTATTTCATCAGAATTGAATGTTGTTTAAGTAGACTAACTGAACATGTTGGCTACTTTATTAACAGTATTTATCTGATATTGTTCACAATATGATTTATAGCCTTTTTGTGAAAATCATAATATTTCCATTTGGTTTCAGGATGTACTTTGAAGAAATATTTTAGTATTAAAGACTAGTAGCCCTGGCCAGTGTGTCTAGGTTGGTTGGAACATCATCTGTACAGCAAAAGGTTGAGGGCTCGATTCCCAGTCAGAGCACACACCCAGGTTGCTGATTCGATCCTTGCTAGGGACACACGCAGGAGGCCACCAATCAGTATTTCTCTCCCTCTCTCTACCTCTCTCTACCTCTCTGTGTCTCTAAAAGCAATGAAAGAATAGTAAAGCTATGATCCAAAGAGACCAATTACCCATTTTCATATTTTCTGTTAACTTTTGAGGCCTATTAGCCAGCATGTGGCTAAATTCTCTTACAAATTAGCATTGTTAAGCACATTTTAGACAGATCTTAAACATCTGATGTTCTCCTTTTGCCTCTAAATATGTTTTTTTTTTAATTTTTAACTCTTTTTTATCACTTATGAAAACTTTGTAAGCTTGTTAGAATGGAAAATCAAGTAAGGACATTTAGTTGAGTAAATGTGTTTTTTATGGTTAAATGTATTCTTCATTGTGAAGGGAAGAAAATGTTATACTGGAGAAATGCATAATGTTTACATGCAGATCATAGGAACATAAAAACTTTTATTTCTAAAGTGTGAAAATTATAGGAATTGAACATTCTTTCTTTTTAAAGCAACAGAGTCATTATTTATAAAACATTGAGTAAAAAAGTATTGACTATTAAATATTAATGTCTTATGCTGATATTATATTTCCTCTCCAGAAATACTTAAATTGAGATCTTCTATAATTCTTTATCAAACAGGATAATTCAGATACCTAAAAAGTATTACAATATCCAGCAATCGGTCAGTAATTATTGCCAGAACAGAAAATATTAGGAAACAAGTTTTAAGTGCATGTTATGCCAATCTTGGGAAATTAGTAACCTTAAGAGAACAAGTAGCTTTCCCTCACCTTGGTGTTTAAGGTCAAATGGAACCCAGATAAATATGTTACAATTGCAAAGGCATGGTCAATTTTATTTTTACCACTCATTCACTTATCAGTTGGTATTAATAAATAGGCAAAGGGGGAGATATACAAGGCCTGTCTGGAAAAAGTCCATCCATTGTTAATATAATGAGAACAGTTTGTGCGATATTGACGTAACCTGCCAGCCAAAAAGAGTGGACTGGAATGTGCATGTGTGAACAATGATGACTTCACTGTCCTAGTTGGTGGGAGCAGGAGATGCCATGGAGTGAGCATGTGTCCTGTGTGGCTGGCACATTTAAAGTGACTGACTAGAGCAAAATTTCTGCATCAAATTTTTTATTAAGCTTGAACGTTCCTCCACAAAAATTATTTAGATGATTGAAAAGGCTTTCGGGGACAATGAAGTGAATACAGCACAAATAAAAGTGTAGCACAAACACTTCAAAGATGGTGGGGAATCTGTTGAAAGTGATCCACGTTCTGGAAGGCCTGCAACAAGCAAACACCTGAGAATGTTGAACCTGTATAGACTGTAATCGACAAAGATGAGAGACTGACAGTGTGAGAACTAGAGGCTGATCTGGGGACTCCAAACACTACTGCGTCTGAGATTTTGACACAGGATCTGGCAAAATTTGTTCTGTGGATTCTGCTACCAGAACAGAAGGAAGATCATGCTGCACGTGCTAATGACTTGATTCAAACTGCTACCAACGAATCAGATTTCCTCAAGAAAAGCATAAATGGAGACGAATTGTGGGTCTATGGCAGGGTCATCAAACTTATTTTCACGGGGGCCACATCAGCCTCATGGTTGCCTTCAAAGGGCCAAATGTAATTTTAGGACTGTATAAATGTAACTTCTTCTTAACTAGGGGCAAGGAGCTTGGTGCTGCCACCAGGTAGAAACTAGGTGCCCTGATGGATAAAACAAGATGGAGGGCTGGATTCGGCCTGTGGGCCTTGTGTTTGCTGCCTGTGGTCTAAGGTTACAATCCAGAAATGAAGGCCCAATCTTCCCTTGGGAAGTAGCCTGGTTCTCCAGCCTGAAGAGGATGCGGCAAAGTCACAGCAAGATCAAGACCATATTAACTGTGTTTTTTGATTGGGAAGGTATTATTCATCCCAAGTATGCCCCTCCAGACCAAACAACAAAGAGTACTATCTCAGTGTTCTTCATCAGTTGAGAGATAAAATACAATGAAATTGGCCACAGCTACGGGCAAACTGGTGATTGGCTGCTTCATCACGGCAATGCACGTGCTAATATATCATGTCTGGTGCAGAGTTTTTGTCAAAATACCAAATCACTCAGGTGATCCAGCCCACCTACAAGCCCAGATTTGGTGCCCTGCAACTTTCCCCAAAACTAAAATCACCTTTGAAAGGAAAAAAGATTTCAGACTGTTGATGAGATTCAGGAAAATAAGATGAGCACCTAATGGTGATTCCAATAAAGCATTTCACAGAGTGTTTTGAACACTGGAAGAGACTCTGTGAGAACTGCATGAGGTCCCAAGGTGCCTACTTTAAAGGGGACTGAGGCATCATTGTGCTTTGTACGATGTTTCTTGTATCTTGTATCCTCTTCAATAAGTGTCTCTATTTTTCATATTATATGGCTAGATACCTTCTGGACAGACCTCGTCCATTATGTTTTTGGGCAGCAAGGTAGATTCTTAGATTGTGGGGTTTTTCTTCCATGAGCTAGACTGTGACTTCTCACATTAAGTGCAAATAGACTTTGCTTTTGCTTAGTGACTGTGGGTAAGCAGAGTGTGACTTCCTGAGGACGCCAGCCAATTATCCTTTGTTAAGGTCTAGGAAAGAATTCAGTATGGCAATTGAGAAACTTTTTTTCACACTCTGGTAAACGGGAAAACTGTCCCTTAAAGAAGAAAATAAGATGTCTGCTTCTTAAGCAACTTTTTAATGAAGAATGACATCTTCCTATCTGTCGGGGGGCTTTAACGCAGCCCCCCAGGTTCCACCACTGGCCGAAGAAAAAGACTACCAAGACATGATCTACTTGGGGAGGAAAGGTGGCCGTTTCTCTCAGGGGGAGAAGGGCCCCGAGCCTCTCTCTCTAGGGGCTTTTATTAGGTTCATTCGCATAGGAATACAGATAAAGCTCATCAATCATTGTCAGCCAGTAAGGGTTAAACAATACAAGATTTACAGAGAACTCTGAGGGCTTATTCTGAGTTACAGCCAATTAGTTAGAGGGCCATAAAACTTTAGGTGCCAGACTCATCTCAGGTCTGGACCCTTATCTCTTAAACTGAGGGTACAAATTAAGTAGGTTTCACAGGAATGTATGTATTCTTCTTAGGCCTGATTCCCCAGGGAATCCGCCCCTCCCAGCACAGGACTGCACTGCCCTCTGTTATTGCTTCAGGCTTAAGTCAGGCAGGGGAAGTAAGGCAGCCAAGAGATTAGGAGACTTTTTGCAGACAGAATGAGGACTCAGGCTATTTCAAAGCTGAGGGGCGAGGGTCCATCACCCCCTTTTTCCACAGCCCCCCGAGTCCTTCCCTGCAGGCCTCTTTCATGACCAGAGCCTGCCTTAGGTTGATCCTCCCTTGAGGATTCTTACCCGTCATTGGCTAACTGGCCAAGCTCAGGGCCAAGCAGGGTGAAGTGGGCAGAAGTGGCACTTCTGCCAGGGAGACAAGCTTTGTCTCCTTAGTGGCTTATGGTCCCAATGAAGCAGGGTACAGCCAAGAGGAGGGCCCCAAGAAGGGATTTGTAATGGGGTCCAGGACTCAGGGTGTCCAGGAAATATTAGAAAAATGTATGTAGGATGTCTTCACCCCCACAGGCCTGAGCCAAGGGGGATGGGACACATGGAACAGGGCCATTCAGAGCTGTTTTGGGTAGCAAGAGCTTTGCAGCTAACCCCTGGCACAGTCATTTAACATATCTATAACCTTTAACTGGTTTCATGGATGTGTTAAGTAGCTGTGGCCATGCTTTGAGCCAGGGGGATGGGACCAAATTCCACCCAGGATGGGACTGGGAAGCAACTCCCCCTGGTTACAGGGCCTGCGTGAGAGCGTGGAGATGATTGGCTCCATGCCATGGGGCCACACCTGCCCAGACTTACTATGGCAGCCCAGAAAAGCTGGAAGAATACAGGGATGCTGGCAGGTGTAGCTGACTGTAGGAGGAGTCAGAAATGGGGCTGCAAAGGAAGATGGGCACTGGGATTTAAACCTAGGCCCGGCAGCCATAGAAAGGAGAGAGACCACGTGGCTTCAAAGAGTAGGGAGGACCACAAGGTTATGGGGGCGAAAGAAGAGACCATGCAGCTCTGAAGGAAGGAGTGAACCACGAGGCTCTGAAGCAAGTAGATAGATAGAGGTCCATGTGGTTCTGAAGTGGGGAAAAGGACCACGCGGTTCTGAAGGAGAGTAAAGAGGACCACGAGGTTTTGGAGTGCTTCTTCTTGCCACGCGGCTTAGGCAGCAGGAGAGACTTTGCAGCCATAGAGAAAGGGGAGAAAGGACTCTTGCTGCTGGGCCATGAGAAGGTGCCACATGGCTTTGGATCAACTGGAGATCGCAGCAGCCACACAGCTGATGGTGCTGGGAGCCTGAATCACGGACTTCTACTTCTTTTCCTGAGACACGGTACCCCGGACTGGGCACAGGGAGAGGGAAGGACTGTGCATCTGTGGGTATTCTAGAGGACTTTAGTATCTTACTGAAGACATTAGGTCATTATTCTAAGTTTGTGTAACTTTTGAATAAACAATTCCTTTCCTTTTCACCAGTCTCTGGCATTGAGAGACGTCTTTCCTCTGGCGGCGGGCATTGCGAACCTAGCAGGTGGGCGTGGGGGGAAGGAACCTCCAGAGACAGAAAGGCGGAATCCTTTCTGTAATAATTTATCGTGAACCACCCCCACCCTCTTGCTCTGTAACACCAACTCTGACTCAGCCTTAACCATGAGGGGTTACAGCCTCTGAAACCAGGCAGGGTGGTTCCCAACACCTATCCTTTTGATTATAATAGCTATATTTGCTTTATAATTTATATATTGTTTTATACATTATATGTTATACATTACTTTCACTTTATTTGATCCTATTAACATTTTCTCCATGTTGAAATGTGAAAATTGAGGCACAGTTCGGTTTAGAGAATAGAAGGCATCGATCTACTTTCATCTCTGCAATAAGACAGGTCCAAGGTCACACAGACATTTCCAAGGCCTCTCAACTAAAAGAGGCAAAATATGTTTTTAGTAAATGTTCCTTGACTATAAGAAACTGAGATTCTCTAGAAAATAAGATCTTATGTTAATTCACCAGTACTGTACCATACTGTTCAAAATTTCTCCTTTATCCCTAAAAGCTTAGTAATTTGACTTGACACGTCAAACAATAAAGCTCAATTAACAAAATAGAATACAACATTCTCCACTCTTATTTCCCAAATATAGTTATTTTTCTGACAATCAATCCTTATGTCCTCCAATTGCATCACCTTCTACCTAATCCACCAGCCTGGAACCCTGGAAGTCCTTCCTTTTACCTTACCATTTGCTTTCTACAGCAGATCAGTACTTCATCTGATTTCATCTCCTGCCTTCCTCTTTATCTCATTAGCACAGTCTTCCTTGCCTGTGTTTATTTTAAGATAATGTAAGTGTCCTTCAGAGTATTGCACAGCCTCCATGTTGACTTCTCTTTTCACAGTCTTGAACACCTCAAACCTTACCTTTTCTGAACAAGTTAGAAATCTAAATCTCAGAATTTGCTATGCTGTTTTTCTGCTTCCAAACCGTCAGTGACACCTCATTCCCTTCTACTGTTCGTGGCCCTCTGTGGTGAGAGTTTTGCCCTCACTGCAAGGAACTTCGTGCATTATTCTGTTAACTAAAATTCTTTCTCTCTTGAAAGCCATGTCATCTATGTAATTCCAAGTTTCCATATTCAATTTAAGCTGTATTTTCTGGGAAATTTCCTGTTCAGTTCACAAAATTTTGTAACTTCCTTCTCCTTTCCTAAAGAATGCACAGCATTACCCTGAACCACACCACCTTATTTCTACAGTGATTAGTTTCTGGCTCCCAATCTCCTAATAGTTACGTCTACATACAAAGCAGTAAACTTAATGTAGTTTCTGGCATACTGTAAGCAAACTAGCATTGTATACCATCAAATGTAGCTAAACCAATACACTAATACAAAAAAGAAACAATAGAACAAGGTTAATTCTTCTGAAGATTGATGGGTTTACTATAACTAAACATTTATGTTTTTTAAGTTTCTCAGAGTTTTTCACCAGTTGAAATCCGCATTGCTCAGAGAGCAACTTGAAGTGAGATGCAGTTATACTGGTATAAGAGTGGACTGGGTTTTGGCTTGAGCACAGAAATGAATATAGGTATAGGCATATACGTGGTCATAATTCATGGGGATGTATGTGCAGAATTTGGTTTATACACTAGGCAGGTCCAGAATTGTTTTTTACTACTATGAAAATTGAAACATAGTATAGAAGTTAGGGTTAGGTCAAAATTAAATTCTCATTTGATATTTCTTCAAAATTTAAACATATCTATTGCTTCACAGCCAAAATCAGAGGGATTTTTCAATGTTTAGGTTTGAGAAGTGATGATATTACGACCATAAAATCCTAAGCAAGAGACTTTCCAATTGCAATCTATCGAAGTATTTAAAAACTGAAGTGATTTTCACAGAAATATGAAATTTCTTCTAAATTTCAGTTGCACTCTTGGTGAAGTATAAAGATTTCCATGTGTATTTGTCTTTGGTTAGAAACTTCAGTGCATTTATTCAACAAAATCGGTTTATTTCCTTGAAGAATAATATAAATATATTTGGTGAAGTTTCATTTCCTTGAACATTTCTTCTGAGCATTTCTGCTAAGAAATTCCTTTATTAAGGAAGCATCTAAAATAATTCTTTAAAGCAAAACTCACTATGCTTATTGGCACAATTTAGAATGATGGTCAGTGTCTGAAGCGGTGACAAACACTTCTGTTTTACGTCCTCCAGCATCTCTTCAATTGCAGATGATATCACTGGAGAACACAGATGTGCCTAAATATTAATAATAAGTCACTGCACATTCAGAGAGTATGTGCATAATGTGGTAGAGCTTAATAGCAGTGTGAGATCTATAACCATTTGTTTATCCATGAAAACCATATAATACCTATTCAGAGAAGCATTTCATTAGCTTGCTTGGCAGGGCTTTTCAAAATTATAAGCGCCAGATGTGGACACAAATGAGAGGAACAGAAATTAAACCAAGGAAATTCTTGGCTACTGTAAACTCTTTATTTGCGCCTAAGGATATTGCTTGCTGTGCTTTTAACTTTTAATATGCACGTATTTTGTCATCCTGTCTGTATGTTCTCATGCTAGAAACATTCTATTTGTCCTGAATACTACATCTTAGAAAATCTAATATAATTTTTAGATAACTTCTGTTTTGCGGAATAATGATATAATCATGGAATTAGATGAGATAATATATAATGAACTTTACTTCTTAATATTTACTTATCAATTTTATTGTTCTCTGCATTTGGGACTATACATCCTAAATTTTTTGCAGAGAAGCTGAGGGTGTAAACCTTTTCATTTGAGAATATAATCTGGAATTCATTTGGAAGATAATAATTTCTCCTAATTTTATCTTGTTTTTAAATAAGATACCTTTTTGTGACACTATCTTTCCTTGTGACACTTGTTTTGGCTTTGAAGGAAGTGATATATAGATATGCACTAAAACAAATTACAAATACATCTTTCCTGGTCACACAATGCTCAAGGATATATTTCTCAATTTGTCCACAGTACAACCTGATTAGTCATCGAAGTCATATACTAGATAACAATAAATTCGATGAATAATATTACCCAATACTTGAAACAATCAACAGGAATGTTACATAAGAAGAATATGTAGCTCCTTGAATTATTTTATGAATTCAAACTAAGTAATTCAAATTCAGTTTTGTTCATACAATTGCCAAAATTTTAAGACAAATATTTAAATTGGCAAACGATGTAGAACAATGACTTTTGTACTTTGGTATAAATCAGAATTAACTAGGCATCGCTGAAAAATGTAGACTCTCTGCATCCTTCAACAACTGAAACACATCTGAAGGGAAGATCTCCAGAATATGTTCCTAATATAGGTTCCTTGGCTGGGTTTCTACCTAAAGTACAGCACAATGAACATATTTTCTAAGTCCATGAGTATGTTTATTGATCCTCTAATACGCTCCGGATTTTTTTCTTAGTGTTAAATAATTCCATGCTTTATGATTGATGTTAGATTTCTCTGTGAGCCTCATCCCTTCTAGAGCATAAATGCAAATGGTAGAAGTTGTAGAGTTAATTTCTCCAACACTGGAAAATAAGTAATAGGCATGAATATTCTACTAGAATAGATGTTTGTGAAGGTTTTGCACACTGATCTGATTGTGTGCATGTGTGCACATGTGTGTGTCCTCCAGATTATGTTTCCACTCATATACGTATAACTAAAAATTATTGGTGATTGTAATAAAACCCCATTCTCTGCAGTGGATGGAACTGGAAAGCATTATACTAAGTGAAGTAAGCCAGGCAGTGAAAGACAAATACTATATGATCTCACCTATAAGTGGAACCTAATTAACAAAACAAACAAGCAAGCAAAACATAACCAGAGACATGGAAATAAAGAACACACTGACAGTAACCAGAGCAGGATGGGGAGAGGGATAATGGGGGGAAACAGGGGAAGGGCCATCAAGGATCAGGTATAAAGGACACATGGACAAAGTCAAATGGGGTAGGTTCATGGGTAGGAGATGGGGATGGGTAGGGTGGGGGGCCGTGGAGGGGTGAAAATGGAGACAAATGTACTTGAACAGCAACAAAAACAAACAAACAAACAAACAAACAAACAAACAAATTTTCCTACATTATATCATTCTGTTCTATAATCATGTGAAATGGGCATATATTTGTAGCATCAAAATTCAATAATGGTATTAAGTTTTAAACCTGCATATTTTTAATCAATTTAACTTGGGCATGTTTAAAAGCACACAGATGCATTAAGCTTGCTAAACACCTTAGCCATTACTCTGAAATTAACTATAGCGCTAAATGAAAAAGGTAAAATATATTTCTATAATTTAAAAAATAAAATAACAGCATGATTTCTTTTGTGCCAGGATAGCACTGATCAGGCGCACCTGGGGTGAAAACCATGCTCAGCCAGTGCAAGTCCCATCAGGAACACCAGGCCCTCTGAGCATCAGATGTTCTCATGCCTGGATTATCATGGATCAGACATTTCTGCAAACAGCACGGCAAGATTGATGAGGCAAAACTAAATAGCCGAAGTATGCAGATGTTAAAACAGTCCTGTAATACACAAGGATTTTCCCGATTAACATAAAAAAAGACATGAACCTCATAATGAACTTTCCAAATAAAACTGAAATACTGAATTCTGTGGCTGACCCATTAGGTCAATCAAAGTATGTGATGCTACTAATTCCTTTGTAATTGAATTCAAAAGGCAAAACGCTATTTATTTTTCTATCTTGTGATATTTCCACTTTTTGAAGTCAGTACATATTAAAGGGAGCTTTGATCTTTTGTGAGAATGAAGAGAAGTCAATGGCTGTGTAAAATATCATGCAGTTCCCAAGTGGCAAACTATTATGCCACCCTATCTCATTCTTCCATTCAATGACAAGGACATAGAAGAGCTTGTATGAGTCAGCGTTTTCCACAGTAATTAGACCAATAGAAAACAGATGGTAGATGATAGATAGATGATAGATAGATAGATAGGTAGATAAGATAAATAGGTGTTACATAGATAGATACAAAAATTATTATGCGGGACTCTTCATGTAATTATGAAAGCTGAAAAATCCCACAATCTGCTTGTCTGCAAGATGGAAGCCAAGAAAAGGCACTGGTATGATTTCAGTCCAAACCCAAAAATCTGAGAACCAGGGGAGACAATAGTGTAAGTCCCATTTTGAGTCCAAAAGTCTAGGAACCAGGAGTGCTAATGTCTGAGGGCAGGAAAAGATGGATGTCTCAGCTAAGCAGAGAGGAAAATGTCTCTTCCTTTGCCTTTTTGTTTTTTGGGGGGATGTCACCTCAATGGATTGGATGGTACTTATGGATCAGATGACCTTCTGTATTCAGTCTGTCAATTCAAATATTACTATCTTCCAGAAACCCTTCACAGACACTCACAGAAATAATATTGATGCCTCTCTGGGCATCCCTTAGCTCAGTCAACTTGACTCCAAGTGAATCATCACAAGGCTGGAGACAGAGTTTCACATATTTACTAAATGTAACATTTAGGTTTTTCTTTTGAAGTTTCAAGAAACAGATACAATTAAAATGTGTGAGATTGCTGAATAGATTGGAGACTCACAATAATTATACCTCTAAGCATCTGCCCACTATGGAAGACGAGGCACAACTGACCACATCTACAAAGTTTCTTAGTTGAAATTCTTAATTTAACCTTATTTTATTTATTAATTTGACTAATGTTTAATAAAGCTCTAGGTATATTTCTCATATGAACAACACTATAAATGAAGACATTATAATATTTCAACTTAAAGGCTAGCATTCATTACATGTATGATACATAAATCATGTTCTTATTTTCTTAATTACTAATATTAGCTTCCATGCCCACAGTAATGATTACTTCCTGTAGTGGGCAGTATGTCCTTCCCCAGGAAAGTCACTCTGTGTTACTCCTGGGATTATGCTACCTTATGTGTCAAAAGGCACTTTTCCAATGTAATTAAAGTGGCTAATTGTAACCTTAATTTTATCTTTCTCACCTTAAACAATCTATTACATAAATGGGAAAGCATTTCCTCTCCCTGTCCTCCTCTGACTCCGCGTCTCTTGTACTTCCCACTGCCTTTTCTGGCCCAGGAACTGACTGTTTTGAAAGGAAGATTTACTAAAAGGTTAACTATTAAAATTGGATCACTCTTGCTAAAATATGCTTTTATCCTGATTTTCAAACCCTGACACTGTCCCTAGACTATTACTGGAATGGTGGAATGGACCTCCTCAGTGACAGGTAACCTCACACACTATTAGCGAGCACTGTCTGATGGGAATCAGATAACCTTTTTCTAGAGATGCAGGTGATAACGACAGCACAGGGCTGGTTAAGGCAAGGCACTGAAGGACTGTGGTCTATCATCGCTGTCTTGGTTTTAAAAAAAGAACAATGATTTTCATCATCCCAAGTTTCAATTCCCCAGTATGACCTCTGCTCACAGCCACTCTCATGAGTGGTTGCTAACTATAGACTATAGGGAGTTAAACAAGTGTATTCCCTTTATTAGAGCTCCTCTATCAGATCTCAGCACCTTAACATATGACATTTAAAGTAACGTAAGTAAATGATTTAAAGACTCAGAGAGCAGGATGATGGCTAAAGGGAGGGGGGAGTTTAGGGGGTAGAGAGGTGGAGCAGAAAGGAAAAAAGACTCATGGACATGGACAACAGTGTGGTAAATGCAGGGGGGATGGGGATATAAAGGGACTAAATGGTAATGGAAAAAATACAATAAAAATAAAGTTACATATTTGGCTAACATGTTCTATTCAAAAAAATTTTAAAAGAGAGATAATCATCTCATATACTATGAGATGACCACCCATATACTATGCTTTACTAAAGACATAGTGGAACAAACCTGGACCAACCCCCAATGCCCTGGATGTATCATCAATTGCCCATGGATAGGATAACATGACTAAGGTGACACCCAGGGGACAATCAGGTCCCCTACTGCCTGCCACAGGTGACCTCCTCTAACTTTAACTCCTACTCTTTGTCATGCCTCTTCCTAGCTTGAGACGTTCCTGTCCTCACCAGTCTCGACCACGGATCTGCTGGTGTGCCATCCCAGCCCTACATTATTTGTTGGCTCCTAAAAGAGTGGGTCTGTGAACTTGTACCACATGTTGTTACATGTTGTTAGATATCACCATGTTTTACACATAGTTACTAATGGGACCTTAATATCACTCTGCTGACTAAACAGATGAAACAAGGCAAAATCTTTTCTGATCCATTTTCCTAGCTTTCTCCCATTAAATGAGCATACTGGCTGTACACGTCTTTAAAATCTTAGTTTGTACCTTGAAAGGACTCTAGAAATCTCAAAGATTCTTTATCACTAGCTCCAAACTCAAGCACGACAAATTAACATACAATTTAGATTACAATAGAACCTGGGGCCAGGGGATGGATTGTTATAAAATGAGCCAAAAATGGCCTTTGTGCTACCCTTTGTGACAGCATGGATGGATGTGGAGAGCATTATGCTAAGTGACGTAAGCCAGGTGGTGAAAGATAAATACCATGTGATCTCACCTGTAAGTGGAACCTGATCAGCAAAACAAGTGAGCAACATATAACAAGAGACATTGAAATAAAGAACAAACTGACAGTAACCAGCTGGGGGTGGGCGCGGGGGGAAGAGGGTAATGGGTGAAAGAAGGGGAAGGGTCATTAAGGAACATGTGTTAAAGGACCCATGGACGGTAGGTTTGAGTGTGGGAGGTGGGGCAGGGGAAAGTGGTGGTGGGAAAATAGAGACAACTGTACTTGAAAAACAATAAAAAAAAAAAATTAGAAGAAATGGCCTTTGTATATTGACCTCTAGGTTATTTTTTCACTGCAGGCCTGGACATTCCAAAAACCTGCTAGTGACAGATTGAAAATTTTACACATCCAATTATTTTTAAAATGGCTAAAACAAGCACATTTTTAGCCATGTACATCCAACCTGCTTTGCATATTCCCAGAAACCTCACCCAACAACTGTTACATGCAAATATGATAGGGCCTTATAATGTCCCAAATCGCTGCTCTCCTGAAAGTTCTCTCTCCCTGTCTCCACCATGCGGCTGAGTGATGTTATAGACATGTAGCCTCCTCTCTGATCCTTCTCTCCTTCACAAATTCCCTTGCTCTTTTTTCCACCTGGGTAGTGACTTACATGCCCGAAGTTACTGGAAGGTCTACTGCTCTGTGGGGCATCACCTCCCAGGCAGCCCTGTCCAAGCACCACCAATAAAGCCTGATGTGTGTTGCTACCTCTTCTGTCCTTCTACTTCACTGATCGGCCCAAATTCCCTGGAACTCCTTACATGAAGAGATCATTCTGGATTATCTAGGTGGGCCAAAGTAATCACAGAAGCAGGTAAGATCAGAGCTGGTAGCAAAGAGGAAGTCAAAGAGACTTTGCAGAAGGGGATAAAAAAGAGATTTGAAACATGAGAAGAATTGACTCACCCCTGCTGGCTTTTGAAAAAGAAGGCACCACAAACCACAAAATGCAGATGCCTCTAGAAATTGAGAATGACTGACAGCAAAGAAAAGGAGACCTCAGTCCTACAGTTGCCAAGTACTGAAGTATGCGGACAACCCGAATGCACCTCCAGAACCTCTGGAGAAGAGCCCAGGCTGGACATCACTTTATTCTGGCCTTAGGAGACCCTAAACACAGCACTTTTCAAAAAAAAATTGTGAATTTTTGTCCTACAGAAAGTGAGACAACAAATGGAGGTTATCTTAAGACAGTAAATTTGTGCTGAATTGTTGCAGAATAAATAGAAAAGTAATACCCCTCCTTTCTTAAACTTCTCTTTCAGTCTTGCAAACCCAAAATTGATTAAAGTTGACATCTTGGCATACCCCTCACATGTTTTATTTCCCATCATAAATGAAACCTTCCTCGACTTTGTATCCATCCTCTGAAATACAAAAGCCATCTGATTTGTCTCTACAGATATCTTCTCCGCAGAGTTGTTTACATGCAGACTTCGCCTCTTGCCTTCCATGACCCCTCCCTCTGCTCCAGAAACCCTTTCAGTTACGGACTCCAATGAAATTAATCTTGTCATGCAAACCAATAAATCTGTTTCGTAAAATCCATATATCCTCACTGAGATATTATCTTAATCAGTTTCTCTGCAGTGTTTAACACAATTGATCACCTCCTTCTTAAAACATGTCCTTGGCTTGGCCTCCAGAATACCTTATGTTCCTCATTGCTTTTTTTATTGGTCATTTATTCTAAGAATCCTTTGTTGGCTATTTCTTTTATGTCTTATTTTAAAATGTTCAAGTGCCTTAAAAGACATGTTCTGTGGTCTTCTATTCTACAATTTATTATAACCGTTACCACGTGGAAGGCAGTATGTAGTGATTCAGTGCATGTGACCTGGAGCCAAACTGCCCTGGTAGGGATTCAAGACTGATCATTTATTAGCATGTGGCCATGGGCAAGATACTTAATTTCTTTGGATTTCATTTTTCTTCCCCCTAGAAATAAAATAATAATAATGTCTACTTTTTAGGCTGGTTTTTGAAATAAGTTAACAAAATTATTTAGCATAGCACCTGGTAAGAGCCTGATGCATGTTAGTTATTATTAAGAGATTGTTTATTGAGCTTTAACTTTGTTCATCAACAATACACTGATAAAATCAAAACTTATATCTCCCTTTGGCTTCTAAGCTCTCATTACTAAGTATCTCAAATTTAAATTTCTAAAACAAAACTTTTTTTAACTCTGAAAATGTAAATTATTCTCTTAGTATTTCCTGTTTCACCAAGTGGCATCAATATTTATCTGAGAACTCAAGGGAAAATATCTATTTATCACTGTAAGAACCCTGGGTATCTGTTGTAAAACCCTAAGGTGATGGAACTCTATAACAAAAGTAAGCTCAACTTTCTTAAAAGTCCTTTCCTTCTACTTTAGATTGGGCTTCCCTTGTCCATGCAACAGGATATTTCATAGCTCTCCTTCAATTATTCATGGACATTGCATATTATAAATACAGGGGTGAGTGGAAACATACAAGAGACATAATTCTGTTAGCTGTTCTCTCCAAAAAGACATGAAAATAAGAAATGGGGGAGAAAAATCCCATTTATAGCCAATTATCTTGGCAATCTTGAATAGACAAAGCAGTTAAATAGGAATTGGGAAAGTATCGATATATATTATTGATCATATTACTCTTCGTAAACTCTGTTTAATCTGGCGTATGCCAAAGTTTTCCACAAAACTCTTGGCTGACATTCACATGCTTCAAAATGAAACCTTTCCCTGGTGAAGAAAAGACATCTGCTTGGCACTCAGTACCCACCCCATCTGCTCCTGCTATTTCCAGCCGCTTCCCTTATGGTCCATGAATCGGGAAGAGTCATAACATCTAACTCACCTAAAAATGGGAGTGGTATTCACTCCCTAGGTGTGGCACTGAATAGCATGAGTTTAAATTCCTGACTGATAACATGCAGAATTTTGATCAATTCTCTCTGAATATTGGCTTTCCGAGGATACTTAGATACAATTTGTCTACAGAAAGTTTAGTCATTGTTTGGAAAACTTAAGGTTTTTTATAAGTTGTTTACTTAACTTTTCTGTCTTTTCCATACAGACTAAATGAAAAATGCAACAAGTATTATTGAATACCTACCGGGAGTATGAAGGCATTTATCAATGTGGAATATTTACCTAAATACTCACGTATTATAGAGAGATATCCAGTAAATAATCACACATTTGTGAAAGTGTTAACGGAACTGTTATCAACATCTCTATGTGTTTAAGCACATTTTTTTCTAAAAATGTCAAGGGAATTAGGAACTTTACAGTGGCAGGAGGATGGATCATGAATGTAGGGGTGTGAAACACCTGAGCAGAGATATCATTTGTTGCAACTTTAGATTACACTGAATTCCAGAGTTCCTCACTGTTTTTCTAGGAGTGAGGGATGCAGGACTTCAGGAGAGAAGAGCAGGGAAAGGTGAAAGATTGGGGAGAAGAAAACCTTTAATTATCTAAGATTTCACTCAGTAGTTTTGCTAGGGCTTGTCTTTAACACGATTGTCATTCAGCTCTTCATAGTCTTAACCTTTATTTTGTCCCTGAACTACTAAATTATTCAGGGGAAACTGGATGGGAGCTAAAAAGCAGCCAAATTGGCCATATGTGGTAGAAAAGATTAATAACAAAATCAAGAATGTATGTCTAAAATAATTACCTGGAGGGCACAGTATAATATTTCCAGGATATGTGGTATGTCAAGTGTAGTATGACAAGCACATAATTAGTGTAGGTGGTAACATTTAGGATTAGACTTCATTGAAGCTTCACGGGGCCCACGTTCTCTCACTAGTCGCACTAATGGCTTAAATCACACAATTAGAAAAGCTTTTCTTTTATTTTCTTTCTGTTTTTTTTTTTTTTTTGCTAGCATTTCCTAATATAACTCATCTACTGGGAAAGTATCATATCAGTTCAGGGACATCTGAGTGTGGATGAGAAGTAGGCTGGCAGGTGAGTCCTGAGACATGGAAAAGCAGGATGCCAAATATGAAATGCAGATACTTCACCTGAAATGAAGTAGAAGTGATGAAGAAACTCAAAACCTCACTGAGACAGACCTTGTAACAGAAAACAGAACTAGAGCCACAGTAAGACATTTTGAGATATCACCACACTATTGCGTAGAAGGTCTTCTTATATATAACATAAAATATATATACACACCAATAATTAATACACCTTATGTCTAAACATATAAGTTGTGGTGCAGTTAAATAGTTTGCATAAATAGCATTGTATCTTATAAACAGGACTGTGTGTTGATTCATCAAACTGTGTTTATGTCTCAAACACTATCAGAGGTTCCAGGAAAGTTTGTAGGGCTTAGGTTCTGCCCAGAGCACTTAATGTCTAAAGTAACTATGAATGTGAAATTGCATTTTTTCAGATCTACTTGGGAGAGATTTTGAATAAAATTCCATGCTATAATCACATGTACTTGTCAAATGATTTTACTCAACTCTCATTTGTTATGAAATATATGTATATATGTTTTTATTTGTACATAATTATTGATAGTACACAGTGCCTGAGTTTTCCTTCTCTTCTTTACTCTCATAAATATGAAGACATTGACAATAGAACTGATCTAAGACAGGGACAATTAGAGATAAATGTGAGTCAGTGAGTGGCTCCATTATTTTGTAAATTATGTAGTCATTGCATCTTAAAATGTTTCTTTGCAAACTATCAGTTCTCTATAAAGATCTTTTCCTGTGCTCTTGCTACTGTTATTTTTCTTTAATTAAAAGGAGTTAATAATGTTTCAGTAATAATAATAGATTTCTTGGTGATTTGAGGCTAAGATAATAAAAGTCAAGTATTTCACATAAGCCAACCAGAGTGACTCCTGGACTATTGCTGCTCTGAAATTATAAGGTTATACTAAGAAAAATGAGTTCAAGTATGTTTCATTTTGTTTCCTGCCATGTTTGGCCCAACAAAAGAAAAACAAATGAATCACATTAGCATTATTTTTATTTTTTAGTCTCCTTTCACCCATATAAAATGACCTTCAATTAACTATGTTAATTTGATATACAAAACCATATAGTTCAAAAATGGCAAAACAGAGTGCTGTTTCTTTCTCAAGTTATACATGTAATTACTATGGTGCTGTTAGAAGACAAACTTGGGAGAAAGATGCTGTTGGGCGCGCTGGCCATTGGTTCATCTATCCCAATGCGGAGAGCTATCCATGTATCACCACGCGAGAAGTGCATTCAAGTTGAACTTAGTACACTGAATGAGCTCTGATATTAGATATGACTACGAACTGTTTGAACTGGCTAAGTGCCTCTGATGAAAAAGTGAATTAATATAATAAATGTTTAAAGCACAATCAGATATAGCATTTGGTTGCTGAATTCATGCGTCTTACTAAAATCAACCAGACATGAATTAAAAAGAAATAAGTAAGGCTGCCAATCAAGTAAATATCCTTCGCCTCAAAAGCGTAACTGCTTTAAGAAGTGTGTGTTAATTATGTAAGAAGTAGGTAACACACAGGCTGACTACCAATCGAACTTGTATTTCCTTCGCGGAGTGATTTCATAGCTGCTACACAAGAGTCACAAGTGAGAACTGTGTATCTCCAACTTTAATATATGTTTAATTACCTGGGGATCTTGTTAAAATGCAGAATCTGATTGGGTGGGCCTGGAGTGGGGCCCAAGGTTCGGCATTTCTATCACCTTCTTAGGGGCTGCTGCTGCTGCTGTTCTGGGAGCCTGATTTGTGCAGCAAGAAACTAAAGTATTTCAGCGCGGTGCATTTTGAGGGTGTAAAACTACTTTATATTAAAATTATCTAAGGAGTGTATAGTATGAGTAAACATGGAAATATAAACATACTTTTGAAAATGTTCTAAAATATCATAACATTTTGTAGATTAATATACATATCTACATTATATATACAAAACTAGTGGGCCGGGCTTTCTTTCGAAAAGCTATTTTCTATCCCCTAAGATTTTCTAAATTGAGAAAATTATCTAAGAACAGTCATGATTGAGCAGACTACTTTGTTGTGACTTAATTGCTGTAGCAGGTGTTGATAAACCTTTTTTTTTTCTAGCGAATAATCGCAGAGGATTAATTTAATAGGAATAAGATTACTTATCTCTAAACTATAATAACTATTTCCTTAGAGTGAAACGATTCATGCTCCTCTTAAATGTTGCAGCAGCTTAAAGACAGAAAATCTCCTGATTTGGAAGTTTAGTAATGTAATCAAATGAGGTCTACTAAGACCATTTTCTGATAATCTTTTGAATATAATCACACCACATGTTATACAAGATGCACAAGTATCATGAGTGATATGCTAATGAGCATATATTACTTTTTTGTCATTTATACCTTGAGATAGTTTGTATAGATTACTGTTTAACCATTTCTGTATTTTGAATTTGGTATATATACTTCTAATATATAATTTGCTACTGTGTTGTATAGTTTTGTCATGGAGTATCTTTAACACCTGGCAGAAGAGAAATTGTCATGTCTTCGTTATATATATACAAATTATAGACAAGTTTGCCACCCGATATGTTACATTTGGCATCATAGCAAAGCCTAACAAGGGTTTAGATCTTCAAGTTATATTAAATGTTGATGAACTTAAGAAAGAAGTTGAAGGGTAGAGAAGCTGAAAGATTTTCCCTAAGTATGCAATTGGTGAGATTCACCAATTCAATTCGAGTATGCAATTCAAAACACAGGAAGTCCTTTCTAGAACTGCCAGCCATGCGTGAAAGAAAAATTCTCCCTCATACCTTTGAACTCAACCAACACAGCACATAATAACAAGAGGTGGAAAACCTCCCTGCATGAAAGCATACGTAAAGAGAGCTGGCTGGGAATAATATGTGCTCAGCAGTGGAAGCACACAAAAGCGCCATATGCGTGAGGGCTGGTTGTGGGTAAATGTCTAGAATACAGCTGTGTTCAAGGAAGAAATTCACTCAGACATTGGAGGCATATCTCCTGTGGAACAAGGACATACCTTACAAAGATATCTGTCTCCCATCCTGGAATCTCTGCTAAATGAGCGATATTCTGAATTGTTATCTAATTTTAAGGTTCACTGATTCTGGAGAGGAGAGCCCTAACGGTAATTGGGAAAGTATCGTACAATGTATTTCCTGTACAACAATATCAAGTCTCTTGATCTACAAAACTCGGTGTCAGTTAGCAAAACATTTAATCTATTTCATATTCTTTAATTGTAGGTCTACCCTACTCTCATATATTTCAGTCTTAAAACCATCTTTTAAACTGTATAAATCTATGGTTGCAATATAAATTCATTTTTCTGAGAAAGTATGATAAAAAGCAAATCCCAAACCTAGAAATGAAGACTCTGTGTGAGATATTTGAGGTGAATATATTAAACTGTAAACATGTATTTTATTTTGCTAATATTTAATATATGAAACTTTTGAAATTCATATTTCATTCTCATTGTTATAGTATAATAATGTGTACATACACACTGTGTGTGTGTTTTAGACTCTATTCTCACCCTTGATTCTATGTTGAAAACGATTGTTGAAAATAATTCTAGCATAATAACTATAAGAAACACATCGTGTTTACTAAAAGTTAAAACCAGAGACTTAATTAGTAATCTCCTGATTAGCAATAGCATGATTGCCACATCCAAGCGTAAGATGGAGCGGAGTTTAGTTGCACCTGTTTCCAGTATTGCTCTCGGTGCATCTTTCCTATTCTATCACCAAGGCAAGACACGAAAAGAATATTGCCAGCCCACCACCAGCCTGGAGCGAGGAGTAAGAGACGCAAAGTCTGCGCTTGAAGTTGACGGATGAGGGAACACCACTAACGCAAGCCGGGTTTGTCTCCTGTCTCTGGCAGGCCTTCACCACGTGGTGTAGGTGTAGACGCAGGGGGCTAGGAGATTATAACCAGGGGAGAGAGTTCTTAGAAAATAGCAGCATTTGGGAGAGAAGTAGAGGAGGTTATCTGTGCAGCAGAGCTTTTGGCTCCAGAAAGTGGTCAGCCTATATTATAACATTAATTGTTCTGCACCCTTTCTATAGACATCAGTTGCTGCATAATCCAAAAATTCAGCCTTAGCCTCTCCTTTCACATCGCCAGGCAAGCAGTTTCATATCAGGAAACACAAACTCACACACACACAAAACACACCTGAACATCTGAGAAATTCAACTGATATTCAAAAAGGTTGAAAATGAAACAATCTGTGGCAACTGAACTAGTATCAATGAGCCAAGTCAAGTCAAATAATAAAATTTATAATCAAGGCATTACATACTATCAAAGATAGGAAAGCAGATATGAATATATAGATCAGGAAAATAGATTCAGATGGAAGAAATAAGTTGACATTCTTAATATGATGAATGCAATAAATGACATTTAAAACCTTAACTGGCAGCTGGGAGAGCTCAGCAACAAATTAGACACAAGGAGATAGGAAGTATAAAAGTTATCTTGGATATGAGGGTAGAGGTAATAACATCAGCATTCATCTAAGTAGAGTCATAAAGAGAGGAAAATTAATCTTGGGAAATAAAGTTACAAAGGCAGAATTTAATAGAATTAGGGAAAATGTGAGTCTTTAGATTTAAAATTCTTGTCAAGTACAAGGCAAGTTAGATAAAAACTTACACTTGTAATTAATAAAGTGGAAATTAACATGAAATGAAAAATAATTGGACAATCATATAAAAATAGTTTCCTTAGAAATATGCAAGGAAAAAAATAACATCAGATTTCTCAACAGTGTCACTGAATAAAAACAAATAGAACAACCTCTAGTTTTTGAAGAAAATAGCTCATAATTTATGTTCATTTCATCTATTATATAAATGTAATGGAGAAAAAAGCAGTGAGGGAAACTAGATTTTTTAAGTATAGCCGAAAAGCATTGCTTGCAAGTATTTTTTCTAGAGAGAAATGTCCTGCCAAAAGTGTAAGTAAATCACAGAAATTCTCTGAGGTTTTCAAATTCACAATGGGAAATAAAAATATAATAAACTAGTCTATTTATAGATAAAGCAATGTAGTATATATACAAAAATTCGGAATAAAATTATTGACAATACCAGCATGGGAAACTGTGGACAGAGCTGAGAAGGACCATGAGTAAGAGAGAAAGCCACTTGTTGCATTTACAGAGATAATAAAATCATTAATAAGCTTAACAAATTGAATAAATATACCTATGAGACTTACGACCTCATTACAGAAATGTAAATTCTCAATGCAGACTTAATACCTAATACAGAAATGTAATGTGTAATACACAGCCATAAAACCAATTGAAAAATTTTAACAAAAATGGAAATTGGAAAAAGAAGGAAAGTAAATGTACAGGAAATAACAACAAGGTAAAATGTATGAAACTATTAAAATATTATAATTAGATAAATCTACATTAATCAAAAAAGTTTTTCTCAAATTAGTTTGAGATGCACATTCACACCTAACTCACATTTACACACAGACACAAATACAAGCAGGAAAATTCAGCAATATGTTACCTAGAAATAATTTATGTTCATCTAATCTATTACTTAATGTAATGAGTATCTGGAAGTGTTCTAATGCAAAGGGATTTTGAATGTAAAGGGATGGAAAACTTTAGCAGGGTCATAAGACTTACAAAAAGAAAAAAGATGGGATAGAATTTTAATCTGTGTTATCGTAGTTTATAAGAAATACATATTTCTCTTCCTCCCTTCTCTGGTGCACATCTCCCAAACACCTTGGAATTTCCTAAGTGATGAGAGCAACAGTGTTATGTTGATGAGATGACTTTTAGACCCCACCCCAGGGTAGTGGTTTATTGCCAATAGGAGCCAACCACTGGGTTAGAGGATTGAACTTCTATTTCCATCCCTTGATTTCCTGGGAGGGGAGAGAGGGCCTGAGGTTGAATCAATCTCCAATAGCCAATGACTTAGTCAATTATGGCTATATGATGAAACCTCCATAAAAACCTAATAGGTCAGCTTGTCGGCAATTTTTACTGAGAACTTCCCCATTGGGGAACCAGACTGTTTCCAAAAGCCACTTTGCTGGGCCCCAACCTCCAAGACAACAGAAGCTCTGTTGTTTGCCATATGTTACATCTTTATTTGTCCTTTGATTTCTATCCATTCATATCCTTTGTAAAAAAAAAAAATCAGTAATCTATTAAGTGAATTTTTTTTTTTGAGTTCTATGAGCTGTTCAAGCAAACTTTATGGAACCCAAGGTTGGGTTATGGGAACCTGTGATTTCCAGCCAGTCTGACAGAACTATAGTTAATAACTTGTATTTGCACCTGGAGGAGGTGGTTGGAACTTCCAATTTTCAGCCAGTTGGTCAGAAGCACAGGTAACAACTGGGATTGCAACTGGCATGTAAAGGCGAGATTGGTCTTATGGTATGAACCCTTAACCTGTGGAATCTGATACTATCTACCAGTCGATATTGAGGTGAATTTTTGTACAGCCCACTGGCATCTAAGAATCATTTGCTGGTGTTGGGAAGCATTCACACACTTTGAAATTGTGTCTGGTAACCCTTTTTAATATTAAAAACACATTATTTTCTATTGGGAAATCACCCTAAGCAGTAATAATGAATTTATAAACTAATAAACAATTATATTAACATATATCCACAAAAATACTACAGCATGCCTATGTCTATGCTTTGGTCTAAAATTAATACATTTTGTATGGAGACAAGGTCCTATGCGCACAGTTTTGTTCCCGTATCAAATAAATGCTGTCCCTGCTTTGCAGCATCTTCCAGCCACTGTTGGGAGAAACAGAACCATCTGGAGACAAAGGAAGTTTTGAGTAACTTTGTCCTATAATCCTGAATTTAATTGGTTAGTAAGAGAGTCTTGAACTAAGGTAGAGATCATGGGATACGAATTCAAGGCTACAGAAACAAATGTTTATTATTAGCGACAGTCCATCAACTCACCAGTGTTAACAAGTCCCTTGTAGGTGGAAAGAAACCTTTGAGGTGTTGCACACATGGCATCATGCTTGATGCTATGGGAAAAATAGATGTAATTTGAGATCATCAAGGGAAGGCATTACAGAGTAGTATGGTTTTACCTGGCTTATGTTTGAATAGAAAAAGAAGAAAATGTGGCATTTTGAGGAATAAAAGAACATAAGAGAGAATGCAGAGCAAGAACACAGAGACAAGAGTTCGCTCAGTGTTCACTTCCTTTAGCCACTTCTCTGAATAAATATAACAGTAGATATTTTAAAATACATATTTCTTGAATGTGAACAATAAGCATAGGCATGTAGCTAATATATGCATATTCATATATCTCAATCCCCTACATCTGTCTAACAGCATTTAGGGAGGCAGCACTCTTTGGAGTCACAATGTAGGTTTACAAGGCTGGCTAAAGCTTGTATTGCATTTCTGTTTACCAGGTTAATAAAAAATTTAGTCATTTAAAGTTATTCCTAGATTTACTCCTCAAACAATGATTCATGCTAATTGAATTAATTTATTTATTAGTATGTTTATCATGCTTACAATTTTAAATACTATTCAGGAATTTTAGATTTTACTATAGAAACAGATCCCAACCAAGAGAATGTTTGGAATCCAGAGTCGGGAAACAGGAGGACTTATAGGCCAGAATCCCCTTGTGTGTATCACATGACCCCACTTTCTTGGTAACAGCCAGTCTTCTACTCTGCCACATAGTGAGAACATAGAAAAATTATCTGGCTGTTTGACAGAATGGTGCTTATAGAAATTTTACCATTTTACTGTGTGAGCTCTATGCTCTACTTTTAAAAATAAACTTAGTCATCCCTGGCTGGTATAGCTCAGTGGATTGAGTGCAGGACTGTGAAGCAAAGGGTTACAGGTTTGATTTCCTGTTTGGGCACATGTCAGTCCCAGTGCGGGCCAGGTTCCTGGTGGTGGGCATGAAAGAGGCAACCACACATTGATGCTTCTCTCCCTGTCTCCTTCCCTTCCCCTCTCTCTAAAAATAAAGTAAGTAAAATCTTAAAAAAAATAAACTTAGGCAAAGAATAAATACTTTGGTATGAGTTTAAATGGCCATTATTTAAAAATTACCTTAGTTCTTATCAGTGTAATTTTTTGTTAACTTGTGTAATATTAATAATACATTTAATTGTTTCCATGAAAATTATTTAGCTGAAATTGTTGGTATGATGGATCATTCTCTAAATAGTTTTAGTCATAAATCAAATATTTTAATAAACAAATGCAAAGAAAAGCAAATCTTATAAAAGCATCTAAAAAATAGCCAATTTCTTTAAGTATAGGTTATTTTTATGAGATTGAACGTGAACTAAAGATTTTCTTTTCACACTTTAGACTTTTTAAACAGTATATATCTGACAGCCTTATTTGAGAAATATCCCCCAGCACAAGAGCCTGGTAGTGGTGCTGATATAACATAATGCTACAGTTTGGCTGCTGACTCAAGCTTAAGATAACAGAATTTTTCTCCGAGAGTGAAAAGTGGGATTTACAAGGCATGGATAATTTTTGCTGATTATTTGAACTCAACATAAACTCAATATATAAACTCAATAATTTATATGTGGCTATTAACAGTTATGTGCCCATGTCAAAGAAGAGAAATACAATCTTCTGAGAGAAAGTGATCCAGAGAATGCTGTGTGGCAGAAACGACCAGGTCCAGTGTGCACGTGGGGGAAAGGGATTAACCAGGAGACAAACATTCAGGGACTTCTGCTGATGGTTCTGAGGAGCTCTCAGCGCCCTGCCTTTTCTCAGGCACCTCAGTGAAATACGTTAATAGTTTGTAATAAAATCTCTCTCTTTCTCTCTCTTTCTGAAAGGAGCTTTTTTTCATTGCAAATATATGAAAGCATTAAGACATCTAATCCAAAAAAAGTGTTACTCGGTAGCCTGTGGAATTGTTAAGTAGAATGGCGATTTGGCAGTTTGTCCATTTCAAGGAGATGGGGGTTCATTGGTGTTGCATAGAAATTTTTCTTTTGATTTTACATTTGTGTGTTTTTTTTTAATTTGCTTTATAATTGAAAATTAGATTTGCTCCATGTAATTTACCTAATAAGAAACATCACCAGGCTTCTGTGTCCATAGAAAACCAGGACTTGGGGGGAATTTTCAGATAGTAAGTTTTACAGGTTGGGAAAGCTGTGGTGGGTTATGTCAGAGGTCCCGTTGCCTGGTGGTGAAGTGAGTAAGCTCTGGATCCAGATTGCCAGGGTGTGCATCCTGGTCTATTGTCATTAGGTCTGTGAGATCGAACAAATTAATTATCTATCTATAAAATATGGATTAAAAAAACTAATTTTATGGTTTTTATGTGGGTTAATTGTCAAATGAACAGGAGACTACCAGAAACATACTGTCTGTTTAACAAATGCATCATAACTGCCTAGATCAGTGAGGAGATTAAACAGTGTGGCCCTTATGAAGAGACTGGGCAGCCAGGTACAGAAAAAGGAGGTAACCTTTTTTTAGGAACGAGAAGGATTCAAAGGCAATGACCTTTGAAAAGAGAGATGGAGTAATGTCAAAGACAAACCGTGCCCTTCTCAGAATTCAGAAATAGATATGCATCAAAAAAGTTATATCGGCATCCTTGAGGTAGGATAGTGAGAAGCTGGGAAAATCACTGACAAGTGGAATAAGGGGAACTGAGACATAATAATTAAGGCCAAACAGTTTGAGCAATTTGCAGTGAGCTAATGAATCACAAAGGTTTATCTTCCCTAATCAAGGACACAGGAGCAAATGGTTTACTCACTCCAGAGTGTCCTGGGGTAGGCCCACCTTGGCCCTGTCCCTCTTCAACAACGCTCTTTAAAAATGAAACTAACTGGAAAATAACCCTCATCCCTTTATACATACGTTTTAAGCAATCAACATATTGAAGGCCACACCTGAATAGTTAATAAATATTCTGATAAGACCCTCCCCTGAGTTCTCCCCTAGGATTCCACCAATGAGCAATGAAAGATAAAAACCTCAAGACAAAGAAGCTACTGCACACACTCCCTCCCAAGAGCATACCCCCACCTTTCCCTTCCTCCACTTCTTCCCCCACAGGCACTGCCCCAGCTTTGACACACATACTCAGTCCACAAAGCACTTCCACTAGAGCACGCCACTCCTTGTAGATCTGCTGATTTGCTCCTAAACTCTAAGGGACCCTTTGAGACTTGCAACCAGTGGAGCAGTGGACATCTCTTCCACTGTTCAAAACACTGCAAAATCCTTTGTTGGAATCGCCATCAGACGCCCCATCCTATTTTCCTGAATCTCATTGATGGTTTGAAATCAATTCCCTTTCAAAGGTGATTTTAGTTTTGGAAAAAGCCAGAAGTCACAGGGTACCAAGTCTGGGCTACAGGGGGGCTGAGTCACCTGGGTGATTTGATGTTTTGCCAAAAAACACTGCATGAGATGTGATGCATGAGTGGGCACATTGTAGTCACGAAGCTGCCAATCACCAATTACCCATAGCTGTGGCCATTTTCATTGCATTGCATCTCTCAGCCAATGCAGAATAGTGAGGTAGTACTCTTTATTACTAATTGTTTGGCCTGAAGGGGTGTACTCACGATGGATGACACCTTATCAACCAAAAAACACAGTTAATGTGGTCTTGATCTTGCTGTGACTTTGTTGCACCATCTTTGGGCATGGAGAACCAGGTGACTTCCAACTGGGACAACTGGGCCTTCATTTGTGGATCATAGCCATAGACCCATGATTCATACCTGGTTATGACCTTCTTGAGGAAATCTGGTTTATTGGTAGTGGTTTGAATCAAGTCATTAGCACCCGCAGCACGATGTTCCTTCTGCTCTGGTAGCAGAGGCTGTGGAATGAATTTTGCTATAACATATTTCATGCCAAGATCCTGCATCAAAATCCAGAACACAGTAGTTTTTGGAATCCCCAGATTAGCTTCTAGTTCTCACACTGTCAGTCACCGATCTTTGTTGATTGCAGCCCGTGCCTGTTCAGCATTCTCAAGCATTCCACTTGTTGCAGGCCTTCCAGAACATGGGCCACTTTCAGCAGATTCTTATCATCTTTAAAGTGTTTGTGCCACACTTTTATTTGCATTGCATTTATTGCAACATCCCTGAAAGCCTCCTGAATCATCTGAATAGTTTCCACAGAGGAATATTCAAGCTTAATGTCAAATCTGATGAAGATTCATTGTTCTACTCAGTCATTTTGAATGTGACAGTCACACAGTGCACATGCTCACTCAATGGCTTCTACCATCCCCACTGACATCCCCACAGGGAAGTTATCTTTATTCACACATGTGCATTCCAGCCCACTCTCCTTGGCTGCCAGGTTACATTGATGTTACCCAAACCATTCTTGTTATATTAACAATGGCTGGACATGTTTCTGGAAAGCCCTCATATGTTTTGTTATATATTATAAAACATATAATATATTATGCTTATATATAAATAAAACATGTACACATAAATATAAATACTTATATATAGAAAGGGTAATTGAGCACATGGAAAATTATATTTTAGTGAGTATATTTATCAATGATAATCAAATTCCTAGTGTCTCAATTTCGTCACTACTGATGAATTGGCCTAGCAAGGTAAATTTTAGGTAGTATTGAAAGTTAATAAAAATAGCCGAAATGTTTACTCCTACCATCCTTCGTATTATATAGTTCTGCTTGAAAGCTCTTTCAGCTGAAAAAAAAATGAGTATGATTTCTATGTATTTATCTGAAAAATAAATGTGCAATTTATATGTTTATTCACACATTATTGTAAATGAAGTTTTGAGGGATATAAAAATCTTTATATAATTGTCATTATCATTTCCATAAAAGTCTACAAAGAACTCACTTTGATATACTATAAGGGAAGTTTGCTTCTTTTTATGAACTGTGGCATCTAATTTTTAGATTTGAAGCAGCATTTTCTGATTTATGTTGGCGTTAATAACATTGACTGCGAAAATCACCATTCCCTCCCGGTTGGGCACCACCCTTGGGAGGATAGGTCACGGCTCTCTAACAGCAGCTTCCCCAGCTGTTCGTGCTGACGCAGACTTGAGTGTTATTTCCTTGACAGAGGTCACAGGGAAGCAGTAGAAGATAATTTTATGAGGCATCTGCTGTATTTGTGGTTATACTCATTCTTCAAGATTGACCTACAAACTTTAGTTCTGCAAGAAAATAACATTAAATCAAGACACAGGGGCTTATAAATGGGAAGCGGTAACAAATGAACTTTCATGTGAATGGAATGTTATCCTCAATTGAAAAATCAATATAGTTAAAACCAATAAAAATAGTTGGTTTCAAAGGAGGCTTAAGCAGAGGTCAAAATGGATATATTTAACTTGAAAAGCTTTAAACTATAATGTAAAAATCCAGGTAGAGTACACTGTATGCAGCATTTAACACTGAGGGTTATCCATAGAGTTTAGCTAGAATCTTTTCTTAAAATATTTATTTTTTGAAATACTAGAGCAAATAAAAGATTGCAATAAACAATCTTAACTCTCTAATTTTTAATATATTTATTAGTGTTGGGTTTGAGTTAATAAAATTTATTTCAAATAATTTGCTATGAATTAATTAAAGGGCCAGCTCTCTTTTGGGCTCTTTATTTCCTCTGCTAAATATTGTTCTTGGGCATCTAATGAGCACTATCAAGTAATGAAGGTTATTAGCTTCGAAGCCAGAAATGTGTGTAAGTGTTGCCTTGTTACTTATCTATGTGGCATTAGACAAGTTACTTAGATATTTTGAACCTCAGTTTCTTCATATATAAAATAAATAATAAAATGCCCCAAAATATTTCTGAGAAAATTAAATAATAAATGCTCATAAAATCACCTAGAAAGGCATGTGGTAATTATTACGTATTTAATAAATACATACCGCATGCCTTTGTAATAAATTTAACTCCCAAAACCACCTGTCTAACCTAATTCTAATGAGAGTTTTAAGAAACCAAAATACTTATTGTCATTTATGACCAAATGGTCTACTTTCCTGACATTCCATTTTTATTATTAATTAGGGTTTTTCAAATATTTTTTAGAAAAAAATTTTTTACTTGTCTAATAGATGCCAAGCACAAAATTCTCAGGTGCATGTGTATAATAATAGATAAGAACAAGATTTGAAAATTAGAGAAAATTGTCCTGATTATGAGGTACACCAAACACAGAAGAGCATAAACCCAGTAAAGGTTACCTGAAACTGTATCCTATATTTGGGGAAGTGGGTTGTTTAATCTGGCTGAGGGATGGAGAAGAGTAAGAGAAGTGTATCTAGATCGTACATATTTTTTTTTAATTATTATTATTATTTTTTTATTGTTATGCAATTACAGTTGTATGCCTTTTCTCCCCATCCCTCTACCCCACCCCAGGTGAACCCACCTCCCTCCCTCCTCTCCACCCTCCCCCTTGGTTTTGTCCATGTGTCCTTTATAGTAGTTCCTGTAATACCCTCTTCCCACTAAACCCGCCCCCACCCCCCATGGATGAAACTGGAGAGCATTATGCTAAGTGAAATAAGCCAGGAAGTGAGGGACAAGTACCATATGATCTCACCTTTAACTGGAACATAAGCAATAGAAGAAAAAAGCAAACAAAATAGATCGTACATATTTTGTGTGGGAAATTTGAACTCTGTACAAAAACTAATGAGAAAACGTTGAGTGTTTAAAATATACCATGGATATGTATTTGACTATACAATAATCAAATAACTGTTTTGTAAAATATAGCAACAGATATAACTTGAAAAAAACATTTTTGAATACAGAGATAAACTCTCACATCCCCTCAAAAAATATATACACATTTTAAACATTTCAGAATGATAGATTAAACAATTAAAACACACTCAAATGGTTTTCATTGGAAATTGGGCTTTACTACTGTTTTGTTAATAGCAATAATACCTTCCTCTTCTCCAAGGGGATATTATTTCCCTGAAGCTTATATTGTATATTTGAAAAGCAAACATGCTTAGCTATTTCTGCCTTATTAGAGAAAACCACACACATGACTCTTACGTGCAGATAGAGAGACTTTCATTACAAATTTTCTCACTGTAAGGATTCTTTTAGGGAAATAATAGGACTCTGTACATATATAAATAATGAAGACCTCATAAGACTTATTCAGGAGTTTTAAAAATTGTTAGCAAATGGTAAATTTTTTCCCTTTGAAAATTAATTGAAATTATAGAGTACCCAGCTATTCCTCATTGTTCCAACCAAGGAACAAAAAGGAAGGAGAATAAGTAATAATAACATTAGTTTATCTGTTATTATCTGAACCTTGAATTATAAATTGCTCTTAACAGACCCACATTAATTGAAGTGGTGACAGTTATCACAACACTGTTATTTGGTTCTTTAGTTCAAAGTATTAACAACCATTGTGTGAACTGGAGAGCATTATGCTAAGTGAAATAAGCCAGGTGGTGAGGGACAAATACCATATGATCTCACCTTTAACTGGAACCTAATCAACAAAAGAAAAAAGCAAACAAAATATAACCAGAGATATTGAAGATAAGAACAATCTAACAGTAGCCAGAGGGGAGTGGGGAGGGGAAAGTGGGGAGAGGGGTTTACAGGAGCTACTATAAAGGACACATGGACAAAATCAAGGGGGAGGGTGGAGGTGGGGGAGGGAGGTGGGTTTGGCTTGGGTGGGGTGGAGGGATGGGGAAAAAAGTCATACAACTGTAATTGAATAACAGTAAAAATTAAACAAAATAAAAATAAAAACAATTTTGCATTGTTAAGAAGTTCCCTCTGTGACATGTTGGTAAATGTCAGTTTTTTATTTCAAACTTTCTTCAACTTATGCATATACTGTTTAGATATCAATAAGAAAAAATGTATTTAAAATAATGACTATAATCACAAGAACTTGGAGAACAACACAAAGTAAAGAAATGGGAGATAGAAAAGCAGTTTATTTAAACAAACACACAAAAATAATTAAGCCTGTCATTTGACTTCTTGGATGGAAATAAGAAGGGGTGATATTCTGTCTCTTTCCCCTTGTACTTAGTCTCTGAGAATTAATACATGGGGAAATGTGCCAAATTACAACCAATTACTGGATATTATTGCCATGGCCTTGATGAGGTTTCCAAGATTTGCTCAGATAGCAAGTATTTTGATGGATACTTGGAAGAAAGAGAAAGGTGGTAAGTTGCTGGTAGGTTGAATGATGTTACAAATGAAAAATAATGTAGAGTTAACGTCTATGATCTATCAGCATTTGGAAGAATGAATAAGTTCCAGGAATCTGGGACATTTTTCAAGTTATATATTTTAAATGCAAAGTAAGTACAAAGATATAAAGGGCCTATTTTAATCCGGAAGGCAGCATTTGAATATGCTTTGAATGATAAGAAAATTCTCAGTAGATGAATGGTCACTTAACAATTTGAATGTTATAAAAGTTGTTTTAGTTAATCAGAGTTTAAGTGTGAAATAATTTCTGATTTCATTTGATTCTACTTATTATGTTACAGAAGCAATATTTTTCATTCATCCTGAGAAATGAAGTGTAATTGGTATTGGATTATAAATTCCTTCAATAACTTATCAAGTAAAATTTCTATTTAACCACAACAATCCTGTTATAACAAAGCATGATTGATAGTGTGGGTAGATTGATAGCTATAATTTAAGACTGACAAAAGTCCAGTGTCATTCTATTCTTTAATCTTCTTGTACCCTGCCCTATATTTTCTTTAAGAAATGATATTAGTACTTTCAGTTAGCCATGTACTGGCTTTTGTTCTTCTGTTAACTTTTCCTTTAATCTGTTAAAATTCTCACCACCTAGTTATCCACTGGATGATGTACATCCATTTCCTTTTTAACAGTCAGTATGTTTTCAGGCATCAAGATTTTTTTTTCAAAACTTTACCTTCTTAATTTTGTCAACCAATATGTACTTAGTACTTACCTACAGTTACTACTTATGTATAAAACACAGAAATAAACTCAACAGAAAAAAAGTGCTACATTTGTGAAGCTTTAACTCTAGTTGAGGAAGTCAGAATATTTAGCACATAATAATTAAGACACATAAATTTCATATAGTAAATACACTATAACACATAGAAAAAAAATTAAAGTAGTAAAGAAGAATTAGTAAATGCCCGGGCAGAGGGTTTCAATTTTATATATGTATATGAGACAGGGAAAACGTGATTTTGAATGAAAACCTTAAGGAGGTGAAGGAGAACTTATGAAAGGCAGAGTTAAGAGAAATAGCAAAGTCCCTGAGGTAGGAGTATAACTTGTTAAATTGAGAAACACATTTCAGCCCAGCACAGTTCGAGTGGGTTAAGCCAGAGAGACTTAAAGAGATATGACTTGGAGAGAGTCCGTAAAGGTGAAGTATCCTGTAAATATGGGAAAACTTTGCAGAGTTTGGAGCAGAGAAGTAATATGGACTGTTTCAAAGGATAACATGGAGACAGGCACTGACTATACACAACATGGGTAGAAGGAGAGAAATGGTCAGGAGAAAGTGGATGTGGTCCAGGAGAGCCTCTGGTGGCCTGGATGAAAGTGGCAGCTGGGAGGTGGTAAGAAATGGTCAGATACTAGTTACATTTTTTAAAAGAAAATGAAAAGATTGTCTTATGAATTGAAAGTGAGATATGGAGAGATAAGCTTTCATCACAAGCAAACTGGAAGGACATTGTTACTGTATGTTGAGATGCAGAAATTTTGGCATGTTTGAGACACTAACTGACCATCTATTTGGAGATGTCAAGCAGGGGTTAGGTTCAGGCTGGTTTGTGTACATAGAGGAAAAATTTCTAGGACTAATAGTGGGGATGGTAAGGAGGAGCTCAGCACTAAGATGGAAAAGGAGCTTCCGGCGAGGCAGAAAAGAAACCAGGAAAATGGGTTTTCTTGAGGAACAGTTGATGAAAGCATTCCAAAGAAGAGAGATAAATTAGCTTTTTCAAATGCTAATGGTAGTTTTTAAAGATGAGCACTTAAAATTGATCATGGATTTTTAATACAAAAGCCACTGCCAATTTCATCTGCTTTCATTGAATGGTGGGCATAAAACTTGTGTGGGGTGAGTTTATGAAAAAACAAGAATTTCCTATAGCATGAGGGCTATATATTTGTACTGAAATCTCTACTGTAAACAACAAAATCCATTCTAAATAACGTATTAAAATTATTTTTGCAAACACTCATAAGCTGGGAAGAATGAGAGGATTTTGAGGCTGTGAGTACATGTCAGAACCCAGAAAATTAAGCAGAGTTGGGCAGCAAGGACTCAAGTTCATCCTGAATGCCTCAGTATATGGGAGAAACCTGAGAGCCACATGGAATCAAAAAAAGAAAACAGAGCAAAAGGCCCAACCGAGGTGAGAAGTCCTGAAACACATTTCCCTCATAAAGCTGGGACTTCCAAATGATATACCCTCACTATTAGGTTGAAAAAGGACTACTCTCTCTCCCCTGAGAATTGTCAGGAAGTTTAATCACATTTGGCTGTAACTTTGGTTTGAGAGGAAATCTTTGCCAGTACTTGGGGACCTCACTTCAGACTACTTACATGTTTGCAGTGCCCATATGTAGTCAGACGATTAAAAAAAGTAGATAATAATTTATAAGTATCTTGAGCTCAGAGTACTGCTAATTGTCAGAAACAGATGACATATGAAAAAAACTTATCCTCATCCAAAACCAGAATAAAAAAATTACAAATAAAACTGTTGGGAAAATACATAGCTAAAAGGAAAAATACATAAATAAATTTAAGAGAGTATAAATATATTAAGCTTGGGATGGCAAAAGTAAGACTCGGTCAATTAGATAAGTATACGATGTGCTTCTCGTCTACACCTGTATCTTAAAAAATTAGTTACTGATTATAAATAAGCAAACAGATTTCTCATTCCCTTTGAATGATTCAAGAACACAGATGAACAGTAGTCAAGACCACACTCAAAGACCAGGTGACAAATTCCACAACACCTGCTAGTAAGTCTTGGGAATCGCCTCTTTTAAAGTCAATGTTCAAAATATCCAGTGCTGATCACTTATTTCTGCCAATATAACAACAAATGCCTAGAAATGGTGAATCACATATAATCAAGGGACTTATAAATCCGTAACTGAGATAATAAGAAAATAAGAAATCTTACCGAGGGCAAAACAAGAGAGAAATAACAAAGGGGATCAGGCCTACCAGTTAAGAGGACAGAAGACAATCTTTGGTCTTTCGTAAGTCAGAGAGAGGATTTGTACTTAAAGTGATGGCATTCGAAGGACTGCGCACTTTGAAAAAGGGGAGATAAGAAAACAGTGTAACCTACCAGAAAACATAAATAAAACAAAAGCTAATGAGTTTTTACAAGTTATCTGTTAAACACAAATCAGACTGTGAGACTTCCCAGGAATTTATCCTCACATAGTTTTCAAGTTCTAATTGAAAGGTCTACACAGAATAAGAAACTGTGAATTGAAAATTTTACATAAAACTTGGGTCAAAGTTACAGATGTTCCTACAGGTCTTGGAAGAAGCAAATGCAAAATTTCTGAAAAGAAAAAAGAACATATTCTTAATGCAGGCTAAGCAGGGCTTCAACTGAGAATACTTGAGAATCAATGAACTTACCATCTGAAATTATTAAAACAAAGACACTTATGACATAAACGAACATGAATATATTTCAAAGAACAGTAGACTTAATCAATAAAAGTTCCTATGGAGAATCATTGGGAAAAGCTATTAGCTAGCCATAACACAATTCATAAAAATGGGAAAGGATTTTAAACATGAGAAATAATAAGAGAGTATCAAAAAGAATGTTAATAGGCAACCATGGCTCACCTCCTTGCACATCCACATCAAAATTATAAGTGAACTACAGAAAAACCATCACTCAGGACAGGCAGAAAACGAGTTGAATGGAAGTTTGACAACTATGGAATTAAAGAAACCACATCCATCCAGACAGGTAGGAAAGGCACAGCCCTTAAAAGGGCTGGTCCCACATCCACATGTGGTGGATAAAAATTCAGGAGGGATAACTCAGGAGAAAAGAGTCCCAGACCCACACCAGGCACCCAGCCCAGGGTAACACTGTCAGGAAGATAAGTCCCCACAACTTTTGGCTGCAGAAACCAGTGGGGATTGAGTCAGTGGAAGAAACTTATGGAGTATCAAGCAGTTCCTGTGAAAGAACCCCCACACAAACTTACTCAGACTCTCTCCCTCTGAGCCCCCAAACAAGGGTAGCAGTTTAAAGGCATCTGTGGCATTTAGGGAGGAACTGAAGTGGCTGGAATCAAGGTGAGAACTGGGGGACAGCTTTCTCCCAGACAGAAAGGCAGGCAGAGCCACAGAGCCAGCATGTTAGTGCTATATCTGACACTCCATCAACCTGGCTAACACTGTTTTCCCCACCCTGGAGACCTCATGAGGCTCTATCCCACCCAACTTACAGCTGTTACCAGTAGCTTTTCCATATAAATGGCTGGTCTTGGCTTAAGCTTGACAACTTCCTAAATCCTTTCAAAGAAGTAACAGCAGCTTCAGTGAGCCCCTAACCCCTGTACCTCTTGCTAAGTAGCCTCAGGCACGGCACTAGCAGCAGCCAGTCTAGATTCACAACTCACCTTTGTCTGGGAATCTCCAAGCTCAGCACAAGTAGCAGCCATCTCAGATTGCTCTATAGCTCAGGCAGGTGGCCCTGGGCAAAACACAGGTTAGAGCTGACCTTGTCCTGCATCACCCAGGAAACCCCATGGCTTGTGTACCCAGTGGACAGCTGCAGACAACCAGGGTGGAGCACTGCCACCCTGCCCCTGCAAAACTGATCCTCCATGGAGATCAGAGGGCACTAGTTAGTGGTCATAGCCAATCCTTGCAACTGACTGGCCTGGGTAACTCCCTCCCATTGACCTGCCAATAGCAAACAAGTCTCAAATACAAGAGGAGAGTGTACTCAGCCCACACAAGGGTATGCCTTCATACACCACACAAGGGTATCACCCAGCTCGGGTGATAGGGGAGTCTGTGACACTGGACCCTGCAAGACACCTACTACATTAGGCCACTCTATCAATCCAGGGAGAAAAAGCAGCTCTACCTAATACATGGAAACAAACACAGAGAGGCTGACAAAATGAAGAGAAAAAGAAATGTGGACCAAATGAAAGAACAGATCAAAATTCCAGAAAAAGAATTAAACAAAATGGAGATAAGCAATCCATCAGATACAGAGTTTAAAACACTGATTATAAGGATGCTCAAGGAACTTAATGAGGACCTCAACAGCATAAAAAAGACACAGTCAGAAACAAAGGATATACTAATTGAAATGAAGAACAATTTACAGGGAAACAATAGTAGAGTGGATAAAGTTGAGAATCAAATCAATGATTTGGAACATAAGGAAACAGAAAACCAACCAATCAGATCAATAAGAAAAAAATAATCCAAACACCAAGGATGATATAAGTAGCCTCTGGGATAACTTCTTGCATTCCAACATTCACATTATAGGGGTGCCAGAGGAGAAGGGAAAGAGCAAAAAATTGGAAATCAATTTGAAAAATTAATGAAAGAAAACTTCCCTAGTTTGGTGAGGGAAATAGACATGCAAGTCCAGGAAGCACAGAGTCCCAAACAAGATAGATGCAAAGAGCCCCACTCTAAGACACATCATAATTAAAATGCAAAAGATTAAAGATCAAGAGAGAATCTTAAAAGCTGCAAGAGAAATGCAGTTGGTTACCTATAGGGGAGTTCCCATAAGACTGTCAGCTGATTTTTCGAAAGAAACTTTGCAAGCCAGAGGGATTGGCAAGAAATATTCAAAATCATGAAAACCAGAGACATACAACCAAGATTGTTCCACCCAGAAAAGCTATCATTTAGAATTGAAGGGCAGATAAGGAGCTTCCCAGACAAAAAAAAAAAATCTAAAGGAGTTCATCATCACCAAACCATTATTATATAAAATGTTAAAGGGACATATTTAAGAAAACTAGATCAAAATAATGAACAAAATGGTAAAAACTGCATACCTGTCAACAATTGAATACAAAAAAAAAACCCCTAATCAAACAAGAAGAACAGAGACAAAATCATGGATGTAGAGTGTTTTGGAGGTTGCCAGATGGGAGGGGGTTAAAGAAGTGGGCAAAGAAGTGAGGGGATTAAAGACTACAAATAGGTACTTACAGCATAGCCATGGGGATTTAAACTACAGTATAGGAAACAGAGAAGCCAAAGAAGTTAAACGTATGACCCATGGACAGGAACAATGGTGTGGGGATTTCCTGAGAGTGGGGGTGCTGGGCAGAGGAGGAAAGGGGGATAAAATTAGAATAACTGTAATAGCATAATCAGTAAAATATAATTTAAAAACCCAAAGAGATTGTTAAAAAACTTGAGGAGGTAACTCAGAATTTTTATATGATATTTACCATTATTAATATTAAAAACTCAATGTAAGTGGTAAGCATTATATCAGACAGTTCAAAAACTGTGCTTGCTGTGAATTGTTTGTAAAATTGGTCAGTGGGTATAAATGTGTTTATCTAAAGTTTTGTAATTTTGTTTTCATGTAAATATTATACTTTAATTTTTTTCTCAGAAAGGCTCATCTTTTTAGGTCTTTATTTTCTTGTATATTTTTTCTCAACTAATGACTCTGAAATATTTGTATTGTATATTGCATGATTCTTTAATGACGGGGACTATAGATGATAAAAATAATATAAACCACATTTATATTTTTTCACAAGCAAACTTTTAATCAAGTGGCTTATAACTTTTGCATCACCATTCTGACAATCATTTGTACTACAAAATAAAATAATTTATTATTATTTTAGATGGCTTTATTTTTGACTCACAATTTTGGAGGCTGAGAAGTCTCAAGATGTGTTGTTTGAAAGTGCTGTTTGCAACCTGAAGAACCAAAAAGCTAGTGGTATAATTTACTTCAGTTTTAAGGGCCTAAGAACCAGGAGCCCTGATGTCTGAAGGCAGAAGATAGATGTAGGATATAAATATGATGTGATATTTTTTATCATCTATAGTTTCACTGTAACTAAAGTCACATGATATATACTAAAAATACATGTTAGTTGCCAAGAGTTATAGGGATCAAAGACAATAAATTCACCCTCCTTCAGCTCTTGTATGCTATTTAGGTCCTTAATGGATTGGATAATGCCCACTTAATTGGGGAACATGATCTTAATTCAGTCTACCATTTCATATGCTAAATGCTACCAATTCTCTTCAGAAAGCACCCCCAGAGATGCACCCAAAAGTAATGTTTTACCAGCTATCAGGGCATCTCAACCCACTCAAGTTGACACATAAAATTAACCATCATACTACCTATCCAAATTATTGTACTTTAATTGGCTTCTGGTTAAACTTAAAATTTAAAAAGTAAATTCTAAGTGTTTCCATAATGAGTTATATGCTCACATTCATAAACAGACTTTCTAAAATGTAACTTTATTTGTGTTACCTCTCATACACAATTCCTGACATCTTCAAATTAAATCCAAACACTTCAATTAGGATGTCAGTTCTTAACAGGTTGAGTTCCCCAGGAAGCAAACTCTCAGACAGATTACAGTGTGAAGAATTTATTAGAGGCTTCTCTTGGGATCAACTTGTGGAAGAAAGGGGAAAAAATTTGAACCACACAGAGAAAAAAGTTGTGATGTGATATAATTTCAGTTCAGGCTAGAGTATCTCCTTGGGGTACTCTGAAGTGGATATGGCCCTTCAGAATTTGCTCAATTGAAGCAAGGTGGGCAGAGAAAGCTCCCCTAGGAATATGATTTAATCTCAGGCAATTCTATAAGAGAGTTGATAGCAAAGGACTACCTACCTACGGTGCTCCATGAGGATGGGAGAATAGTTCACTTATTCATGAAGGAGGAATTGAGTGGCACACATTATTCTTTACAACTGCCTTTGACCACCCAAACCCTTCTTTGGGCTGCCCCAGTATCATCCGCTTCTTTTTATTAACTCACTAATGTAAAGGACAACAGTGAAGGCATCAACACTGTTAGATATTGATCTTTATTTTTTATTCATGCTCTGCACCAATATTTACTTTATCCTATAAATTGAAAAGGTAATAAATGATTTTTCACCTTTGGTTTTCCCAGTCCTAATAAATTTGCTGCATAATACAGTATTTCTATAGTTGTTATCAGATGGACCAAAATTTTTTTGTAGCTTATCCACAGAAGACTATCTTATCTACCAAAGTAGGCAATAATATTCTTGAAAACAAAGGTCATCTTTGTTTCTACAATCCCTAAAATTGAACCAAGATATATGTACAATTTTGTATGTGTATATATATGTAGATAGATGATAGAAACATGAATTCAACAAACCTATGCATGTTTAATTAAATTGAACTACAACATGATTAAAGACAATAGTTTAGTTCCTTTGCAAAGAGTCCAGACACAGGGGAATATTAGTAATGCCTACAAAAATAAATAGTACAATTGTGTTATGATTTCTGACTCTCCTTCCTCTACCTATGACCTCTTATTATTATACTTTCTACTTCTACGGTATTAGGTAATAATAAAAGTTGTGTGAATGATACCATAAAGTGTCAAAGTCCCATTAAAATATGAGAATGATTCAGTCCTGGCCAGGTGGCTCAGGTGGTTGAGTGCCATCCTGTGCACCAAAAGTTTGCAGGTTCAATCCCAATCAGGACACATACCTAGGTTGTGTGCTCAATCCCAATTCAGGGCACGTGCAAGAGGCAACCAATCGATGTTTCTCATTCATATCAATTTTCTCTCTCAAATCAATAAGCATATCCTCATTTGAGGATTAAAAAGTAAAAACAAAACAAAACACAAACATTAGCACTATTCTATCCCCAACAACCTCAAAGAAACACACTGTTTGCATTTTTCCCCAAGAGTAACATAGGTGACATAATCTAAAGAATATTAATTATGGTGTAGTAAGCATCATTAACAACTAAATGTGTCCATGATATCTGTATCTATTAACTAGTATATAGATTGTTTAAATTTATTTTTTTAATTATTTTCTTTTAAAATTCTGTCTTTTGAAGGATTTTATTACATCTTAATTAACAAAATTACTCTTTACTCTTCTGTAGACAAATTAAATAATTGAATTTAAAATCATAGTCACCTTGGAAACATAATAAATTTTCTATAACTCTTTAATTGTAATGGATTTTCATTATTATTTATTTCCTTCAAAACAATAAAAATAATTGCACCATTAGTTGAAATCATGGGAGTAAAATGAGCCAACTAATCTTAATAAATTTAATATTTCTACACTGTAATCAAATCTATAATATGTATGATAAAAATAAAATTTGCTACTCTACTACATAACTACTCTACTCTACTTTATTACTACTCTATAATAAATAATTATCATATTTTATAAAATGTACATTTTAAAATTTTGTGGAATAACAATATTTATAAGACTCATTTTTTTAGTTTGAAATACATTAACAAATGTCTCATTCATGCATATACCTAATAAAAGATATGGATTAAGTATTTACATCAAAATGCCATCCATTGTAGTGTCTTTGTATCGATCCACTCTGTCATCACACTACCAGTTTGCCAGCTGTTGAAAGTGGGCATGGTGCAGAGTAATCACTCTTACCACAGTGTCATGCAGGAGGGAAAAATCATGATTGAGAGACTGAAGAGACCAAAGAATCAGTATAGTTTACAAATTACTAATGTGCTCACATTAACTTGAGATAACATAGCTTATAGATTTCTATCACATTCAATATTTATTATATGAAGTTTAATAGAGTATAGCAAAATCAAGTGCAGAATACAGAAACTCCCATATTAAAGTATTCGTTGGTTTTAATATGCTTTGTTCAGACCTAAGTTCTAATCCATCCTGCAGGGTGGGACACACTGAATGAGAGATGTATGAGGTACATCTAAGAGACACATTAATATGATCTACAAGTTCCACTAACTGACCTTTGAATCAGTTATTTCTCCTAAAGTAAGTCTTTTTTAGAGGAAGTTCATTATAAGCAACAGAAACATGACTAAATAAACACAATAAAAATACATTTCATAGGATCTCACGGATTACAAAGAAGTAAAATCATGTCAATTGTGGTCAATGAAGGTAAAACCCGGGCTGCTGTCACACCCTTAGCTACACACTCGTTCTAACATCCTGCTGTCTGCTCAACTCACTGTACTTGAGTCCTGACACAAAATGCACAGAAAGTTAATGCCTTTGCTCCTTGTCTGTCAGTGGAATTTCTTCTTTGGAGTTGAGTTTTCTGTTGTCCGAGTAGCTAATAGTAAGATCAATGAGAAGGTTCCATTGCCCTGGCTGGTGTGACTCAGTGGACTGAGTGCCAGCCTGCAAACTAAAGGGTGGCCGGTTTGATTCCTAATCAGGACACATGCCTGGGTTGTGGGCCTGGTCCCCAGTAGGGGGCGTGGGAGAGGCAATCACACATTGATGTTTCTCTCCCTCTTTCTCCGTCCCTTCCCCTTTCTCTAAAAATAAATAAATAAAGTATTTTTAAAAGGTTCCAATAAGTAGGAATACCCTTCTGTTTCAGTGAATGTCTATACAATGAAAGATAATGACTGTCTCCTTACTGATTTATCATTTTCATCTCAGGCTGCATCTCAATAATTTATATTTCACTTAACATCCCCAAGATATTTACCTAGAATATCCATTTCTGGTAGCCCAACTGGTAAAAGGGTAAGGAAAAAAGAAAAACTGGAGGCATGGAAACTGAAGCAGAGATGAGAAAAATAAAAACATAATGGATTAAATTTAAAAAACAACAACAAAAAAAGGCAAACAAAAGGGAGCAAGCTGGTTTGAAGTATGAATAACTGAGGAAAAGAATACCATGATGTTTGAAATCCACAGGAAGACAGACAGACAGTAAAATAATTTATAATTAATGCCTATTTTGTGTTAGGTTACTATTTAAGGTAATTAACATATTATCCCTCTCTCAATAAATGCTGTGAATAATCTGTGAAGGACTCTGCCATTTAAAAGAAAGACTTCTGAAACACAGAGTGATTAACTTGTCTTAATTCGTACAGCTTTTAGGTGATGAAGTTATGACTGAACATAAATGTCTCTAATTTAAATTTTATAGCTTTTTCAATAATTCATAGAAGGTGCATAAGATATAAGAACATAATTTAAAAAATGGTAAGTTGACATCTGCACAGGAACATAATATGATGTTCAGAAACATGGCTAGCAATGAGTAAAAACTGAGGATACTGGGAAGTATTCATCAGAGAGTTTAAAGAATAGGTACAAAACTAGAAAAAAAAAAAAATTGAGCCCTGGCTGGTGTGGCTCAGTGGATTGAGCACTGGCCTGAGAATGAAAGCATTGCCAGTTGGATTCCCAGTCAGTGCACAAGCCTGAGTTGCACGCCAGGTCCCCAGTAGGTGGCGCACAAGAGGCAATCACACATTGATGTTTCCCTTTCTCCCTTCTCCTCTCTCTAAAAATAAATAAATAAAATCTTTTAAAAAAGAAAGGAACAATTTCAATATTTAATTCAATATAATTCACTACAAATTCTTGAAAATAACCTATATGTTACTCAAAATATACTTGGGTTATCATTAATACTAGCACTTGATTGAAAATTATGACATTTGTTGTTCACCTGTCTGTGGGAAAATCTCTGCATATTTGAATATATATATATATATGTGTATATACACACACACATACACATATACACACACACATATATTACACAGGGTACTTTCATAACAGGTATTTTTTACTTTATTTTTCATTTTAGCATTCTAGGGTCAGAGTATTGGCACCATAAATGTTGACTCAATTGTCTCATTGTTCATTTTTTGTTTGCTCTTTAGGTAAATTGCACACTTAGCAGGAAACAGAGGAAAAATATGATACTAATGCAAAATCTGTTCCTAATGACATGATTTGCTCACAGTCGCATTATTTTGTGAAAAATAATGACAGCTAATTTAAACTTAATGCACAGGCAATTTCTCTGAATATTCACACCAATAGCTTTACAAAGTCAATGATCTCAGAGCTCAGGTAAGAATCTTTAGGACAATTTAGGAAATTTTCAGCTCACTAAGCAAACACAGGGGAGAAAAATATTTGGAAAGAAGTTGAGGAACCACAAATGAAAATTTAGTTTAATTTATCATGTGTGCAAGTACTTTACCACATCTATTATTCGGATATCTAGACATTAAATACAGTCATGCTTATATCCATTAGTGTCTATAACATAATATATTTTTCTTTTCTTTGACATATTTCTCTAGCATTATTATGGAGATATAATTGGTGTGTGCAACTAAAAACATATTTTATATTGATGTTGTTTTGGATTATTGACACTGAACAGGAACCCCTCCTATTATTACCATTCGTATAACTCCTTAGTTACTTACACCTACAGATTAGGTTTACAGTCAATAGAAATACAGTAAATTATATGCATGTTGCTTATCTCATATTCTTGTGTGCTCCGCCCTCGACTTGAGTAAAAAAATACGGACTATGCTTTATGCTGATGACCTTTCTAACAAATACAGATTCTTTCATAGGGAATCATTTAGGCGAATGAATGACAGTCTCAGGTTTTTGACCACGTGGGTCCCAGCGTTAATAGACAAAAATAAATATGAGTTGGAAATTCAAAAGCATCAGTAGTAACTACCAAAAATATGGAGGTGATGCAATAGTTGAAGCTATTTGAAATTACAACTTCGATGATGATTTCAAGGCCATTTCTCTTCTACTGCACATGATCACATCGAGTCCATTCTTCTTTCACTGTTACTCATAACTTTAATAATCCTCATATCATCCCTCAGCATGGTGCCGGCCATGCAATTCTTCTTCATTAAGTTTTAATTTAGTGTCTTGTAAGTATCAAATATTTGGCAGGAACTATGGATAATATTTGTAAGTAATATAGACATATACTCATTTAGATATAAAAAGGAGGTAGATAATAAAAATGCTTAGTATGACTTTGTATTAAGTACTTTGGTAGAAATGAACAAAATGTTGTAATGGAGAATATCCTTGCTCTTTCTTTGTAATATCTTTCTTTGTATTGTTTTCTATTTCTTTGTTTGTGTGTTTGGAAGAATGAAGTGACCCTTCACATCCATGATACGATAATGAGAGCGAAGCCTCAGAGGTGTTAGAACATGGCACAGCACTCAGTGCGCCCCACTGTTCTCCTGTTAGACGGGGGTGATCTCCCAGATCACAACTCCAGATAAGACCATTCTGAGACTGCTCTAAAGTGGGAAAAAGAGGACGTCATTATACAGCCCACAAAGTAGCAAACACTCCCATTTTTCAGCTCTTATGAGTGACTGATATTTTTTTTCCTACCACCAGAGTGTTGTTCTTGCTCAAATCTGGCCTTTCTCCAGATAAAATTTATTGAACCATTCACTCGTAGAACTGCTGCTGCTTTCTGACTACCCAATACAAAGTGGACCTTCACTTCCAAACCCTTTTTCCAAAATTACCCAGTAGAAGACCAATGCCAATTATAGGTTCTTTCCAATGCTTCCTTTCTGATCCTCTCTACTGTTCCTCATTGTGGGTATTCTCCACCCACTTATTCATCTACAAGTGTGTTCCTGGTGTCTTGGCTAGAAGACATTGAAAGAAATATTCTTTCTTTCAAAATTTTATAAACTGATACACTGAATCATAAAGAAAAAGAACAAAATTAAAGAACTTAAAGAAGACTTAGGGTATGTTATTTTTGTTGATGGAAAATGTTTTCACTTCACACCTCCTAAGTGATTCATAACCCTCTGTCAACCTAGGAATATATAGACTTTTTAGCTTTGTCTTATGCTGCAAATATTGGCACCTTACCCCTTCCTGCCTTCCCATGAAAAATGTAAGTATTATTTCTCTACTCCGAGGTGTTCTTAGTTCAAGTTAGATGACTGTAACCATCTGTTGAATCTGTGTATTACTAAATATCTTCAGGGAGAAATTACTTACTTTAAGGAATTTCTCCTGGTGACAGCAATGAATTTCCAGCCATAGAGGGGTCATGAAGAAGGGGTCATGAAAGAAATTTTGGGAAGATAACAGCATATGGATGAAATAAGCATTGGTTCTTGAGACAGAAGTGGTAGGTGTTAATCATCAAGCTAAGAAACTTCTCACCCAGAGGATTCTTTGTGTTCTATCTACTCCAAGTCAAATGCTTTATGTTCTACTCCAGGTTACTAAGTCCACAGGTGGGGGGGGGGGAATATATATATATATCTCCAAAATAATTTTAACTTTTTAAATTCCTTAGAAAATTCTTTTATTTAAAAAAATTCCTTCTTAGGCCCCCTTTGGATGCTGCTATTGAGAAAATACCTAATTCCTGTTATTGAGAATGCTAGAAGATAATTTTAAATTATTTATTTATTTATTTAGAGAGCAGGGAAGGGAGGAAGAAAGAGAGGGAGAGAATCATCAATGTGTAGTTGCCCCTTGCACATTCCCTGCTGGGGGCCTGGCCTGCAACCCAGGCATGTGCCCTGACTGGGAATCGAACCACGACCCTTTGGTTCACAGGCCCATGCTCAATCCACTGGGCTACACCAGCCAGGGCTAGATGTTTTTTAACATCAGAAATTTAAACTATGTGATTAAATTACTCCCTTCTGCAATTAATGGTATTAATTTTCATCATGTTTTTATATGCAACATATAAGTGACTTTAAATTGTCTGTATTCATTAATACAACTTATTCTTTATAGTTACTGCACAGAACAATATTCAACTTTTAAAGGAGAATGAAGAATCTCTAGCTTAGTCATATAATACATGCTGCTAACTTTCTAACTGAACATTTCAGTGATGATTCTTTTTATTTAGTGAGACAATTTCATCCTGTCAATGATTAATGAGCATGACTCTTGACAGAAATCTCTAAAGAAAAAATATTTCTGTAAATCACATTGTTTTTATAATGCACATCGTGGGTAAACAGTTATACTCACAATATTTGGGATATTGTGAAAATGAGATTTAAAAGTCAATAAAACACAATTTTGTTTTATGCATTCCTTAACTAATGACAAACCTTTCAACATCTATTAAATATACTTTTTATTCTTTGTGATCAGAGCTCTAAAACTGAGCAATGATAGACTACTGATTTTAAATTAGCAAATTGTTAAATTAGATTCTTAATCTGAAAAAAGATAGTCATTTAAGCTTTTTTGTGTAATTTATGTTTGCGAGGGATTAATCAGTTTTCTGTCTCTGCCGAACCCAATGAATAAATGAATTGTGATTTATTGATCTGTTAGTATCTAATTTGTAAGTGTCTGTATTCTTTCCCACCAGTTGTGTAGATGTTACAAAGTTATCAGAAAAAAACAACACGTAATTTATGCCCTTGCAGATCTTTCTGCAAGTGAAACAACTGAAATTTAATCTGAGAACTATTAAACTGAGATCAAAAGCACAAGTAGCAGGCACTTGGTGAATTTGGTATAAAAAGATGAGTGAAAAAAACTTTCTTTTAAAGGAAATTACTCGAAGCATCGTATTTTAGGGAAAATCCAGCACATTCAAAAAGTAAAAGTGTTATTTTGAGGATGAGACTTGAATAAGGCAGAAAAGGTTCAGAAAGAAGGCCATGGTGAAGGACATGCACCGTATTGAGAATATGACATACGACAAAGACGATGAAAAGTCTCTAAAGCATTTTAAAAACAGGAGTGATACATTCTGTTTCGTGATTTAAAAAATGAATATGAAATAGATTACCCAATAAAGTCTAGAGAGATATATTCTTAATATGGGATGAAGATAAGGTGATAATGTGAGTATAAGAAGTAGTGGACAGTTTCAGAATATATAGGAGATACACTCGAGATTGAATGGTAAATCATAAATGGGTTGGTGGACACTGATGCACATAGAGATACTTAAAATGTTAAGCCACTGTGATTGAGTTAGTGGTAGTTTTGAGGTGGATGGTCACGTATATTCTAGAATCAATGATACATCCCAAGGTTTAGAATTGAACAACTGTGCAAATTTCGCTAACACAATAAAACAAGAGCGTGGCAGGCAAAGAGGAGACTCCTTTACAAGTCGTGTGGCACCATCACAGAAAAACTCTGAGTGCATACTCTGGAGATGGAAAGAAAATCCAGAATGAGATGTTTGTGACACAGCGCAGTCAAGCAGGAGAGCCTTCAGGAAGGGGGATGCGGGAAAGGTTGTCAAATACAGCTGAGAAGACAAGTAGTTACAGATCATGAAATGAAACTTGTATTTAGCTACACTGAAGTCCTAGGTGTCTTTAGCAAAACAACAGTGTCTATGAAGAAGTAGGATCAATAATAAGTTGGATGGGATGATAAGCTATTGAATTGAGAAGATATGTTTGATGAAGAAAAGTGGCTAACTTTAATGAGTATATGATGAATAGATGAGGGTAAGTATGATATCATTTTTTAATTAAAACAATTCAATATTATTTAAATACAGATGAGGAGACTGAAATGTAATTTGAAGAAAAAAATAGGTAAAGTAAAATCAACAGTGCAAACTTTCCATCTAGGAGACTGACTGAAAACAAGATGCAGAGCGGGGTAGGGGAGAGGGGGTAAAGTTAGTCATTAATTAGAAAGAGTGTCAGCTTCTCATTGTGATGGTGGAAGTTTAAAAGTGGAGGTACGTACATGATTGCATGATTCCAACTATAGGAGATTCTGAAAAAGGCAGAACTGTGAGGCCAGTGAGCTCAGTGGTTGGCAGGGGCGGCAGAGGAGGGAATCAGTATGCGGAGCCCAGAGGAGTTTCAGGGCAGCAAAACTATTTTGGAGGTCATGGTATAACCAGGTTATATACAACTGCCAAACCCACAGCATGTGCAACACCAAGAGTGCACCCTGACATGAACTAGGGACTTCGGGTGATAATGATGTGTCAGTGCAACTTCACCAGTTGCAACAAATGTTATCACCTGGATGAGCGGTGTTGATAGTGGGGAAGGGTGTGCATGTGTGGGGGGGCAGCAGGCACATGGGAACTCTCTATTTTCCCCTCCATTTTGCTATGAACCTAAAACTGCTGTAAAAATAAAGCTGATTTTTTTTTTTGAAAGGTGACTACTTTGGGGGAAAATTTAAATGAAAGGAGGCAGATGGATCTTTTTGTGATAACAGAAATTGTACCTTGATTGGAGATGTGGTTACGTGGGTGCTTACAATTGTCAAAACTCATCAAATTGTTTAATTAATGTCTAGTACTGTGTTTTATTCTTTTAAAATATGCCTCAATAAAAAGCTTAAGGAAAGATATTTAATTCTCAGTTGAGAGTAGATATGTGATGTTAACAGCAACTAATTTGAGTGTGAAGTTCATTATTTGGTTCAAAGTGTAATCTGAGTCACGTTGATCTGAGTCTCGCTTTCCTTGTTTTCATGATTAGCCCATTTCAACTAGGCCAAAGCTAGGTCAGTGGAGACATTTTCAATTTTTTTTGTAGATATTAACAGGAAATAAACAAATACTGTTGCAACTTCTTCAGTAAAACAAATTCATTCCCAACTTGTCAGTATTTTATCAAACGGTTGTAGAAACAGTTTGTTTTGTAGTGTGCAAAATTGTTTGAAGCATTACAATCTTATATATTCTCAACCCCATTTAACTATATCAAAGTAAACTGTAGAAGAAAAAATATATTGACATACTTGGCAAAGTAAGATAGTGAATAACAAAGGTAAATGTATGTACATATATACATTTAATATATACACTACATATTTGTGTTTTGTGAGTTTGTGTAAAAAGACGTGTGAATGTACATCAAAATATATATGTATGTGAGTGTTTTCTCTTTATGAATTTATTAGATGACGCCTATACAGTATAATAATGTGTGTAAAAATTTAATCCCATACATCAATTTTCAAAATATAAATTTTCAAAATCAACAAAAGAGAATGTAAAACAAAACTAAATGAAATGTCAGGCAGTGAAAGACAAGTGCCATATGATCTCACCTGTAAGTGGAACGTAATCAAGAAAACAAATAAATGAGTAAAATGGAACCAGAGACTTGGAAATAAAGAACAAACTGACAGAGGGGAATGGGGAGGAGGGAAACAGGGAAAGAAGGGGAAGGGGCAAGCTAAGGAACAGGAATAGAGGACTCACAGGCACAGACAATGTGGGGGATTGACTGTGGGAGTGGGGGAGGGGACGGACAGGGGAGAGCAAAGGGGTACAAATGAATTTCTAAAGCTTGTTCCTGGAAGACAGTAGGAACTGAACAAGAAAAAGAATGAGGAAAGTAAACACTGAAGGCAAGAAGAGACTAGACAAAGAAAGTGGAAACATTTCATTCTTTTATCACATTAGCATATGAGGCTTTCTCTTTTTTTGTGCTTCAGGTTGGCCTTGTTAAATACATTTTAGATCTGACCTTACATTTCACTAGGGATCGTGCTTATTAGAATTGAGACCTTACTTATTTCTTATCTCATAAAAGAGCTTTTAACACAAGCAAGGGTATGTTCCTGAAAAACCATGCAGGTTGTTCAAGGCCAGCACTCCTGATAACCGCTGAGTGTCATTTTCTGACTGTTTGGTGCCCACGGCATAAAGTATTTGAATTTAGGCACATCTTTTTCATATTTCAAAATATTATGTATGAGACAGAAGTCCTGGTAATGTCGTGTTACTACTATGGCTATTATTGTCATTATTATTGTTTACCTAGTAGAATGTGCATCATTTTAAAGGAAATATCCACAAAAATTATTTTACAAAAGAAAATTCTTTAACACACACATGTGTTTGAGAATAGTCTGGTTAGTTTTAACTTCATAGTGAACAAAAGTAGTTTGGACAAACTGGCAAATAAGATCTAGGGTGTGTTTTAGTCTGGCCTGTAAATAATAGCATCATAATTATTCTCATCAGCTATTGACATACACGATCCCTTAATCAGCAAGAAAGCATAATCCTGATTCAGCAACCCAGATGGAAAACCTCAGCACCTACTGTAGACATTAATGGTGTAAGTGGGGGTCTCATCCTTCAAATGAGTTAAAATCATATTAATATCTGCACCCAGCATTTTAAACACATGATCGATTGTATAATTTTTGCTTAATCTTGAATCTCTTAAAGAGATTACAAAAATATATTCAGGCCTAAATTTCTAGATAAGCATACTTTCTATTTTCATGACAAAGTGAATTCAAATAATTTTTGTGCTTTAAGCAAACATGAACTTCTTAATTTCTGTTTCAGGTCTTTTGTGCCAAAGCATACCATACTATATCATTCTCACTCTCTCGTCTATTGCTGATTTCCTTTCTTACTCTGTGGAATATGGAAATTCTATTAATCTTTTGGCAGACTGAGAACTTTAAGATATTTCCAACATCACTTTTGCACTTCTAATTATGTAAATTTAATTCAATGTTTCCCAATGATACGCTGTGTTTCTTCTTTGTGACAGTTGTAATGTAATTGTAATTATTTAATCCAATATTACAAAAACTGGTAAATATATTGATGTGAAACAGGTGCTTTTCTTGTGAAAAGAATTTAATTTTCAAATGCATTATAAACAATGTTATTTAAACATCACCATTAAGTAATGTATGGGTAAAATATCAGAATGAATAGCATTCATACTTTTTCTCAGAATGCTTCATGAATGTATTTTAATTTCTTACCCCAAGTTGAATATTCTGAAACTAAAAATCTTGAGTGTATGTTAGAGGTATATTTTATACAATAAATTTTTGCTGGTTCACATCAATGACCTTATTAAAAAAAGAAAACTCAGCTTTAAATTGAATAACTGGTAAGTATTCATTTATATGATTGCTTTTTATGATATTAGTTGTCACTACATGATTATCTGATTTAGCAAATAAAACAGAGTTTCTATATTATATATATTTTCAAAAATAAGTTGCAAAATTTTTGAGATACTTTTTTCTTTTCATATAGCAATTCATTATTGTTTTTGTTTTTGCTTTGAAAAATTATTACATGCTTATTTCATAAAATTTAATTGATACAAAAATGTACAAAATTATTACCTAGAGAGATATTATTTCCAAAGAGTGGTTAAAAAATAGATTATATGAAATATTAAGAGGATGGCATTGTTAGTTATTATATAAGTATGTGTGTGTATATATAGTATAAATATATATAATGAGTGTATATTAATTAATAAAGAAGATAAAATTAACACTGTAATTCTTGCTAACACTTCTCACTTAAAAAAATCCTAAGAATTATATTGTTTTAAATTATCACAAATTATGAAAAATATAGTCTATATTTTTTTAAAAAGTCACATTAACTGTTTAGTATTAGTTCCAAATTTCAATCCAGGTAATTTGAATGGACAGTCTTTTATCATTTGTGGTTTGTTAATTTTGATTTACTTCTTAAATAATTGAATTTTGTAATGACTTTTCTTTTTCTCATAACTATTTATCAGAGCTCTCTCTATACACTGTTACTTCATATTTGAAAATTAATGTTGTATTTCTAACCAAATGGTATTATGGCTGGGTAGAATATTCTGGATCACAGTAATTCTCAACATTTTGTATGCGAGTGACATATGTGTAATCTCCCTTTAGACTTGAATCATATTGAGAGTGAACCTGAAGTCAACCTGAGTAACATCCTGATCACCTTGTAAGTGATGTGCTTCTTTTTTTCTTATTTCTCACTTGAATAATGTTTCTTAATCCACTTACTTTGTATATGTAGATATGAAAATTTTTCATTCTATAATCATACAAATACCAGCAACCTGTATTTTTTGTGCTAAACACTCAGTTTTCGCCATGACTGGTGTAGCTCAGTGAGTTGGGCGTGGTCCCGCAGACCAAAAGGTGGCTGATCCCCTTCCCATCAGGGCTCCTGCCTGGGTTGTGCGATAGGTCCCCAGTTGAGAGTCTGGGAGAGAAACTCTTTCTCTCTCCCTCTCCTTTCTCTAAAAATAATTAAATAAAATGTTCAACATAAAATAAAAATAAAAATTTGGTTTTTATTTCAGAATATTTTTTTATTGGATTGTACCTCTGACTACCTTTCTTATTTCACTTGTACGCTGCTTTCCTCAGATGCTCCAATTATCCTCATTTTGGATTTTTTGGAGTTCACTGAGTTTGCTGTCTTCTCCATTTCAGCTATTTGGCATTTATAATGAATTTACCACAATTATAAGGAAATTATTTTGATCCTTAACATGTGCTTTTAAGTTGTAACCCTTCTTTTTTTTTAAATTTCAGCTTTGAGTAATAGAAGATTGTATGGTTTTTAGTTTCGGTATAATTGAGTGGAGTAAAAATTAAAGAAAATTTATGAAGCACAAAAATTCATGATATTATTATCTTTAACCATTTTTGTTATCTACCCCCACTTGGAAATGATTTTAGCTGATCATGTCTGTTTTAAGTTGTTCCATGGCATAAAATGCTCTGTAGAACTTCTTCTTGAGACTTCTTTTAATTATCATATGGAATTCCTGTTTTGCTTGCTACATGTCTTTCTTTTGTGTTTTACATATATTTTATCTTCTACTTTTGTTTGTATTTATTTCTTAGTATGTTTCTATATTAGTCACCATGTTTCTCATTCACTTGCTTACATTTTGGTAAATTAGGAGTTTGCCTCCAGGTTAAAAATCTTTATGAGATCTTTCGGGTTCAACCATAGACAACAAAGAAAGTTTTGCTTGGCAGCCCTCATGATGAAAGCTGCCCTTCCTACAGCAGACTTGGTGCAAAGCCCATGCATCAAATCTCCAAAGGGTGTTGCAGTGAGGGATTCAGCCCCCTGCCCAGTCAAGCTGATACATATATTGATATACTTGCATTGCTAACCTAGGCACCTTCATTCCTAGGTATATTATCTGATGCTTTCGGAAAAGGTCTTCTTTAGGCCATTCTGCAGAGGCCTCTTTATAGGTGCGTGGGAAGCAGGGAGCAGTTAGGGCATCAGCATCCAGTACTTTTCCCACTTCTTCTTCTTTGAGGTTCCTCAATGGCGAGAGGCAGTCCCATGTCTGACCTGATCCACCTGACCCTGCACTGGTGGGGGTTCTACGGGGGAAATGGAATAAGAGGAATTGGTGCTTTCTTTAGGTTTAACCTTTACTTACATCATCATGTTAAGTTATTAAAGTTTTAACTTTTATTTTTAGCTTGTTTCTTTATTGTTTTTTATCTTCACCTTAGGACATTTCTTTCATCTCTTTTAGATAAAGAGGAAGGGAGACAGAGATGATGCTCCAACCAACTGAGCCACACTCCTAGGCCTAACTTGTTATTATTATTGTTTTAATCAGCTACTCAGACATTTGGAAGCTCATCTTTTTCTCTCTCCCAGCTCAGTACATCCCTGATTAGAGTATCTTATTTTTATTAAAGTATCTGAATTTTCTTAAACTCTCTTCCTACATCACCTGAGACTTTTTTTCTTCTGTGAGCTGAAGTGTGAGTGATATTTTGTATTCCATTCAAGTTTATTTTGTCTGAGGTTAGGAAGATGCTGAGGAAAAGAAGAAATGATGTAAAGATAAAGGTGTAATGATGGGGTAAAATCAAACAAACAAACAAAAAATACACTCAATCTACCGTCTTTGTAGTCTTTATAAAGAGATGTCAGCTCTGGCCAAGCATCTGAGTGGTTAAAGGTACCACAATAATACTTCTTCCAGTTATGTCAAAGTCTGAATTCTCTCAAACTTCAGATCATTCCCCAAGTCAACTTGGGAAAATTTCAGTTCTGTTAGAAAAAGTAGCCAGTCTTTGTTTATTTTCTTTATTACACCTATCTTCCAGGTGCCAACCTATCAAAAGGGAGAAAATAGAGTTTTTCCACTCTATTATATCCCTATGCAGAGTTACATAGGAATTCTTACCAGTTTTACAACTAGAGATAGAGGTGGGTAGCAATGAGGTTAGGAGTCCTCACTACAATTCTAGAATGTCCTATTTCTAATTTAGTGTTGGGAACCGCCCTGCCTGGTTTCAGAAGTTGTAACCCTCCATGGTTAAGGCTGAGTCAGAGACCCTGTGACCATAAGCCACTAAGGAGACAAAGCTTATCTCCCTGGCATGAGCACCACCTCTGTCCACTTTACTTTACCCTGCTTGGCCCTGAGCCTGACCAGTTAGCCAATGACGGGTAAGATTCCTCAAGGGAGGGATGACCTAAGACAAGCATGGTCATGAAAGAGGCCCACAGGGAAGGACTGGGGGGGCTATAGGAAAAGGGGGTGATAGACCCTCCCCCTCGGCTTTGATGTGGCCTAAATCCTTGTTCTGTCTGCAAGAAGTCTCCTAATCTCTTGGCCGCCTTACTTTCCTTGCCTGACTTAAGCCTGAAACAATGACAGAGGGTGGTGCCTGTCCTGTGCTGGAAAGGGCGGATTCCCCTGGGCAAGCAGGCCTAAGAAAGAATGCAAAAAATCCTGTGAAACCTTCTTTGCTAATACCCTCAATTTAAATGATAAGGGTCCAAGCCTGAAATGATTTTGTTTCCCAAAGTCTTATAGCCCTTTAGCTAACTGATCCTGACTCAGAATAAGCCCTCAGAGTTCTTTGTATGTTATCTATTGTTTGATCCTTACTGCCTGACAATGACTGAGGAGCTTTACCTGTATTCCTGTGCAAATTGAACCCAATAAAAGCCCATTGAGGAAAAGGCTCTTGGCTCTTCTCCTTTGAGAGATCGGCCACCTTTCCTCCCCAAGCAGATCCTGTCTTGGTAGACTTATTCTCATCCATGGTGGTGGAGGGGACCCTGCGGGCGGAGCCCCCACCCCACAATTTAGGCAAAAAGTGATACCTGGTTGTTGCCAGTTCTGAATTTTATGCCTAATGGGAACCTTCTGTAAGATACATGATTAATTGGATAGAGAGCTTTGGAAAATATTCATGAAAGTGAAATGCCCTTTAACTTTATCTGCATTAGCTCCACAGTTGAGTTACCTCAATTTAAACTGATACTCTTCAAAAATGTCATGCCAGTAGGTGTGTCTTTTCCATTGTGCTACCACTGAATATATATTTGCTTTTTAGACATTTTGTTTATTTCATTGTGTTTTAGAAAAGGATAGTTTGTTCAGCTTCATTCTAGTTTTAACTCTGCATCATCTTACTAAATGTTTATAACAACACGGATTGTGATGTTTCAAGAAAGTAAATTAAGTCAGCCACCATGTAAGTAGGTTATCCAATAAGTGGTCACGTTGGAATTGGAATCCAGGTATGCCTGAAATTCTCCCTTTTGAATGTGATGTCTAAATGCTATGACAAGCAAGTTAAAGTCTGAAATTTGGAATTGATTGTTTTATTTTGAAATAACCAATTAAGTACATATTCCTAATCATATCTAAAGACAACTGGTAGAGTACAAATATGGTAAAATTGAATATTAAAGTTATATTAGAAAAAACATGTTATTATACTAAACAAAATAATGTAAGGGCATTCATTCTAAATTTGTACCCCAAGTTCTTTTCAAAATACTGATTTACTAATGGTCTGATAGTGAGCATGCAGTAATATTTCTAAGTCACTGATTTCTTATCTGTGAAATTGTAGGAGACCATTCTATGTGGCATAGGCCCAGCTCCCACTCAGAAAGACCAGTGGGGAGCAAGGTCTGGCACATAGGACCCACGCCCATGGATAGGTTCTCTCTTGGGGAATCAGGCCTGAATCCGTGGGCATTGTACCTAGGCCTCTATGAGACTTGCTTTTGCTAAACCTCCCCCACCCTGTGTTTAGTGCATATCTTTAAAGTAACTTCCTAAAATCTATGCTAAACCTTCCAAGGACAAGTGTGACCAGTTTAACCAGTTTTTCCTTTACATTTGCAAATACCTTTCCTTTTTTATGTAATTAGCAACATCCTCTCCTTTGTTTTCTGTAACAAACTAAAGCAAACCTGCGCATAGTAAATGAGGGCCATCTTCAATATAATGTGCCCAGAAAAGCAATAAAAGCCTGTCAAGGCAAGCATCGAGGCACTCTACTCTTGAGAGAGTGGCAGTGCCATGCCTTTTCCTCCACAGGATTCAGTAGTTTGTGTGAATTTGTCTCCTCTCAGCCACAACTCATGGATCCCATGGGCTGGGATCCTCACCATGAAATAGATTTAATATATATATGAATATCAAATCTAATATTAAGCACCCAATATGTATTAGACATATACAATCAGCCTTCAACACTTACGAAGAGTAACTATATGGAAAGCATAATAGCAGATAATTACATTATTTTATTCATTATCTACATATATATTTCAAACACTTTTAGGTGTGAATACAGTCATTTGTTACTAATAATTAGTATTAGGATAAAAATCAGTATCCTCCCTAGTTAAATAGCCCATGTGCATATACTTTTAAAAATACTACAAGGTGAATCAAAAGTAGGTTTATAGTTGTTCATATGGCAAATAATAATTAATTAATAATAATACAAGAATAAACTGTGTTTCACATCCTCACAGCTGTAAATTTCTTTTTGCCCCACCTGCATGTCTTTAATATTGGTTAATGCTAAGGTATATTAACAATGAATCACAATATGAATGAACTATTTTTAGCTTATTTTAATTAGTCTGAATTCCAAAGGCTAATATGGTCTCATGTATCAACTTTTTATATTCATACAATTTATGAACCTGAATTGTTTGCTCTGTGAGATTTCCTGTCTCTGAACTGTTTAGTGAACGGTCATTACACTTCTGCTTAAAAAATTCTTCCAGCCTTGGCCAGTGTGGTTCAGTTGGTCAGGCCATACCACAGTCTGAGAGGTTGCTGGTTCGCTTCCCAGTCGGGGCACATGCATGGATTGCAGGCTCAGTGCTCTGTCCCCAGCCAGGGTGCTTGCAGAAGGCAACAAGTCAATGTTTCTCTCGCACAGTGATGTTTCTCACATCACTGTTTCTCCCCATCTCTTTTGCCCTCCCTTTCCCTCTCTATAAAATTTAAAAAAAAAATCATGCTCTTTAAAGAAAAAGAATCAGTCAAGGTTGTAGACATTACTGAACTTCATCTGGCACATTTAAAGGTAGAAATTTTTAAAAAATTGAGCAAGTACTTTGTAACAATGTGAACTGTCCCCACCTAATCTGGAAGTACAGACAAGATAGAAAAACATGTTTAAAATAGTCACAAAGCAAAACTGAAATGTAACAAGGGTCAAATTAAAGAGCTTTTCCAAAGCTTTGGAAAGTCATTGTTTTAGAATTCTATTGCCATAACTCTCTGAAATAGTTTGAGTGATTTCAAGTTAAAGTACATATAGTATTATATTAGCTCCTACCATTTAAGATAAGGTCTACAGACAAGTTACACATAAGACCTGAACTACAGGCCAAATCTACAATGGTTGGTAACAGAGGGAGCTGATAAACACCAATTGTATTTCCAGGATCAACTGCAACATTGGAGTACGTGGCTTGGCTTCCTAACTTCCTTTAATTCATTTTAAGAAATTGCAACTGGAAATTAACTCATAGGGTGAGACTTGTTCTCTGCCTCCACAGAAGGAGATCAGTGCATCTTGTTCTCATAAGAAATGCAAGTGGACTCATTGTATGTTCCCAGATTTGTCTGGCCTTGCCTGCCTTTCAGTCTCTCTGCCCCAAAATCAGGCACTTAGCTTATTTCTTGGTCTGAATGCCATTCTCTTTCTAAATTTTTCAAATTCTTGTCACTTCTACTGTCACACACTCAAGGTACCCATATACAGAACCCACAGAAATGGAGATTCTCATTCTTCCATGAAAGAGTTACCCCATGGGTGCAGATTTAACCAATGAAACACTAAAGGTGAAAAATATGCTCCCTTTTCTTCTTCGCTATGGAATTATTTGAAGATTTTCTGATTGAATGCAGCTTCTGTGGAGAAGTGTTGTATGCCACGGTCACAGCTGTGCTATTTCACAAACTGTGAGCCACCAGCCTTCCTCTAGCCATAGCTCTCCATGTTCTCTGCCTCCCCCATTTTCCCTCCTCTACATCCTCTCGGTTTGCACTTATTAACAGAGCATTTTCAGGAAATTTTTGATTTAGTTTTTCCTTTTTTGTGTCTCATTAACAATTATAATGTACTATTTAGGTACAATTATCTTCCAGTCATCTTATTTCCCACAAATAGTGCAATCCATATTAAAGTTAAATGTGAAAAAAAATTCAGTGAAATTATTTTCCACAACCACATTTATACAATAATAGATACATTTAGTGTACTATATCTAACTGTAAATATTTCCAAAAATTAACTCTCAAAAGAGGAATTTATATGATACATTTGTATTAAAATGAATAGTTCTCAGTATTGAATAGTATAGTTTTGTCATAATATAAAAAATATAAGGTTCAAATAAAAAGCTTAACATTCCGATATGAAATACTTGTATCTGCTTAAGCAATATCTCATGAATCAATGTACATTATGCATATTTATAGATTTTCATCAACTTGTCTTTTTTGTCTTCTCATATTTTTTGCAAATTATTTCTATCTTAACCTTTGTACTGGGCCTCAGTCAACAAAGAGGTTTCAGTCTCTTTAATTAAAAAATGAAGCCAATCAATAAGAAATGGAAAGACAGAAATTTCTCCCCTTGTCTCCAAAATTATAGTTCCTTTATCAGACATACATAAAACCATTTACTCACTTCAACATAATAGTTTTTGTATTAGGATAGACATTGTAAACAAATGTAAAGAGTCATTTAGTAACCTTTGGGGTATGAAAAGTTTATATCTTCAAGTAATGTTTTTTATCTTGATATCATGACTGTCCCCTTTAATTTTACCTGAGATTTATACTTCGTTTTCATTTTAAGACATTTCCTGTCTGCATTTATATTTGTTTATGGTATAAGGAAGAGTACTTATTTTATTTTTTCTTCTGTAATATCCTAATACCGTATATTCATTGCTAAATCCATTCTCCACTGATTTTCAATGCCACTTCTGCTGTGTACCAAGTACCAAGTTAAAAGGTGATATTTATTTGAGCTACCTATTCTGTACAATTTATTTATTGATCTTTTCAACAACATATTTTCAACTTACTATAAATTTAAAATTACACCCACTGTCTGTAAGGGCATCCCACTTATTACTTTTCTTTTTCACAAATATCCTGTTGATATTAAGCCTTTCGTTGCTTCCAAATGGTTTTAGGATACACTTAAGAATTATAAAAGCCTATGACCAGAATAGAATTGAAATTGTGTCTAATTAATCAACTAATTGGGGATAATTACTATCTTCAATATTATCTTCCCATCCAAGAACATAGATCCTGTTGTTTATATTAAACATTTTTCTTTCAGTAGTATCTTTAAAACAAATATTTTTCAATATGGTGTAATTTTTCACAAATGTGTATATACACATCTGTTATTAGATCTATTCTCAAGCAAATTATAAATATTTATTGCTTCTGAAATATATGCAAACATTTATATTTTATGTTTACAGCTAATAGATATTTTATTAATATGTTACCTATTTTAGCATTTATCTTACCCTTCCCTCCCTAAAACACATTACAGAAGCAATCTTCTGGTGCATTTCATTGCAATGTAAACTTTATTAGTTAAAAAAAGTCATTATACTAAATTGCATTTAGTATACTAAATATACTGGATAATATACTAAATTGCATTCCATTGGTTATATAAAAAGGAGTTTAATTTTTAGTCAAAGAATCTAACTTATTGAATATGTACTTTACCAAACTTTGTTCTTTCTACTTTAGGACTTCAAACTCTAGTGTGCTGAGGGGGATTTTTCTTTTCTTTTCTTTTCTTTATTTTTTTACCATCAGCACCACTGCCTATGAAAGCATATTCTATCAGAATTGCTGTTGAATTAATATTTCTTTTTATTTACTATTGAGTTGCATCATACATAGTTTATTAGTATTCAAAAGATGTATGTTTACAAGATGGGAGAGAGAGAGAATGAACTGGAATGAGGATGGACATTGTGCTGCCTAGTGCATCATTCTACTTAGTGGGCGCACACCCCCAAAATGTGATGCGGGGTGGGGCTTGCGCACCTGGCATTTCTTCAGCCTGTTCCAATACCTATGAATCATCCGGGGATAAGAGTAGTTAAGAAAAAAGAGTAATACAAAACAGACACCAAATTTAATTCATCTGTTTCATTTGTTGTCAACCTATGAAAGTACAATTGAGCAATGACAGAAGCAAAATTTGCTTTGTTGGACTTATTGAGAGAGGGTCTTTTATCCTCTAATTTTCCTTGAACATGTGGTTTAAGGTATTTAGTATATGTGCTATAAAGTTTTGAAAGCAAGTAATTAAGTCCAAACGTGTTCCAAAATCTCAGTCACAAACCGAAAAGCAATACGAATCTAATGAAAACTGAAAGAACATTCATATAATGTTTAGACAATATGAATGACTCTGAAATCTGACCACCCAGTGCACTATATTATTAGAAAATTCTCTCAGGTTATACAAATCTATGTTTATTTAGGGTCACAAAGAGTAGTTTATGGTTTTTATAGTTCTGAAGACAATTCAATTTAATAGTATGAGGTGGGACCAAAGCTGCTTCCCAAGAAATAAAATTTCACTTATAATTTTAACATTTTTTCCTTAAACAGCTGTCTGCTGCTATATAAATTTAGTTTGTATCCATACATTCTTCCAACTACATTTCCATGTGAATATCAAGTAGACATCTAGTACAATGAGAGAATTTCATTCCTGCCTCTTATGGACATACTATATCGAAACAGTTTCTGTTCTGACTTCAATTATCAAAAGTCTACTCTGTTTTTTTTGCTCTGAAATGTTAGGGTTCTGCTAATATCCACTCAGAATTTACCTGCATCCAAAGATTCTTCTCCTATGTTAACTTAGCAATTTGTTTATTTTGTATTTATACTACCAGTGAATTGATCCAGCAGCCTGAGAGGCCTGGGCTGGCACTGAAGCTATCAGCGATCCGAGAACGTAAACTCTGCATTCTCTACACTTACTGAGTTTTTGAAATAGGTCACAAAGAGTCAAAATACTGTTTGGCCCGGTTTCCACCCCAGAGTCTCGATGTGACCTGCCGGCCTAATACTCTGGTCATACCTACTGCCCATTGAATCATGAAAATAACTTCTGTGCTCAGGGAAAAGCATCGTCCGTGAAAAGTCCGTGTCAGCAACAATCGAATTGACTGACTTGTTTCCCTATGCAGATACAGAAGAAAAACATTGCCATTTGTTCCCTTTTTCTACTCAAACTTCAGACTAATGATTAAAAAATAAATAGCTCACACATGTAACTGAGGAGGTCGAGCCCAGGGATCCCGCCCGCTCAATCGGGTAGGCCGAGAAAACCACCAGGAGGACGGGGTGGAGCAGACGTAGCCTCTGGTACTCACGGTACACGGAGCGCTGGCGGTAGTGGATCTGCGAAGCAGGACTGCACTTTCCTGAGTCCCAGACTTGTTTTAAACGGTCCCAGACAAATGAGGCACAGGTCTTGCACGTGGTTCTAAACTACTTTACCTCAGTGTGTACTTGCAAAGAGGAAAGGTCAAGAAGCAGTCACAGGACAAGAAGCCCCTCCCAAAAGGAGATAGGAAAGGAATTACAATCCATTCCCAAAGCAATACACATTCCTTCTGCCCAGGGACCCTCCAGCCAGCCTTCTAGTATGGGGGTTGGAAGGGCCATGTCCAGCATGACCCCACACTCCACCCCAACATTGCCTTTCCACCTCACATTCTTTACATTACATTCTTCCGATAGGGGACCTGTGTGGTGAGTGTGTTGGCACATTGCATCCTTACAGCACAAATACAGAAAACACTATGCCCTAAGACTAACGAAGCAAGATAAAACCCAAAGAGACCTAGGAGAAGGTAACGTCACCAAAAATCTAGAGAACTCCACCAAGTTGTAAAGGGACCAGAGGCCATGGCTGATACATGATTAATCTCAGCTCCTAGGGCAGTTCATGCTTGGAATACATTGTGAGGATTATCAGGGATAATCACTCACAATCACACAACACTCTTGGAATGAGCTAGTGTGAGTCTTCAGGGTATCTTTCAAGAGGCCATTGCATCTTTCAGTGAGGTCAACTCCAGTGGGGTTGTATGGTAGATGGAATCTCCAATTTATACTGAGGGCATCTGCTCATTCTTGTCCTTGATGTCCCATGACATGGGTGCCTTGGTTGCTTTTGATTGTGTCTGGGGCCCCACAGGCAGCACAAAGCTGCTTTAGGCTTTGGATGGTCACGCTGCGTGTGGCCCACTTGCATGAGCATGCTTGCAGCAGGCCAGTAACTGTGTGCCTGCATGTCCAGGCATAGTGTGAGCCTTCAGAGAGTGGTAGGGGGACAATGTAACTGACCCATCAGCAGGTCAGCAGAGTGTCCCCTCATCACAGGCCACCTGTACCTTGGGGCAGCCAGTGAGGGTGTTTCTCTGCACAGGTGGTGCATTGCTGACAGGCTGTGACTACATCAGAGTAACGGAGCAGCTGGCCCAAGCTTCTACCCCTTCCCATAAAGTCTTCTGTACTTCACGGTGGATCTTTGGGGGGAGCCACTCAGCCATGTCTTCTGCTGGAGCCTCTTCCAACCAGTGGATGTGTGCCAGGTCGTCAGCCTCAGCCTTGCCTGGGCTGCGGAGAGGTTGGTGTCCATTGACATGGTAAAGAGTTACTACCTTTCCCAGACTATGTTCATAAATGTCCTTCCATAAGCCCTGCCCCCACAGGGGTTTTTGAGCCACTTGCCCATCATCTTGCTGCCAGTGGGGCAGCCAAAGGGTTAGTCCTCTGTATATTGCCCAGCTGTCTGTGCAGATGGTCACTGGCCCAGGCTCTTGGGTTGTGATTATTCAGACAGCTCTCAACTCAATCCACTGACTACTTTGTCCTGAGCCATCCTCCATCCACATGCTGCCCATGCTGGGCTGGTCGGCTACTGCCCTCCAGGTGGGTGGCTGGCCCCGGCAGAAGCCATCAGTGTACCCATCATCCTCAGTCATAAGGGCTCGGCCCTTTTTAATAGTAGGCCCCGGCATGGGAGGAGGAGCAGAGACCTCCATGACCATGTCTTGGTAGGTAATGGGGCCCAGAAGCTGCTGCAATTCGTGGCTCAGAGTGTGTGTGGTTTGCTTCTCTATTGAAGATATGCACTCCATGTAATCAGAGAGATTGTCTGTGCTGCTGAGCCCTTGGGTCAGTTTACAATGTCATGTACCCACTCAGCAATGGGCTAGGTAGTGTGTACTTGAACCTTAGCCAGTCTAGTAATGGTTTCAGTAGCCAGAACTTGGTAAACAGTGTTCACTTGTTGTTCTATTATCAAGTTACCCTGCTCCTTCCAGAGGTGGGACCAGAAGAAAATTGGCACCTCGGCGTGTCCTACCCATTGCCAGAGGCCCCAGGCATAACCTTCAGGGGTGACGTGGACATCTAAATCACACACCTCCATTGGAAATTATAATCCTTTTCCAAAGCAATACACATTCCTTCTGGCCAGGGACCCAGAGGACCCAGGGACCCCTCCAGCCAGCCTTCCAGTATAGGGGTTGGAAGAGCCACTCCAGCAGTAATATAGATCAGTAATATAGAAAATGTACATATCTAAGTAATAAAACTTAATATAAAACTTAGTAATAGAACTAAGAAATGTTTTAAGTAAATTTACGATTTTGTGTTGGGCCACATTCATAGCCATCCCGGGCTGCATGCAGCCCTTGGGCCATGGGTGGGACACCCCTGTCCTACAGCTCATTAGTGGTTAGACCTGTATTAACCCCACCCAGTACAGCTCTGAAACCCACACTTGAAACATTGCACCATATTGATATGGTTTCAATAGGAGGACAGATAAAAGGTAAATACCTCAAATTATTGAAGCAAAGAACATTTCTTAATCAACAAAACAAACAAGCAAGCAAAATATAGCCAGAGACATTGAAATTAAGAACAATCTGACGGTAACCAGAGGGGAGGGGGGAGGGGATAATGGGAGGAGTGGGGAAGGGTTTTCAGGAACAACTATAAAGGACACATGGACAAAAGCAAGGGCGAGGCTGGAATCAGGGGAGGGAGGTGAGGATGGCTGGGGAGGGGGCAGTGGTGGAGGGTAAATGTGGACAACTGTAATTGAACAATAAAATAATAACAATAAAAAAAAAATTCCAGAGGCCCTAAGCATGTATTTAACATCTGAGGAATAAAGAGGTATTTACACAAGAAAGTCATGTGTAAAGTCATTCCTTGGTGGAAGGAATAGAAGCATGAAACAACGTAAGACATATCTGAGAACTACAGTAATTCCGTACGTCTGGAGCAACAGGCAGTGTGTCTGCTGGGATGGTGGCAGGTGAGGCAAGAAGTGGAAAATGGAATGCAATCCTGCAGAGGCTTTGTTACCAACCAAGACAACCTCAACATTTCCCTGGCTTATAAAGAAACCTGGCTGTAGGCCCCTGACTTCCTTTTGCTTTGAGAATTTTTACATTAGAAAACTTATAATTGCAAATTTTTTGTGCCCCTTTGAGATGTGAATCTTCTCTTGGCCTCTTGCTACTTTTGTAACCCATAAATGTGTTTCTTAAGGACCTGGAAAAGATTCCTTTGAAATGTAATCATCAAGAATGATAATGCCTCTACTTCCCATTCTCTGTGGGGGAGTAGAAATTTCACTTGGATAAGCAACAATTAACAAACACAGATAGCCTAATCACTGACCAAACCCTCCCCTAATGTCTTCTCCATTAGCTCACCCTAGTGTTTAAAAATCCTCTAGTCTCCCTGTGGTTTCCATGGCATTGAGTTCAGTCTGTTTTCTGATTACAACAGTGTTGACCTGTCACAGTTGTCTTCAACAAAGCCTTCCTTGGCTGTTTTTCTCTGGGGTAACTTTTCCTTAACATTGTTAGTATATAACTTTAATTATTGCCATGAAACTTATAGGAAAAAATATGCATCTACTCACAACAGCTAAATTTTAACAAGAGTGAGTGTGTGTCCACATTATTCTCTGGCCTGCTAATAAGCAGGTACTTGAAGTTTGGCTTTGCATTTGAAACACATATTGTTTGAAACCATAAATCTTCCAGGGACAAAAAGAAAATACTGAGGAGTTACAGAATCAGGATTCTAGATAGGCTCTCAGAGTCAGGCAATGCCTGCCTGTCAGAAAATATTAGGAAGGCCAGGAGTTTGTCATTTGATGGATAGACTCATAAGGACATGTCTCTGAAGGGATAACATAGATCAAAAGATCAGTTTATGAAGAGGGAAGCGAAGTGGCAGATTGCAAGAATGATTAGCCATATGTCCACACTTCAAGGTGTCTGTCCAAGTGCGAACAACAGGTAGCCCCTGTCTGTCTTTGTAATTTAATGTGCATGGATGTCTTTGAGATGGGGGGGTGAGTTTATACTTGAACTGGCAACAACAGCAGCAGCAGCACTGCATTGCCTAATGTTACTTTAGTGATGATTCAAGCACAGTCTGAGTGAGCTTTAGAACGATGCGCAGTTTTTGTTCATACCAGTCTAAAGTGTATACTTCAATTTAAAATTTATTGACAGTGCTTTGAAGATGAGAAAATTATGTATATTTATAGTTCTCTCATATTTTCTTTTCTTCCCAATTTACTATTTAATTAGTAATTTAAATATCCAAAACATTTTAATGTTGAATTCTGTTGATATTTTGATTTCTATAGATTTTTTATTACATATGTAAGTATCTGAAATGAATTCGGCATTCAAACTATACATTTTATCCTGAACTTTCAAGGATTAATTAAACCACTGTTTGCTTAATTGGTCTCATAAGAAAACCCTTATTTTTTTTTCTAAGAAGTTTCATGGATTTGGTAATTTTTAATTAATTCTTTTATGTTTATAATGTGCTTTCTTGGTATGCATACTATGTAACTGTTATTTATACTTGATGAATAACCTTGTTTGGTATAACAGTTACCATTTTAAATTTTCTTTTTCTAAAATTTAAAAAATATTTCCCTTTGTTCTTAAGCAGTCAGTATTTTTGAGAGAGTTTGATGACAAGATATACTTCTGCCTGGATATCCATAAGATTATTTCTCTCCTCAAAGTACAATGACTTTCTAGAATATATCTTAATAATTACTATTCCATATGTTTTAATAAACATTTTATTTAGAATAGATTTAGGTTCTTTTTTAAAAAGGAGCAAAGACAGTGCATTTTATATTACTATACATTTCCCACAACTAAGGAATTGATTCTGGTATTTTGCTCTTAATTAAACTCCATACTTTGCTCATATTTCATTAGCTTTTCTCTAATGTTCGTTTTCTGTTCCATAATTCTGTTCATGATATCACATTACATTTAATTTTTTTTTTAGTCCCCTTTAGTCTGTGGCAGTTTATTAGGCTATGGTGGTGGTGGTGTTATTGATGACCTTGAGTTTTAAAGAGTGGTAGTCAGGTGTTATGTATAATGTCCTCAATTTTGCTTGGTCTTTTTTTGTTGTTGTTGTTTGTTTTTTTCTCATGGTTAGACTTGTGGTATGGATTTGGGGGAGGATTGCCTTAGAGACGAAGTGCCATTTTCAACACATCATACCAAAGCTACACAGTATCTCCATGAGTCATTATTGTTGAGGCTGGCTTTGGTCACTTGACTTAGTACAGATTTCTCTACTACAAAATTACTTTTTCTTTTTCTATCCTTTTCATGCTCTACTTGTTATAGTTAATTTCATAAACTTTACTGCACTACAGAGTGCCCAGATATTTGGTCAAACATTACTATGGAAGTTTCTGTGTGGGTATTTTTTCATATGAGTTTAACATTTAAATCAAAAGACTATGTAAGTCAGGCTGCTCTCCCTAACATGTGGCTGGGCCTCATCCAATCAACTGAAGGCTGAGTAAGAGAGGACTCTCCTTGTGTGACTGCTTGAGCTGGTACATTGCTCTTTTCTTGCCTTTGTACTCTAATGGAAACATTAGCTGTTCCTGGGTTTTGAGCCTATTCAGACTGGAAATAACACTGTTGGCGCTCCTAGTTCTGAGGCCTCATGACTTGATCTGGGACTGACTATACCATAAGCTCTCTTGGGTCTTTAGCATTCTGACTGCATATGGAACTTGTCAGACTCCTTGATTCTTTTTTCTAGAGAACACTGACTAATACATTATTCTTTGGAGGCAAGTCACTAGAAGCAGGGAGGTGGACGGATGTCACTGGTCAGACCTCAGAAGTGATTGCATGTGCGTTAACTCCTGTGTATACAGCTATCTATTTTGCATTTATTCACACATGTCTCTTTGAAGCTAAACATGACTTTGTTGTAATATCTCAGAATCCAGCCTGGTACCACGATTATTTATAGCTTCCCTCTCCAGCAGTGAGAACCCTAGCTCCCATCATCTGTCATTTATTAGTTATTTGTTTAATCAATATATATATACAGACAACTCCTTTTATGTAAAATTTTGCAGTCTCTAGACAAAATACCATTTTCCAAAGTTACTTAAAGTAACAGCTTCTTTCCTACCCCTTCAGATGAAGGTAAGCTATACATCGATCTATAGTATAGTTATATGCTTTTGCCACAGTCTGCACTCCATTTGTTATATTTCATTGCAACATATTAATAATGCATATTTAACCTTTAATTTTCATTTCAATGGTATCGAGTATAATCATTTTTGTCTTTTTCATTTCATGTCTTTTGATATTTCCAAATCCGTTTTCTAGTTAAGATTTTGTTTTTAATCATGCATGTTCTAAATTTTTACCATCACATGTTAATCTGTGATTTAAAATTACTTTAGCTTCCGATAATTACTAAGATCACTATTTATTTTTATTTTTCATTACAGTTTACAGAAATTATATTAGTTTCAGGTGTACACCCCAGTGATTAAACATTGCATATAACTTACTAAGTGATCGTCCCAATGAATCCCACTCCAATCTGACACCACATATAATTATTAGAATATTATTGGCAATATTCTTTATGCTGCACTTTATCCTCACATGACTATTCTGTAACAACCAATTTGTACTTCTTAATCCCTTCACCTTTTTCATCTACCCTCTCCATACACCTCCCACCTGGCATCTATCAAAACATTCTCTATATGATTGTGTTTTCGCTCTGCTGGTTTATTATTTTTTAGATTCAATTATTGGTAGATATTTATTTATTGCCATTTTATCATTCATATTTTTTGCCTTTTTTCCTTTTTCTTCTTAAAAAAAGACCTTTAACCTTACATGTAATACTGTTTTGGTGGTGATGAACTCCTTTAGCTTTTTCTTGTCTGGAAAGCTCTTCATATGCCCTTCATTTCTAAATGATAGCTTTGCTGCATAGAATAATCTTGGAGGTAGGTCCTTGCTTTACATCCTTTAAATATTTCTTGCCACTCCTTTCTGTATTGCAAAGGTTTCTGTTGAGAAATCAGCTAACAGCATTAAGGAACTCCCTTATAGGTAACTAATTGCTTTTCTCTTGCTGCTTTTAAGATTCTCTCTTGAGTATGTTATGTGTTGGGTGGGCCTCTTTGGGTTCATCTTGTTTTGACTCTCTGTGCTTCCTGGACTTGTATGTCTATGTCCTTCATCAAGTCAAGTAAGTTTTCTGTCATTGTTTTTTCAAATAAGTTTTCAATATTTTGTTCTCTCTCTTCTGCTTCCAGCACCCCCATGATAAGAATGTTGGAACACTTGTAGTCCCAGAAGCTTCTTACACTACCTTCATTTTTTTTATACTCTTTTTTCTCTTTTCCATTCTGATTGGGTGTTTTTTGCTCCCTTATCTTTTAATCTCTGAATTGATCCTCAGCCTAATCTACTATATTTTTGATTCCCTGCCATGTATTCCTCATTTCAGTTAATGTATTCTTCAATTCCAACTATTTCTTTTATATGTTTGATTTTTAATCTTCATTTTTATGTTTCTTATTTCTTTAAGTTCTCATTCAGTTTACCTACTCTGTCACTATAAATTCACTGAATATCTTTATAACCAGTGTTTTGAACTCTGCATCTGGTAGATTGCTTGTCTCCATTTTGTTTAGTTCGTTTTCTCGAGTTTTGTTCTGTTCTGTCATTTGGGACATGCTTCTCCGTCTCCTCATTTTGGCTGCCTCCTTTTGTAGTTTCCATGTTTTAAGTAGAGCTGCTGTGTCTCTCATAGTGTCCTGTAGGTCCAGTGACAGAGTCTCCCCAATCACTCAAGCAGAGCACTTGAGGTGTGCACCCTCTGTGGGTTGTGTACAACGTCTGTTGAAGGTGAGCCTTGATTGATGTTAGCATGTCAATGGGAAGAATTAACCACCAAGCTGATCAGCTGCAAGGACTGGCTGTAACTGCTGACACCCAACCTCTGACCACCATGGAGAATCAGCTGTGAAGAGACAACCCCACAGAGTAGGACTTACTTCAGTGGGGATCTGGTGTTTGGTGAGTTCCCCCACTTGATTGTTTTGTTTGTGGAGGTGGTTGGATGGATGTGCTTTAATTTGGTCTGAAGCCTTCCACCAGGTGCCCTGGCTCTGGGACTCAAAGGAAGTGCAGGCCAAGGTCGGTCTCCACATGTTTCCTTTTTAAGGCCAACCAGCTTGAGCTACAAAGCTATTTACAATGGCTACTACTTGTGCTAGGCTTGAAGGTGCCCAAGAAAGACCAAGCTCTGAGCCAAGGCTGGTGCCACTAGTGCCAAGCCTCGGTCCACTGAAAGAGACATATGGGGTGTGCTAAGGCCAGATGCTGCTTCTTTAAAAGATTTTAGGAAAGTCTGAAGGATGAATCAAGATAAGTGACTTGTATGCAAAAGACAATGGAAACAGGTTGGCTTGGCCTGAAAGTTGTGTGAGCAGGGCCTCAGGGAATCACCAGGGAGAAGGAAACAGTGTGAATCAGGTTGGTGGAGTCTCAGATAAGGTGTTGCCTGCTGGCTCTGTGTGGGGATGACTCATCGAAGGAACACTGGCCCCTGCCCGAAATTCTCTCTGGGAGAAAACTGCTCCTTTCCAGTTCTCGCCCTGATCCTGGACAATTCAGTTCCTCCTTGTATGTCCCTGTTACTTTTCAAGCTGCTGCCCCTGTGCTGGAGCTCAGAGGAGTTAGTCCAAATAAGTCCATGCATGGGCCTTTTAAGAGGAACTGCCTGGGACTCCAGAAGTTTCCATCTTTCTCAGCCTCAATCCCTGCTGGTTTTTACAGCAAGAAGCTTTGGGGACTTCTCTTCTTGTCCCTGGAACCCTGGGCTGAAGTACATAGTGTGGGGCTGTGACCAGTTGCTTTTCAGGGGAAACTCTGCAGCCAAGTTATCTATCCCAATTTTTATCTGCCATACATGGGTGTTGGACCAGTCTCTTTGCATTATTGCCCCCTCCTACCAGACTCCATGCAGCTTCTTCTTGAATTTCCTTGTGTTGGGACTTCCATTCAGCCTAATTTCAAGAAATTCTGAAAGATGGCTGTTCTGTAGTTTAGTTGTAACTTTGATGTGGTTGTGAGAGGAGGTGAGTACCATGTTTACATACGCCACCATCTTGACCAGAAGTCTCACCAACTTTTTAAATAAACCTTACACTTGGTTGTATAATTTTCTCAAAATTCTGCATTTCTGTTTAGAATTTTTTCAGAGAATTGTAAATGCAATTTCTCTGAAACTGTGATGAAAGTGTTTTTTATTCTGAAATTTTTTTTCTTAAGTAATTGCTTTTGCAATTGGCCTTGTATTCATATTCTTTTCCTCTTTGCACCTGAAGTTTCTATTAAACTTTCCTTATTAATTTGTTTTTATTATTCTTATTTTGAATAACTAAAATTATTAAACAATTGGGTGGGAGTTAGCAATATGGAGTTTTGTGGAGTATGGAAATTCTATAGATACTATTGTGTGATGATTAAAACTTTAAACAATAGAGTGGATATATGTATTTTGGGAGCGGCTATGTATATAAGATGTGTGTGTGTGGTGTTTGTGAAAGAATATATTATATATTGTATTATTCATGCCAAACACATATGTGCTTATGAATGCATTTAATAGTTAAAAGAATGAGATTGATGGAATAAAGATTAAATTATCACTTTGTTTTTATTTTTAATTATTAAAGCTAATTATATTCTTACACGTTTAACAGAGGACTCTTGTTTTCTTTTGCTCATTAAAATTGTAATATCTGTCAGAGTACCAAATATTTGAAGAAATGTAAAATGATAAAGCTGTTGATTTTAAGATGACTGATATGAATGAACCTCATCCCAGTGGTGTGCTAATCTGATAAATTGTATTTTTATGTCAATCAATTTTCTTTATTACATATTGGTATTCAATTTACTTTTACTTTTAAAACAGTAGTAGATACCTTATAAATAGGACAAAGCCAATGAATGTTTAACCAGAGAATCAAGGCTGATGAAGACAAAAATTGGCAAGACAGTTTAGGCCACTAGCCACATTCAGACTTTAAGGAAAATTATATATATAATGCATGATGATTTGTTTTATATTATATTATATTATATTATATTATATTATATTATGTTATGTTATGTTATGTTATGTTATATTTTATTTTATTTTATTTTATTGTTGTTCAAATGCAGTTGTCCCCATTTTCCCCCATTAGTCTCTCCTGCCCTCCCCATCACCCACCTCCCACATTCAATCATCCTCCCCATTGTCTTTGTCCATGGGTCCTTTATACATGTTCTTTGATTTGACCCTTCTGCTTATTTCCCCCATTATCCTCTTCTTCCCTCCCCTCTAGTCACTGTCAATTTGTTCTTTACTTCCATGTCTCTGGTTCTATTTTGCTTGCAATGATTTTTTAAAAATCACATTGGTTATTGATACTGGAAGCCCCTCCAGTGCAAAAATTACTAATCACTTCTCCATTGCAGTTTATGGTTGTGTTACTGTGTTGAGAATACAAGCCTAAAGAAACTGAGTTTTGCACATTGGTTAACAGGAAAATGCTGCTGTGCAAAATACATATTACCATATACATATGAAGTCCTTAATATATATTGTTTGGCTTCTGAACAAAACCATGCTTTCTCTGTCACTAATTAAGGAATAATCTTGGTTTCCTTCAAATTGAGCACCCTCATATGAAAACTCTAGGGTAGAATATGTTTCCTTTCAGGTGTATAATTCTGTGCTTTTTAAGTACTTTTTGGAATATCAAAGACTAATACAATAGTTTCTTTCTATTGTATTGTAAAGCAATGATAATGTGTGATAGAAATGCTGTTTCAATTAACATTAACCTTAATATTTATTGAACCTTTTTCTCTTTTACTTTCCTGTATAATTCTTCTTTTTCATCCCTTTTATTAATCATTTGTTTTCTTTATTCTTATATTTTCCTCTCCCCTCTTTTTCTTTTTTCTTTCTTCCTTCCTTCATTCCCATGATAATTAAAAACTAAATTCTAAATAATGAAATATCCAGTGTGCACATATACTATGTTATCATGTTACACTGTCATAGAAATATATTAAATATTATTATCTCTCAATTGTTCTCAAGTAAATAAATGGCAATTCTACTTCTACTTTCTTAGTTATTTTTCCTTCTGTCTCAGAACTTAAAACTCATTCTCATCCTTGAATTCTCTCTTCTCTTATTCCATTTATTATAAATCTTACTTCCCATTCTACCCAAATATACCTATGATCCTATAAATTTTACCACTTACTCAACTAAGTTATTTTCAAATTATGGGATTCTCTGACATGGGTAACTGCAGCAGCCTCTTAAACATGGCCACTCCTTAGCTTATCCATTTCCACCAACACAAGCTACTCTCCGCCATGCAGCTATTACCATCCTTTTCAAATTGGATCAATTTTCCCCTGCAGAATAATGTTCCGATAGCTTACTATGTCACTTGCAATAGGATTCACAGTTCATACATGTCTATAGCACTCTAAAATATCAGGAACTTGGCTGCCTTTGGGTCTCCACACCAACAACTCCTCTTATACTTAATTCTCTTCAGTTATAATGGCCTTCTTGCCCACCCTCAAATTTGACAAGCCATGATCCTGACTCAGAGTCTTGGAACAATCCCTTGGTTTGCCTGTGATACTCTTCTTTGAGATGGCCATACTGCTATGTCTTTCACTTTCTTCAAGAGTCTCCCTAATGTCTCCATTTCACAGAGATTTTTTCTGGCACAGATCACAGCTAGACACATATTTACTTGTTTACTTATTTATGAGTTTTATTCAGTAGTTTGCATGTAAATTCCATGCAAACAGGGACCTATTGCTGACTGTTTAATGCCCAGAGAAGTTTAGATATACTGTAGGTACTAAATGGGTGCTTATTCAATAAATAAAGAAAATAATGTGTTTAGTAACACTTTTTAATATTTCACACATATGCTCTAAGTGTGTATGTATATTCTAAATTAATTGCTACTTAAAATAATTTAACAGAAAATTCAAATACCTCTTTTCTCAGTTGAATTAGACTCATTTATGTCTTGATAATAATAAGCAACCAAACCCTTCTGTGACATATGAAAAGAACTTCATTCTTTTATTCATTAGTCAATGAGTATGTTGCTTACTATTCTTCAGTACAATGTTCTAAGTATTCCAGTAGAGCACCAAATAAGAAAGTGTCTCTTATCCTTTGAAAGTTTTGTTTTATTTGGATGGAGTCAATAATACTCAATCAAACAAATAAATAAATATACAAACAAATATCTCTGATAAGATTCTAATAGTCAAAATAGGATTCACTGGTGCAGAAACAAGTCTCAGTTTAAAGGCAATAATTGCCAATGTCTGGTTATGTCTCCTTTTTAAGTACATAGTCACAGAGGAAAATGACTGCTTGTCCCTTTGGAGAAGGCTGAAAGAAAGTTTTGCACTAAAACTTTTTGCGGTGTAGCAGGATTCTTCCTCAACAAATCCAGTTTCTTCTTTATTACATGGGGCTTGGGTCTTTTAAATGGCTCAAGTCTGGAAATTACTTTAGGAAGTGTGTTTTTATTGGGGTGATTGAAACTAGACTTCCCAAATAGGATCTAACTATAAGGAATTCAAAAATTATATCATTTCATGTCTTTTCGAATAGATGTTGAATTTTATAAATTAGTTCAGAAATTACTAATATTTGATGAATACAAGCAAGGACAACATGATAAACTGTTTACTCTTTTACATAAATGATTTAAAGAGGTAACAGTGTTTCCTATTAATATTTTCTATATATAATGCCTGAATGAGCAATGATCTTCTGGAATTCCCTGGAAAAAAGTATCTGATTTAGGTGTTATCCTCAAAGAACTGCTTGGTTTTAAGACTCAATATCTGTGGCAGTATATTTATTTCTATCACCTACCAAATCTTTTGAAAAGTATTGGAGGAGAAAATAACCTGGCAGGAGACACAAAAAATAATAATGGAAAGCCTGTCATGTGACCTAGGAGAGTTACATACTGAATGCAAACTGTACACTATAGGAGTGTATGTGGAGTTCAATCACAGACATAGAAAAATAAGGGATGATGCCTATGATTGGTTCCATCTATTCTGGTGTTTTAACTGTCAGCTCATGGCTGACAAGTTCAATAATTGGAGAATGCATCTCTGGCTTAAAACAGAATGTTTTGTTTTGTGTGATGTGGAGTCTGTTTTTCACCTGGACATTTGAATAGTTTCAGGAAAAAAATGGATATCTATTCTTAGTTTCCCAGAATGATAAAAGTAAATTAATTTTACCTGTGACAAATTGTTAAAAATTAAACTGCCTGTTCTTCATATAGCATAGTTTGAAAACTGCATCCTATCTGATAAAAATAATATAATGGTGAATGGTATTTAAACATTTTATAGTAACATATGTGCTTTTATTATTTTTACAAATGTGCTTGCATGTGACATGATAATTTTTTAGATAATTACTTACTATTGATGAACAACATAATTATTCTTTGAGCAAATGCATGTATAATTTAGTGCCACTTATGCTTCTCCAGCTGCTGCTACTGCAATACCATGGTGTTTTTTTTTTTATTGCTCTTTTAATATTTCTTTGTCTCATCCATAGATGGGGACATCTATTTTATCTGCTTCTGTCTTGCTTTTTTTTTTCTCTAGAGCCCTGCACCACCATTCCACATAATAGAAAGCTTTCCAGCCACCATATGTGAAAGGATAAATTACTCCAGCCTTGCTTTTCATGAGAAAGAACAGATCACAAAGTTTCTTTTTTGCTCCTCAAAAATTTCTTAGCTACATGACCATCATGAAGTTATTTAGTATTTTAAGAAATTGTGCTAAATTGTGTGAGATATTACCTCCTCCTTTATTCAATATTGTCCATATTAGAAGAAAGATAGAGAGGGAGAATGAAATGGAAGGTGGGGGGAAAAATGAAGGAAAAGACGAAGAGGGAATATAATAACAAATAACCATACATGAAATAATAAATTTTGGTGGGAGTCAAACAATGTGTGGCATTCAAAGGGTTATCTTAAAGCAATCATTAGAACTAGAGGTTATTTGGCCCAAACTTGTCAACTTTAATATCTAATCATTTTTGTTATTTTAATGTGGAGTACAGGAGTGACAGGGGAGCAATCATGTTAAAATTATTAAATGTTTTAAAGAAAACATTAACATTAAATCAATACAATATGAATAATCTTTCTATATAATTTTAGATTAATCATTTTATAATAAATATTATTAACTCTCAGGAGTACTATATATTTTGAAAAGATATTAAATTCATTGCATCATTTATTCACACGGCATGTGTGTTAATTTTCCTAGTTATTTTATTTTATTTAATTAATTTATTTTTTATATTTCTTTTTTTAATTAATTAATTTATTTTTATTCAGTTACAATTGTCTGCATTTTCTCCCCACCCCTCCACCCCACCCCAGCCAGTCACACCTCCCTCCCCCCCCACCCTCCCCCTTGATTTGTCCTTGTGTCCTTTATAGTAGCTCCTATAGACCCCTCTCCCCACTATCCCCTCCCCACTCCCCTCTGGCTATGGTTAGATTGTCCTTAACTTCAATGTCTCTGGTTATGTTTTGTTTGCTTTTTTCTTGTGTTGATAATGTTCCAGTTAAAGGTGAGATCATATGGTATTTGTCCCTCACCGCCTGGCTTATTTCACTTAGCATAATGCTCTCCAGTTCCATCCATGCCGTTGCAAAGGGTATAAGCTCCTTCTTTCTCTCTGCTGTGTAGAATTCCATTGTGTAAAAGTACCTTAATTTTTTGATCCACTCATTTGCTGATGGGCACTTAGGTTGCTTCCAGTACCTGGCTATTGTAAATTGTGCTGCTATGAACATTGGGGTGCATAGGTTCTTTTGGATTGGTGTTTCAGGGTTCTTAGTTATTTTAAAGCAAACATTTAATACAAAAATGAAGAAATAAAATTATTCCCTTACAAATCATCTACGCATTTTGTGTTCTCATGAGACACTTTGAAGACACCAGTACAGTATGGGACAACAGTATAGAGTCGTGAAAAGGGTAACAGAAGCTAAGGCATTAATTTGCAGACAAGAAAATCTCAGAAGACAGAGTGCCACACTTTTGTTTGTTGATACATAGTGAGCTTTACTTTTTCCCCCTATTGAGGTCTTTCATTTACAAATAATATTTGAGGGAAAAAAGACATGCAGATCATGATCATCTGATAGTGATAAATATGAGGAAGAAAACAATGGCATTTCCTACTATATTTTGAGGCAGTGGCTAAGATTTAGCTGCCTTCCTTACTAGATTGAAATTCAAGTGAGGTATCTCTATTTACTCAAGATTTTCAATGCCTCAAAACAAGCATGACCACTAGTTTTCCAGTTTTTAAAGCTATTCAATGTGTATTGGGCCTTGTTCTTAGGTGCTCATATGCATTATCTCATGTCACAACCACATCAACCTCAAAATCGAATTGCTATTATTACTACCTTTTGAAAATCAAGTGCAACCTAATCTACATATTGTTATTGCTTAAAATGGGACTCCAGCTCAGGTCCAAGAAGTTCTAAACTTTGGCTTTTAAAAAATACATGTTAATACTTCTTTTTAATTTGATTTAATTTGATTTAATTTAATTTTTATTTTTTAACCTAATATTTCTGGTTTTATGAACCTGACATTTTTTAGGGTATTACATAGCTTTATGTGAATTATCATCGTTTAACTTTAAATACTTTTTTTTATTTTTCAATTACACTGATGTACAAAATTATATTGGTTTCAGGTGTACAACCCTGTGATTAGACATTATATAATTTACAAAGTGGTCACCCCAATAAATCTAGTAACTGTCTGACACTATACATAGATTTACAGAAAAATTAAAGATAGCACAGAGTTGCCACATAGCTCAAACCCAGTTTCCCCTACTATTATTTTAAATAACTTTTTACTCTTCAATCACAGTTGACATACAATATAACATTAGTTTCAGAGGTACAACATAGTGATTGGATATTCATATAACTTAAAAAGTTATCACCCAGAGAAATGTAGTGATCACCCCAATAAATCTATTACCCACCTGACACTATAAATAGTTATTACAATATTTTTTACTGTATTCCCCATGAAGTCTTTACATCCCCATGAGCATTCTGTAACTGCCAGTATGTAGGTCTTAATCTTTTTCCCTTCTTAATCCCTCTCCTATGAGGGAGCAATCAAAATGTTCTCTGTATCTGTGAGTGTGATTCTGTTTTTTAGAAACACTCTTTATCTTAGTTTATAAAGATATAAATTATCTTTAGTTTTATAGATTCCACATATGATATTTGTGAAATCATATGGCATTTGTTTTTCTCTGTCCACCTTCTTTCACTCAGGACGATATCCTCTAGGTCGATCCTTATTGCACGTGACAAGGTTTCATTCTTTGTATGGCTGAGTCATATACCATTGTATATATGTATCTCTTCTTCTTTACCCATTCATCTATTGATGGACACTTAGTTTGCTTCCATATCTTAGCTACTATAAATAATGCTTCAATGAAGATATAATAATTATGTTTTTTTTTAATTTAATGTTTTGGATAAATACACAGAAGTGGACCTGCAGGGTCCTATTTTGTCTCTTGTTTTAAAGCCTATTTTGTCTGGTATAAGTATTGCTACCCCAGCTTCCAGCTTTTGTTTGTTTGCTTGTTTCCATTGTCACAAAATATCTTTTTCCATTCTTTTACTTTCAGTCTGTGTGTATAGTTCGATATGAAGTGAGTCTCATGTAGACAGCAGATATAAGGATGAAGTTTTGTTATCCGCTCAGTGTCCATATTTCTTTTGATTGGAGCATTTAATTCACTTGCATTTAATTGTTAATTGATATGTATTTATTGCCATTTTATTATTCATGTTTTTGTTTTTTCCTTCTTTTTAAAGAAAACCCTTTAACATTTCTTGGAATACTGGTTTGGGGATGATGAATTCCTTTAGCTTTTTCTTGTCTAGCAAACTCTGTCCTTTGATTCTAAATGATAGCTTTGCTGGCTAGATTAATCTTGGTTGTAGATCCTTGCTTTTCATTACTTTGAATACGTCTTGCCAGTCCCTTCTGGCCTGCAAACTTTTCTATTGGGAAGTCAGCTGACAGCCTCATGGGAGCTTCCTTGTAAGTAACTCACTGCATTTCTCTTGCTGCTTTTAAGGTTCTCTCTTCGTGTCGGAACTTTGGCATTTTAGGTAACATGTGTTTGGTTTGGGCCTCTTTGGGTTCATCTTGCTTGGGACTCTTTTCATGGACTTGTATGTCTGTTTCCTTTACCAGGTTAGGGAAGTTTTCTGTCATTATTTTTTCATGAAGTTTCAGTTCCTTGCTCTCTCTCTTCTCCTCCTGGCACCCCCATGATGAGAACATTGGTATACTTGAAGTTGTCCCAGAGGTTCCTTACACTATTCTCATTTTTTTGGATGCTTTTTTATTGTTGCTGTTCTGATTAGGTGTTTTCTCTGATCTGATCCTCTGCTTTGTCTATTCCACCATTGATTCCTGATAATGTAGTTTTAATTTCAGTTAAGTATTCTTCATTTCTGAGAGTTTCTTTTATATGTTTTGTATCTCTGTTTTTATGTTTCTTAGGTCCTTGTTGAAGTTTTCAGTAAGTTCTACTTTTTCTCTGTGTTCCTTGATCATCCTTATAACCAGTGTTTTGAACTCTGCATCTGGTAGATTGCTTGTTTCCATTTTGTTTAGTTCTTTTTCTGGAATATTGTTCTGTTTTTTCATTTGGGCCATGTTTCTTTGTCTTCCCATTTTAGTTGACACCCTGTGTTTGTTTCCGAGTATTAGGTAGAGCAGTCTCCTGAACTTGGCAGTATGGCCTAATGTCACAGGTGTCCTTTAAGGTCCAGTGGCACAGCCTCAGCATCACCCAAGCGAGGCCCTTGAGGTGTGCCGTTGTGTGCTCCCTTCTGTTGTAGTTGAACCTTAATTGCTGTTGTCATGTCAATGGGGAGGATTTACCCCCAGGCCAATAGGCTGTGAGAACTGGCTGTGATTACTATGGAGGATCAACTGTACAAGGACCAACCCCACAGAGCAGAACTTACTTCAGTGGGACTCTGGTGCCCACTGAGTCCCTCACTTGAAAGTTTGTTTGTGGAGGTAGTTGGGTGATGCTCCAACATGGTTTGAAACTGTCCACCAGGTACACTGGCTCTGGGGCCTTCCAGGAGTTGCAAGCCATGCTCAGCTGCCACCTGTGTCCTTTCCAGGGCCAAACAGAATGAGCTACAAAGCAATCTGTGATGGTGCTACTTGTGCTGGGCTTGGAGGTGCCCAGGAGAGGCTAAGCTGCTAACCAAGTCTGGCTGCCACTAGTACCAGTTCTGGGACAACTTGGCAAGAGGTATGAGGCACACAGAATACAGATGTTACTTGTTTGAGAGATTTTAGGGAATTCTGCAGCATGAACCAAGGCAGGCTATCTGCATGGAAAAGCCTCTAAAAATGGCTTGGGTGAGGCCAAAAGTTAGGTGGGGCAGGGTCTCAGAGAATCACCATGATGGGGCTAAGAGTAATAGCCAGGTTGATGGAGACACAGATATGGTACCCACTTTCGACCTCTGTGGGGGGAGGGCTCAGCAAAAGAACAACGGCTTCTGCCTGAACTTATGTTTGGGAGAAAGCTGCTCCTCCTGCTCTTGTCCTGATGCCAGACAATTCAGTTCCTCTCCATTTGTCCTTGTTGCCTTTGAAGCTGCTGTCCCATCGCTGGAGCTCAGAGCAAGTGAGTCTGAGTAAGTCCGGGAACACATGCGATTCCAGTGGCCATCCTTTTCTCTTAGCCACAGTCTCAGCTGGGTTTTACAGACAGAAGTTATGGAGACTTCTTTTCCCAGCCCTGGAACTCTGCAGGGGCTCTGGTGTAGGCTAGGACCTGTGGCTGCTCAGGAGCTATATCCCTCCCGATTTTTATTCACCATGTTTAAGTATGGGACCAGCCCCTTCCACATCTTCAGGTCTCCTACCAGACAGAGCTATGTGTTTTTTTTTCTTTAATCCTTGGTTGTAGGACTTCTGTTCAGCTAGATTTCAGGTGGCTCTGAATGGCGGTTGTTCTGTAGTTTAGTTGTAATTTTGATGTCCTATGTTAATACTTCTAATAAGAAGAATAATCCATTAAATACAAGTCCTTATATCTACAACATTAATCAAGGATACTATTTTTCTCAATTATTCATAACAAAAATTCAATTTAATATCATCTAGGGAAAAAGGAAACCAAAAATAATTTTTATTTTCAGTAATTTCACGAACCATTCCTTTTTTTAATTCCCATCATTGGCCATAGTCATTTAAACTTTTACATTGTGATGTCGTAATGTACATATAACTTTCCAATGTGTTTTCTGAAATTTTTACCCAATGCCATGTTTACATAGAAATGTCCTGTGTGAGAGTTTATACATACACTTTAACTTAATATTTTCTTAAATTGTTATTTATTATTTCCTATTTATATTACATTATTTCTTACCAAGATGCCAGTTATTGATTTCATATGACTCTAATCTAATAAAAATGTGATTTTGATTATATTATACTTTAAATGAATATGAAAACTATGATAAAAGCAATAATTGAGATAAAACTTAATCTGAAAGATATTATCTTTTCCCTTTGAAATTAAAATCATCTTAATATTGTTGAAGGTGAACCCTTACTCCTTTTTTTAACACTAGGCTTTTCTGTCTAAAAGTGAATTAGTTTGAAAATTTTATTAATGCATTCATTATAAAGATGGGGTCAGCTACAAGATTTTAAAACTGTATTTCAATATATATCCAGTAACAATTGTTTATTATATTTACACTTTCATATAATTACTTAATTTATGTGTTATTAATTTTTTCAAAAAAAATATTTTAAGTTTTCTTTTAAGAGAATGCCTGTCTTTCAGCAACTAGTAAGAAAATTCTAATACCAATCTCAAGAACAATAGCTCTTTAAATATAACTGCTTGAGTTTTAAATGTGATAATAGCAAGTGCCTGCATTTTAAATTCCAATATCTATATTATCCATTAAGTAGAATAAAATTATCTGCTACTATAATAAATATATACATTATCGCACATTAAGTTATTAATTATATTAAATCTTCAAAGAAGATAAAATGTTAGGAAAAATACTCAAAAAAGCTTTTGTATATTCATGCTAATATATCCATATAATGTTGATAGCATATTAAATTAGCCTACATTTAAAATAAAAGATTTGTTATCAATTAATACTTTGCTCCCAGACTTCTAAAGCCTCACCCCCACACTTTTTACATTGACCTTGTATTTTGTTAAGCATTTCTTTCTGTTCTCTAGCAAACTAGGCCATGAAAATAACTCTTACAACCTTTCTTGTCTGCAAAATTCTCCTCTTCTTACATATGTATCATAAATCTTTAACAGCTCACATTTATCATTGCTGATGAGTAAAAAATATGTTTCCATGACAAAATATATGTTACATTACATTTATTTGATCCATTGCTGTGTAATCAAGGATAATTCAGATTATGGTGACACTATCTTAGTGAAACTCTGCCTCATTTACTACATTTCCTGGAACAAGTTTGCACTGAGTTGCACACATTAACTGGAATTATTATTCTTGTTATTCTCATATTAGTCTGTTTTCTTCCATGAATTTGTTTGGGAAGCCTGACAAGTTACAAGACTAAAATGCAGTACACAGATTTTCTATTAAAAAGGAAAATTTGTACTTTATACAATCTCCTGTATATTATATTTATTGCCATAATGGTTTGCATGTTTCTGTTTGTGTATGAATGTATATAGCTGTAAGTATTGCCATATCTGTGCTTTGCATTAATAAACTAGTGTTTATAGCATTTGTAAATTACAAAGGAAATAGAAAGTAGGTGAACTTTTTTTTTAATTTGCATCTAGCTACTATGCTGTGAAACATTTAGGAAAATATAGTGTAGCATTAAAAGTACTAGGCATCAGTTATAAATCCAATCATTAGTAGGCACAAAGCTGCTCTTGCAGTAATGGCTAACCAACTTATTTCAACAAATGCTCCCTTTAGAATTTCTTTTAATATTGTTTTGTGAACTAATCTTTGGTTTCGTAAGGGTGGAGTTAATTAAGCAAGTGCTCCTTTGTAAAGAGAGCATGTAAAAGGCAATAAAATGTTTCCTACAGTACTGATTAAGACTGAGGGCACGTTTCTTAATATAACTCGTATACAAAGTATAAAGGCATCTGTAGAAAAGCCTCTGTGCTCCTAACGCATCTATGTGTGTGGTTTGTTCCATTTTAGTTGGCCATGGCAAACGGGCTGCCATGAAACTGGTGCCGGTGTTCTTGCTTCATATTTTGGAAAAGGTGAGAGCAGTGGGAGTGGGAGTGGCAGTGGGAGTGTTTTCCTCACTATTGAAAACAACTTTGCTCATGTAAGTGACTTAGGTTAAGGAAATGTGCAACTGACATGGCCAATTCCAAACACAATATTTAAAAAGTAATTTAACCCCACCCTCTCTTGTTTCCTTCCTATGTCCAGACAAACCATGTCATAGAGAGGGACTGTTCTTTAACCTAGATTTCTGAATAATGGAATTAACGTTAGAGACACAACTGACTCATAATGTGAGCAAGAAGTAAACTTTTCTTCTTGTTGTGGAGGCTAATAATTAATACTACTTTATTTTCCACCCTCTAATTTCTTCTATCTGGGTTAATAATCAAATTAGCTGAGACAGATTTACAGGAGGAAATAAAATTTTAATATGTGCACATGGGTATTCATATTAAGCATGAAAATTCCAGTGACAATAAGATAAAATTAAGTATCGTGTCATTTTAGACAAAGGAGAAAGGGGGGCACTGAAGAGATTTCAAAGGAAGTAGGCCATTTTCCAGGTGGTTGAGGAAAAGCAGAACGTACATGACAAGCAAATTCTTGCCTAAATGGGACACAGGAGTGATCTAGCTCCCAGACCCCTGCTTGGCCTCTTCATATGAACCATACTCAATTCAAGTTAGGCTAAGGATAACATCTTAAGATTTCCTACCTAGAATAGGCCTTGTCAAAGTTTATTTCTTACTCTGTTGTTTGTTAATGACCAGTTTAAAATCAATAGGCCAAAAGATAGCTTCAGGGTGAAAAAGCTTTGGTCCCTTCATTTTAACGCTCAGATAATTATTTTACATTGCGTCTAAATGAGCATAACACAGATTATTCTGAGTGATGTACGGTATACGTACACATTAGAAAAACAATGTAGATCAGAAGTATCTCTGAATTTCATATTGTATCTTTAAATAATTGTTTTAAACATCCAGTTTCATTCTAAATGATAGCTTTGCTGAATAGAGTAGTCTTGGATGTAGGTCCTTGCCTTTCATGACTTGGAATACTTCTTTTCAGCCCCTTCTTGCCTGCAAGGTTCCTTTTGAGAAATCAGCTGATAGTCTTATGTGAACTCCTTTGTGGTAACTGTCTCCTTTTCCCTTGCTGCTTTTAAGATTCTCTCCTTATCTTTAACCCTGGGTAATGAATTATGATGTGCCTTGGTGTCTGCTTCCTTGGATCTAGCTTCTCTGGGACTCTCTGAGCTATAGCTATTATTTAGAAAGAGAGGGTAGATCAAGTGCTTCCCAGATAAGGTAAAGTTAAAGGAGTTCATCATTACTAAGCCCTTATTATATGAAATGTTAAAGGGACTTATCTAAGAAAAAGAAGATCAGAACTATGAACAGTAAAATGACAATAAACTCACAACTATCAACAACTGAATCTAAAAACCAAAACAAAACAAACTAAGCAAACAACTAGAACAGGAACAGAATCACAGAAATGGAGATGACATGGAGGTTTATCAGTGGGGACAGGGAGAGGGAGAATGGGGGGGGGGAAATGGTACAGGGAATAAGAAGCATAAATGGTAGGTAAAAAATAGGCAGGGGGAGGTTAAGAATAGTATAGGAAATGGAGAAGCCGAAAAACTTATAGATATGACCCATGGACAAGAGCTAAGGGGAGGGATACTGATGGGAAGGGGGTGCAGGACAAAGGGGAATAAAGGGGGAGAAAAAATGGGACAACTGTAATAGCATAATCAATAAAATATATTTAAAAATATTTTTTCAGCTCTAATGCATGACATTCTTGGAATTTCTCACTACTATGCTTAAGCAAGAAAAAAATAAAACAATTGAAAACCAATAACTTTTCTTAGACTTTTCAGGGAATTGAAGGTGCATGGCAAACCACCAACCCCAAATCTAGAGAGACAGGCACATACAGAGAGTCAGGCTGAGATCTGCTTACCAGGAGCGCTAGCCATTGGCACTGTAAATGAGTGAGCACACCTACGTGGTAATTTTGACAAATTCTTGGAGGTGGATTTACATTATTGTGAGAGTGAGAAACTCCTTGGGGGACACATTTAGGGAGGCCCATTACTTTTTGGGCCCAGAAACTCCTCAATGTTCTTACACTGAAGGCCAATAAAAAAAAAAAAAAAAAAAACTTGACTCTGGTAAGGGAGGGGAATATAAACTATTTAGAAATACATCCACAGTATTCTCCATAACAAAGGCTATTTACTACAGGAAATTAATTTACCAGAGCCTTATCCTACACAAATGAAAAGCCATTTATCAACCTCTTCCAGCTCTTTCACGCCTATCTGACCTGAAAGGGAATATAAGCTAAGAAACACTTGAGAAAACAATAGCTCACATCCATCAACAGACTGAGATTTATTAAGATTACAGAACATTTCTCCTTCTTAACACATTAACACCATATCAAAACATCTCTAGTATAATAACAACAGATTGCTGCTGAAACAACTGCAAGACACAGAATGTATTTAAGGAAGAGTTGTTATGGAAACCCAAGATGACAAAACAGTCAAAAATTAGGACAATGATGTATTTCATTATTTTGGCATGCACAGCTATATCAAAAATTAAATGCAGTCCAAATCCTATGCTAGTGAATATAAAACCTCATACACCAAAAAATAAAAATAAAATAAAAACTTTTAACTCAGGGCGCACCCAGCATTCAACAACAACAATACAAGATAAGTCATGCTGTTAGACAAGGAAAAACACAGTCAGCAGAGCTAGTAAGCATCAAACCAAACTCTTATATAACAGGTTTTGGAAATATTAGGTCAGAAATTTAAAATAACTATTACCAATATGTTAATTTCAATTAACTAATAAATAACTGTTAAAGAATTACAAAGAAGTAAACCCAAGTAATTGGACTATTAGAAGGATAAAAAAAAGAGAAATGAGTACAAGATATATTTTATGTAATAGTGGCCAATATATTTCTAAAATTAATGACAGACAATAATTAAACAGAGCACAGATAAATATTTGAAAATTTACACCTCGGCATTTCATACTCAAACTGTGAAAAACCAAAGACAATGTGAAAATTTCAAAAGAAACCTGTGGGAATGATGGTACCTTAAATGTGGAGGAGTAGCAATAAGATTTACCGTAGACTTCCAGTTAGAAACTATGCAAGCAGAATGAGAGTGGAGGAAAATATTTAAGGTGGCAAAATATTAAAAACAGAACAAAACCCACCTACCTAAAACTCTATATCTAATTAAATTATCCCATGAAAGTAAAAGAAAAAATAAAGGTATTCTTAGGCAAACAAAAACAGAGGCAATTCATTGTCATGAGTTTAGCCTAGAATAAATGATAAAATAGAATTTTCAGACAAAGAAAATAATATAGGTTAGGAGTTTGTATCTACTTAAATAAAGCAAGAGCTTCAGAGAAAGAACAAAGCCAGCAAAATTAAAAGGAATATTTTCCTTATTCTTAATGGATCTAAATAAACAGTAAATATCTGTTTGAAATAATGATTGTAACAGCTCTGGCTGGTGCGGCTCAGGGGATTGAGTGCTGGCCTACAAACCAAAGGGTCGCCGGTTTGATTCTCAGTCAGGGCACATGCCTGGGTTGCAGGTCAGGTCCCCCATGGGGGACGCACAAGAGGCAACCACACATTGAAATTTCTCTCCCTCTCTTTCTCTCTCTCTTCCCATCTCTCTAAACATAACTAAATAAAATCTTTAAAAAATAATAATAGTAACAATATATTTTGTGATTACACCATATGAACAAGTGAAATAAATCACAGCAATGTTATGAGATAGGGGAAGTACTGTGTTATAAGCTATCTACACTACGTGTGAAACAGTATGCTATTATAGTATAAGGGGACAGAAAATGGACTTATAAACATTTCCACTAAAATTAGAGATATCAGAAAAAGGGGAGAAGAAAAAAAATTCCAGTTAGAGTTCAAAAATAGAAAAATTACAAATATGGTAGACTTTAATACAAGTACACCAGTAACCACTTTTAATGTGATTGGTTTACATGCACCAAATAAAAGAGGTAAGCAGAGTAAATTCTATAAAGAAAGCCCAATTACATGTGTGACAAGACTCTAATTATAAAGATTCACACATGTTGAAAGTAAATGGCATAGGGACAAATAATCTTGCTCATACTAATCAAAAGTACTCTGAAGTTACTGCATTAATGTCAAAGAACAGAGAAAATCATCAAAAGAGACATTTTACAATGATAAAAGAAGACATAAAATCCTCAACATGTATGGATTTTATTTCATATAATAAAAGAAGAAATAAAAATCCTTAACATACATGGATTTAGGCAACAAAAAAGTACCAAAACAATGGAATTCTATGCAGCAGAGAAAAAGAAGGAGATTATACCTTTTGCAAGAGCATGGATGGAACTGGAGAGCATTATGCTAAGTGAAATAAACCAGACGGTGAGGGACGAATACCATATGATCTCACCTTTAACTGGAACATAATCAATAGAAGAAAAAAGCAAACAAAATATAACCAGAGACATTGAAGTTAAGAGCAATCTAACAATAGCCAGGGGGGAGTGGGAGGAGACAGTGAGGAGAAGGGATTATAAGAACTACTATAAAGGACAGACACAAGGAGAAAATCAAGGGGGAGGGTAGGGGTGGGGGAGGGACGTGGGTTCAGCTGGGGTGGGGTAGAGGGATGGGGAGAAAAGGCACACAACTGTAATTGAATAACAATAAAAATTAAAAAATAAAAAAAACAAAGAGTACCAAAACAGGTAAGGCAAAGTTCGATAGAACTGCAAGGACAAGTAGACAAATCTGTTATTGTAACTGGTGGCTGCAACAGCCACTTTTTAGACTTTGGTAGGTCTAGCAGACAGGAAACCCATTAAGCCAGGGTGAACGTGAAGGGAACTGCTGACGATCAAGATCTAGTGGCCACTCAGAGAACAAACACCCCACGCAACAACATCAGAGCACACGTGATTTTAAAGATCACTGGAAACGTTCAACAAGGTGGACCACCTTCTGGGCCGTAAAACACACCTTAACTGATGCAGAAGAACAGTCGTATAAAATGTGCTCTCTGTCTACAATGGGATTGAATTAGAAATCAGTAACAGAAAGAGGTTGGGGAAATCCCCCAACATCTGGAGATGAAACAACATACATCTAAACTGAACAAAAAAACTCAGGAAAATCTTAAAATATTTTGAATTAATGCAAATAAACATTAATTATATCAGAATTTGTGGAATTCAGCAAAAACAATGTATACAGAAAATTTATTAATTTAAATGCATACTTTAAGAAAAAAGTGTGTTTTAAAATCAATAATATAGGCTTTTGCTCTAGGAAACTAGATACATGAGAGCAATTTAAACTGAAAATGAGCAATTGAAAATAAATATAATAAAAATTACAGCAAAAATCACTGAAACTGAACACAGGAAAACATTTAGACAATCAATAAAACCAAAACCTGATTCTTTCAAAAGAATAATAAAATTGAAAATCCTCTAGCAACTTTAATCAAGAAGAAATAAAAACCTAAATTAAGAAGAGCAATAAATGAACAAGGTTAAAACTTCTGATCCCAGGGACACTAAACAAATACTAAAACACTATTATAAGGAAATAATGGGAACAACTCTATGTCTACAGATTTGATAACATAGATAATACGGACTGATGTCTTGAAAGATATAAAATTTCTAAACTCATATGAGAAAAAATAGATAATCTGACGAGGCAGATCCTTTTCACCAGATGAGATCAATGGAAACAAAAACAAGTTTCCAAAGTCAAAATAATTGAGTCTTCAGTTCAATACCCTCCTCATGTTACATACCTTCATTTTTTCAAAAATAAGTTTTATTCTTTAATTACAATGTTATATTAGTTTGAGATGTAAAGTCCAGTGATTAGACATTTATATGACAGCCTTGATAACACTGGTGCCCATCGGACACCATCCACAGTTGCACAGTATCACTGACCCCTACGCTCTGTTTCACATCTGCATGACTGTTCTGTAACTACTCGTTTATACTTAACCCCTTCGCCTTTTTCTTGGGGGATCACCCTTCCATCTGGCAACTGTCAATGTGTTCTCTGTATTTATGAATCTGTTTCTATTCTTTGGATCATTTATTTTGTTTTTTACATTCTACATATAAGGAAAATCATATGGCGTTCGTCTTTCTCTTTCTGACTTATTCAGCTTAGCACAATACCATCCATGCTTTGGAAATGGTAAGGTTTCATTCTTTTTTATGACTGAATCATATTTCACTGTATATATACCACTACTATTTATGTATCCATTCATCGTTTAATGAACATTTAAGTTGCTTCTGTATCTTACCTATTGTAAATAATGCTGCAATGAAGATGGGCTATATATGTTTTTTTGATTTAGTGTTTTGGGTTTCTTCAGATAAAACCTCAGAGTGCAATTGCTGGGTCCTTCTTTGTCTCCTGTTATAGTGTTTGTTTTAAAGTCTATTTTGTCTGATTAGAGTATTGCTACTCCAGCTCTTTCGTTCATTTGTTTGTTCTGCTATGTTTCTATTTTCATGAAATATCTATTTCTATCACTTTACTTTCAGTCTGACTGTATCTTTCAGTCATAAGTGAATGTCTTGCAGACAGCAAATGTAAGGATCTCGTTTTCTTACCCATTCAGCCACCTTATGTCTTTTGATTGGAGCATTTAATCCAATTCTATTTAAAGTAATGTTGATAGATATGAATTCATTGCCATTTTATCAATTATATATTTGGTATATTTTTCTTCTTAAAGAAGATCCTTTAGCATTTATTTTAATACTGGCCTAGGGGTGATGAACTCCTTTAGCATTTTTTTTTTCTCTTGGGAAGTTCTTAATCTGTCTTTCAATTCTAGGTGATAACTTTGCTAGGGGGAGCAATCTTGGTTATAGGTCTTTGCTTTTCATCTCTTCAAGTATTTTGTGCTAATCCCTTCTGACCTGCAAAGTCCCAGTTGAGAAACCAGCTGATGGTCTTCTGGGAGCCCTTGTAGGTCACTAACACTTTTCTCTTGCTGCTTTTAAGATTTTCTCTTTCTCTTTAACATTTGCCATTTTAATTATAATGTGTCTTGGTGGGCCTCTTTGGGTTCATCTTGAGACTCTGTACTTCCTGGATCTGTGTGTCTCTTTCCTTCACTATAATAGGGAAGTTTTCAGTCATTATTTCTTCAAATAGGTTCTCAATTCATTGCTCTCTCACTTTTCCTTCTGCTACTCCTGTGATGTGGATGTTGTTATGCTCGATGTTGTCCTGCAAATCCTTTAAACTATTCTCATTTTTATTTTTTTTTAAATTTTTTCTGCTTTGTTTTCTGCTACCTTATCTTCCAAAACAATGATTCAATTCCCTGCTTCATCTCATTTGCTGTTGACTTTTACTGCTACATTCTTCATTTCAGTTAATGAATTCTTCATTTCTGACTGGTTTTTTTTTATGGTTACAGTGTTATTTTTTATACTGTCAAAGTTGTCACTAAGTTTCTTGAGCATCCTCTGACCATTGTTTTAAACTCTGTATCTTGTAGTTTGCTTCTTTCTATTTCATTTAGTTCTTTCCTGGGAGATTTCATTTAGGACACATTTTTTGTCTCCCCATTTTGGCTTCCTCTCTCTGTTTTTAGGTATTAGGTAGAACTGCTCTGTCTCCCAGTCTTAGAAGGGTTGACTTAAGTTGTAAGTGCCCTGAAGGGCCCAGTGATGCAGCCTCCTCAGTTATGTGAGCTGGGAATTCTAGGATTGCTCTTTTATGTGGGCTGTGTGCTCCCTTCTGTTGTAGTTGAGCCTTGGTAGCTGTTGACACCTCATTGGGAGGGATTTACCTCCAGGCTGATCAGTTGTGAGGACTGCTGCAACCACAGTGGGGGAGTTGCTATTCAGGGGGTTGGTCCTATAAAGCAGAACTTACCTTCATGGGTCTCTAATGCCTTACGAATCCATCCATTGATTGTGCCACTTGTGGGTGTGATTTGATGGTGCTCTGGTGTGGTCTGAAGCTGGTCACCATGTATACTGACTCTGAGCCTCCTGTGAGGTACAAGACAAAGTTGCCACCTGTGCCTTGCCTAGGACCACCTGGCATGAGCTTCAATTTGTTCTGCAGATGGCTGCTACTTGTGCTGGGTTTGAAGGTGCCCGAGAGAGGCCAAGCTGTGAACTGAGTCTGGCTGCCACTAGTGCCAGGTGTGGGGCCATTTAGCAAAAGGTTTGTGGCACACCAAGGCCAGGAGGGACTGATTTGTCTGTCATTGGAGCAAGGGCTGGAAGGGAAGCTTTTTCACCGACAGAGGTGCTGGGCAAGGGTGTGGTCCTTTGCAGAGCCCTCCGTCTGCAGGCACAGGTGGGTGTCATGTCTAAGTCTCCATCAACGTGGCTAACACTGTTCACCTTGCCCTGGCGATTCTCTGAGATCCTGCCTCACCCAACTTGTGGGCGCACCCAAACTGCTTTGTGCTGTTTTTCCTTACAAACTGCCTGTCTTGGTTCATGCTGCAGACTTTTCTAAATTCTCTCAAAGGTTCACAAATCCCCCAAAACCAGCATCTCCTCCTGAGCTGCTACCTTAGTGCTAGAGTCCAGAGCAAGTGAGTCCAAGCAAGTTTGTGTTCAGGTCCTCCAAGACAATGCCTGGGACTCTGAAGCTTCCTGTCCTACCCAGCCATAATGTCCTCTGGTCTCCACAGCCAAAAGACATGGAGACCTCTCTTCCCAACACTGAAATTTCAGGCTGGGGAGCCTCGTGTGGAGCTGGGAACTGTTGCTCCTCAGGGGAAATCTGCATGGCTGCGACATCCCTTGCCATTCCCAACCAACACAAGTAAGTTTGGGACCAGCTTACCCCATGTTCTTCCCCTTGCACCAGTCTCGTTGTGACCTCCTCTGTATCTCCTTAGCTACAGGGCTGTGCTCAGCCAGACCTTAGGTGTTTCCCAGTGACAACTGCCCTGTACTTTAGTTGCAATCTTGATGTGGTTGTGGCAGGATGCCAGTACCTTATTTATCTACTCTGATATCTTGACAAAGAGTCTGAAACACTTTCATCTTTATGGAAGTTCTTTCATCTGACCAGTGTTCCAACATAAAATAGCCAAAACCATATAGCCATGACGATTCCCTGTTCTTTACCTCTCTATCTTGATTTCTTTGTCTTACTTGTCTTCAGGCCACCTTTCACTCCCTCCTGACAGTCAATATTAGGTGCTCTATATCTTGCCCAGACAGTTTATCCTTGATATTTTCAATAAATCAAGCCCAGATGCCTCTTTATGGAACAGCTTCTAGAGTAGCAATGTTCTATTTCTCCCCTTGTTGAAAAAAATAAAGAAGGAAGGCTGTGGGACAGTGTTGACAAAGTCTGCAATAATGTACAATGACACCCTAGGCCTTCATTTTCACTCACCACTCACTCACTGACTCACCCAGTGATACTTCCACTCCTGCAAGCTCCATTCATGATAAGTACCCTGCACATTTTACATCTTTTATATTGTATCTTTTCTATGTATACACGTTAGTTACATAAATATGTGCCTACAGTATTTAGTTTAGTAACATGCTGCATAAAATTATAACCTAGGAGCAATAAATTATGCCACATAGCCTTGGTATGTAGTAGTAGACTGGAGCATCTAGGACTGTGTAAGTGCACTCTATGATTTTTGCACAAGAACAAATCACCTAACAATGCATTTCTCAGAGTATATACCTGGCATTAAGTGAAACATGCATGTGTGTGTGCTGTGTGTGTATATATGTGTAATGTATATATATAATGAATAAAATCAGTAATTATTAGCCTTCAAAAAAAACCCCACAACTGCTAGCCCAAATGTATTTACAGTTGACTTCTACTATACACTTTAGAAAATACAGTAAGTTTTCACTTAATGTTGCAGGTTCTTGGAAACTGAAACTGTAAGCAAAATGAGGTATACGAAAGCCAATTTTACTATAGCCTAATTGGTATAAACAAGAATTAAGTTCCTAAGCATATTTCTGTCAACATGAACATTACTAAATGCAAAGCACTTCAAATATTATACATTGAAATAAATATGAACTATATACATATTTAAGAAAGATTAATAAAACAATAAGATAGCTATTTTCCAACTCGCTTATTCCAGTTCTGAGTCAGGGTGGCAGAGCCTCTCCCAGAAGCTTGGGGCACAAGGCAGGAAGCGCTTGTGGACAGGATGCCCTTCCGTCCCAGGGTGCACGCACACACAGCCACGCTCACTCAGAGGGAGACCACTTAGACATGCCATTAACCTAACGTGCACACAGTGAGGATGATGTCGGGAAACAGAAGAACACAGAGAAAACCTGCACTACAAGGGCAAGAATCAATTTTTTCCCTTATCAATGTGATAATAAAATGGCTTTGAACAATACGGCGCTATTCAAAGGTCTGTAATGATAACATTTTCTACAATCTATTCTTAAAAACAAAGCAGAGGCAATACCTTGAGGTTTGTTCTATGAGTCCAGTGTTTTTCCAGTATGTAAACCAAATAAGGACAACATAAGAAAGGAAAAGGAAAGATATGTCTCTTAAACCTAGATGCAAAAATCCTCACGAATATTATTAAATGAATTCCAACAATGTAAAAAATAATTGTATCTTATTACCAAGTAAGCTTTATTCCAGCCACGCAAGTTTAGTTCAGCCTCTGGAAATAATTCAGTGGAATCCATCATATCAACTGGTCAAAAAGAAAAATTCACATGATTATATCAATAGAGGCAGAAAGTGGTCTGAGAAAATCAACCACTTTTCACTATAAAGCCTCTCAGCAAAGTAAGAATAAAGGCAAATTTCATTCACTTGGTAGAGATAGTTTCGAAAATCCTAAAGCTGGCATCATAATTGATGGTAACAACTTTTCCACATGAACAAGAATAAGACAAGATTATTTCAACTCATAACTTTTATAAAGCAATATACTGAAGATGTAGACAGTATAATAAGAAAAAGGATAAAAATATACATACTTGGAAGAAAAAAAACATATGTTTTTTTAAAGATTATTTATGTATTTATTTTTAGAGAGGGGAAGGGAGGGAGAAAGAAAAGGAGAGAAACATCAATGTGTGGTTGCCTCCCACATGCCCTCTACGGGGGATCTGGCCTGCAACCCAGGCACGTGTCCTGACTGGGAATCAAATAGGTGACCCTTTGGTTCATGGGCTGGCACTCAATCCACTGAGCCAAATCAGCCAGGGGAAAAGAAAAAAAAATGTATGTTTTTGTTGTCAGATGACATGATTATCTATTTTTTAAAATCTCAAGAGTCCTCATAAAAACAAACAATAGCTAATATATTGAGATTTTAGGATACAAGGGGGATATGCAAAGTCAATTTCCTTCCTATATTCCATCAATGAACATTTGACATTTGAGATTTATAAAACCATATTTTTATAATATCACTCAAAATAGTGAAACACTCAGGTAAAATTCTAACAAAATATATACAGGACATAAATGTACAGAACCTATATGATATACAGGAGACAACTAAATTAAGTTCTCAATGGCCAGGGCTGGGACAACTAGAGCAACCGACTGAAGTGGTGGTAGATTTTAATGCTACAAATAAAGTAAATATCCATAGGTATGTACTGAAATCAAGGAGACAAAAAGACAAGAAAAAAGAAAGGAAAGATGGAAGGAAGAGAGATAAGGAGGGAGGGAAGTAATAATATCCCTCCTCCACACACAAACATATATACACACAGAAAGAACAGTACGATATTCTTGGAAACATATTCACAATCAGATACAAAGAAAGAGAGGAGAAGTTAAGCATTCTCACTTGCTTGTTCAAAGGCCAAGAGAAAAAAAAAAGAGAATATCCTTCATGAGGTAAAGTAAACATCTGACTAGAGCATCAGCAAATGCTGGGGATAGGACAGAGCCAGATGATAGTGTACATTAAAATGATATAAAATGCTCTCTTTGACATTATTTTTTTCTACTTGCAAACTACTAAATACACTTAATGAAACTTTTTACTGACTAGTAACATTAACATACTTTTTAGTGCTTAAGTATTTAAAATAGCATTGCTTTAAAATGAGTCCCAGAGGATTAAATGATGTGCACCTTAATATCTAAGCCAACAAGATGTTTTATTAATGGAACTGGAAGAAAAGAAACAGAACAAAATGCTTCAACTAGCATTGAACTGAATGAAAAACTCTGGTAGCAAAAGCAGTGACAGCAGACATTGTGCATCTTTTTAAACAATCCAACGGCCAGAGGAAAGACTTTGTTGATTTACATATTTGATTTGATTTTTTTTCCATTTGTACTGGTACTTTGATGGTTTTTCTTCATTTTTGAATTTTATTTTCCTTCCTGAATACATTCCTCATATACAACATTTTTAAAAGATATTTTCCAATATTGATTCTTAGATCTTCCTCCTGATATCTGAGCATTTTCTGGACATCAGAAACTTGCCTGTTATATCCAGTACTGAATCTATCATCATTTTTTGTCACCCTATTCTGTTATAACTCACTGTTTTGGTGTTTATTCAGTCCCCCATCATGTCTCTCCTAATGTGATTAAATAGGTCAGTGCTGGGGGTGAATGACAAAGAGGCGACTCTCTTCAGTGTGTTCTGAAGTGTAAAAGGCTTGAACGAAGTGTAAAAACCTATAGAATTTTTTAGTGAGGGCCAGAAAAGGAGAATATCCTGCAATTTTGGATACACAACAGTCAATAACAATGAACAAGTTGAGGATTTTTGCAGACACACAAGAGTAATCAAAATTAAGTCTATCGGGGGAGAAATTTGTCACAATACAGCACTATTGAATAATGTCAGGCATTTTAAATGTAGATAAATGATCATAAGTAGAATGAGTTTTGGAATCTATTATTACTTCCAGATATTTGTTCGGTCATTTGTATAATAAGCTGATCTGTTTCTATTTCTTTATACATTTTTTTCAGGATTTACCCATTGGTGAGGAAATGGGAGCCGTGGGGCAGTGCCCCACTTCCTCACCCAAACACCAGTGCCCTCCTTCGGCATGCGTTTTAGACAGTTCTGTGTAGAACAGTGTTTGTGTGCACCAGGCGTACCAGTTATTATGACTTTGGGAAGCATGACTGCCTAAATGTCCCCTGAGGAGTCAACTGCCAAGTGGATGATGTACCATGTTAATTAAGGTAAACCCGCAATTAGATACTTTAAATACAAAAATATAGGAAAGTTTTATTAACACTGCTTCTGCAATCACTGTATGAAATATCTTAAATTAATCAGATATATGAAAAAATCTTAAAATTCTGCTTATCTAATGAATATGGGAAATAGTTTACCATTTACCTTAAAATAAATTATTGTAATATCCTAATAAATGGCAACTTACAACTAAAATATAAACATTACTACGGTCTTAAGTCACCACCGAGTAAGAATATATGTAAGTCATGTCAATATGTGAAAAGAAAATTTACTTACTTATATGTAATTTTATATTTTTGTAAATACATACTTCAACTTAGTTGTGTATTTTAGCTTACAAAAATTATAGTAAATTATGTCCCAGCAAATAAGTAGTGATATTTAATGATGCTAACATTAAAATTAAAATAATGGTTATCATTTTTTCTGTAAGTTAATGTGTTCTTTTTTCTATGTTCAAGCTCTTAGTGTTGAATTTTCAGATATTAATACTGTCCTGTCATTTGAAAACAAATAAAGAAAGTGCCTTTTAAAAACAATTTGCAGGCCATTCATCTTGAATGAACAGTCAGAATTTTAGATTCAATGCAGAGCTCACTAGTGTCTCTTTAAAGTTGAGATTGCTCATTACCGTTCCAACACGAACAGTGTTGGAATTCTCCAAAGTTGTTGGTGAAAATGCACAGGACATTAATGTTATTGAAGGAAAACATATCCAAAAGAATATGCATATCTCTGAATATAAACAAAGGGGTAATGAATCTATAGTTTTTCTTCCCAGCAGTTCCTTCTTTTATATTCGACTTATTTTTGTTGTAGCTGATAATATTACTAACATTTAGTAATTATCACTATCTCAATTACCTTAAAAAAGGATAAAATATTCAACAAATGAGAATTAGGACAGAAATGCAAATTTCACAGATCTTTTAACGAGTGGACTCCGACAATGGGATAAATGTCTGGTAGGTGATAAAATATCAAGACAGAAATATCTTGAAGATTATCTTCTATTTTCAGACTCTTATAAAAGTAAGCAATGTTGATAACAAATATTAGTGTGAAATTTGAGCTAAACAGCTGCAGACTGTTTAGGTCCAATTAACCACCAAGTGTCATTTAAGAGTTATTTTTTACTTTTTATAATTCAATTTCCAATTTAGTAATTTTCTTCTTTTAGAAAACTTTCAATTTTTAGCATCTGCCTATAACTCAAATTTAATGAACACTTATTTGCCTAGTGCTAGTCTATTTACATTTACACAGATGTCATTACTTAATTTTAATAATTTTATGAAGTATAATCATTTTCTCATTTTACAGATGAGGAAAACCAGGCTTGAAAAATTATACATAACTTGTTCATGGTCAGATATCTAATAAGTGGTATGTAATGGAAGAAAAAATAACATTCCCCTACCCTGCCGAGTCCTTAGCCGAGAGATATCAGTAATAAAATACAGATTAACAACAGAAAACAAACTGGTTTTTACTATATATACCTCATGTATATATGGGAGGTATCCAGGATAAAGTAGGGAGCTTCCCAGGGGGGCTTAGAATTCAGACTTAAATACCATTTTATTAGGGAAAGGGGGGGAAGATGTAGGCATCTTAGGGAAAAGTAAATTGTTTTGAAAAAGATAAATAGGGCCTTAGCATTGTGGATGGGAGGTGTGATAGAGGGTGATAGTCTGTCCAGATGGGGTGTCACTTACCGGTTTCCACTGCTGGAGTGAGAGCCAATCTCACCTGAGTGAGGAAACACCCAGGGAGAGAGGATTCATGAGTTTCTTTCTTTTTTAAAAAAATTTTTATTGTTATTCAATTACAGTTGTAAGCCTTTTCTCTCCATCCCTCCACCCCCCCCAGCTGAACCCACCTCCCTCCCCCCTCCCCTCTCCCCCCGATTTTGTCCATGTGTCCTTTATAGTAGTTGCTGTAATCCCCTCTCCTCGCTGTCCCCTCCCCACTCCCCCCTGGCTATTGTTAGATTGTTCTTAATTTCAATGTCTCTGGTTATATTTTGTTTGCTTTTTTCTTCTGTAACTATGGTATATTTACACAATGGAATTCTATGCAGCAGAGAGAAAGAAGGAGCTTATACCCTTTGCAACAGCATGGATGGAACTGGAGAGCATTATGCTAAGTGAAATAAGCCAGACGGCGAGGGACAAATACCATATGATCTCACCTTTAACTGGATTCATGAGTTTCTTTTGGAGGGTCTGTGTTTAGGCAGATAAAGGAAATTAAAAAAAATAAATAAAGCCTCTGGAAATTTGCTGCTGTCCAAGTGCTTATTTGAAAAGCTCAAAATAGTCAATATGTCAAAGTGGTCTATTTTGGGGTGGCAGGTCATAAACTTGAACAGTCATAATTTGGGTTGACGCATTATGCTACCCTTCAGGTAACCCCAAGCACTTTGATTATCCAACCACACTTTTGACCACAGTATCTTCCTGTCATCCTTATCCTTCCTGCTAAATTGGTTGAGAAACTCATTCATTAATTAACTCATTCATATGTTCATTAGTTTATTCATGAAAGTTAAATGGATTTACCGATGGTTCCAAAAATTTCATTTAGTAGCCTGTTCTTCAGATTTGGCTCACAGATACATTTAATTTGGCATGGAAAATTGTTTTGTTTTAATTAAATCAACTAGAAATATTAAGATTTTTGAGAAATCCAAACTCCCTGCTTCTCCTTTAAAACCTGGAAAACTGAGCCTGTAAGCGTGTTCCACAACAAAGAGTTGCAGCTCTGGGATGCTTCCATGGAAGGAGACACACCACTGTCCTGAAACTTTCTTATTGAATAGTTGGTATTTGTGTAAGTGTTACTGGTAGCTTAGAACATGTTGGCAGACTTGAATTTAAGGAATTTATTAGACACATAGAAGGATTTAGCTACTTTTTGCAGATTTTAGTAAATTTTAATCTAGTATAGAGGAAAGAAAAAAGAAATATCACAGCATTTTGTTTGTCTTTTCAGTCTAGAGCCAACATCCATGCTTGCTGAGTATCAGATGATTCTACGCCTTGATAAATTTCAGAAGTTAATTTCTAGTCAATGCTTAAATTCAAGGTGTCAGAAATAACAAGAAAATATATTATTGGCACCTGAGAGGATTTATCAAAATAGAAGAAACTTGAATTCATCACTTCATGAACATATTTTCTGTTGCAATCTCTTCCTTAGAAACTTAGTACTATGTCTCTGTACCTCCCAGCCCTATCTATCTTAAAGCATTTTCCATTGGGATACAGTTCAGGACAGGGAGCAGATTAGCCTTGCATCTCTATTTCAGTGTATTGTTTCAAAACAAAGGCCACCAAAATAGTCAATCCATCAAGTTTTAGGCAGTTTAGAGACTTGCTTCTAAGACAAGGACAAAAATAAGGACCATGGTCACATTTAAAGTCCCTTACTCAACATGAACAAACACGCCTGCTTTTGTTTGCTAGATTATTTTATGGCCAGAAATTTAAAACAGAATGTACCTATTATTCTAACAACATTTATTGCCAGAGAAATCCCAGCACTGGCATAAAGCATTTTATAGGTAACCATTGAGGCAGTTTTAAAAGTGCTGAGGCAGTTGGTGTTGGTGTCCTCCCATAGGCAGAACTAGATCTACCTATACAGACATACAAAGAACTTGCTATGTGCTCAGTGGGGTCAAGTTGCTTTCTTGACTCAGGGTGAGCCTGAAACAAGTGACATAAATTAGTGACAACTATATGTTGTTTCCAGTAATTTTCAGGATAGGTTATGTGCAGAAACAAAGATCCTAGTAATCTTAGTGGTTCTTCAGTAAGATGAGGGAATAAAATAAGAAGAGAGACTTAAGACAGGAAAAAGAGGTAAAGAATATTTAGAAAAAGAACTGTCAGTAGAACTAACATCAGACTATATCCCTTAATATCTTAGTGAGAAAATCAGTGAATGAAAATACCCATAATGATTTGGGTAAGCAGAAGACAAAACAGGAATTGGAAATGCAGTATGAAATCAGTGACGCTTGATATTCGGTGTCTACTGGACTAGGCTAAGGGATGCCCAGAGAGCTAGTAAAATATAATTTCTGAGTGTGACTGTGAGGGTGTTTCCAGAAGACATTTAACATTAAATTCTTAGGCCGAGTAGAAATCAGCCCCTACCAACCAAAAGACGGCAACATTATGCCATCTACTGAGGCCCTGAATAAAGCAGAAAGGCAGAGGAAAATTGAATGTTTGCTTTTATTTATTTATTTTTTAAGCCAGGACATCCATCTTTTCCTGCCCTGGGATATTGGGGTTCCTGGTTCTGGAACTTTCAGACTCTCAAATTTATACCAGTAGCCCCATTTTTCAGTCCTTTCTCAATCCTTCAGGCTGGACTGGGAACTTCGCCACTGGCTACCCTAATTCTCAGACCTTTGGATTTGGACTGAATTGTACGATGAACTTTGCTGATTTTCCAGGTTGCAGAAGGCAGATGATAGGACTTCTCTGCCTTTATAACTGCATGATCCAATTCCTGTAATAAATCTCCTCTTATGCACATCTATATATATTCTGTTGGTTCTGGGTTTTTGTTTGTTCGTTTTTTGAGGACTCCAACTAATTGAGAATCACCAGGGAAAATGGGAAAATTGCCACTTACCAATTTTCTATCAACAAATATTTTTGGAACTTTTATTTGTGACAAATCTAGCTCTCGGGATTCAGTTATGACTCACCCTGGTGGAAAGGGTCAGATATAAATCAAACAGTCACAGAAAAAAAAATCACAAGTATGATAAATGCAACCAATTAAATGTATATAGCAGGGGATCTGATCCCACAGGTCAAGGACAGCTCTCATGATTAAATGGCTTCTGTTCTGGGGTCATAAGAAGAAGAAATGGTTACATAATCAGATTTAAATTGGGTTTAATAGAGTTGCTAGAATTCTCAGGAAGAGAAATTTTAGTAGAGTTGAGATGGGCTGTTAAAGAAGTGAATGGGGTTCTAGGAAACTGACCCAGTGACCACAGACCATTTTTCACACAGTTTTAAAAATGAATCAATTGAGAAAATATAGCCACCCTGGATTAAAAATAATCTAAAATAATTTTATAATACTAAAAATAAGACCAATACCAACTATTACTAAATCTGTAATACAAATATTTCTCACCACCACCACCACCACCTTAGTTTTCATAGCACCCTAATTGGTTATCACACATCCACCCTCTTCTTTTTATGGTTTAAAACCCCCAAGAGGAATTCTGTTAAGACAGACCACATCACTCCTATGCAAAATGCTCCAATTGTGTCCCATATAATTCCGAAAAAGCTCAAAGTCCACGTTGCCCTGTGTAATCTGCTTTCCTCACTCATCTTTAGATGTCATGTGGATTCAAACATGGCAAGCACGAGCCTTTTGCAAAGCCTGGGCACTTGCACTCTCTGTATTCAATATTCTTTCTCCAACTACTTACTTGGATCACTATCCATTTCATTCATGTCACTGTTGAAACTATATATAAAATAGATTTTTCATAATAACCCTGTATTATATAGCACCCTCATTGCTCTAAATTATGTTTAGCCATTATCTCTACTAGTATGTACCTACTTTTTGTGTATTGTTTGCTCCCCACTGTTAGAAAGCACGTTTATGAGAGCAGGAGCAATGGTTACTTGAATGCTGTATTCCCAGAACATAGTAAATTGCCAAGGATGACATAGGCATCCAGTACGTGTTATAGCCAGTTAGTGGTAAATGAATGAACATAATTACTACTAAGGAGTGTTTCTTACCTGCTAAATTAATTAATACTAAGCTTCATAAATAATGCGTGTTTTTATTGATATAATCCCAGTATGCATTTTGTAAAATGTCAGTTTCTGAATTTTTCTTTGCACCCCTGACATTTTGAAGGATTCTGATCTGGTTTTCTGTATCACTGATGCTAAAGCTTAGATGAACAGGACTTTGCCATGGAATGACATGAAGTGTGAGCTGCTACAGAAAAGTATACACATGATAAATTAGGCTCCAAAGGTTAAAAACAAGTTAGGATTTTCTCTTTGTTAATATATACACCTTTTTCATCTCGATTAGTGTGAAAAAATTGAAAATTGAATATATATTTAATAATTTTTTGCTCATGTTTTCCTGAATTCTAACAATAGGAAAATAATATAATTTCCATATACTGAATGGGATAATTCTGCATCTCACCATTAAATATATTTTTAAAATCATATGCAAATAGAATATATTATGGTGAAGATTTAAAAATAAAACTATGCATAATGGTTTTCTTATCATGGAAAACTATAACAGAATTATCAGATTTATAAAGACATAATGATCTCTAACATTGCAGTTTACAAAAAAAATAAATGAGTATATGTGCACTGATAATGTCATAACTGCAACTCTGTTTTTTGAATTGAGATGTTTCCATTTCAGAAGCACTATTGAATAGTCACTTTTTGTTCATGGTTAAATGTCAAGACATTTAATTCCATTAATTTTCCAATATTGGATTTTGGTCTGTCAATTTATACCACTTTTGCATATTTTGATGAAAATGCAAATATGAACTGTATATCTCTGAAAGTCCCTGCCAATGTTAACTCTCATCTATTGACTGTATAAATATATAATGTCCATTAATATTATAACTTCACCTATGTGATGGAAGCAGTGCATAGAATGAATGGCATGTTTAGTCTTCACTTAACATAGCCAATGGATATTCTTACCTCTCTAGGTCAAGTTAAAGGAAATACAGTGTCCTCCACCCCTTATCTGTGGGGAACATGTCTCAAGGTCCCCCAATGGACACCTGAAAACATGGATAACACCGAACTCTAAATATACCGTATTTTTTTCTTATAAATACTTATGATAAAGTTTAAACCACTCTTGTATTCTGGGGTTAATATTAAGTAAAATAAGAGTTACTTAAACACAAGCACTGTGACACCAGACAGTCAGTCTAATACCCGAGACCACTGAGTGACTAATGGTTGGTGGTTACGGTGTGGATATGGTACACAAGGGATAATTCACATCCAGGGCACAATGGAGTGGGACAAGTTGAATGCAATAAGATTTCATCACGCTACTCAAAATGATGCAAATTTTAAAACATAAATTGTTTATTTTTGAAAATTTTTAATTTTGATTTTTTTATTTCATTCACACAAATAGAGGGGAAATTAATATTTTCAGATGGCAGTTGACTATGGTTAACTGAAACAACAAAAATAAAACCACAGATAAAGGGGGACTACTGTGGTTATTCTGTGAGGAAGTGTGATCATTATATTTAAATAGACTTCATTCATCATGATCAAAATTATTAAATAAAAAAATAAATTTTAAGTGTGTTGGCAAAATTATTTTTAAAATGTTCTCTGGAAATTTTATGAGCTCATGATCAGTGATTCTTTGCATACAGAATATTACATCAATCTTTGTAAGTAAACACACACAATGTTCAGTTTGTTTTGAGGACTGACCTTGTAGCGGATTAGCAAGCTGTGTTCTGGGCATATTCAATTCCTCAAATTTATCTCACAAATTCTTCCAACACTGAACACTGATTTTTATTTTGTTTTAACTTTTAGGTTACTGTCCATCTTTGTTGCATCTTTGCCCATTTGACATTATATCCCTTGAATAATAGCTATTGGAAAAGCATATTAAATTGTCAGTATTACTAGGTTCACAACAAACTGTACCATAGAAGAGAAAATATCCAAAATGAATTTTTTTCAAGTATGAGTCCAAGATAAAAAATATAGAAAACATAGGATATATCTCTCTTACAGCTTGCATTTTTCTGGGTTCTCCAGAGAAACAGAACCAATTATGTAATATATACATATTACTGAGGCTGAGAGATTCCAAGATCTGCATTCGGCAAGCTGAAGACTAAGGTGAACTGATAATGTTTCATGCTGAATCCAAGTTGAAAAGCAGGAGATGACTAAGGTCTCAGCTCAAAGACAGTCACATGAAGAAAGAGAACTCTGTTACTAAGTCTGATTATGTTCAGGCCTTCAACTGTTTGGATGGGGCTCACTCACACTGGGGAGTGCAGTGTGCTTTCCTCAGTCTAAGGACACAAATGTTAATCTCCCACAGAAACACCCTCACAGAGACGCCCAGAATAAAATTTAACCAGCTCTTTGGGCACCTTGTGCCCAAAACAGTTTGACACATAAAACTAAGCTTCACAGCTAACTTGCAAACTGGAGTGAATTATCTTCATAGAATTCCAAGAGCCAATTGTTTAACATCGAAAAGAGGTTGTGTCATTTTATTTAAAATTAAACATCATGTTTTCCCTAAAGTACTCATCTTTATAATTTAAATCTATATATTATTAAAAATAAGAAAAGATATAGAAACTTGTTTTCTTAACAATTATGTTTAGGCTGGAAATGTTTATTTTTACATTAATAGGACTATGTTCTCTAAAACAAATGTAAAAAACACACATTAATCGTAGTATGTAGAAGGACTAAATTAATTTAACTACTATATTAGGTAATAAATTGCAGATTGAACTTTGCAAAAACTTTATAAAAGACATTATTTAATATAGCTGAAGTTCATACTATACACATGCTCATTTTATTGAAAGTATTGTTCAACGAGATAAAAATCAGAGTTTCTTTTTTTGGATTTGTGCAATTAAAGGTCTATCATGATCTAAACATGCCAATTCTCAGCAGAATGATGTGGGCAGCGGAGACATTAAGCTCTGAAATGAAATAACTCTGAGCAGGCGTGGAGCATCACCGAATCACACATGGCGACAGAAGGAGACACACAACATGATACGCTGACAACATTTTATACGCTTGTACACTTGAGACCTGTGTAATTTTATTAACTAATGTTACTACAACAAATTTAAGAAAGTTGAAAAACAAACAAAAGACGAATCAACAATAAAACACTGGAAATAGAGTCTGACACCTAAAGAACTTAAAATATAAGACGCCACGGTAGAAGAGTGTGAAAATCAACGTACAGCAAGGAGACTGGGTGTGTCGCACAAATTATGCATAGTTTCTTCTGAATCTAATTACCACATTACAAGAGTAGTAGCAGAATTTTTTTTTAAACCTGAAAGACTGGAATAATTTGGAGATGACCAGTTATCTTAACATACCTGAATTTTTTCTCTTCTATAGTATTGCCCAAATGTCCTACCACAACTTCTTTACCCTACCTTATCCAGAATTCTTGTAGTCTCTGTCATTTTGTTATCCCCTTCATAATAATCAATAATAAATAATTATTTACTTAATATGAAGTATTGTAATGTGCTTCCATTTTTAACCCACGGTATAAGTTTTAATGTATAAAAATTCAATTCATTTTTGAGACAAATATGAGTTTATAAAAATGTATTTAAGAGTAATTTTGCGTGTCGCATTTTACTGGAAATTGATTATGGATCAGTGATGAAAAATTTATAAAATCAATGAAAATACAATTATTTAAGGATTTATTAATTTATGCTATAAATTTCACAATAGTAAATCAAAAAATTTAGTAGGTTTTGGCTCAGATACTGCAAATTTTTAAAGAATCTGTGAACAAGGTTTGTGAGTATAAAACAGGGAAAAAAATTGGAAATAACCTACCGGGGACAAAACAAGGATTAGAGATGTCTTAATACCCTAATTATTGTTGTAAGAGAATAAATGCAACAGCAGGAAACTCACAGATGGTGCTACAAGGGAATGTAGAGAAAATCTATTAAGGACAATGAAATAATGAGAGAAGTTGAGAAAATAAAAGAGAAAAATTTTATGAGATAATATGAAATAAAGGAGTTTTTTAAAATTTCGACATTACAATAAAATTATAAGATTATTGAACATATTCAAAAGAAGTCTTAAAGAAAGTTCAAATCTCCCAACACCATTTGTTGAAGAGGCTATTTTTACTCCATTTTATGCTTCTGCCCCTTTGTTGAATATTAATTGACCATAGAGACATGGGTTTATTTCTGGGCTGTCTATTCTCTTCCATTGATGTATGTGTCTGTTCTTATGCCAGTACCAGACTGTTCTGATTACAGTGGTCTTGTAATATAGTTTGATGTCAGGTATTGTGATCCCACTTACTTTGTTCTTTCTCAAAATCACTGCAGTTATTTGGGGTTGTTTATGGTTCCATATAAATTTTTGAAATGTTCTATATCTGTGAAATATGTCATTGGTATTTTAATAGGACAGCTACATGCAAAAAAATGAAACTCAACCACCAACTTACACCATACATAAAAATAAACTCAAGATTGATAAAAGACTTAAATGTAAGTCATGACACCATAAAGTCCTAGAGGAGAACTTAGGCAGGAAAATCTCAGTATTCCACGTAGCAATATTTTCACCAACATGTCCCCTAGAACAAGGAACATAAAGGAAAGAACTAACGAATGGGACTTTATCAAAATAAAATGCTTCAGTGCGGCTAAAGTAAACATCATCAAAATGAAAATGGAAGCAACCATATGGGAAATATATTTGCCAATTATACCTTAGACAAGGGTTTAATCTCCAAAATATATAAAGAACTCATACAACTCCACTCCAGGGAGACAAACAACCCAATTAAAATGTGGGCAAAGGACCTGAATAGACACTTCTCCAGGGAGGACATGCAGAGGGCCCAGAGACAGGTGAAAAGATGCTCAATATCACTAATCATCAGAGAGATGCAAATTAAAACCACAGTGAGATTCCATCTCACACCTGTCAGAATAACCATCATCAATAAATCAACAAACAAGTGCTGGCCAGGATGTGGAGAAAGGGGAACTCTTTTGCACTGTTGTTTAGAATGCAGACTGGTGCAGCCACTTTGGAAAGCAATGTGGAGATACCAGAAAACATTAAAAGTAGATCTGTATTTTGACCCAGCAATCCCACTTCTGGGAATATATCTGAAGGAACTCAAAACACTAATACAAAAGAACATAAGCACCCTTACATTAATTGCAGCATTATTTACAATCATCAAGATATGGAAGCAGCCCAAGTGTCCATCAACAGATGAGTGGATAAAACAACTATGGATCATTTACACAATGGAATACTACTAAGCCCTAATAAAGAAGAAAATTTTACCCTTTGTGACAGCATGGATGAATCTGGAGAACAGTATGCTAAGTGAAATAACCCAGTCAGAGAAAGACAAATACCATATGATTTCACTCATATGTGGAATCTAATGAGCAAACAGTACCAACCAGCAAAATAGAGACGAACTTATGGTTGGAGAGCAGGATGACAGCTAAGGGTAGTAGGGAGGTTAGGGGGTGGAGGGATTGAACAAAAAGGAGAAAGGACTCATGGACATGCACACCAGTATGGTGATTGTTGGGGAGAGGGGTATAAGGGAACTACACTGTAATGGAAAATACAATTAAAATCAAATAAAAATTATATATATGTTAGTATTTTCAAAAAAATAGAATTACTTTGAGATGGTTGAATATTATAAAAGCATGAGCATAGAAGATCGATCAAGGCTAGAATTCCCTACTTCATTATTTATTAATAATGTGAATTAAGCATTTATTTGAGCTCTCTTAATAACAGTTCTCTCATATGTAACATACAAATCTTTAATAATTAGAAGAGTTAGTATATGTGTAGAAAATATAGCATAGGGTTTTTGTGAGTTGTTGTTTTGTGCAGTTGGAAGTATTCAGTCATAGCATTAGCCTTTTGTTATAGAATTTAATGATTCTTTTCAACACGGGGAATACTTAAATCACATAAAAATTATTTCGTTACATGTACTTAGCCTTTGAAATCATCTGTTTAATCTTTGAATTATTTTTGTCTGAAGCCATTGTTATCAACAAACAGCCTTAATGCATACACTGCCGCAAAATTAGCTGTTCTTATTATGGCTTACATGATTGTCCTCCCAAGAAAAGCTATCAAGTGGAAGAACTAAAAGGCTCCCAGAGTTCCGAAACCCTAGAGAAATGGTGGACTACGAACATTTTCAGAATCAGTGCCCTAGATCTGTAGTTCCAACCGATAATTGATAAGAAATTCACCTGGGACTGTCTTCAAAACCAGAGAATAACAGGCCTTTTCCTTGAAGATGTGAATATGTAGGACTGTAAAGGAATATTAATAGATCTATGAACACCCCAGGAGAATCTTATCACTAGCCATATTTGGAAAATAAGCTTAAACTACACCAATGGTTCAATTTTTTTATATATTTCAGGAAAAAATTAAATGTTCTTTTGTTTTATTGTGTCAGAACAAACTTTGTATGTATTAAATATATAATTCTAATTCAAATATATGTAAACAGATGCAGAAGTTCTGTTTAACTCAGTGAAGGGACCGCCAGGATGATAATGCCCATCAAAGGAGATTGCCAAAGATGAAAGCCTAAGTGAAACTGCTAAATTAGATACATCAGGCTAATGTCCTATAGGACAATAAACCCATCACTTTTGAATTGTCTTGACTTCTTGACAGAAATTAGTTACATCTTTAAAAGCCTAAAAATCCTTTTCATTTTTCCACTTTGCTACTCATTATAAGTAACTTTCTAGTGCTGTGAAATGTAAAAATATATGGAATTTATTTAATTGTAAATAGCATGTCAGGGTTATGTGTTTCTTAGAAAAATAAATGATCCTTCCATGGGCCTGTAATGCCCCAGTTACTGTAAAATGACATGCAGTCAATGTTTTCTTTCAATTCTAAAGCTGGGGTAATTATTCTTAATAACAATAAGGTTACATAAATCATATATTTGATTTTTTTCTATTTATTTATATATTCATAATAGTTATTTAAAACTCAATATACGCACAGCCTCAGAAGTTGAGAAAGCAGTGTGTTTTAAAGAGGTTTCGCTTAGGGACTAAACTGGGAGTTAAAAACTGTCTTGAATGGCTACACCTAAACCAAACTAAATTCAAATGATAAAATCTTGTATTTGCATTGTTTAATGGAAACAATTTCTTTATCAGAACCCTTGAACTGCTAGTTAGTAGAGAAAGACAACTAATAATAATGCATCAAGCAAAAAAAAAATCTTTAAATTTCAGAACTGGGTAAGGTTATCATGGATCAATCTCAAATTAAAGATAAAAACAGTTTTAAGTAAATTATCTTTTCTGTGAAGGTCAAATTAGCAGAACATTTCATAGCAATACATACTTTCATCCCTGCTTTTTTGTTCGGAAATTATGGTTACTACACAATCGACTTAGCTAAAGCCATTATTTCAGCCACATGATGATGTTCAGATACCATACATTTAATTCAGCTATTTTATTTAAAATACTTTATCCTTAGTTTGGTATTATTTTAAAATACACAAATAGTCTGTTTTCTTGGTGATATCATGAGTATACACAGTGAAATAGTGAGTAATTGGACATATCCTGCTTTCTAAAGATTATGAAAGCTGGTAATAAACTGTTTAATGTAATTTTATGTATGCCATTACTTTATATATAATTCAGGTAAACAAAAACATCAAGAATGATAATAATAATAATAACAACATTTACAAAAGAGAAACTAAAAACATCTTCCTACCAATAAACGTAAACATTGGGTTCAGAAGTTAGTTTAAGCTCATATAATGCATGTTTATGAATCTAAAGAATACTGCAACAAATTATATCAAATAATTAAGAAAAATACCATATATTTTACATAATGTCATATTTTACTTGCCTACTTACCTTATTTTTACTTTTCTATAATCATGTGAAATGATAGGAAATCTATTTCTGTTTCTATCATCTATCTATGTGTGTATCTACCATCTGTCTATCTGTCCTCTATCCACTTACATTGGTCTCTGCCCTTACTGTTGGCGCAGAGCTCCTAAAGCCATTATACTTTCCTCAGTGATACAGCATTAGAAGCATCTTCTGTTATAATATTTGGTCTTTGACCCAGGTTTCCAACACAGAGTTCCCTAAATCCCTTGAAATTTCCCTGGTGATAGCAGTGTTTTCGTTCTAATGAGGTGATTCTTGGTGGGTTCTTGGATGGTCATCAGAAAGGCCAAGCCATGATTAGAAGTTTGAAATTTTCAACCCCACTTTCCAGAGAAGGGAGAGGGAGTAGAAGTGGAGATAATGATTGATAAGACCTACTGATGAAGCCTCCGTAAAAATCCCCCAAACTGTGGGGCTCAGAGAGCTGCCAGTCTGGGGACTGCATGTGGAGGTGCATGGAGAGCGATAGTCTGAGGAGGTGTGGGGGCACCCCTGTCCTTCCTACACACGTTGCCCTGTATATCTCCTCAATCTTCACGTTACCTGTGTTCTTCATCGTATCCTCTGATAATGAACTGGTGAAGAGTAAGTAGACTGTTTTCCCTGGGTTCTCTGAGCCACTCTAATAAATGGATCGAACCTGAGGTGGGGCTGGGAAAGCCTTTGGTTTATAGTGGTGGGGTCAGAAGCACAGGTAACTGCCTGGACTTGAGACTGGCATTGGAAGCATGGGGTGTGGCAGTCCTGTGGGACTGAATCCTTAACCAGTGAGATCTGATGCTATCTTGAGGTAGATAGTGTCATAATTGCATTAAATTGTAGGAAACCCAGCTGGTATCATAAAATTTTGAGCATGAGAAAAACTCTCACCCATCTGGTGTCAAAAGTGTGTGTGTGGTAGTACAGTGAGAAAGGAAAAGCACAAGAGAACTGTAGGTTTTCTAAACAAACATTCCATAGTGTCAGTAAAGAAAGGATTTTTAAATTGGCATTGATGTATGATTACAGTATCAAATATCCATGTTTCAAATTTAGACTGTTTATAATAAAAATGCACGTGTTATATAACACACATGTATATATTTTCTTCATATATTACATAAATATAAGCAATATTTTCTTTCTTTGTTAAACACATAATATAGAATACATCAAATGCAATGTAATGTATGTGATGTTTGAAAATATTTTGTTTCATAATTTTCTTACATGTCTATTCCTCTGGTTTTAACTATCATTCCTTATGTCAGTTACTCTGCTATTACACTCCTTTCAGTTGTTGTTGGTAATGCGTCATAACCTAGGATTACCAATCAATCAGTATAGTCAGAACATAATATAAGGTACAACGTGTTATGGGCCCTGGAGGAATGACTAGAAATGACTGGGTTTTCAATAAGTGCATGAATTCTTTCTAAATGTTAAAATGTTGGGGTCTGTCATCATTATTAATATAAGCAAAGGGCTATTTTATGAAACCAAATTTTAGCTTGTATTCTAGAAAGCAACATTTGCTAAAGTCTGACCCGAAGGTAAATGTACATGACCATAGTTAGTTTATATCTGAATGTGGTAGCTTAGCTCGCTATGTTTCTCACTCTCTCACAAGGATAAACAAAGTAAATGAACGGATTTATGTTATCCCACATTTCACCCCCGAACGTTGATTGTGCTCAAGGCCAGCTTCAGTTAAAGTTTGGCTCTCCAGTAAATCCTCAGAGCTGCCCCCAGATTTTCAGAATAGCAGAAAACTGGCTTCTGGCAGTGTGGAAATGAGTAGCTATTACCCTAATGCAAGCAGCGCATTCTTAGCCCGTGCTCAATTCCAGCACTATGAGGCATGCCTCATGGATACTCTGAGTTCCATTTTATCTTGTTACCACTTTGTCTTTGACATGTACAACACAGCAGGAATGTTTCTGTTAAAAGCATCCACCTTTCCTCCCACCGTTCCTGTTGCTAAAGGTATTGATAATCATGAAACGTGAGGAGGCTCACATACAATCTCAATCTGGAGAATGGAAAGATGTTTGAGACAAAGGTTTCATGCCTGTTTCTTTGGGAGGGTGGATGTCATTTCTATCTCAACTAGATACCTCAGGTGTTCAATAGTTTGGGGGGAGCCTTTATTCCCTATAACCATTAACTTAAAGTTATATTTAGTTAATAACTCAGATTCTTATTTTTGGCTAATAGGTTTCCTTCAGACATTCTTTGAAGGGCCATTCTTTATAAAATCCTGTGGTCTAACTTCATTAGTAAATTTTATTTTAGATTTACTCACATGTGGTGTAATGAAGTAAAGGCCAATATGCAATTAGCATAAGTGACATTTTTTATATTTCTTACTTTTATGAAGTATCACTGTAAGTTGCATTACAAAATCAGCATAATTCCTTACAAGACAGCCATTTGTTTTTGTCATTTTTGGTCAGGATTCAATTTAACAAATCAATACTAAGAAACATGCAAAGAAAAAATATGAATTATAAAACACATTATTTGTTATAAAGAAATACCTCAGTGAATCATTATCCTTGAAAACCAAATTTTATCTATTGATTTATAAATGAATCACCATATATAAGTCAATTTTACATTTCCCCTTCTCACTTTGAGAGAGAGAATATGAATAAGTCATGTTACTTGTTTGAAAAGAAATTATAATTAATTTTTGGAGATAAACATATAAACAAGCAAATGCCCCTTGAAATAGAAAGCACTATATTCCAACACAGGAGTTATAGGGAAAAGAGTGTCAAAAGTACGACGATGTTACAGCGATATGGCATCTAAATACCTTGAAAATCTCTCATACTGCAAATCTAAAAATTGTGATTAAATGAAAACTACATATGTATAACACAAATACATATAAACACAGAATGTGTGTGTGTATATGATATATATATATATGTTTAGAAACTAAGTAAAAATTATCAGAGACCAAACCTTATAATGAAGCCAAAATCCAGAAAAGGAAGTAAATCTAGATGCTAACAGTTGGCCTAGATCAGGGGTGTCAAACTCATTTTCACCCGGGGCCACCTCAGCCTCGCCGTTGCCTTCAAAGGGCTGAAATAATTTTAGGACTGTGTAAATGTTCCTACTCCTTCACTGTTAAGGAGTTGAAATTATATTTGGCCTTTTGAAGGCAACCGTGAAGCTGAGGTGGCCCCCGGTGAAAATGAATTTGACACCCCTGGCCTAGATGCTGGCAGGGGATCCTGCAGATCCATTGTGCTCCAGAACTTTGGTTTTAATCAATGAAAAATAGAATAAAGAAAAAAATAGAACAAAGAAGAAAACTAATTTTAGCAAATGTCAAGAATTAGGTAAAAGACCCTGCACAAACCTTGTCCATGCCCAAAGTATGTAAACTTGAAAGGAGCCACTCTTAAAAAGAGAATTAGAAAATGTGTAATTCTGCCTTTACCCTTGATAAAAGGGCAAACTCTCTACCGCATTTATCCCCTGAATGACGTCCAGTGGTTTTGATCCTTCGGTTACCTTGAAGAAAAATAAAAAGGAATTTCTCCATGTTGTTACACACCTCTAACCCAGGACTCAATTAATTTCCTCAGAAAACTGTTGTAAGGAATGTGAGCTCTCAATTCATCTACAAACAACAATCAGAAAGAGAAAAAAAACACTTAATAAGCACAAAGATTAGAGTGACAATTGACTTTCCACCATCAACAGAAGACAGAAATAGCAGTGAGAGAAAATGTTGTATAAAACTAAACATTAACTCAAAACTGCATATTAAGAGATTATTTTTTAAATTTGTGAGCAGGGATTTCAATGAATTTTTTGAAAAAATACAGTCTTCATTACTAACTATTTTCCCTTAAAGGAGCTCATATTGTATGGAAGAATGACAATAAACTTAAAAAAGAATTCTGACAAAAGAAAGCCTGTTGATAAAAAAATGTAAATATTTTAAAAAGATAATAGAAAATAAAATATAGTGACATTTCACTTGGTATTTTGGGAACACAGTAGTACTAAATTGAAGAGCAATAGTATTCAATTAGGGAAGGAGTGTTTAAAAGAAGTTCAAATCTGAGGGCCCAGAGACACATGAAAAGATGCTCAGCATCACTAGCCATCAGAGAGATGCAAATTAAAACCACAATGAGGTACCATCTCACACCAGTCAGAGTGGCCAACACAAACAAATCAACAAACAAATGTTGGAGAGGATATGGAGAAAAGGGAACCCTAGTGCCCTGTTGGTGGGAATGCAGACTGGTGAGGCCACTGTGGAAAACAGTATGGAATTTCCTCAGAAAACTAAAAATGGAACTGCCCTTTGACCCAGCAATTCCGCTGCAGGGATTATACCCTAAGAACCCTGAAACACCAATCCAAAAGAACCTGTGCACCCCAATGTTCATAGCAGCACAATTTACAATAGCCAAGTACTGGAAGCGACCTAAGTGCCCATAGGCAAACGAGTGGATCCAAAAACCATGGTACATTTACACAATGGAATTCTACGCAGCAGAGAGAAAGAAGGAGCTTATACCCTTTGCAACAGCATGGATGAAACTGGAGAGCATTATGCTAAGTGAAATAAGCCAGGCGGTGAGGGACAAATACCATATGATCTCACCTTTAACTGGAACATAATCAATAGAAGAAAAAAGCAAACAAATATAACCAGAGACATTGAAGCTAAGAACAATCTAACAATAGCCGGGGTGGGGCGGGGGGAGTGGGAAGAGGGGATTACAGGAACTACTATAAAGGACACATGGACAAAACCAGGGGGGAGGGGGGAGGTGGGGGAGGGAGGTGGGTTCAGCTGGGGTGGGGTGGAGGGATGGGGAGAAAAGACGTGCAACTGTAATTGAATAACAATAAAATTTTTTTTTAAAAAGTTCAAATCTTCTAAGCTCCTGTAAGAGTTTTGAATGACTTAGATTTTGCTACTTTAAATAAATTAACTAGAGTAACAATTTAAACTATAAAAATAGTGGATGGAACTTCAAAATTAATAAACACCAAGCAAAAGTAATAAATAAAATGGAAGAAATTGGAAATAAGAAAATGGTTATTATATGATTGTGGTCCCAACAAGAACACAGAAATGCTGGATCTTGCCTTGTTCTTCATTCATTCACCTTGTGGGGTTTCTGGCTCTGGAAGTTATTTTCAAAAACAAATGCAAAATGAAAAACCACAAACACATATATAAAGGCCTCATCTTGTGATTTTATTTATTATGGTTCATGCTTCAGTAAATCATACCAGGGATTTCAAACGGCTTCTGGAGCAGAAAATGCACTGTAAAAATTAAAATAATAATAGTGTGTTGGTGGTAGGTGTGCAGATACTGATACAGACACATTGGCATGTACAAAATACTGATTATCATAGTTAACATTTATTGAATCAGAAACTCCCCTGAATGTTCTATGCATTGTACATAAGTTCATTGAATCACACAACAACTTATGACAAAGTATACTTTTCCTTATGTGGTCAAAAAAGGTATCGTGAGTTTAAGATCATCACCATGAAATGCTAGAGACAGAATTCAAATCCAGGCAATCTATCTACCACACAAATATTTTGCAATGTGGGCATTTTACCTACATACATTTAGATGATAAGGAAATGAATTTCTGTGTAAGGTTACACAGAAAGTAGCGGGCAGGAACAGGGAGAAAGGATGGAATACAGAGAGAAAGAAGAAAGGGTAGCTGATGCTTGTGGACCAGCCATGCACAAATGTGTTCTTCATGGGATTTCTGGAAAAGGAGTGTGTTAGTGACAATGGTATTTCCCAAGGGATAGGTCACTACAGCTCTGGGTCCAGGTGCTTGGAATGGACTTGAGTCTAGCTTAGTGAGAAAGTTAGGGCTTACTTTCTCTATGACAATGGCAGTTGATACAGTGCCACTCACAGATTAAGTCATTAGAAAGAGGATAAAAATAAATGAAAAGTTATGTTAGCATATATATTAGTTATATATATATATATATATATATATATATATATATACACACACACATATTTTTTTAGCTTACCTAAGAAAATAATTTATTTTTCATTAACAAGGACTTCAATAGTAAATTCTTTGTTATCACTATTTATAACATTTTAATATACTTTAATAGTAAAATCATCACTTGTATTTTAACAATGAATAAATAGTTAATAGTACAACTCTAGTCATAAAATATTGCCAACATTATAAGCAATGATTTAAAAAAACCTATTCTTGATTATGTGGGATTTTTTTCGGGGGTTGTGTTTGGTACAGTATCTGAAAATCAATGTGATATACTACGTAAATGTAATAAAGGGTAAAATTTGTACAACCATAATAATAGTTGCAGAAAAAGTATTTAACAAAGTCCAGCACCCATTTATGATAAAAACTCTGAGCAAACAGGGAATAGAGGGAACATACTTTAACATAATAAAGGATATATATGACAAACCTACAGCCACCACCATATTCAATGGGCAGAATCGTAAAAGGGTTTCCCTTAACATCGGAAACAGGACAAGGATATCTGCCTTCACCACTCTCATTTAAGACAGCACTGGAAGTCCCCATCACGCCAATCAGAAAAGAAGAAGTAAAAGGCATCCAGAGTAGAAAGAAAGATGTAAAACTTCCACTATTTGCAAATAATATGATACTCATAGACATATGTTACGTTTATAGAGAATCCTAAAGATTCCATGAAAAAAACTACTAGAAGTGATAGGGAAATTCAGTAAAGTAGCAGGATAAAAAATAAATATTCAGATATGCATTTTTATACACCAACAATGGACTATCCAGAAGGTAAATTAAGAAAACAATCTTATTTGCAATCACCTCAAAAAAATAAAATACTCAGAAATAAATTTAACCAAGGAGGTAAAGGTTTGTACTTGGAAAATTATAAGACACTGAAGAAAGTAGATACAAATAAGTGGAAGCACATACTGTGCTCATTCATAGGAAAAATTAACACCATTAAAATGTCCATGGTACTCAAAGTAATCTATAGAGCCAATGCAATATCTATCAAAATTCAAATAGCAATGTTCACAGAACTAGAAAAAAATAAGACATTTATAGAGGACCACAAAAGAGCCCAAATAGCCACAACAATCTTGAGAAAGAAGAACAAAGTTGGAGGTATCATGTTATCTGATATCAAATTATACTACAAGGCTATAGAAATAAAAACAGCACAGTACTGTCATAAAACAGACATATAGATTCATGGACCTGAATAAAGAGCCCAGAAAGAAACCCACACTATATGGTCAATTAATATTTGACAAAGTATCAAGAATATAGAATGGTGCTCTGGCTGGTGTGGCTCAGTGATTGAGCACCAGCCTGAGAACCAAAAGGTCGCCAGTTCAATTCCCAGTCAGGGCACATGTATAGGTTGTGGGCCAGGTCCCCAACAAGGGGTGCATAAGAGGCAACCACACATTGATGTTTCTCTCCTTCTCTTTCTCCTGCCCTTTTCCTCTCTAAAATAAATAAATAAAATATATAAAAAGATAATATAGAATGGGGTAAAAATAGTCTATTCAATAAATGGTGTTGAGAAAATTGAACAGATATGTGAAAAAAGAAAGAAAGAAAGAAAGAAAGAAAGAAAGAAAGAAAGAAAGAAAGAAAGAAAGAAAGAAAGAAAGAAAGAAAGAAAGAAAGAAAGAAAGAAAGAAAGAAAGAAAGAAAGAAAGAAAGAAAGAAAGAAAGAAAGAAAGAAAGAAAGAAAAGAAAGAAAGGAAGGAAGAAAGGAAGAAAGAAAGAAAGAAAAGGAAGGAAGGAAGGAAGGAAGGAAGGAAGGAAGGAAGGAAGGAAGGAAGGAAAGAAAGACCACCTTTTAGTTTAATCCTCAAAATGGATTAAAGACTTAAGTATAAGTCTTGAAACCATCAAATTCCTAAAAGAAAATTTAGGCAGTGTAATCTTGGATGTTTCTCTTAGTAATATACGTATATTTTTCTTGATATGCTCTTTGGGCAAGGGAAAGAAAAATAAATGGGACTGCCTCAAAGCAAAAAGGTTTTACACAGCAAGGGGAACTATCAGCAAAATTAAATACAACATACTGAATGGAAGAAGTTATTTGCCAATGATATATTTGTTAAGTGGTTAATATCCCAAAACTGTTAAAGAACTCATTAAACTCAACACCAAAAACAATCCAATTTAAAGTGGGTGAATTACTTGAGTAAACACTTATTTAAAGAGCAAATATACGTATATTTGCTCCACACAAATGGCCAATAGACATATGAAAAGATGTTCGACTTCACTAATCATCAGAGAATGAGATAACACTCATACCTGTCAGAAAGGCCATCAACAATAAATCAACAAACAAATGTTGACATGGATGTGGAGCAAAGGGAACCCTGGCACACCGTCAATGGACATGGCTTTTTTTAATGCTTTGTGACAGTGTGAAATTTAAAAAAAATCCTTGGATATTTATGAAGCCCTCTACCTTGGTGGGGAATAAACTTCTCTATTTCTCTTTTAGTAAAAAACAGCTGAAACATCTGATTAATTTTTCCAGTGTTTCTATTGTTTTGTTTATTTGTTAAACAAGCAATTCATTAAAAATAGAAAATGAACATTAATAAAAATATGTAGAAGAGAAAATCAAAGCATCTAGTAATCATGTGAAAAGATATTCAAATAGATTAGTAGCCAAAAAATAAAATAAAATAAAATTGAGATACAAAAAAATACCACTTTGTTTTATATATGGCTATAAAAATTGTTTTAAATATGCTTTAACATCTTTTGTTCTTAGGGATTGAGGGATAATACTCCTAAATATTTTTTTGTGGACACGCAGTGTTAGAAATTTTCTGGTAATCAAAGGGAGTATATGTACCATTAAAAATACATGTGCCCAGCACAGCTTTTCTGTATCTAATTACTGCTGAGTAGCTTTTACCAGAAAAATCATCTTGCCATTGACAATTAACTTTTTAAAGACACTAGAGTATTCAAATTAGAATGAAACTGGAGGATAAATGACTCTAGAGAAAAGGAAACCCCCCTGGGAAATATTGAAGTTTAACTGGCTTTGCCATAAGGATACTTTCTAGTCTGCTTCACACACAGAGTTTGCTAAGCAGAAGTTAGTAGTTGTACTGGTTAGAAATATCACAGGTTAGAGTCTGGGACTACACAATAGCTTGAAATTTTAAAAAAGAAGGAACCACAGCAGGCAAGCCCCCAAATCAGAGTAAAACTCTCTCCGATCTTTCACTGGTTTAAAAGTTGTGCACACTTGGGGCAACACCAGAGTATCTTAGAAAAAGTAATGACTGAAAGTTGAAAGACTGAAATTTCATCAGTTATTTGCTGCTATGGAGACACAGTCAAATTGAACACATTTAGAAAAATTTGCTAAAAAACATGAGCTTTCATGGAAACCCTAGAGAGGTAATACTATAGCAGAAAAGCACCTGAGATGGACGTGTAGGGCCTTGGACACAAGAAAAATTGCACTAAACTTCCACTATCAGCCACATAGGATCAAGGTTATCTGCCAGTAACCTACTCCTTTGTCTGAATGAAACCCAACAATTCATCAAAATAATAATCCAGATCTACACAACACAACAATGACAATGGTGAAAGTAATTGCAAATTATGAGACATGTACTGATGTAGGAAAAATGTGACCCTGAATCTACAGAAAAATATTTAAAAGATACCCAAAGCTTTCTGATATTAAAATTAGTAGTCAAATTAGATTTAAATGACTGAACTAAACTATTCATCAAAGATAGCATATGAACAGGAGGAAATAATCAATATTATGTGACTGAAAATTTCTTACTTTATGCATGGTCTGGAAATACTAATTTCTGAAACAAAGCTCTCCTGATGGACAAAGAAGAAACACAAGTAGCATAGACAAAGGGGAAAAAACACAAAAATGGATTGTACTAATCAGAAGAATGGCACTAAAGTAAGACCATGCATATGCAACATTGAATTCAAGGAGTCATGTGGAGAAAAATAACTAGAAGCCTTAATGAAATTACCAGAGGTTTCTGCTGCTGCTACGCAGGAGAGACATAGGAGTTTTAATACCAACAAGGTAAAAAAGGTTCATAAACGCTTTGGGGTTTCAATACACCGTAAAATATCTCTGCTCAAATTCATGTTCATTAGCCACTAATTAAACTGCATGATAGAATAAAATACAGTTCAAACAGACTAGAAAAGACATAAATTGTTGATCAGCTACCTATTTAAATATTTTCAAAAATAATTAAGCATACCACGTTATATCTACATAATTCAGTATTTTATCATAATTATTTTCCATTGGGTTTATTAACCTAGGAATATGTGTTTATGTACATGCATGTAGTAATTTAGAGGATTATCTTATAGCATACATATAATTAGTAAACATAAGTAGGACACATATTTATTATAAGTATAATTTTTAAAATTAATTAATTTATTTTCAGAGAGAGAAGAGAGAGAGAGGGAGAGAAACATCAATGTGTGGTTGCCTCTCGTGCGCCCCCTACTGGGGACTTGGCCCAAACACCAGGCATGTGCCCTGACTGGGAATCAAACCAGTGACTCTTTGGTTCACGGGCCAGCTCTCAATCCACTGAGACATACCAGCCAGGGCTGTAAGTATAATCTTAAGTATGAAAATAATTAGTAGAAATTATGTTTGAAGACAACTGCAGAAATATCAATTCTGCCTCCTGAGTTATGTTATTTTGTTGTTTTGAATATATTTTACTTTCATTTCCAAATGTTACTCAATTTTGATGTATAACTTTAAAAAGCAATTCAATAATAAAACTAAGTGTTCAAATATCCCTATTTTAAATTCTGCTTTCCAGCAATATATTCATTTAACTGTGATAGTATACCTATATGCTAATCTTGTGGTTTAGATATATGTTCTATACCTACTGAATATGTTTCAAAATGAACAGACAGTTTGGTTCTGTGGGCAACATAGCCTAAAGGCTTTTTTTTAAAGTTTTTTTACAGCTCAATTAATGTATACCTGGTTTAATAAAATGTGTAGAATATTGAGATCATTTAGGAAAGTTAACATAAATGTCCCAATAATCAGTCTCTAAGCTTTTATAAGAAAATATATTAGTGTAATGCAAAATTAAGCATAGCATTTTGGAGCTTAGAAATAAATATATTGAATTTGTCATTAAGTACTATCCATTTGCAAGTGTTAATTTCATCAATTGAAGATAAATTTCATACATTAAAATGGTCACTTTAGCACAAGTGCTTATTTTAAAATGAATTTTACATATTTTCAAAAATTATTGTTATTTTACAGTTGTTCAATGTTTCATGCAAAATAAATGTTTTTTTTTTAATTCAACATATATTTCATTACAGACTGAGATTGCAGAGTCTTTGACAGACTTCAGTTTCATAAGGCAACATGATTCCATCTGCAGTTTTTAATATTATACTTAAACAAGACTCTGAAAGAACAAATAGCTGCATTTTATGTTGACAATTTTATTAAATCATTTTTAGGTTTCACTATTCATTTATTGAAATAAGTACTGACATTTCCTTCAATGTATTTATTTTTCCCTTTAGTTGCCCTAGTTACAGCTAAAAATTACATCCTGATACATAATGTTTTTGATTCATCCTCTGGAGCATGGTTTTTCAGTTAAATGGGAGAAGAAACCAAAAAACCTAGATTTAAAACACCCCACAAATATAGGAGAATGTCCTTTATAATTATGTCAGTTCATTTACCTTCTAATACAAGCTACAATGTTGATGTAAAAAAAAGTTCATATCACTAGAAAAAAACTGGGTGGAGTTTATTACCAAAAGAATTTTAATGACATGCTCATCTTCAAGTGCATAGGCTAAATGTATCCCACATTCTTTCTGTTCCTACATTAAATATATAGGAAATCATATAACAATCTTATCAAAAATTGAAATTTAGGCCTAAAAGTAATTAGGTTTAAAACATAAGAAAGCAACTCTTGTAGTCCAGGGAGTGCACAAATTCTTTATGAATCTGCGAAGGCAGACACAGCTGCAGAGAATTAGCCAGATTAAAGATTAATACCCTGGACCTACAGTTGGTGAGAGTTGGGAATTAGAAGAGCATCAACACAAAGCAGGATAATCACTGTGGACATGGCCATGGAAGCGGCAGGTCTCCCAATCTCGTCCTCCTCAGATAAGCTATAGCAGCCCTAGGTCTACCTCCAGGTGGTCATTGAGCATTTGAGAATTTGGCACAAAGATACATGGCCTGGCTGCCATTACTAACTAGAAATGGGGACGATCTGCAGAGGGTGATTATATAAAAAGCACACATTGAAAAGTGACAGATAAAAAAATACAATTATTTGTATAAAGAATATTTGCAATGAATGTAACATGAAAAAAAATGAACAGTGAATTAATTAATGGAAATTGAACTAGAAAATTATCTAGAATGCAGCCTGAAAGGAAGCTAAAAGACATTGAGAATATGTCATGAGTTCCAAAAGACATTTAAGACTTAATAAAGAAAAATAATAATAAAACAAATTATCTAATAGGGGATAAAAGAGAAGCAATAGTTACAGAAAAATAGTCCAATCTTTTTAATCACAAAAATTTTAGAAAAGCATTCCTCTGAGTAAAAGATTGACAATTACAGGATACAAGCATATATTTTTAAAGGCTCCCACCTAAACACACAATAGTGAAAACCTCAACTTTTTTTTAAGGAGCAGATTGAAAGACCAACAAATAAGTATCAATTCCCCACAAAGAATGCAGATCTGACTGACATCAGATGTTCCCTGCACTATGTCAGAAAAAAAAAAATTGAGAAATATATTTAAGAACAAATATTTGAGAATCCTACAGAGACTTAAATTCAGAAATTTTTATACATACAGATCTCAGAAGTTTTATCAACTATATAGCATATTTGAAAGAATAACTAGAGAGAGCAGTACCACAAAAAGAAATCTTAAAATAGAAAGTACAATGGAAAAAGTAATGTTTAATGAAGCCATATATACTTTGAGTATTCAAAATTAAGAGAAAATAAACTCTAGGCAAATAAAAATTTGGAAAAGAAATGGTAACATTTTTTTAAAAATGCGGCCAAGAATAAATAGAGATCTATGACCTATTTATTTTAAATTAGTGTAATAAATACAATAAGCTGTACTTTATCAGATATAGCAAATTTTATCTACCTTTCCAGCAATGTTTGCATGGTGTGAATTTTCATTTATTTGCTAGGATATATTTTATCTGAGCACACTGTGTTGTAGTTTTAAATTAGTTTTAAATTATGATTTTGGTTTTCTATACTTTGTAAAATACAAAATAAAGTGACTACTTATTTGATAATAAATAGGTCAAGGGAAACTTTTTTGTTTTGGAGTCTAAGACATTTCATGCCTGATTTTTGTTTTGTTTTGTTTTTGCCTTTATCTCACAAACTGTTTTCAGAATCAATGACTCCATATTACCATATTGGATATTTTGTTATTATTTGGTGTGCTACTATGTGGCTACTCTGTATCACTGTTGTCTCATTTTTAGTTTCTAAACACACTGATTCTAAATGATGCTCCTAGCAAGGACGGAGGACAAGTGTTGGAGTTCTCTTTTCCTCTGATTCATACGTGAAATATCAGCCTCTTTTGAAAGGAAAATTACTCCAAAAAAATACACTTTATGTTCAGAGATAGATGAACAGTAAGTTTCCCAACATGGGAATGCTTATTTTGTCTATTTTTGGTCTTTCCAGTATTTTATGCATGCTATTTTAATGAGAGCCATCAGTCATAGACAGAGCGACAGAAATAATATATACTAGTCAGAAAACTAGAGGTCACCCCTGCATTTTTTCTGATTCCTGAGTGACATTGAGAAGATTGCTAAATGTCACATCAGGTAGTGAAGGACATACAAACACTAGCTGAGAGCCCAAGCTGGTGTGTTTCCAAAAGCTCATCAGACAAAATGAAGAAGAATACTTCAAACATACACTAAATACTATTTATTAGTTGAGCTCCATTCTAAAAACACACACAAAAGTGAGATATTTCACTTACAAATTTCTGCATTTTAATTTTAATAAAATGCATTGAAATGCCTGTAATTTATTTAAGGCAATGAAGGTGCAAAATAAAGGCCTAAAAGTTAAAATTCAAGAAAATAAATTATAATTATGACTTTAGGTTCCAGTTAAAATGTTGGTATCTTACGTACTTTGGGTGATAGGAGGAACCACCTTGCAAACATTGTCTGTATTGATCAAGTCACTAAGTCTCTTGTTACTAGTTTTTCTAATCTCTGAAACAGTAATTTTATCTTGTGGCAATTCTAACGATGCTTCCACTGCCTTCCTGCCAAACTTTCTTGTTTTTTCTAAAGCAAAGTCAAAACAAAATTAAAATAGAAAAAAATGGTGACCTGGCGGAGCCCAGAGAGGGAAGGGTAGAGGAGGACAAGGCTGTATATGAGAAATCCTACCTTCCAGGCAGCTGCACTTGAATTCAATCACTGATCCTCAGAGCAGGGAGCCCAACTGGGGGTTGCCCAACCCATAAAGCAGATGAGACAGAGAAACCAACTGCTCCCTTCATGCTCATACTGAGCAGTCATTACACCACCACCAAATGTTTGCAGATAGGATTTAGGATGAGGGAAAGAGCAGACCCTGAGAATGAAGTGACATAAAAAGACATGAAGTTAAAATTAAAAAGTGGCTGAGAAATGACTGAGTTGATCAGAGAAAAACCAAGAACTCAGTTTATGATGCTATGTGCCATAAGTGCGCTGAGTGCTCAGAGGTAACTATGGCAATTCTTTAAATGCAATCATCTGTGTTGTGAACATGAAGTTTATACAAATTTCAAATTAGTTAATTCATGCAGCACACATATGTTACCTTCCTGTATCAGCGTGACAACTATAATCTATTAGAAGACAAGTCTGATCTCTATTATGTATGGAGAACTGAAAGATTTTGCTATCAATCACAAGATATATCCCTTTTAATTTCTTGTGGCATCTGTATAGGTTGACTTCAAATTATTTTAATTATTTTTATTCTTTAATATAATATAAATGGAAATGCCAATAAGCATTTACTATACAAATAAAATGTCATACTCCCCCAATTTTTGCATTCTCTTTTATTTCCCTAACTGTTGATTTGAAAATTTACTCCATTTTTAATATAAGTATTAACACTATAAATTTCCCTTCAGCTGTGGCCCATAAACTTTGACACACTCTATGTTTACTTAATTTAGTTCAATATATTTTCTAATAGCCATTTTGATTTATTTATTGACCCAGGGATAACATTTCCAAATGTTTGGGTTTTCAAATATCTTTCAGTTATTAATTTCTCATTTAATTTCATATTTGGTGACAAACACTATTTCCTGTTATTTTAATTCCCTTAAATTCATTGACACTTGTTCCAGAATAGAGTTGGGTGTGACAAAATGTCCTGTGTGCACTAGAAAATAATATGGGTTCAGGTTTCTGGGAGAAGGAATGTTCCATAAATGTAAATTGAGTTTAGTTGATATAAAAAATTAAAGGAATAAATCAGACATTTAGTTATTAACTTCACATGTTGCCAAATGTGTAAGTTTATCATAATATTCAAGGGATTCTCCATTTACTTTCTAGAAAAATAAAATAGTTCTGATGTTTCATTCAAGTGTAAAAATCTTGATTTCCTGAACATGTTGAATTTTCTGAGAATTTTATTTATTTTAATTTTTTTAGCAAACACTGAAGTATTTTTAATGAATCAATTCTAAAAATAAAACAGAGTTTAAAAAGCTGATTTTTTTTTTAAAAAAAGAGTCTTAAAAACTCCCACAGTAGAGGTGATATCATATATAAAGTTAGGCTCTTTTCTTTATATTTAAAAGTGTTTTTTCTACTAGTTTTTCACTGTTATTTTATTAAAGTTGTCCCAATTTTCCCCCTTTGTCCTCCTCCATCAAGCCCCCCACCCCTGTTCCTGCAGTCAATCCCCACACCATTGTTCATGTTGATGGGTCATTTATATGTTTTTTTGACCATTCCCTTCTTTTCTTTTCATCATTATCCCTCTCCTCCCATTCCCATGGCTACTGTAATTATGTTCCATGTTTCCATGTCTCTGTTTTTACTTTGCTTGTTAATTTACTTTGTTCAATAGACTCCTCTTATAAGAGAGATCACTTGGTATTTGTCTTTCACTGACTGACTTATTTCACTTAGCATAATAGTCTCCAGTTCCATCCATGTTTTCAAGAAGGATAGAATTTTCTTTGTTATTTCTGCTGCATAGTATTCCATTGTGTAAATGTACCACAGTTTTTTGATCCACTCATTTACTGATGGGCACTTAGGCTGTTTCCAGCACTTGGCTCTTATAAACAGTGCTGCCATGAACATTGGGTGCATAAGTACTTTTGAATTGGTGTTTCATGATTCTTAGCATATTCCCAGCAATGGAATCAACAGGTTAAAAGGCAGTTCCATTTTTAATTTTTTGAAGAAATTCCATACTGTTTTCCACAGTGGCTGCACCAGTCTGCATTCCTACCAACAGTGTATTAGGGATCCTTTTTCTCCACATTCTCTCCAGCACTTGTTATTTGTTAATTTATTAATGATGGCCATTCTGGCAGGAGTGAGGTGATAGTTCATTGTGGTTTTAATTTGCATCTCTCTGATGGCCAGTGATGTTGTGCATCTTTTCGTATGTTTATATCCTCCTTGGAGAAGTGTCTGTTCAGGTCCTTTGCCCATTTTTTAATTGGATTATTTGTCTTCCTGGTGTGGAGTAATATGAGTTCTTTATATACTTTGGAGATTAAACCCTTGTCCAATGTATAATTGGCAAATATGTTCTCCTATACAGTTGGATCCCTTTTCATTTTGATGATGGTTTCTTTAGCTCTGCCGAAGCTTTTTAATTTGATATAGTCCCATTTGTTTATTTTTGTCTTTATTTCTGTTGCACTAGGAGATATACCAGCAAAAATATTGGTACATGGGGTATCTGAAATTTTACTGCCGATTTTTTCGGCTTGGGATTTTATGGTATCAAGACATGTTTAAGTCTTTTATCCATCTTGAGTTTATTTTGGTGTATGCTGTAACCTGGTTGTCAAGTTTCATTTTGTTGTATGTATTTGTCCAGAACTCCCAACACAACTTATTGCAGAGGCATTTTTACTCCATTGTATGCTCTTGCATCCTTAGTCAAATATTAATTGACCATAGAGATATAGGTTTATTTCTGGGCTCCTATTGTATTCCATTGATCTATGTGTCTGGTCTTATGCCAGTACCAGACTGTTTTGATTACAGTGGACTTTAGTAGGGTTTTTGATCAGGTATTGTGATCCCTCCAGCTTTATTCTTCTTTCTCAAGATTGCTGAGACTATTTGGGCTCTTTTTTGGTACCATATATAAATTTTTGAAGTATTTGTTCCAAATCGGCAAAATATGCCTGTGGTTTTTTTAGTAGGGATTGTATTGAATCTATAGATTGTTCTGGGTAGTATGGACATTTTAATGATGTTAATTCTTCCAATCCATGAACACAGTATATGCTTTCATTAATTTGTATCTTCCTCAATTTTTTCCTTCAGTTTTCTATAATTTTCTAACTTCAGGTCTTTACCTCCTTTGCTAAATTTATTTTTTACCTCCTTCAAAAAAAAATAGTGCAAATAATGAAGAAGAACGAGGTGGAATTTATCTCAGCAGTTTGTCTGGTGTTTGTTGGCCTACCGTCTTCTCCTTCAGGATCCATCCGTGATGACAGCTGGTGTCCTAGTCTAGCTTTAGGCAGCCAGTTTGAGGGTACAAGCAACCCACAGTCTGTGGCTGTCTCCTTCAGGCTTGGCTGGCCCCGGCTGTTCTGCCCTGCTTGGCTTTTTATTCACACAAAGCCCAGGGGTGGTTCCTCTAATGTTCAACAGCACCACATGTCCCACCTCCTCCTGGGGGCCTCTGGTGTGATCAGGGGGGCAGGATCCCTGGATCACCCCACAGAAGGTGCTATTAAGCCTTCAGGGAAGATGGTGGTTGTGTTCCCCACCCCTGCACTACACCTCTTGGTCTGTCCTAGGTTATTTCCACTAATGTATAGTTTCTGATGAATTAGCTGTCTGTTTCATGTTTGCCACCAATCTGTGTAAAAGGGTCAGCTCTCCCCTGCTTGGCACTGATGGCTGCTCTGTGTGAGAGCCCAAACCATGCATGGCCCTGAATACCTGTTGCTGTGCCAATTTCTAATCTCTCTGCTCTGCTGTGTTCAGTTGAATATGGCTTGGGGAAGAGCCAGCATAGAGTCTGATAAAAATTCATAAAGGGTTCTTTTGGAGATTCTCTCTCTTTCCTCTGTGGAATGTGCCTGGCAGGGGATTCTTAATCCTGGCGATACTGGTCTGTGGGGACTGCAAACCTGCAGGGGGGAATGGGCATGCCTTCCCCTTCCTAGAGGTGTTTGTCTTCTGTGTTTTGAGTGGTCCTGCCTGGCTGCAAGGAATCTCAGGTGCTCAGCTCTAGCCTGTCCAGTTCCTGGCTCCCTACTCTCACAGGAGGCTCAGACTCAAACCCTCTATTCTGTGCACAGTCCCCCTGCTCACCAGCCACTCTGGGCGGGGCCCCACAACCCCTTCTCCATGCAGCCTTCCAACTCTCCCTGGCTGTCCGGGTTCAGTGGGCATGAACTATGCGTTGAATCTGGCCTCTTGGTTGACAGGGCAGCTGTGTGTGTGTGGGCATGTGGGTTCCCTGCCCAGCCATGCGTCAGCTCCTCTCTTTAAAAAAGTCCCTATGTGGCACCCACACCACAACTCTGAGCCATGGCCTGGCTCTTTGCACACTCCACTTTCCAAGAAAAACAAAAAGTCTTTCTCTGTCAGTGCTGGCCGCAGTCTTCCACTGCCTCCGACAGTCTTAGGAGCCAGAGTTTCTCTCCTGGACTCTCCCGGTTGGTGCTGCAGCTACGGATGTGCGGATGTGCTGCTTGCTGTGTGTGCAGCCAGTCTCCCAGTCTCCTATAATCTCCCAAGTCTCTCCCAATTAGAATTGGGCAGTTCCCTGTGTGGGACCAGGGCCCGCTCCAGGAGGGGCGGGAACCACCAAGCTGCACTTTTCCTCCTCTGCTCTCTTTGCTTCAGGCAGGAAACCCACCTCAAGCAAGGCGTTTCCCCTGCAACTTGTAAATATCTTATGGGACAGTGGAAAGCCTCCTCAGCACTCCTCCACTTCAAAAGTTCGTACGAGCCAAGATTCCCTTGAGTGCTCAGGTCACCGGTTGGAAGAAGGGTTGAAAATCTTCCCTGGGGGCACTGCCAGTGGGCTCAGATTCTACCTACTCGGCCACAGTCTTTCTCTCCTAGAGAATTTTGTATAAATTCAATATGAATGATACCTTTTAACTGTCTGAGTTATCTTTTTCTAAATTTCTTGGGTATAAATATGGGTAGCATATTTAAATGATAATTTTTTTTTTTACTCCTTAGTGAATCCTGTCTTGATACAGGGTGGTAAAAATGCATAAAAGATTCAGTTAATGCAAAAAATTAACACAAAATGTATTAAAGTGGTAACTTACAATAAATATAGAAAAAAGGATAGAAAAAGAATATTATGCAGCTAATAACACATTTTACATTATTGGCAAGATAATTAAAAAACTATGTAAAAGCGTGAGATAGTACTTACCACACAGACTGTGACACATGCACATTTTTAAAATTTTGTTTTGGCTTTACCTTTGCTGGAGTGTGTGTGTGTGTGTGTGTGCAAAATATATTATGATTATATAGATATTAGAATATTACATGTGTATATGTATAATGATGGAATAGCCTAGTCTTCAACCTACCTAAAGCAAGCATAGATTAAAATTTATATATTTCAGGTTCCTTATTAAATTAAAACTTTAATGCTCTTTATTAAATTTGATGTATTTTTAGAAAAAACTCACAGAGTAAATATTTTAACATAGAAAAATGTTTTCTATGATTTTTGAAAAGGCTACTGATGATATGGTTTTATTGTGCCATAATTTATAATTTAAATTCTTAATGTAGAAAATTTACAGTACAGATTTTACAAGTATAGAATCACAGAGAGTATATGCAAGAATTATTTTTAATATTATCAGACATGATGGTATTCTTAGTTTTTCTATTTACATTGTAAATTTATTCTGTTCTTCTCTTACTAGGTAAAGCCCTGTAGTACTTAGTTTTATTTAAAACAATGTTTATATGTGAAGACTTAAATAGTGGTAAATTATCACTTTTTTAAATCTATTATTTTAATACTTTAGATTGAAAAATTTCCTATATGAGTTTTTAGTGCCCTAAGATGCAAATACTTAAGTACTCACTTTTTGGGAGAGGCTTGAAGTTGTTCAGTAAAATAAACTTTAAAGTAACATAATTAAGAAAGTAGTACTAATTTGAAAATTATTCCTAAAATTAATTTTTAAAGGCTACTGATGATATGGCTTTAGTGTGCCATAATTAAAAATATAAAAATAAACTGGTGATAGATCATAGAGATTTTAATAAAAATGGTAATTAAAAGATTTTTAAAATTTTTAATACTTTTTATAAACATTTCATCTTAAAAGTTGATGCTAAAATTAAAAATAGGCAAAAAATAAGCCTTTAAAATGGGGTATAGACATAACTTGTATTTGCATAAGTATTTAACACATACTTATCTTTTTTACACAGAATTAAGTCTATACTAAGTTGAAAATTTTCATATAAAAGATATGATATTTGAATAAACAATTTTACTGAAGTTAGGTCACCACTAAGCAATATAAATGGTTATTTGTTAATAGGGTAACTTTTGAATGTCTTTCTGCAATTTTATAAAAGTGTTTAATTTTAATTCAAACTAATAATTTACCTCATTTTACAATATAATTTACAAGATACACTTGTTAAAGTTTTTGTTATATATCATGTTCTTCATAATAACAGGAACATGTATACATTATATCCATGTGTACATTTATATCAAATAACTATATTCATATTTTCTAAATGACACTGAAAACTATTTCATTGATTCCCATTTGGTACCAGAAATAAAGTGGTTCCTCATAATATGCAAAATACCTCACAAGATGCTTAAAAGTTCCAAGACATTGCTTAATTGTTAAATACTATTTTTAATTAATATTAAAAATCCTACTCTAAATCATTCATATTAAACCATAAAAATAATAGCATCAATTATTATAAAAAGAAAGACTCAAAAATGTCCAATAATCTCATTAAAAGAAAGATGAAATCTAGTCAAAATAATACTTTTGACTTCAGCTAATTGTATATAAATATATCTTAAGGTGCAAATCAGGGAACTTGATTAAATCTGTGGTGACATATTTACTTAACGTTCCTATGTGTTGCCTCAAATCTAAAGCATCTTGAAGTCTGTATCATTTAATCTGCACAGTAATTGTATTATAGAATTATAATCCCAGTAGTGTTAAGGATGTATGCAGATGAATAGCTTTAATGTGAAGTTTGAAACTGAACCTTGCCCTAAATATATATGATTTATGGCATTCATTCTGCTCATTTTAACTTTAGATCACATCTCAATACAACACGGTGGCTCCTTCTGCCTATTTTGTCCACCTATCAGTTTTGTCTTCCTGATTAGACGGAAATGCAGAGTATTCACCTTTCCCTACATGAATACACACAGACAAATTACTTCTGCTCGGGTGCCTACCTGAACTCTTTATTTTTTTATGCATTTCCACTCCCGTCTTTCCCACTCTTTATTGACCATAGAAGAGTTAGGAGCTCTTGGTTCTATTCCAAAGCATGTTATTTTATCAGTAACTCTCAGTGTTACTCTCCACATTACCATATTAGTTAGATTCAGTTTCAGATGACAGAAACCATTCTACCCAGTTTAAGCAGACCAAAATTTAATACAGTATTTTTTTTTTTTTTGCTTCCCAATTTACTGAAGACACTACATAAGCAGACCTATGTGCAGACAAGGAGGTACAGGAATAACCCTGACCAATACCAAAAAGTTGGCCCAGAAAAAGATCTGCCACTTCTGCCTCATCTCACTCCAGAATAAGTGCCTAGAGCTACAATGTAGGGACCAACTAGTCACCACTAAGATTTTGTGGCTGAAAGTGATATAGTACCTGCCACGATCTAAACTATTAAAGCAGGTGGTTTGTGCACAACCTCCTCCTCCTGTACTTGCTCAGCTCCAAATAGAAGTCTCGCCTGGATGAATCTGAGCATATACATTTGTTAAGTGAAGAAGATTAGTTTTTAGCTCTGCAGGCTCTGCACTCCAGGAAGGCACACTAGAGATTGGAATATATGTGAATGAGACATCCTGTTGTATGTGCTACTGTGACCTTTCCAAATGCAAATTATCTTCTCCTTATCCTAAGGTAACTCAACTATAAAATTAGGTGGCTGGACTAGAAAATACCGAAGATTAATGCCAGTTGAAACATTCTATGAATATAAGTCATATGAAAAAGCATAGTAAGACATGGTGATAGCTAGGAATCAAATGAGTCAAGCCCAGCAAGTACCAAAGAAAATAATAAAGACTATAAATATTAAAATATATGTAATTATTGACTACAATCTTAACTTAGAATCTTTAAAACATGAGCAAATTGATTTTTTAAAAAAAAACATTAAGACTTCTTATGGAAAATGTGAAAATTATGCCTTTTCCTGAGTTATTGCTATGCTAAACAAATTCAGCCAAGACTCTGTTCTGAGTCATTGGTTTAAATGCACACACACACACACTCACTCCTTCTAAAGAAAAAACATGCAGTGAGGAGTAAACGTGAGGTGGTGCTGTCTGAAACTACGTGATTCTAATATCTGCAGGATAACTTATAAACAGCTTTATTCAATACTCACAAGTGCAATTTATGTCTTCTGGCTGTAAATCTAAGTAACAACAACAAAAATATAAGAGAAATTTGTATCGCTTTATCCAAAATAAATGGTCATGACTGTAATTTGTTTACAAAGGGAAATTCCATTTTCCTACCCTGCAATTAGTAGACGAACACAGATAGCATTTGAGAAGTATTGCTAATTAATTGTTAATAACCTGCTGGGAACATAACCAAGACAGACATTAAATTGCAAAACTAGTTATCAAGTGTGTTGGAGCAGAAATGATTTAAGCATTTTAATCAGAATCCTTTACACAAAGCATTTATTTAGCTTGGCTACCTAAATAAATGAGTCAGTAAGTAAAGAAATCTGAAAAGGGGATCATCCAAGCTTAATTCACTAAGCATGAAGTTCATTATATTTTCTGGGTTAGATAATTTTCCATGATTTCTTCATAAATAATTTGGCATTTTAGTAAGTTTCAACTGTGAATTTTTTGCTATTTCAATTTTTACTTCTGCAGCTTTACAAAGGTATCCAACAGCTAGGAAGAATGGACTAATCTACACGATATTAATGGAGATATATGAAATTTAATAGCCAGTGGATAATACTATAATGAATTCTTTAGGTTTCATTCAAAATAGCCTCATTAAAAACATGAAGACAAAACTGTGACAACCACAAAGCCTCAGCATTTTTCTTATGTAGTCCCTATACTGTCTCCTAGAACCTCTACATTATTATGCATGATAATAAGGAACATTTTTGAACTGACTTTTCTCCTCTTCCCATTTTCTCCACGTATTCCTGAATCAGTCATTACTTATTACTCCATGTTTTGCTTTCACATTAGAATCACACTCTTTAATATTTTCCACACTTATCAGCTTTATTAAGTTAAAAGTTAAGAGACAATCTAATAAGTTCAGTGTACATTATGTTTTGCTATTGAGATAAGCTGTGACAGTTTATCCACTTAATTCATTTTTTTCAACCTAGAATTATTGGCATCTTTATATTGCAGGTGCCAATCCAAAAGCTGTGGATAGAGCATTGATTTTACAGACTGAGTCTAGTCATTGTGAAGCCTTTACATTTGTGAAAATGTACTTAATGTAATACCTGGCAATGATGAGTGTTGTTAAGAAAAAGTAAAAAGCATTAATAATGCAGAAAATGGGGTACTTTCTTTGTAAAATATGATTTATAGTAGAGGAAAAGGGTAGAGTGATAGAAAATGAAATTTGAAAATTAGTCAATATACAAAGTTCTGTACATAATTATAAGCACTTGAGATATTATTTTAAGTGGTGTATATAGCCACTGGCAAGTTTTGATCAGGGAACAAGATTTTTTTTTAATCCTCACCTGAAAATATGCTTATTGATTTTAGAGAGAGGGGAAGGGAGGGAGGGAGAGACAGAGGGAGAGAAACATCCATGTGAGAAAGAAACATCGATCAGTCGCCTACTGTATGCACCCAGAACGGGGTCAGAACTCACAAACCAGGCATGTGTCTAGACAGAGAATTGAACCCAAAACCTTTTGGTTAATAGGATGTTCCAACCAACTGAGCCTCACCAGTGAAGGAAGGGGACAAGATCATTTTATTTTTTATAGGGTCACTCTGATTAATGGGAAAGCAGAGAATCCTGTTAGGAGGGTATTCTAGATGTCCAGGTGAGAAACAAAAATGACAGAAGGTGGTATATTAAAAAGTGGTTACTTAAAAAATAATTTGCAATGAGGTTGAGGACATAAACTTTTGAACAGAAAAAAATGAAAAGTATAAAAGCAGTCCTTTAGCTTCTCAGTACAAAAGCATTGCTCTAGAAAGAAGTTTATTAATCAGAATAACTAGATTAATCATACTGTTCTGAACATCTAAAATGGTGATTATGGTTGGCTGCTTCTAGTTTACTTTGTTTCTATTTTTTTCCCTGACAATTTTCAATTTGGTATTATATTTCCATAAACTTTACTCTGGCTTTGATTACTTTATACTTACTTTATAATTTTCATGTTTATGTTCATTTTTCACATTTAAAATACTTTTAAATCATTTTTTTAGGACAAAGCCTTATATGTAATTTTAGAAATAAATACATATTTTAATTTTGGATTATTCTTTTAGACTATTAAGACTAAGCAGTTTTATAATACAAAAATATAGTATTATTCTATATCATCATGCACTATGTAGTATAATGAGAAAAACTACCTAACAAGCAGATATGTGTCAAACGTCAGAGTAATGGCGACCTCTAAAAAGCAACTTCAACTAGTCTATGCCCAAAGGGACTAATATTTAACATGTATTTTAAAAACACATGACAAAGCAATCTGTTAAAATATGTCCATGGCAAGTGTATGTTTAATGTTAGTAACAAATGTGAGGTAAATTATAAAATAAGGTACAATAAAATCCGTGAAATATATTTTCCATGTGCAGGTTATACGGACAAAGTGATGAAGTAAACAGGCGAGATCTTGTCATCTCAGACCTTCTCTGAGGGAGACAGTGCTGTAACAGAGAGACACAATCACAGTCGTTACCAGTGATTGCAAACTGGACAAAGTAGTGACGTGTATACAAGGGAAACTATAAAAACATTCAGATTAGGGTATATTTAAGTTAGCTGTCTTTGATAAAACTCCTTTATTAAGGGTTGGAGAACAAGTCAGGGAAAATGTAAGAATTTGTCAGGGATTAGTCGTGTTTCATCAAAACAGAGAAGTGAGTACGTGGTGTAATAATAAATCAAGAAGACAGGGACTTGGAGGGTCGTGAAGCAGATGACTTAGAGCAGGCCTGACAGAAAGGTGTAGCTGAGCAGGAGTGCTGGGGGATGGGAGGCGCAGGGCCGCAGTCCTGTGTTACACATGGATAAACACAAAACATTTAAAATGTGATGATAGACATGGTGGGACAAGATAACCGTGGCAATGAGACTAAATACCTGTAAATTAAAGAGATGGCCCATTGTGCCTGCTACTTTGGTCCAAATACTCCCAGGGGCGGTGTATCAGAGTACAAGGCAGTTTCCTCTGGCAGAACTCAGTTACTAAAGTGTAGTTACCTACTTGCTCTGTGGTTGAACGTACGGATCTCATTTTAAAAACTTGTGTGCGGGTGAGCAGGAGCATTTCATTATTTGCAGAAGTTTGGATTTTTTTCAGCCACAGGATTCAAGGCAATCAACTGGAAAGCGATTAGTTGTAATATGAGAGTTACACAAGGGAGCCAGAAAACTGTCAACAAATAAAAATCAATACATATTTTTTGCACACAACCAATAAGCTATTAAATATAATGAAAAAGGTTTCATTCAAAATAACAATAAAAATTTTTGAAAATGCTTCAAACAACACAGTAAAAACAAGATGGCAACTTAATTGAAAGAACACATATACTACTGAAGAAATAAGAGACCACACGCACACACATTATTGAATAGGATAGGGAGTCAATATTTTTAATACTATAACTTATTTTATAAATTTAATACAATTTCAGTTAACATCCCAACAGAATTTTCAAATGGAATTGGACACGTTTCAAAGTTTACCTGAAAGAGAAAATAGATCTAAAGGGCTAGTTAAGTTTGAAAAAGAATAATAATTAGAAGGAAATTCTTTTGACTCTATAAAATACACTGTGTAATTACAGTTAATTAACCAGTTTTGTTTTGCTACTGAAAAAGAAACTTTGGAGAAAAATGCAAACAGAAGAGATAATCCAAAGAGAGAAATGTTTACACAGTTTTATCAGTTAGAAACTGTCTTTGTGCCAGAAGCCCAGGGACAGAAGGTCACCTGCTGGATTAAGTCCTGGCAACAGCAGATGCCATCCCTGACAAATTGTAGCAGTTCAGTGTGGACTAGCTTCAGAGATAAAAACACTGGATAGTCAGTATTAAGGGTGTTCCCATGAATTTTAACACCAGAAGTCCCACCAAGTTCTCAGGGTGAAGGCCAGAAAAAGTAAATCCCTCTGTACTTCCAGTAAGGAGGTACCTGTAAGTGGAACCTAATTAACAAAACAAACAAGCAAGGGGAAAAGCCACTATTGTAACATATGCCCAGGGCATATGCTCTCCCAGTTGAGGCCTACGCTTTTTGTTGTTGTTGTTGTTGTTGTTGTTCAAGCACAGTCATCTCCATTTCCCCCCCTCTTCCCCCACCCACCCATCCCCACCTCCCACCCTCAGTCCTACCCCCTTTAGCTTTGTCCATGGGTCCTTGGTACGTGTTCCTTGATGATCCTTCCCCTTCTTTCCCCTGTTATCCCCTTCCCACGTCCCCTCTGGTTATTGTCAGTTTGATCTTTATTTCAATGTTTCTGGTTATATTTTACTTGTTTGTTTGTTTTGTTGATTAGGTTCCACTTGTAGGTGAGGTCATATGGTATTTGTCTTTCACCGCCTAGCTTATTTCACTTAGCATAATGCTCTCCAGATCCATCCATGCTGTCTCGAAGGGTAGGAGCTCCTTCTTTCTTTCTACTGCATAGTATTCCAAAGAAACTATCAAATTGTAGCCTAGCAATCTGGTAAATTTCCAAAAACTAACTGATATGGGGGAAGGGAAATAACCAATTTCAATACCTTTCGCATTCTTCTCCTTTAAGGTGGGAAAAGACCTGAGAAACACTTGCCAAGGCCACAACTCAGAGGCAGAGGCTCACTAAAGTACTGGGGCAAAAGCACACAATCTTAGAACACTTCACCACCACATCAAACAGGCTCCTATATGAGTGTGTGTTACAGCTGAAAGATAGTAAAACTCAGAAGGATATTTAAGATGGAGTCTCTAGAAAACCTGAAGATATAAGACAGGCATTAAAATAAATTTCAGCTTTTCACACATACAGCTACAGCCTTGCTCTTTTCCAAGCACAGTCCCATACTACATAACATGTCCATCAACAAAGGACAACATATATGATGGTGTGGGCCCATAAGATTATAATGGAACTGAAGAATTCCTATTGTCTAGTGACATCCTAGCTATTGTAGCATCGCTGTGCAGTACATTACTCACACGTTTATGGTGATGCTGGTGTAAACAAACTTACTGTGCTACCAGCAGTGTAAAAGCATAGTGCATACAATTATGTACAGTACATAGTACTTGATGACAATAAATTATGTTACTGGTTTATGTACTTGCTATGCCACACTTTTTATTGTTACTTTAGAGGGCACTCTTTTTCCCTTATAAAAATATCAGTTTGCTCTAAAATAGAATATCCTGTTACACAGGCAGCAGCCTCACTCCTTTTGTGTCTATCATATCTCTTGGTTGCATGTTTTTTCTTGTGCTTGATTTACTCTCATACTATTTCACATTGTAACAGGATGTGCAGGCCTGTATCCTAAGAGCAAATTCCTTGAATAAATGATACTTAGATGTAAATTTAAACAAAATATGTACAAGAACTGTGTGAGGAAAACTAGAAAACTCTGATGAAAAACTCAAAGAAGATATAAATAAATGAAGAAATATTCCATGCCATAGATAGAAAACTTTGATATATTGATATATTAAGACGTCAGGACATACCAGCTTGGTATATGGATTCAATGCAATCTCAGTTATATTCCCAACAAGTTATTTGTGAGTACCAATAAACAAATTATCAAGTAGAAAATTTGGGTAGAACAAGGGAAAGGAATAGAGTCTAGAAGGAGACCTACAGAAATAAATTTAATTAATTTTTGACAAACAAATAAAGACAATCAAGTGGAGAACGATTGCCTATTCAATAAAATACACTGGAAAAATTATATATATATATATAATTTTGCATAAAGTCATAATTAAATTTGTATATTTATATTTTAAACATTGATTAATGAAAACCCAGATGAGTCATATCAATGGTGGAAATCTTCCCCGAGCAGAAATGAACAGGAAGTTCCAAAGTTAAAACATGACCTTATGGTCTGGTGAGCTACAGATGTTGGCACCAGGGAATGACAAGGAGCGAAAGCATCAATGAAGACCAAAGCGGCCCAGTGTAAATGGTCCAAAAGTACATATAAACTCTTTGCTTCACTTTTGTGAACATGTTGAGTTCATTACAACAACTTTCACCAGTTACCTGCAACCAATGCTAGTTATTTCAAAAATTAAAAAAACATATTGCATCAATTTTTCTAACCAAAATTTTCAAACTTTTCTCTTTCTATAGCAATAAATTCTTTAACCCTACAGTATATGACCTTTGTAGGGATTTCTAGGACATCAAGAAAATGGCTTGAAAATAATTTTAGGGTTTCAAATTTTTCTACAATTCTTTTCTTCCCTTATGTAGCCATATGTACTATTACTCTCTAATATTTTTGGTATAATTAGGCTTTTCCTTAAATGACTTATTTTAAAAATGAGGAGTGAATATTTCAAGCTTCGATTTCTCAAGAGAAAATAACTGGAACTTGCCATATTCCATAAACACTCACATGCTATTTCCTTTTCATACTCTGGTGTAAATATTATGATAAACTTTGTTAGCTATTTCAAATTTTATAGATCGATCTTAGTATACATCTGAACCCTACTGCCATGACTGTTTGTGGGACTGGTGTTACTAAATTGTTCTTTAACTTTTGCACTTGGATTTTCATATGAGTTATTAATTTATTTATATATTTAATAATGGAATATTTACTAAGTAAGAAAAACTGGCATGATCTATTTTAAAAAATGACCAAAAAACACAGAAAATTTCTTACATTTTATTTAACTTATTTTTTTATTTTGAATGTATAGTTTACTTTCTTTCCTTAAAAATGTTTAAATTAAATTTATTGAGGTAACATTGGTTAATAAGATTATGTAGATCTCAAGTGTAGATTTCATGATACATGATCTGCATATTGAGTTGTACGTTCTACACCCAAAGTCAAGTCTTCTTCTATCGTTATGTATTTGGCTCCTTTTAACCACTACTTTCAATGTTATTTCATATTGGTTTCGCATGTACAACATGATGGTTAGACAGTCACACACTTTGCAAAGAGTCCCCATCCTCTGTATTTCCAGTACACACTGGGCACGATGCATAGTAATCACCATAGTCTTGACTATCTTCCTATGCGGTACTTTATATCTCCATAACTATTTTGTAACTACCAATTTATATACAGCTGGTCGATAGCAAGATTTTATTAGGAATATGTGTTTTATACAAAATTCAGGTTATTTTCTTCATGTGTGAATATTGGAAACAATACAAAATAAAATCAAACAAGGAACTGCTTCCACTGAACAACTTTGCCTTTACATCTAATATGTAATTGGAATCTTCTACTAGTTTGAGTTTTCTTCCTTATTTTGGCATGTACAGTGTGCTTTGTGCCAAGTATAAAGTGCAACCCTTAACCATTGAAAATCACATTCCATATATAACAGTATATTTTTACTTGCTCTGGCAATATTTTTCTTCACAGAACTTTTTTTACAGTATATGTATTGTATTTACACATTTCTTCAAATCCTTTCTTGAATGAAATAGGGAGTAATTAATTTAGAACAAGTAAAACAAAGCAGCTGATGAAAAAGGAATATGTCTATGAGTTTTCAATATGGATGTCAAATTATGGTTATTTAAAAAAGTGTTCATCTTTTTTTTTGTTTGTGAATAGAATTGCAAAAATTACTTTGTAAGCCACATGGTTCTATTTTAGCCCTAATATTAGTGATGCATATGGTGAAAATGATTTCTGCTTGTTTTCCTTAAATATTGTAGAGAATATTTCAGTGCTTAAAGATTTCAGTAAGAATAAATAATTTTCAAAAAGTAAGTGTATAAGACTTTAAATGAGCAAATAGTAATGTTACTTTGAAAAGCAAAGCTAACTGTAATTGAATAACAATAAAAATTTTAAAAAAAAGAAAAGCAAAGCTAACGTATCTTGTGTAACCACATTTAAAGGTATTTAATGTCCATTTATTATTTTTCTGAAAGAGTTACCTGGAAAAATATGCAGTTCCAAGTGGTATAATTATGTTTGATACATTCAGTTCTCCGAAACACATTATTTTGTAACTGCTAACAATAACTATAAAAGAAAGACATTAGAAATGAAAGCACGCATACAATGTAATTTTTTATACAGTGAAATATTTAGCAAAGAAGACTTTAAAATGCTGATTGATGCTGAAAGTAGTCAAATTGTCCATCAGACATTTTTTTTGTGGAAAAACAAAATATATTTTTATCATTTCTGCTGTCTTTTAAGCCTGAAAGTTTCAACAGTACTATATTCAGATCTTTAACTTTTCAAGGTAAAGTCTCTTGAAACAGACAAAAATGGACAAATATTGTGTCTTAAAGTGATTTTCAGTCAGTAAATTCTGTATTAGTGAGAAACTACACAAACAGGTTTGACAAATCAACAACAACAAAAAAACGTGGTGATTTCAAGCCTTTGAGTTCTCATAACAACGAAGCCCCAGAGAACCTGATTTGATCAATGTATAATCATTTCCATTCAGATGAGCCTGCCCAAATAACTAGAATGTTCATTTTGTGGTCCAGTAGTTTTGGTTGACTTAATGACTTAAGTAGAACAACTATGAGTAACTGTGCAGCATCCAATTAATTTCTCGGTGATAGATTTTCCAAAGGCAATCAGTCTACTGCATAGCATCAGATACTTTTAAATTATTGCACATAATCTAGAGTCATTTATTGCAAGGAATATTTACAGCAGATCTTGCCTTGTTTGCAGACATATTTATGTGAACTCCTTGAAATCACCTTTATATAAACTAAGTAAATAGTTTCATCTCTGTAGTGACATATTAATTATGCTTATTTAGAGAGATCAATCCATATTCATATTTGCTGATGAAAATACCAATGGTATGAAAACTGCATATATTGGTTGATGCAGAGATAAGTAGGGAAAGAAGACTCTGAACCTTACTGAGCAATATGTGTAAGCTGACATCCTTACTGCTGTTTAACAAAGAATCAAGTTTTTGGCAACAGATAAAACCTTGTAAAATTTAGATAAAATAGTTAGGAATATATTCAATAGTACTTTAATAACATTACATATTTAGAGATATGTGCATATGAAGGACTCACTACACTTGGCACTAGCAACATAAAGAAATACATTTTAAGTTATTCCTCTTAAATAGCTTACAATCTAGTGGATTCTAACACTGACCTGCATAGTTTACAATCTAGTGCATTGTAACACTGATGTGTATTAACATGTAAAAAAGAAGAATGAACTTAGTGATTATTCACCAATTAAATATGTCTTAACAAAATGGGACATAAACAGAATATACATTTAATTTAAGGAAAAGGGATTAGAGATTGATGAAGTTTTAAGTCCAAACTATAGAAAAAAGTAGCATAGAATAGGGTACTAGGCAACCAGGATATAGCAAATAACACAGAAAATATGTACTGATGAAAAACACTAATGAAAACTGGGATGAAAGAGCAGATTGTTTAAAAAATGGTCAGTTTTATAGGGAGAGAAGTTAAAATAAGTTAAGAGCACACTGGGAACTAATAGCAACATGTTTACATGTAGGATGGATCTAATGCCTATGAAACTATACTCAGTTATTAAATTATTTGTGTGCTATATTTTATAATTTCTTTAATTATAATGCTATGTTAATATGAGAATCTGAAAAATTCAAAAAATTGTTTTTGTTCACAACTTTAAGAATATTTAATCTTATCATATGTAATAATATTAATTGATAGGTATAATAATTCTTAGCAGGACTTTTGAAAACACAGCAATATTCATATTATTTTCTCTTAAAATGTTAAAAAACAAGATAGTAATAAACATCTACTTTTCTCTAAATCCCTAAAAATCCATTGGAAAAAAGGAGCCACAATTAGGTTGGCTTAATATTAGAGATACCGTGATGATGTAAAATAATTATACCCCTGTAATTATCCTACATCTAAATTTCCTGTTTTAAAAATAACAAAATTATATTTGCAATTTAAATCTTTGTTTCTTCTAAATATATCTATGCTTAAATTTAAAATGACTAAGTTTTATTGGAATGCACACTTTTAAAGCAATTAATTACTGCTGATGAAATATGACATTGGCAAGTCACACTGTTGATATTTTATCAAAAATCAAGCCAGCTCACAATCCATAATTCAACATTCTTACTTTGATCCACTTAGTAGAGAAAGTAAAAGAAAACAGCTTCTACTATGTTGTGCAGCTTAGAAATCAATATTAATATATCAATGTCAATAACAATATATTGCAAACTCGATCATATTACTCAGAAACGGGACCTTACCTCGTGGTGTATATTTCATTCTTTGTGGTAGAAAATGTAAGTGTGCTTTGTGAGACATCTTTCATTGCAGGTCACCGTTTTCCGTCAATCACACTTTTTTTATAGATATCATTTAGGATGAAATTTTTATGCTTAGGCTTTGCCTGCAAGTTGATTTTGTTACAGTTAAAGAACATTTTCCCAGTTGTTCCTGAGTTGTTACAGAGTAGAAAGGGGTTTTTCCATTTATAAAGTTTCCAGAATCACAACTCTCGTATCTATCTCTCAGTTGACAAGGAAATACCCATCTGTACAATGTATGGGCTAGAGCACATTCGAGGTATGATTTCTGACTTCTCAAGTTTTTGAGTATAAAACTGACATTAGTGTGAACAAATATACCACGTTGCCAAGGTGTGAAGACCGTGGCATTATCATCATTTAAATTATCAAAGGCAGTTATGTAGCCTATATCTCTGTGGGTCTGAAATGATGATTCCATGGCCACAAACAGTATGCCTTTTTCCTCCTTCTAATCTCTCTCCTTGCTCCCACTAAGTAAAAAAACAGACTTAGGAAAAATAAAACATGTCATATTTTGATTAGATTTCATGGAGGAAATAAGTAAGAGAAGTAAGGGATGATCGGGATTGTGTAATATATTTGAATTATAGTTAAACACTGGATAAATAAAATAAAAACAGGAATATGAGATAAAATTCTTCCAAATTATCATGTCAATTTTATAATGACAATTTTCTTCACTCTTACTCTGTATGTCTCTTTGGTTCTCTGGAGCCTAGAATATAGCCTCAGTAAAGAGTTTCTCAATGAATGATTTAAAGGAAAATGTTAATACTTCATAATATGGAAAAGGAACTGAGGGAATAGAAGTTTAGGCAAGTTATATATTTTATTATTTTATAGCAAATATATGAACAATGCAGTAGGTAAAATCCTTTTTCAAACATTCACCCCAAATTATTATTTCTGCTTAAACTTCTTATCTCCTCTACATACCTGCCTCAATGAGTTAATTGTTTACATGATGCTTATTTCATATTTACATTATTGCATTTGCACTGTAACCATTTGGCAGATTGTCTATGTGATTCACTAGACTGTGTTGAAGATTCTTGTTGTTTCTCAGTTTAAAAAATATATATATAGCCCCTATATTGGCATTTAGAATATTAATAGTACTCATTGATTTAACTGAACACGGGGGACTCTGTAGTGGTATTAGCATCCAGTGAGATCATAAAGTGTAAAAAGCAAGAAGCAGAAATGTAGGTCCATATAAAACGGAAAATATAAATAGTGGTTAGTGTGAATATATAACAGATCCCACGGGTATTGTCTTAGTTTGGGTTGCCATAGCACCATAGACTGGCTGGTTTATAAACAACAGAAGTAACTGTCTCACAGTTTGAAGGCTAGAAGTTTGAAGTTAGGGTTGGATTCAGCATCTCCCATATGATCAGGTTCTGGGGAAAGCTGTCAGTCTTGGTTGCAGACTTCCCACTGCTCGAATCCTCACATGGTAGAAAGAGGGATGAGGGGGGCCACTTCCTCTCTACAGTCAAAAATCTACATATAATTTTTGCCTACCCAAAAACTCAACTACAGTTGGCCTGTAGATCCATGGAGTCAACCAACCATGGGTTGAAAACAATATTTTTAATCCCAGATGGGGATCTGTATTTGGGAAACTATATTTGGGAATCTATATTTGTGGCTTTGAATGAGTAAATACAGTTTACATTTTAAAACTTTTTTTATGTTTGCCAATAATACCTCAGACAAGGGTTTGATCTCCAAAATATATAAAGAACTCACATGACTCCGCACCAGGAAGACAAGCAATCCAATTAAAAATGGGCAAAAGACACAAACACACACTTCTCCAAGGAGGACATACAGAGGGCCCACAGACCAAACTGACAAAGAACAAACTGACAGTGACCAGAGAGGACAGGGGAGGGGAATACTGGGGGAAAGAAGGGGAAGGGGCAAGCAAAGGAACAAGAATAGAGGACTCATGAACAGATACAATGGGGAGAGTTGACTGTGGGAGTAGGGGGGTGATGTAGGGATGAGCAGAAGGGAAAAAGGCAAAACAACTGTAACTGAAAAGCAATAAAATATTTTTATTGAATTTATAGTGGTGACATTGGTTAATAAAAATACATAGGTTTCAGGTGAACAACTCTCTAATACATCATCTTTATATTGTATTTTGTGTCCACCACCCAAAGTTGTCTCCTTTCATCACTATTTATCTCTTCTTTCCCTCTTCTACCTACCCCCACCCCCTTTCCCTCTGGTAATCACCATACTGGTGACTGTGTCTATGAGGGTTTTTTTTTTCTTTGTTTAATCTCTTCACCTTTTTTCACCCAGCCCCTCTCTGCTCTGACAGCTGTCAGTCTGTTCTCTGTATCTATGATCTGCAGTTGGTCGAATCCTTGGATGTGAAAACCGCACATATTCCTGGACTTTATTCATTGAAAAAATACCTCCATGTATTAAGTGGACCCAGGCAGCTGAAGCCCATGTTGTGAAGGGACAACTGTATTAGGGCTCCACCCTTATGACCCAAATACCTCTCAAAGGCCTCACATCTAAGTCTATTATGTATGCCAAAATAAACAAAACAGGCATGGTACTTACAGCCTAGAAGATACAGATATAACTCATTTTTACTCATTATGATGAAAAATAGAAATGTTTACAAAATTTATAAATCAGCATAGTGTGCTCATAGGAAACAAGGGGTTAACTTACTCTGGTTGTGGGTGTGAAGGAATGACTTTCTAAGGTGGTACCTCGAAGGAGAAGGAGCCAGGTATGTGTGAAATAAAAGACAAAATTTTTTCATTAAGGGTTAATAGGATAATTAATTCTCTGAAGGTAAAATTGCAGTTATATTCTAGGAGGTGACAGACTCAAGGGACTAAGCCACAACAAACGAAAGCAGCAGCAGGAGATAGGTTTTGGAGCAATGCAAGAACCAGATGATTTGAAAACCTAGGAAGGATTTGATTTTAATTTTTAATGAAATAGGAATCCTTGGGTACTAATCTTCATTTTTAAAGAGTTATTTGGTTACCAATAAAATATACCAGTAAGAGAATGAAAGGCAACCAAATACATACAAAAGAAATGCACACATGTATTCTTATAATAATTAGGATAATAATGTTAATGGTACCAGCACATATGACAATATAAACTGGAAACCCCCCAAATGCACCTACGTACAATGAAAAATAATCATTGCTACATGCACATTATGGAATATCATGCACCAAAATTGACTGAATAAGAAAAATTGCAAAACTTCATAACACAACATCGATGAAAGAAATTAGACACAAATGATTATATCCTAAATGACTGCATTTATAGAAAGTCCAAAACAGGTCAACTGTTCTACAGTGTTAGAAGTTGTGATAGTGGTTAACCGTGGTGAGTGGTGACTTGAAAGGAAAATGAAGGGCAAAGAGCAGTGCTTCTGACTGTTGAATATTCTTTTTTATTTATCTGGGTGAATAATTTAGAAATGATTGCTTCTAAATTATACATAGAAAACTTTGTATATTAGCTATATCTAGTTACAGGAATATTTGGTTTCGGATACAAGTGCATCTCATACCCGCTGAAATGAACATGCGTGCCACTGGTGATTTCCACGACTTCTCTGAGCAGGTTTGGCGGGGAAATAGGTCAGAAAGAAATTTGCTTCCGCACCGGACCTGCAGTGACACTGAGCGGCAGTCAGAGATCTGAGGATGTGGTGTAGTGCGTGCAGCTGAATGTATCTTTTATGTTTGAAAGATGTCCTGAATTTTCGCCATATTCGGCGGACAAAAGCCTTAGCAAGGGCTCAGAAGGGCAAATTACATTTGAAGAAGGGTCAGGAGCGTCAGTTCTGCCTCCGATCACCCTTCTCCAGAAGACTGTGACTACTAGCCTTTAGTACGAAGTCAGCTCTTAGGGCCCTCCTTGTTAATTCACTGCACAAATAGGAATCTTTTTTATTTCAGCTTTCTAAAATTCATTTTTCTTTTTTTCAGCACCTGGTAATTGGTGCTCAATCTGATTAGTCCGCACGGGTAATTTTGTGATATTGTGTGGAGCTGCCTCTTGCCTTGCTTAAATTCTCTGGCTAATCTCAGTGGTCGTCCAGGGGAATTACCTTCAAAATATATTGAAAAGACAGAAGGAAATTTTTGAATATTTTAAGGATAGTTAAATATGATATAAGACAAATGTCAAATTTAAGGTATTAAATGGATGGTAGTGACATTTACTAAGTCAAAAATGCATGAATTGAATTGGGGTTTTATTATCCTGAGTATATGAGCTAAATTCAAGGCAAATATACCAAGTTTCCTCACTTTTAATAAGCCACAACTGGAACTGTAAGTACTTAAAATTTGAAGTTTTAATTCTATATTGTATAGAATTAAATCTTAATTTTTTCCAATTATTATCCATTTGTAAATGAACAGTATCTTCATATTTAAGCAATCTTGTTCAAAACTATAATATAAATAAATATTTAAAAATTATCATTTTACAAAACAGGTGTTTGTGAGCATGCTTAAAGTGGATTTCATCCTACATTGTAATTGGAGCTAGTAATTACATAAAAATGAGTTGAATGAATGAATAATAAACTATTTGTGCAATTTTAATTAACATTAAGCCTAAGTTATGGTTTAATAAACTCCACTCATGTGATCCAGGACCTGTATGTACAGGCCCAAGAAAATCCAAATGACAGAGCTTTTCAATAAAATCAGTTCAACAAGTATCTACTAAATATTTATTATATATGGATATTTGTTAAATGCTGCTAAGTTTATACCATATAATAAATGCACCTATCACTATAATGAACTTAGACACAATTGAAGCAAAAATTGCATTAGACACAATTAAACAAAAAACAAAGAATTTATTCAAGGCTATTACAACAGGGAAGCAGTCATTTCTCAGTCAGAATTCAACTCTGCTGAAACAAAAGCCTGGAGTGATAGGAAATGGAGAAGCCAAAGAACTTATATGTATGACCCATGGACATGAACTAAGGTGGGGTGGGGGGAATGCTGGTGAGTAGGGGGTTCAGAGAGGAAAGTAATAAAGGGGAGGAAAAATAGGGCAACTGTAATAGCATAATCAATAAAACATACTTAAAAATAAAAAATAAATAAAACGAGGTTTGGGATCGTGGGCTATCTCTGTTTGCTAATCAGCATCGTCTGAACAAATATGAAGTGGTGCTCTTGCCCAGGCCATGTGGCTCTGCTGGTCCCAGCCCTGACTCTGCACCAAAAGTCTGCCAGTCGGATTCCCAGTCAGAGCACATACTTAGGTTGTGAGATGGATCCCTGATCGGGCGTGTACAGGGGGCAACCAGTCGCTGTTTCTTTCACATTGGTGTGTCTCTGTCTCTGTCTCTCTCTCTCCCCCTTCCTCCCTCCATTCCTCTCTCAAACTCAATGGAAACAGGTCCTTGAGTGAGGATTAAAAAACAGTTTCTCATATCTTTAGGACAGGAGATAGTTATACAGCCTGGAGCAAGTCTCTCAATGGTAGGCTCCTACCTTCCTACACAAACTGGGAGAGCGTGGCACTGCCCTCCTTGCTAGTTATATTTCAAGGATGGCTAGTAAGAAGCTTTAAAAAGCTTTACACATGCAAAGGCAGAGAAAAAAAAACTTACCATTGCAAATTTTTTGAAGTAAATACTCTGAAAGAGAGCGAAGCCTATAATCAAGAAGAAGACTGTCTAAAGTTTAGTCAATTTGAAAGGCACATTAAGGTTATGTTGACCATGACATGCCACAAAAGCCTTGAGAAGACACTACTCGAACCCATGGCTTACCTTTCCAGCATTTTTTTTATATCAAAGCCTGAGGCAATTACTTTTCCAAATTACGTCTGCCATTTTGGAAAACTGAGAAGGAATGAGTCTTTATTGACCACGGACAAACCTGTGTATGAAAGAGGTAATGGCGAAACTGATGTACCCAATGTACCCAATGGCTTCGCTAACAAAAAGTTCAGATTCTGAGATCAGACTCACAAGAATAAGAGAATTTACACAAAATAAGACTATGTTGAGAATTCAAATGAGTCAGGCCATTGTGAGATACAGATGAAGCATGGAAAATCGGAAGCTTCCAGTGCAGTTCTGCAGTTCTTTCCTCCTCACATTTGGGTGGGTTTTCCTCAGACTTAACACATGTGGACTTATGTAAGGCTTACAGGACATCGCGTGCATTAAAGAAGCTCCCTAGTCATGGAAGATCTCTGTCTTATTCTCATTATGACCCAGAGTTTGTGGCATTTCCTAAGAGACGCAAATTCTAAGTTCACTTACAATAGGTAATCTCCAAAGTTGTTTATCTTAGTTAAAAGCACTTCACAGATAAAGGATATTCTGCTGGGACTGGCAAATGTCAGAGGAAAGGGGGTAAAGTGTTGGGGTGTTGGGTAAAAAAGGTGAAGGGACTAGGCAGTGGGAAGTCTGCAATCAAGACTGACAGCTTTCACCAGAACCTGACCACAAGGGCACCCTATATTGAAACTTCCAGCTTTCAGAACTGTGAGGCAGTCACTTCTGTTGTTTATAAACCACCCAGTCTATGGCGCTGTGGCAACCCAAACTAAGACAATACCCGTGTGATCTGTTATATATTCATACTAACCACTGTTCATATTTTCTGTTTTACATAGGCCTACATTTCTGCTTCTTGCTTCTTACACTTTAAGACCTCACTGATCTTAATATCAGAACAGAGTCCCCCGTGTTCAGTAAAATCAATGAATACTATTATAATTTTCAAAATCTGTCCACTGTAGACTTGTTTGCTTGATAGTATTCTGATAGGTCTACACCACTACTTTGTGGATATTGTAATGTTTGTAACATTTTAGTCTCACTTTGCATATACTCTTTTCTTTATTTGTTTTATTGTAGTAAAAATAAAAAAAATCACCATCTTAACGATTTTGAAATATGTAGTTCAATAACATTAAGCATATTCATGTGGCTGACAAAGAGTTCTGCAGAACCTTTTCATCATACAATTTTATATCTATTAAAAGACAATTTCCCTTTTCTTCCTCCCACCAGCCTCCAGTAACTACCATTGTACATTCTGTTTCTAGGAATTTGACAACTTCAGATAGTTTACATGAGTGGAAGAATACTGTGCTTTTTGTGACTGGATTATTTTTACTGAGCATACTATCCTCAAGGATCATCCATTTGTACCATATAACACCATTTCCACTTCTTTAGAGGCTGAATTATATTCCAAGTATGTACATACTATCACTGGTTTGTTTATTCATTTGTTATTTGATTAAAATTTGGGTTGCTTCTACCTCTTGGTTTTTGTGAATAGTACCTCTGGGAACATGGGTGTGTAAATATCTCTAACAGTTTTAATTTCTCTCTCTCTATCTTCCTCTCTTTGTTGTTTTTGGGAGACATCTTGATGGGTAGGAGATATTGTGATTTTGATTTACATTTCTATGATATTAGTGATATTGAGGATCTTTTCATATGCTTGTTGATTATTTATATATATTTTTTGGAGAAATGTCTAAGTTCTTCATCTATTTTTAAAATCCATTTATTGCATTACTTTATATCATTTATTAGGAAGAGTTTTTTATATATTCCGGATATTGACCTCTTATCAGATGTACGACTTGCTAATATTTTCTCCTATTCTCCATTCCATAGGTCACTTTTGCAGTCTCTGGATTGTGTATCCTTTTGGAAAAAAAAAACAAAAAACTTTTTTTAAAAGTATTTTGTACTCCCATTTGTCTCTTTTTGCTTTCAACACTTGGGTTTTTAAGTGTCATATGTAAGAAAGTATTGCCAAGTCCAATGTTACAAAGCTATTCCCCTATATCTTCTTCCAGGTGTTTTATAGTTTTAGGTCTTATGTTCCTATGTTTTCTTCTAGAGTATTTTTTTATAGTTTTAGGTCTTACATTTAAATCTTTAATAAATTGTGAGTTAAGCTTTGTACATGGTATGTAATAAAAATTAAACTTCATTCTTTTACATATAGATGCTAGACTTCCCTACATAATTAGTTGAAGAGATTATGCATTCCCAATTGAGGGGTTTTGGCATTTTATAGAAAATTTTCAGCTTAGAATCAAAGCACACAAATAATGCAGATCTAGTGGAGATACAGAAGCTAGTACTACAACCAGAATAGTAAAAAGGGGCAGCCATGATTTTTTTACAAATTTCATAATGTGTAATCTGAAATTTGCTGCAACATTAGAAAAGAAAAAATGTGTGTAAAATATTTTAAAAGATAATAAATTAACAACATTAAGAAACACTTTATAGCAAATCTGATTAGCTGATTTTGTTATCAAAAGAAAAAAAATTAATAAAATCATTACTTGAAATCCAAACTAAATGTCCAACAAAAAAATTTCTAATGGTTTTAAGAGATTCTGATTTTTGCAAATTTCCAGCTATAAAATGAGCTGGGATTCTTACACAAACACAAATACACACATAATTTTTAGTTGGAGACATGGTAAATTTTTATTTCAATAACAGAAATTTTATTAGAAACTTATGAGAAATATAGTAAATTAAATTTATATTTTAGAAAAGATGAAAGATCTTAAATTATAAACACTCACAGAAGATCTTTTTAACATTATTGAAGTCCAATTAATTTGAAATTTTATAAATTTTGAATATATTTCTTTAGTTTTAGATGAGTCATGTGAATTGAGAAAAAATACAATTACCAATTTGTGTTTTTTTGTATCACATGATTTTTAAATTTATGAAGAAACAGGTTTTGTGGACTAAAAAATCAAACTAATGACAGATTTTATTTTAATCTTCTACATTTCTCAAAGAATAACTTCAATCTGATATATAAAATCATCTGTTTTTGTCCTGATGGCATATGTTCCAGTTATGGTGAATCCAGTATCCAGACTTATTGGGACTTTAAAACAAGTGGCTGACATTTTGATATTTTTCTCATTTCTGTTTTACACATGGACAGTCTGTCTGGAGTGCCTGGGAGTCTCCCCCATCAGTGAAGATGGTGACAGGGTTAGGTTCTTACACTGAGCATGTAGAAAGGTAGAAATATCAATGGATAGGACCCAAGCACACAAAAAGCTAGATAATTGGATAGGAAAAGTCCTCCCTTCCACAACTTCCAGTACCAGATTGGGGGTGGGACCAGGGAAAGGCAAGCATACTCGCCACAGAAGTCACACTGCTGCAGGTGGGAGGTGCCGGATCACGTAGGACTGTCCATCTAGCCTGGGAAAAGAACGGATTGGTTGGGAGGTGGACCCACCTGAAGCACCAGAAAGTTTGTGAGGTTTATTGGTCATTTTGAGAAAGTACCTTGCCAGTCCCACTCCTAAATTTATATAATCCTGTAACAAAATCTCACTCTCTGGCTTACAGCACTTTCTGTCTGTGGCCTGCGCTCACACATGTACTCATCTATTCTCTCCATGGGCTATGTGGCCTCAGTAGCCATGTGGCTCGTGGACTTCAGGAGGAAGTCTGGCTTGCTGTCTTGCCCACATGGTTATTCATTAGCTGGTGCATTCACATGCTCTCCTGGGGGCACATGATCTTGTGGCCTTGGCGGCCTCAGGGCCCACAGCCACACAGGCTCCACACACAGGCTCCAGGAGGGAGCCTGAAGTGAACAGTGGTCAGGAACATGCTATGCTACCTGGGTGGGGACTATGATCATCTGGCAGCCAGCTGTGGCTCCCAAAAACTGTACCTTATTTTGGAGCAGCAACTTTGGACACTATCTTTTGTCTTGGTTTTGTTGAGGAGATGGGATTTGAGACAAGAGTCTGCCATACTCTTAGATAAGGAAGCATCTGAAAGAAACCTCTCTCCTTTTGCTCCAGCATCTACCTCATGAGTTTGGCTTTTGTGGCAACAGGCAACTGAAGCTCTTTTTTCTTTTTTCTTTTTTTTTGGCTTTGGTTACAGCTTCATTCCATGGCATGAAACATCTTTGATATTCTTGTTTTGTTTTCTGAAGTGACATCAGTGACAACATGGAAAATCTTTTGGCATATTAAGGTAAATACCATGAATTATTTCATGTTTATAAAACTAGCAAAATGGAAGGAAAAAATTATAATTGTGTATTATTTGCCAATGCTCAATAATTGAGTTATACAAGCATTCGATGACTTATGTACTGTTAACCCAATTCAGGGTTTTTTTTTAAGTTTTTTTTGAAACATAAGGAATGCTTGCAAATATTCAATAGTCAAAGAGTCTGTATGATTTACATTTTCTTGATTAATATCAGACATAATTAGAATGTGTTAAATTTAAATCTTCATGAAAATACAATTTTTATAGGTTACTTAGCGGGACGCAGATGCAAAACTTGTGATGAAATTGAGCTTTTTTATCATATTTGTCAATAGTAATTTTACTTAGTTTGTGGCATGATTCCATATTCAGGTTTTAATTTTGCTAGACAGCGTTATTTAAATGGAGGGCTAAAACCTGAAGTAAAAATGAGAAGCTTTTTGATATTGAACAATATAGAATCATTACTTAACTTATAAAATGCTTATTTAAATTTGATGTTTATAATATTAAGATTACACAAGTGATAGTGAACTCAATAGTTTAAAAAAGAGACTTTGCTGTTGGGCAATGGACGAACAGCACAGTGTACAGACCATGTTCTATTGAGTTCTACCCTTGAAACCTGTGTGGCTTTGTGAATGAATGTTGCCCCGATAAATTCAATTAAAAATACATTATTTTGAAACAGTTATTCATCTTCTCCAAAGTCAAAATGACTCTTTGTAATAAATGGAACAAATTGGTATGAATATAAATATTAAGGGAAAATGTTTTTGTTAGCTGATTCAGTGATTGAGCTATCCTTAATTGTTAGGAAAACTTGTGCATATAAATCTAATTTTTCAACTTTAAATTTTTTTAAACTAAATACAGAAAAGCATTTGTTATTAAAATATTAACATCTGAATTGAGCCACGGTAAGAGTATAAAATGCACAGTAAATTTTGAAAGCTTACTATGAGTAAACAGATCTAGTCTAATTTTTTTACAGTTGAAAATGTAATTTAATATAGATTGAATGTTGCAATAATATTTCAATCTATTGCTTAAAATACATTTTTAAAATTTAATTCTACCTATTTCTTTTTATGTTTTTATTGTAGTATTAGATATTTTAAAATAACATATATGACTCACATTATATTTCTATCGGACCTCAATTGTGTGAAGTTTATGGCTATCTAAAACAGCTCAATCTCTAATATCTTGTTTTTCACCTTCTCCCATAAGAACATATGCTCAATTATAATCTTTCACCTTTTTACTTCGCTTCATCACTGCTCTAGGACCTTCCTGAGCACTTGAATGAAATGCTCCCAGAACTGTCATGGACACAGAATGGGTCTTCATTCTCCTTAATCAGTATGTGCATAGAATGGTTTGTTAATAACATTATACTCTCAAAATCCAAAAGTTATACGTCTCCCCTTCCCTTCCCTGCTCTTCCCTTTTCTTTCTTCCTCTTTCCTCTGCTCCATTCCCCTTCCTTCCTTCCTGCTCTTCTTTCCTCTCCTCTCTCCTATCCTCTCATCTTTTCTTCTCATCCCACCTCCTACCACACACATTCTGATTATCTTGCCTGAAAAATCTTCAGTGCCATTTGAACCTATCTGCACACCTGCAACACATTATACAAAAACCATAGATGACAACTTTGTTCTTAAAACATTTTTGGGGAAGTTGAAAGCCTTTTTGTTTGCAATGACTACTTTGCACCATATCTTTTTTGTACACATATACAAGACCCTATATCATCACTTTCAAATTATACATCTTTATATTCACACTTATACAAAAGACTTCACCAGATTGGTACCCATTCTTTTTCCCTTAACCAATAATAAAATCATACCAATTTTTCTACCCAAGTTCAAAATGCATGCTTCACTTTTGCTTTAGAGCTCACATTCTCTACCCTATTCAATAAGGTCACTCCTTTGGGTATCTCCTGAGTTTTGGGAATCACAAAACCTTTTTCCCTCTTACTTGAAAGACATATTGACAAATTTCACTTGTCTTTTCACAACTCTTAAACCTCAACACACTATATATTTAATATTCTTATGTTTTATTGTTTATGATATTACAGTTTTTCCAATTTTCCCCCTTTGCACCCCTCTGTCCAGCCCTCCCCTGACTCCTATTAGCAGTCCCCATACCTTTGCCCATGTCTGGGGGCCTTCATATGTGGTCTTTGACTAATCTCTCTGACTTCTCTCAAACAGTCTCCACCTCTCTCCTCCTCTCCATCAGCTGCCAGTCTGTTCCATGATTCTATACCTCAGGTACTATTTTGCTCATTAGTTTATTTTGTTCATAGAAGTCATTGATATTTCACTTTCTTAAGCTACCACTGTCCTTCCTATAATGAATTTATGGGCACATTTTTATTATCCTAACTAACTCTCCTTCCTTGGTTCTTTGATATCACACTCTACTGGTTTTTTCTTATCTTTCATGACAATTAAAAGTCCTCTGTGTGTGTGTATTTTTTTGTCTTTTCTTCCTCTCCACAACTCTAAATATTGGACTATTTGTGGTTTAGACTTGAGAACATCTTTTTAACCCTCCCTCCCTAAAAGGTATTATTTTTCTTGCATTTTACATCACCTCCATTTTGAAAATTCTGAATTTTTTCTCCAGTTCAAATACTTGATTTGAGTTCACATTTAAATTCACACATATACACACATCCAGGCAATGAAATTCAATGTTTAATATTAATTTACATGTGACTTAGTCCAGGAACCTAAAAGCCTATTGACCATACTTGCAAAATGTAGCTCAAATCTTTCCGTTTACCTGAAAATTAATGGTTTGCATCCAAATGCAAGCCTTTATCATTTCTTAACTAGATTACTGTTTTATTTCCTTAGGATCAAGGGTGGGAGTGGGGAAGACTGGGGTGGGAGGAGTGGTGGGGGTAAAGTGGAGACAACTGTACTTGAACAACAATAAAAAAATAAGTTTAAAAAAAAATCTGATTCCTCACTGTCCCTATTCTAGTCCTTTCTCAAACCATCTGTTGGACTGAACTTAAAGAAACAAATAAAAAAACAAATATATATCTTCAGTAAATTCCTTTTACACTTTGGTAAAAAAATAAAATGAAACAAAATGAAATGTGCTCAAAAGACCCAGTATAAAAAAATGTTTTCTAGCACAAAACCTTTATTTCAGCATAATCCACTTTTTGACTTGTCCAATATGTCAAAAAAAAAAAAACACTTTAAGTAGGTTTTACCTAATTTTGACAAAATTATCTGAAACTGTGTTGAATCAGCCCCCTGCATTTATTTAACTATTGTCTATTAAATAATAAGAAAAACATAATATATTAAGGATGTCTCTAAAAACAGTTGTTAAAAATTGTACAATAGCTAGTGATGACATGTGAAATTTCATTAATGAAGCAGAAAAACTAAACACATTTTATGGGATCCCTTGTACTTTATCTGTAAATATATTTGCAAAAATGTTATTCTAATCAAATTAGTTTTCAATTAATATTTCCCCCCAGTATAAGTATCAAAATATTTAGAGTTTAAAAGAGTAGTTAAATATATAAACAAAACTTAGTATTAAAAGCCATATAAAAATGAAAGCCAGACCTGAATGTGGAACGGTATTAGCATTTTTTATGAAGTGTCATGTAAATACAAATATATCTTCCAATGTTACAATATGTCAGATTACTTGAATGTTAGCCATTTTTTGTTGGATATCATTGAAGAGAACCTACTTCAACATTTTTGTTCTCTAATAAATCATAAATAATCTCACATGGTTTAAGCAGATGATTGTTTAATATTCCTCCTATATGTTTAAGACAAATCTCTAACTCACATTTCATTTTCAGAATGCAAATTATAAGGAGCAGGGCATATAATAAGTGCTCAATAAATAGTTTCTGAATAATGTACGGATCACCCATGATTCCTTCAACTTACCATCTATGATATGTGGCCAAAAACAGCACAGTCTCTCATATTTGCGAATCAACCATACTAAATAATATCGGAAACCTTATTAATAAATTATAAATAACAAAATAACAAGGACACAATAACAGTTATAATTATCCTAACTGTGTTTGGTAGTATTTTATGGCTCCTAATACTTATGTGTCTTCATCCATAACAATAATTTTACTGAGTAGAAGGAACAAGTCTAAGTGACAAGGGACAGAGTTATTCATTAAATATATTATTCATAAAAATACCATAGTAAAATAATATGTTGGTGACATATTTAAAATAATACATTTTATATAATCAAATTTTAAAGTTATGAACAAAATAATAAAAAACTGTTCTACTGAAAGAGAAAAAAATATGTAGACATCTTTGGTGTTATTTTGCATTAGGAGGAAGCTTGATATAGAAGACTTTAAAGATCTTTTCTAAATATACCATTATAATATACATTATATATCCTATGTATTATGTTAAATTATATACAGTGTGTCTAGAAAGTATAAAGCTAGGTACTATGAAAAATAGATATTGAAGAAGATAAAAGACAAGAAACATTATACACAGGATGATAATGTCTCAGTTCCCTTCAAAGTAGGCACCTTGGGACCTCACACAATTCTCCCAATCGCCATCAGCTGCCCTATCATGTTTTCCTGAATTTCATTATGAAATCTGAAATCTCTTCCCTTTAAGGGTGATTTTAGTTTGGGGATAAGCCAGAAGTCACAGGGCACCAAATCTGGGCTGTACTGGGGATGAGTCACCTAGGTGATTTGATGTTTCGCCAAACACTCTGCGTGAGATGTGATGCATGAGGGGGTGTGTGTTGTGATGAAGCTGCTTATCATCAGTTGCCCATATCTGTGGCCTTTTGAATCATGCAAATAGTTTCCACAGAAGAAAGTTCACGCTTTATGCAAAACTTGATGCAGATTTGTTTTTCTACTTGCTCATTTTAAATGTGATGATCACACAGTACACATGCTCACTCAATGGCATCTACCACTCCCACTGACTAGTACAGTGAAGTCCTCATTGTTCACACATCTGCATTCCAGTCCACTCTCTTTTGCTGCAGATTACATCAGTGTCACACAAACTCTCTTTGTTATATTAACAATGGTTGGAATTTTTCTGGGTAGACCTCATATACTATTACATTATGTCATTTGTGTTTTCAACAATAAATATTAGGGGACTATAAGTTATCATATATAAAAATAAAAACTAATCATGAGTTTTATAATATTTATAGTAAAATTTCATTGAAATCATTTTGAAGAAAACAAAACATGCTTTAAATCATCATATATAAATTTAAAGTCATAATATCTTTTTCTGTTTTTTTTAATATTTTGATGACAAATAGCTTATAATAAATTACTTGGACAGATTCTTTTACTATTAAAGTAAAAACTCTTTAATAGTAAAAATGAATTGCAATTCATATAATTATTCTGCTTTCTTGACAAACCTGCACTAAACTGCATATTATATAATATAAATTTCTGCTACATCAATTCAGTAGCAAATCAAAGTATCCAATCTTTTCTCTGCAATTCTTTATGTTTACTATTTTCTTATTTACAATGATATAATTTCTGTAGAATACTGAAAACTATCAATACGTTATAATTTGGGGGCAAGATTTAATCTTCAATGCATTTTTATTTTATACTATTTTCAAGTGCTCATTTCCTACAAATTATTCCCCATCATACTTAAACTCTATGTAATAAAGAAAATATTCCATGAAATAATTGGTATAGGAAACATGTACATAATATGACAGATTATGATAATAACAAGAAAAGGTTTTTTTGGTGGCCTTTCATACAGCATTCCTCTTATAGACAGTTTATAAAAATGCTACTCTCCCACTTGTCTACTTCAATATCCTACATTTTGTGTCATCTGCTTTGCCTGAGTGATGATAAATTTTATCTCAGTTCACTGGGTAAAATTTCCTTAAAAATTGATATGATCACTCACATTGTAGGCCTGCATCATGGAACTTAAGGATGGCCATTGAAATCAATTCAAAGTTAAAAGCAAGATACATATTTAATAACAACTACAAAGTGAAAAATTACAATTTTCTGGATTTTTAATATGATGAATAAATTAAAGGAGCAGTAAGAGAGAACTTCTGAGCTCTACTTTTTAACGTGAGATGCTGATGGATCCTGTGTGAAAGCACGTAACTGTTCTTTTTGACTGGAACTGTCCTCTTCCAGTTATTCACCAAAATGACTAACACGGAGTGAAAGAGGAGAGGCACCCACTCCATGTTCCCTAAGTCTTTTAGAAAACATGGAGTTCTTCCTCTGGCCACACACATGCAAATCTACAGGAAAGGTTATATTATAGACATCAAGGGAATAGACACTGTTTAAAAAGGAATGCCCCACAAATGTTCCCAAGGCAAAATGGAGTCTACAATGTCACCCAGCTTGTGGTGGGCAATATTGTAAACAAACAGGTTAAGGGCAAGATTCTTGCCAAGAGAATTAATGTATGTATTGAGTATATTAATCACTCTAAGAACCAAGACAGCTTTCTGAAATGTGTGAAGGAAATGATCAGAAAAATAAGGAAGCCAAAGAGAAAGGTACCTGGGTTCACCTGAAGTGTCAGCCTGATCCACCCAGAGCAGCACACTGTGTGAGAACCAACAGAAAGGAGACTGAGCTGTTGGAATCTACTGCCTCGAATTCATAGCATGATAAGTGTGGGAAAAAGAAAGGCTTGTACTGACAAAATATAAAGCAGATAACTTATAAGAAATTTAAGGGATAGCATTTACTGTGAGATATAAAATATTATTTTAAATGAAAGTGTAAATGTTGGCTTTTTAATATCAGTAGGGAGATCTATTGGAGAAACAGTCTTCACAAAAGAGCAAAATAAGGCAATAACGTCAACCTAAAATAATTTTCTAGTGTAAATATAAATATCATCACTTATCAGCTATATGAAAAAAACTGAAAGCACAAAATATAAAAATCAAGATAAAATAGAAACTTATTAGAAGGCAACCAAGGAGAAGAAAAAAATATATATCCTTTAAATTTTTTAAATTTATTTTTAGAGAGAGGGGAAGGGAAGGCAAAGAGGGAGAGAAAGCTCGATGTGCAAGAGTTACATTGATCCGTTGCCTCTTGCACGCCCCCAAGTGGGGACCTGGCCCACAACCCAGGCATGTGCCCCGACTGGGAATTGAACCAGCAACGTTTTGGTTCTCAGGCTGGCACCCAATCCACTGAGCCACACCAGCCAGGGAAAGAATAAAATACCTTATGCAGATGAATTTTGAAAGTAATTATATATAAGCAAAAAAGAAGAAGGAAGAGGTGGAGGATGGGGAATGAAGAAGAGGAAAGTGAAACATAAACATTTATTAGAAATAAAAATTATGACTTCTACAATAATGAATTCTATGGAAGCACTAGAATGTAAAGTTAAATTGATTTCTGAGAGGATAGAACACATTGCCAGGTATTTGAAAGAAAACATGATATAGATAATAGAAAAACTGGAGAAGGGACGATATTCAAATAGACATTTGAAAAGAACTAAAAATTAATACAAAAACAAAAATGAAAAATGGTATGAGTAGGAAGGAAATTATCATAGAGACAGAGAAAATAAAGGTAAAGTAAATATAAGGTGAAGGTAAATACCAAACTAGATATTTCATATGAATTATCATTTGGAGAAAAAAAAAAGAAAGGAAAAAAAAACACGAAAGAGAATCTACAAGGGGAGGAGAATCTGTTTGGTATCAACCTATTGATGAGAACTCCTCCATGCTAGAGAAGACAATTGAAAAATGTTCACAGTATATAAACAAAATTGTTTTTAACTTAGACATTATTATTCTGACAAATTAAGTGAGTAAACCAATGACAATTTCAGATATGAATTTACTAGAAAAGGTTAAATCCATCTTTACTGAGTTAATTTTGAAATGTAGTATAAGAAAAAAAGTTGGTTCTTTCAAGGAAGAGTGGGGATTGAAAAGACACTATGAGTGGACTTAAAAGAGGACAGTTTAAATTGTGCACTGGAGTTACTAAGCCAGCATTATCTTTTGAGAAAAACTTTCTGGGATAATATGTAGGCAAATTATTATTATTTGACAGAAAAGGGACGATGATGCACAGAAAAATTATCAATTGTTTTATAATCTATGTGATTAAAATATAAACTTAGTTCAAATATTATATAGACATCATTATTAATAGAGAAGAGAATAGCGTCCACTAGGTATTGGCACTGTCTGTGTTCTCATAAATAGCACAGGACTCATATCGACACTGCTATGATAAATAATACATTATCAATACAATCTAGAGACTCTTATTTTATTTATTTATTTATTTTATTGTTGTTCAATTACAGTTGTCTGCCTTTTCTCCCCACCCCTCCCCCCACCCCATCCAAACCCACCTCCCTCCCCAGCTTCCACCCTCCCCCTTGGTTTTGTCCATGTGTCCTTTATAGTAGTTCCTGAAAACCCTTCTCCCCACTGTTCCCTCCCCCTCCACTCTGGCTATTGTTAGATTGTTCTTAACTTCAATGACTCTGGTTATATTTTGTTTGCTTTTTTCTTTTGTTGATTAGGTTCCAGTTAAAGGTGAGATCATATGGTATTTGTCCCTCACCTCCTGGCTTATTTCACTTACCATAATGCTCTCCACAGTTCCATCCATGCTGTTGCAAAGGGTAGGAACTCCTTCTTTCTTTCTGCTGCGTAGAATTCCATTGTGTAAATATACCATAGTTTTTGGATCCACTCATTTACTGATGGGCATTTAGGTTGCTTCCAGTACTTGACTACTGTAAACTGTGCTGCTATGAATATTGGGGTGCATAGGTTCTTTTGGATTGGTGTTTCAGGGCTCTCAGGGTATAATTGCAGCAGCAGAATTGCTGGGTCAAAAGGCAGTTCCATTTGTGAGACTTTTATTTTTATTTCAGCACTGAGGATCCACCAGTATAGACAGTATAAATAAATACTTGAATAAGATTGCAGTATAAAATAAGTGAAATAAGTCAGGCAAATACAATATATAATTTTTACATATGTGTGGAATCTAAAAGAAGTAAATAAACAAATCAGAAACAAACTCATAGATACAGAGAACAAATTGATGGTTGCCAGTGGAATAAAGGTTGGGGGACGAGGTGAAAAAGGTGAATCGATGAAGAAGTACAAATTGACAGTTATAAAAACAGCCATAGGGATGTAAATAAAGTACAGCAAAGGGGATACACTCAATATTATTGTACTGGAAAAATGATGTATAGTGTCATGAGTACTAGATTTATAACTTCACAAGTTATATAAATGTCTAACCACTATGTTGTTATGAAACTAATATAATATTGCATGTGAAGTGTAATTACAAAGTGTAAAGAAAAGAGACAAAAAATAAGATTATAGTGCAAAATGTAACTTAAATTGATAGATGACAAGTTTGGGGATGTGGAACTAAGGGAGCCATGTAGGTTGAAAGGGCAGACCATTAATATTTTCCTTTCATGTAATTCATAGATAATTTGAAATGTTGATATAACTGTAAATGGTGGCTAATAACATTTTAAGATTGAAATGTATTCAGTAGGATATATTTTTAAAATGTTATTTGCTTTAAAATATTGAAACAGGCAGGGAAGAAACAAAGGAGAGAATAGCATAAGAGCATTGAATGCCTATTTTTCTTGGGAATAATAGACATGATGTAAAGTTGATAGATAATACATTGAAATATAAACATGATTTAAAGTTGTATCAGGCTTGACTGCTCCAAGTAAAAACCTGGTAAAACTATACCTTACTTTATTCATCCTGTGTTTGTTATATGTTACAGAATCATTCTTGTCAAGAATTATAGTAAGGGGTTTAAAACAAAATAATATACTCTAATTTTAAATTTAAACTATATACTTTTCTTCTTACATGCAATTCTCAATTTTTAAAGTGTTTATTGCCTTGCATTTTTGAGATGAGCTGTGAGTGCTCTTTCCTCTTGGGCACTAAGAGCATACCTTCATTTCTGGTAACAATGAACAATGGGAACTGCACTGGAGGGCCTGGGTATTTCACACTTCTGAAATCAAGAGCTTGATCCATACTTCCCATGAACTTGGAGGTTTACCAAACATATTTAGTTAACCTTCTGGTTTTCATGTTCAACTAGTGTTTATTTTATGAAGAGGACATATTATCGTGTCCTTTTTTTTCAGAGTCACCATCTGTTTCTCCTCTCTCCCAAATGCCACTTGCTCTTCTGCCAGGAAGAGACACTTCCACCCTTCTCTGAGGCATTTTCTCACAAAGCAATCCTGAAACTCCCTTTCCTATGGCATTTCCTTTCATACCATTGGCATGGATATGCTTTCAAATTGGAGTCCCGGAATGGAAGGGATCAACTGGAAAAAGAGCATCATTCCCACTGGACTAAGGAATAGGGAAGAAAAAAATGGATGAGAGAAATATTGAAGCTGATATGATTATCCTCCAGGGCCACAATCTTCCTAAATAAAGTGGAAGTGAGAGAAGAAGGCTTTAGGAGTCAATGATTTAATGGCTACAGACTTCCTTAAGAATTCAGAGAGAAAATTGCTAATCAGCCAATCCAGCTGGGTTTAGCCATAAGAAATTTATAATTAAGGGGGTCTACTGTGAAGGGATTAAATAAAATGGTGGTAGGTATTTTAAAAAATAGGGTTCAGACTATTAATGGAGTGTTTCAATTTCCGTAATGATAACATATAGTTGATCTGGAAGATAATATTTAAAACCTCTGAAAATTTAAGAGTAAGTAATATACAAGATAGCAGGGAGAATACAAATAAAACATAAAAGTAGATCTAAGGTAATTTTGCTCACTGATTTCATTACAGCCATTACACACACACACACACACACACACATATATATATATACATATACATACACACATTTTTAAATTTATTTGTGAAGATTTTTAAAATAGTAGTCTCTGACTGAATATTTTTAGGTTTGAGCAATCAAATCATACCATGATATGGTTTTGACAGAACAAGTCTACTAAGGGTGATTACAATTTCAAATAAAGAGATACGAAACGCGGAGCAGTGAAAGCACACCCTATAAATGCACCTAGCTCCCATTTTACATTCGGCTCTAACAGGATGGCTTATTTACGATTTGAAAATCTACCGAAAATACGACTGTCAAATCTGAGGAAAAGATATGCCACACTTACCCACACCAGCACTAAATGGATAGTTATAAAAGTGACATTAGAGTCGTATTATCATCACACATGGTTACATATTCCCTGCATTTTCCTAGTAGGTTAGAGTTAAAATAAGTTTATTCACAAATGACACCATGTTTGAAATACATATCTAGTTAAGTAATTTTTACCAAATCTCTTCATCATTGCTTTTCAACAGCAGGCACAGTTTTACATTTCCTTTTAATCCTCTCCATTTATACAAACATGGAAATAAAACACATTTCACTAAGAGTGACTTTAATGCACTTTTGACATAAGAAGCTCCAGGGGCGGCCTGTTTATACTTTCATGTTCTAAAGGGGAATCGCTAAGTATCAGGAAAGATCAACTGAGGTGTCTGGGATATCCGGTTTGGCGGATGTGCTTTCTTACACCGGATAATTATGTTGTTTGACATATCATAATGAATTAATCAGTGTATTTGAAAGTCAAAGGTCATGCTAGAATAAGAATGGACACATGAAAAATAGTAAGTAGCTATCACACATATGTCCATATGCATACATACATACCAAATTAACCTAACATGTGCCAAGAAGATTTCTTCACATCTGAACTTTATTTTATGTGTGAGAATTATAATAAAACTAATTTGAATGCCTCAGAACCAATAACATGCTGGAGAATTTTTTAAACTAGCTCTTCAAAAAATTAAGACACATATGATTATTATTTTTTTCTTTTAGAAACAATGTGCAGCACACAATTACCATTTGTCCCTCATAGAATACTTTGATTATTTTTTTTTCTAAATGCTTGCATCCTTAGTCAAATTATGGTTGTAATTTATTGTGGGTCAAGGTCCCCAGTGGGGGCCAAGTGAGAGGCAACCACACATTGATGTTTCTCTCCCTCCCTTTCTCCCTCTCTTTCTCCCTCCCTTCCCTTCTCTCTGGAAATAAATACATAAAATATTTAAAATATATTATGGTTGCAACTTATGAATGAATATAGGAGATACTTCCAACATAAATATTGGTCCATATTTAACCCTGAAGAGTAGATAAAAATGAAACAATGAAGATGCTCATTTGACTCCACTTATTTTTCAATAATATGAGCCACTTCTCTTTTCAATCTCTAATAATTTCCCAAAACTTTTGGATTGGTGTTTCAGGGTTCTTAGGGTATAATCCCAGCAGCAGAATTCCTATGCACTCCAATGTTCATAGCAGCACAGTTTACAATAGCCAAGTACTGGAAGCAACCTAAGTGCCCATCAGCAAATGAGTGGATCAAAAAACTATGGTACATTTACACAATGTTATTCTACGCAGCAGAGAGAAAGAAGGAGCTTATACCCTTTGCAACAGCATGGATGGAACTGGAGAGCATTATGCTAAGTGAAGTAAGCCAGGCGGGGAGGGAAAATACTATATAATCTCACCTTTAACTGGAACACAATCAACAAAAGAAAAAAGCAAACAAAATATAACCAGAGACATTGAAGTTAATAACAATGTAACAATAGCCAGAGGGGAGCAGGGAGGGGAAAGTGGGGAGAGGGGATTACAGGAGCTACTATAAAGTACACATGAACAAAACCAAGGGGGAGGGTAGAGGTGGGGGAGGGAGGTGGGTTCAGCTGGTGGGGGGGAGGGATGGGGAGAAAAGGCAGACAACTGTAATTGAATAACAATATATATTTTTTAATTTCCCAAAACTTGAAGGACAGTTTCTCAATTTTTTTTGTTATTCGCATTGCAACACTACAGATATGACACCTTGACTTCAGTCCAATGGGACTCTTAATAAACCTCTGACCCACAGAACTGTAAAATAAAAAAAAAAAAATAGTGACTTAAACTACTAAATTTGTTAGAGGAGCAATAGAAAAGTATCTCAGTTATGGAGAATTTTAGCCCCAATATTATTTAAATGTTTTGAAGTAATAAGTGCAACTAATAAGTAATGTCTAGGTATTTTACAATGTGTTTGCTGACCATTTGTTCTTTTGCCTCACTTCTTGCCTCTGTTTACATTTTCTTATTGGTAAACTTTTTAACACATTTTTCTTGAAGTCTGCTGGTTGTAAGCTACCCGATAAACTGTTGCACACTTTCCCTCAGCCTACAATTTTGCTGATTTTCCTTTGGCAATTTGAAGCTATTATTTTGTTGTCTGCCTATATCTACTTTATATGTTTACTAATCTATTGTCAATGTAAGAGTTGTTTACATTTAGATAATCTATATTTTCTCCCTAAAAGCTTTCAAAATTTTTTTCTTTGATGGCTTGCAGTTTGAATAGATAAACCTATGTTTGTATTTAATGTTATGTTCCTTGTTTTCACTTAGTGTGCACTTTCCGGAAAACTGCTCATGGTTATAATACAGGAAAAACTCAGCTACTCTCTACTTAAATATCAGGTGTCTCTCATTCCCTGTATTCTTCTCTTTTAAAATATGTCTTGCATGTTGAAGTTATATTGAAGTCCCTCAGATATATTCTCCCTATCACATATGATACTTTCATATTTTTATCTCTTTATTGTTCACGATGTACAGCCAACCTTTTAGTCTTTCTTTGAGAGTTTGACATATTTTAAGTGACAGTAATGTTCACTCATGGTCTTTTGAGTTATTACTTCTTTATACAAACTGCTTTTGTTTTATTTTATCCTAATTATACTTTATTGTAGCCTAATTGTATTTTGGCCTAATTTTATTTCATTTTAGCCTAATTGTACTATATCATGCTTTTGTTCTTTAAAAGATATAAGGACTGCTATTTTTAGGGATGTTTTGTTTGTTTGTTTTTAGTTTTTTCAGTAAATTCCATACTGTTTTCCACAGTGGCTGCACCAGTCTGCATTCTCACCAACAGTGCACTAGGGTTCCCTTTTCTCTACAACCTCTGTGACTCTTGTTGTTTGTTGATTTGCTAATGATGGCCATTCTGACAGGTGTGAAGTGTTATCTCATTGTGGTATTAATTCATCTCTCTGATGGCTAGTGATGTAGAACATCTTTTCATCTGTCTATGGACCATCTGCATATCCTCCTTGGTGATGTGTCTGTTCATGTCCTTTGTCCATTTTTTATTGGATTGTTTGTCTTCCTGGTGTTGAGTCATATGAGTTCTTTATACCTTTTGGAGATCAAACCCTTGTCCAATGTATCATTGGCAAATATGTTCTCTGATACAGTTGGTTTCCTTTTCATTTTGATGATGGTTTCTTTAGCTGTGCAGAAACTTTTTAATTTGATATAGTCCCATTTGTTTATTTTTTGCCTTTATTTCTGTTGCCCTAGGAGATGTATTGGCAAAAATATTGCTACATGGGATATCTGAAATTTTACTGCCTATGTTTTTGACTCTAGGACTTTTGTGGTGTCACAACTTATATTTAAGTCTTTTATCAATTTTGAGTTTATTCTGGTGTATGGTGTAACTGCCTTTTGATGTAGCAATTCCACTGCTGGGAATATACCCCAAGAATCCCGAATCGCCAATTTAAAAGAACTTATGCACCCCTACACTCATAGCAGCGTTATTTACAATAGCCACTGCTGGAAACAGCCTAAGTGCTCATCAGTAAATGAGTGGATCAAAAAAGTGTGATACTTTTATACAGTGGAATACTATGCAGCAGAAAGAAAAAAGGAACTACTGCATTTTGCAACAGTGTGGATGGAACTGGAGAATATGATGCTTAGTGAAATAAGCAGTCAGTGAAAGACAAATGCCATATGATCTCAATTATAAGAAAAATCCAGTGAACAAAAATTAATGAACAAAATAGAACCACAGGCATGGAAATATGGTACAGACTGACAGTGACCAAAGGGGAGGGTAGAGGAGGATAATGGTGGAAATCAGGGGGAGGGATTAGTCATAGAACATGTATGAATGACCTGTGGATATTTACAACAGTGTGGGAATTTACTGTGGGAGCAGGTGTTGAGACAGGCAGAGGAAGGCCAAGGGGGCAAAACTGGGACAGCTGTAATAGAATAACTATAAAAAAAGAACATAAGCCTTTGACAGTGATATAAGTGAGATAATATTTATAGTTAGATCAAAAATTTAGTTATACATTTAGTTTAAATAAAAACCAATTGTTACACACACACACACACACACCCAAAGAACTGCTATTGTCTGAGATCCCTAAACATATTTTAATTTTAATCTTCAAATTATCTTGTTATTTTTTTCAATTAAAAGGAATATTTACCTAAATAGATGCTTACTCAGGGTATTGGCTACGTGTTTTGTCTTCACTTATGAAATTGTGTGGTTAGGTGATTGTATTAGTCAGGGTTCTCCACAGAAACAAAAGATTGGATAGATAGATAGACAGATAGATAATGAAGAATTGGCTCATGTGATTATGGAGCTAAGAAATCCCATGACCTGCTGTGTACAAGCTGGAGACCATGAAAAGCTGGTGGTATAATTCATTCCAAGTCTGAAATCCTGAGAACCAGAGGAACTCATTGTTTAAATCCTAGTTCAGGTGCAAAAGAAGACAGTTAGATGTACCAGTTCAAGCAGTGAGGCAGAAAAAAAAACAGGTACATCCCTTATTCCTTCGCAGTTGTTTTACTCAGGCTCTCAACAGATTGGATGATGCGCGCCCACTATGGAGAGAACAATCTACTTTACTGACTCCGCTGATTCAAATGCTAATTTCATCCAGAAAACACCTTCACAGATATCCCTTTACGTTTGTTTTAATCTAGGCATCCTGTTTTCAGCCAGGTTAACAGAAACTTTTTATCACAGTGATTAGATGATTAATTGTTTCCTTCTTAATAAGCTTGTTCATCCTATAGGCCAAAGACTTAGCATATCTCACTAACCCTGAACAGTAATAATATTTTAGGTAACAAATAAATATCTTATTTGATCCACTATTATTCCAAGTCTCCCTAAGTTGTATCTAAATAAGGCATATGTCTATATTCAAATTGACATACCAATTATATTCATATTTTATTTGTTTTAATTACTAACTTTCAGTAGTCACTCTATGAGTTATATTGGGAAATTGATACAATAAGAGTTGGGACAATAAGAGGTCTTGCTTGGAAAACAATATTTGAATTTAGGATAAGAAATAAATTTTATTATTTCAGAGAGAGAGTGCATAAAGTTTATAAGACTATTGAATTGAACATATAAAGGTCACCATGTTAAAAGGAAAGATAAGCTACACATACTTTCATTGATAAGGCTATGATAAAAGAAAAGAACAAGAAGAACAACAAAAGAAAGAAGTGGGAAGGAGAAAGAAAAATGCCAATCCTGAAACAACAAGCAAGGAAGTGTCATGGGAACTTTGTTATATGATAACGTATGATAGGTATTTTCCTAGAAGTCCAAGCGTGGACTCACCAAATAGAATGCATTTCAAATAAGAAGGTTATTTTGATTTGTAGTAAGGAAAATATCTGGATATAGCAGGGAAGAAATACAAGACAGCCTTTCAAATACTGGCCTTAGTATATGTACACCAAGCTTCTGAAATTGAGAGAATTACAGAGTATTAAGGGGAAAGAATCAGTAGTTATAAAGTCAAAGAGGTAAAAGTGACATTCCTGGAAATATGAAATAATGGCTGAAATAGTAATTGGGGATTTTAAGTCCATAGACATCACCATTGCAAATATCACTTATCATAGTTTTTATCTAAAAAGTGTCATTCAAAATATGGATTACTGGTTGCTAGAAACCAAATTTTACTATATATTAACTGCCTTTTACTTATTATGGTTCTTCTTTTCCATTTCTCTGTCTTTCTCCTCCTTTCCATAATACCTTCCTTTTCCTCCAACTTCCTCCTCCTCCCCTTTCTCTTTTTTTTGAGGGGTGGGTATTGTTTGTGTTATTCTTTTTACTTGAAATCACAACTTATTTACTCTTTCCCACTGATGTCATTTTAATTATTTTACATTATGTCTACATCTTTAACTTGCGGATGGTAAAGTGATACATAAATTCCATGTACTGTAATAGATCATTTAATTTTATAAAGAAACAGTAAAACTAATTGGAAGCAGCATATCTTAGTGAAACAACATGAGCTTTGAGTCATATTTATTTCCGGACACTGTATTATTGGCCTGGTAACCTAACCTTTCAAACTTCAGTGGACAAAATTTGTAAAGAGAAGATGCTCTGCAGCCTGGTGGATGACTGATGATATGCATGTAGAGCATATATAACATTCTGCCTATGCTTACTAGATAGGTCTTAGCTAAAAATAATTTTACCCTTTAATAGTACATATGCATAATGCATACCATACTAATTCCAAAGTATTACTAAACAACAAAAGCAAAAATTATTTTAAAATACAACTAAGCAGTGTATAAAGCATGTTATTCTTGTAAAGAGCTGAACATTTATTCTTAAAACCAAATTTTTAAATAAATAAATTATTTTAGACTTTCAGTATGTTCACTGTACACTCAATAAAGTAGCCTCACCAAAGTATAAGTTTGTGGTCAATTGTAACTTGATTCTAAACTACTCAATAGCTTTAATCTAATTGAAGCCAATTACGCTGACTATGTACTGTGAAATAATGCTAAGGGCTTTCCAATTGTATATTGTGCACATTTGGGACATTGAGATATTACTTAACAGAGCTGCATATCATCTTTATGTACATTTAGTAAAATTCTTCTATGCAAATAAAAGCAAGATAAATGAAAGGCCAAAAAAATATATAATATAATTTGTCAGCGACTTCTCAAACAGGAGTACTGGGAAAACACAGGCCAGCTGCTGCTGAGCTTCACCACCAACAATGGACGCCACCACTGCACATTGACAAGTTCTCCCACAGGCACTTGCGGTCCAATGAGCTACAGATCTACACCTGGGAAAACCACTGCACATCTTTATAAAAATGCTTTCCTGTTGCATTCGTTCCAAGATGCATTCTAATTACAGAGATACCAAATGCGGAAAAGATGGAAGCAACCCTGAAAGAACTGACTAGTTTATTAAAAGAAGCCTATCCAGAACCTAGGAAGAGTACACACTTCAATTCTGCAATTGTTTTTACAGATATTGTAAGACATGGCTGTCAAGTAAAGGGGATTGGTAGCACCATGTCCAGGAAGAAGGGGACTGATGATTCCATGGCCCTGAAGTCACAGAGTTTCAAATAAGAGATCATCTGGGCCCAGCAATCACCCCTCAGAATTGGGCACCCCTCCTTCAGGGTGCATGAGGCCATATTAAGTTCTACTGACTAATTCTTGAGTTTATTTTTGATTAATTTATGTAAAAATATTACACTTTTTCCTCCCCTCATTTATACCTTTAAGCCTTTAAATTCTAAACAAATTATAATGCATTTATTTAGGAGTTAGGTTTGTCTCAGCTATAGTATGAATATTAATACAAAGTCCATGTTTCAATACAGTGTACAAATGATATGTTGTAGAACTGTGCAACTGAAACCTATATAATTCTGTTAACCTGTGTCCTTCTGTAAAATACGAAGTGATGTTAGCATTCTATGTAAAAGTATTGTTAAATAGACTCCCAGCCAAGATGGAAGCATAGGTAGATACACTTTACCTCCTTGCACAACCATAAGAAGGATCACAACTAACTGCAAAACAAAGAAACAAACAAACAGACAAAACAACAACCCAGAAGTGCCAGAAAATAGAACTGCATGAAAGTCCAGCAACCAAGGATTTGAAGAAGCCATATTCATATCCCGAGGAGCAGAAGGGGCAGAGACAGGGAGTCAGAACTGAGAGGAGGTGGGGCAGCAATGGCAAGGTAGGGGCAGTGAGGTGGCTGGCAGAATGGGAGGCCCCACATTCACATGTGGGGTATAAAATCGGGAAGGATACATTGGGGGCAAGTGATCCCAGTCTCAGACCAGACTACAAAGCCCAGGATTCCAGCACTAGGAAATAAAGCCTCATAACTTCTGGCTGTAAAAGTCAGTGGGGGTTGGATGTGCTGGCAAAACTGCTTGTCTCTCTAAAGAGTCTGTTTAAAGGACCCACATGATGCTGGAACAAACACAAACCTACCCACTCTGGGAAATACCACTGGGACAGCAGCTAGAGGGGTGCCAGTTGCATACAGGAAGGGGGTGACGTGACTGGAAATGAGGCAAGTGCTGAGCAAGCCTCAGGGGTTTTGTCACCTCTCCAACCCCTTCCCACCAGATAGCTCCACAAAACAGCAAAGTGGGTTCCTCACTCTAGCAAATACCTAAGTCTCCAACCCATACAACCCAACAGATGCACTAAACAGAGAGTCAAAGCAGCTCTACCTAACACACAGTAACAAACACAGGGATGCTGCCAAATCAAGGAGACAAAGAAATATGGTCCACACAAAAGAACAGAACAAACCCCAGTAAAAGAACTAAGTGAAACACAGACAGTCAGCCTTTCAGATGCAGAGTTCAAAACATTGGCGGTCCAATGTTTTAACGATTCTCATAATGATGTTCAGAGAATACACTGAATACTGCAAAAGCTTAAGGGAAGAAATGAAGGCTACACTAAGCTAAATAAAGGAAAATCCACAGGGAACCAACAATGAAGGAAAGGAAGCCAGGATTCAAATCAGTGATTTGAAACATAAGGAAGAAATAATCATTCAACCAGAACAGAATGAAGAAATAAGAATTTAAAAAGAAACAACAACAACAAGGAGAGATTAAGAAGACTGGGACATCTCCAAAAGTGCCAATATTCAAATCATAAGGGATACCAGATGGAGAAGAGAAAGACCAAGAAATGGACAATTTATTTGAAAAAATAATGAAGGAGAACTTTCCTAATTTGGCAAAGGAAAGAGACTTCCAGGAAGTCCAGGGAGCACAGAGAGTCCCAAACAAGTTGGACCCAAAGAGGACCACAATAAGACACATCATAATTAAAATGCCAAAGTTTAAAGATAAAGGGAGAATTTTAAAAACAGCAAGAGAAAAGGAGACAGTTACCTACAAAGGAGTTCCCATAAGACTATGAGCAGATTTCTCAAAAGAAACTTCACAGGCAAGAAGGGACTGGCAAGAAGTATACAAAGTCACAAAAAGCAAGGAACTACAACAAAGATTACTCTATCCAGCAAAGCTATCACTTAGAATTGAAGGGCAGATGAAGTCCTTCCCAGACAAGGTAAACCTAAAGGAGTTCATCATCACCAAGCTATTATTATATGAAATGTTAAAGGGACTTATTTAAGAGAAAAAAAAGGCTTAAAACCGTGAAAAGCAAAATGACAACAAACTCACAATTAACAATGACTGAATACAAAAAACAAAAACAAACTAAGCAAACAACTAAAACAGGAGCAGAATCATAGATATGAAGGTCATATGGAAGGTTGTCCGTGGGGAGGGGGAGGGAGAAGATGGAGGATAAAGTACAGGGATTAAGAAGCATGATTGGTAGGTACAAAACAGACAGGGAGATGTTAAGAATAGTATAGGAAATGGAGAAGCCAAAGAACTTATATGCATGACCTATGGACACAAACATGTTGGAGGGAAGGGAGGTACCAAGTGGAGGGGGCAAAGGGGAAAAATTTAGACAACTGTAATAGCATAATTGATAAAATATACTTAAAATGATTGTTAAATATACATGTGCAATCAAGCAAGAAAAACAGGAAATACATTTCTTAAATGAGAAAACTGTTTTAAAATTGTGCATCTTCCCCAAGTATTAAAAATTGACAAGGATAGATAAACACCTGGCAAAACGCCCAGTGCGCTCCCCTCTTTCACTTAGACTGCACGTCAGGTGCACTCGCATGGTGTGAGTGAGATGTTCTTACTGGGACTCCGGGCCACTGTGGCACTTAATAATTAAACTGATGATAGCGAAATTGTGTCAGGAAAAAAAGAAACAGAACAAATATCTGTTGTTTAAATCCCAACCCATTAAATCTTGCAGACAGCCCTTCCTTTGTGGCAAATTTATAAATCCCATGTTCCCTTTAAAACAGTAGGTGTCCCTTATATGAGCTATAAATCTTGCATAATTAGGACTCTTTCCAAATTTCCTACAACAAGCAAAATTTTCCAAAACGCATAAGCCATAAGTAAAACAAAAGTCTCAGAACAACTATCCATGGGAGCTAAATCATGTGATTTATGAAGTGAAATAATTTGACGACAATATCCTTGCTTCACTGTGTGTGTGTGTGTGTGTGTGTGTTTGGAGAAGTTAATACTTTGCAATTTCATCCATTTTTAAAAATAATGTGCATAGGGTAATTTTTACAGGTCATTTACTCATTTATTAATGATTGCATGGAGAATTCTGAGTGTAAACTCTGAACAGTATAAAATCACTACTCAGTATAATTTAAAATAACCACCCTTTAAACTGCAATTTTCCATAAAGCACTAATGTAAACTCCAGGCAGTTTCTATAACAGGTAGCACACATTTCCTAATTGCTGTATCACTACCTGCTTGCTATCTTCCTTCCATCGTGATGGTGTTATAGCCCTTGTGTGTGGGCTTGTATTTTCCCACAAATGTGTTACCAGTACAAAAAATAAAACTTTTTCCTAAGTTGCTGTTTAAAAATTAATTAATATATGCATTAAATTTCAATATTTGAAAGAAATAAAGCATTCATTTGTTTACCTCCTCATTCAGTCAAACAGCTTCTATAGCACTGTAGGTATTAAAAAAAATCATGGTACTTAGAGAAAAAGAGTCTGGTGTAGCCAATATCTATTTGAAAATAAAATAAATGTAAACTAAGACATGTACTGTTGTATGAGTACATTGAGGAGTGTGTCTTCTTGTTCTAAGACTGCATTAAAAAAATTCATTGAACTGGAAATATAAAATGAGAAAAAGAAATATATAGACAAATGGGGAGATATGAGGTTATTTTAAGCATATGCAAATTATGAGGATAAAAGGGAAACTGGAATGAAAACTCTTTGTCTGAAGCACGGGCCAAGAAGAGGCACAAGTACACACTGGGGTAAGAAAATGAAAAGTATTTACATTATATAGAAGAACATAGGCCATATACAGGATACTGTCCTTTCTGCAAAGATGAATGAGACTACAGTGAAGGAATTCAAGTAAGAAAACCACATAATTAGTTTTGCTTTTTAACAATTCTCTTTGCTCCACTGGTAGCTTATTGTATAGAAGGGACAAAATTAATGCTGAGAACAATTGGTAGGCTGTAACAGATGGCCATGCAAGAGAAATGTCAGACTGGTTTTACTTAGGAAACAAAATAAACAGTTTGATTGCTGGTTAGATACATTGAATGAAAGAGATGGACCAGCAAAGGTTGACACATAAGATTATAGATAGAAAAATTGCATAGACTATATTACAGAAAGATTATTCAAGAATTATTTGAAGAGGAACAATTACAAAACTAGCAAAATGGGTTGCAGGCTTTAGCTGAGAAATGATGCTATGCTAAAAAGACATTTTAGAGTAGCTGCCCCTTATCCAGATGGGATACATTGAAAACCCAATTGTATGCCTGATATTGTGGATAGTACCAAAAACTATAAATACTGGTTTTTTTCCTGTACATGCATATGTATGACAAAACTTAATTTATCAGTTAGACACAGTAAGCAATTAACAATAACTAATAACAAGATAGAACAATTATAACAAAATATTATAATGAAAGTTCTGTAAATGTGGTCTTTCTCTCAAAATACCTTATTGTTCTATACTCACCCTTCTTCACAGTTTCAGAGAGAGATTCATTCTCACCATAGATCTTAGCAACCTCAGCACACACATACATTTTTTTCTCTCATGTTGAAACCTTCCTTTCACCTTTTAACTTAAAGAAAGCACATTGGGGCTTCTTTTTGACATATCCATATCTCCAGCGTCACTACTCTTAGGCTTTGGGGACATTGTTAAGTGAAATGATGGTGAGTTCTTTTAGTGAGTTTATATAGTGGTCAATCTAATTAATATATAAAGAATATCAAACATACTATAATTTTAGCATCTCTCCTTGAATAAGAGGAAGGAGGAAAATTTGATGCTATAAAAGGACATCTGGGGATGACCAAAATTGCAAAGATATCTTAAATATTTATCATTTTGAAGAAGAAAAATAATAAAAAGAAATGCCACAGTGTAGCTTTCCTTACATTAAAAAATATGAACTTAAAATCCGAAGGTAGTAAAAGGTATTTAAAGATTATAATGTATGTAAAAGGCTTAGAGTGACACCATTAAAAACAAATGCAATAGCAATTAACAATCTCAATTTTTAGTAGAATCCAGGCCATTATTTTACTTTCAAAAGTATTATATTTCTTTTGTTTATATGGGATCTGACACTGATAATTGTATTATTGAATTAAATATTAGATAGACTAAGCTTTTCTAGAGTTGAAGAATATTCATTAAAATGTATCTGAGGATGACAAAAGCACAAGTATTGTCAAACACTAAAAACGTACTCAAATACTATTTGCTTATTTAAAAATTTTCTGTTATTAATTCAATATTCTTTTATATAAATACCAGCATCTGAAATCATAAAAACAGCTTTGTTATATGAGTACAACATAGTTGATGACTACAAATAAAATAATTAATAGCTTTACAGCTTTTAGTGTAAAATAAACCTTAACAGCATATTTTATGTGAACATTCGTTTACCACCATGAATTTACTACTTCATGAAAACTAGCCCTGGCTGGTGTGGCTCAGCGGATTGAGCATCAGCCTGCAAACCAAAAGGTTGCTGGGTCAATTCCCAATGAGGTCACATGACTAGGTTGCAGGCCAGGTCCCCATTGCGGGGCACACTAGAGGCAACCACATATTGATGTTTCTATCCCTCTCTTTCTCCCTCTCTTCCCTTCTCTCTATAAATAAATAAATAAATAAAGTCTTTAAAAAAAAGAAAGAAAACTAAAGTAAGCCAGGTGATGAAAGACAAATACCATACGACTTCACCTATAAGTTGAACCTAACCAACAAAACAAACCAGCAAGCAAAATAGAACCAGAGACATTGAAATAAAGAGAAAACTGACAGTAACCAGAGAGGAGGGGGGAGGGGGGTAACAGGGGAAAGGAGGGGAAGGGTCATTAAGGAACACGTATAAAGGACCCATGGACAAAGCCAAAGCAAACTAGGATTGAGGGTGGGAGGTGGGATGGGGAAAAGTGGTGGCAGGAAAATAAAGACAACTAACTATACCTGAACAACAATAAAAAAATTAAAAATTAAAAAAAGTAGCCTTTGTATATTGAACTTTAGGTTGTTTATTTTTTCACTGCAGGCCGGGACCTTCCAAAACCTTCCAGTGCCAAATTGAAAATTTTACACATCCAATTATTTTTAAAATGGCTAAAACAAGCACATTTTTTAGCCATGTACATCCAACCTGCTTTGCATATTCCCAGAAACCTCACCCAACAACTGTTACATACAAATATGATAGGGCCTTATAATGTCCCAAATCTCTGCTGTCCTGAAAGTTCTCTCTCCCCATCTCCAGTCTCCACCATGCAGCTGAGTGATGTTACAGACACGTAGCTGCCTCTCTGATCCCTCTCTCCTTCACGCATTCCCTTGCTCTTTTTTCCACCTGGGTAGTGATTTACATGCCGGAAGCTGCTGGAAGGTCTCCTGCTCTGTGGAGCATCACCTCCCAGGCAGCCCTGTCCAAGCACCACCAATAAAGCCTGATGTGTGTTACTACCTCTTCTGTCCTTCTACTTCAATGATTGGCCCAAATTCCCCGGAACTCCCTACGTGAAGAGATCATTCTGGATTATCTAGGTGGGCCAAAAGTAAGCACGGAAGCAGGTAAGATCAGAGCTGGTAGCAAATAGAACCAGAGACACTGAAATTAAGAACAAAGTGACAGTAACCAGAGGCGGGGGGGGGGGGGGGAAGGAAGTAATGGGAGAAACAAGGTCAAAGAATATGTAGAAGGGACCCATGGACAAAGCCAAAGTGGGGTAGGCTGAGGGTGGAAGGTGAAGGTGGGTGGGGCAGGGGGAAGTGGTGGTGGGAAAATGGAGATAACTGTATTGAAACACTAATTTAAAAAATGATAAAAAAAGAAAAAGTAAGTAATTGGGGAACTAAAGCAAAAAAATCATATAAATTTGATTTTTGGTAATTATCTTATTTATGTGTAGCAGTTTTACCCATAAAATGTTTTTATAATTATCTCAAGAAAAAAATTCCTTAGTCTTCAACCTTAACCAGGCTTAATCACTTTTGGTAGTTTCCCTAACCAGCTAGCTATGTTTTAGGTGGAGTAGAGTAAAATTTTAGCCAGTATTAGTTACAATTATCTGAATTTCTAAATGAGCATGAAGAGAATTGATGAATCTGTCTGTTTGTTTGTTTTAGTTTAGCCAATAAATTCATTAAGAAAGACTTTGAAGCTAAAAAAAAACCCTAGACTTTTCTCTATATACCAATTCTTAAAAAACTTTTCAAATTTTGTTTAAAATTAGAGACTTTTAAAGGATTTTCTTCTACTCTTTTTTTGCCTGACTTGAAATTATATATGTATATATTATAGATATAATATATATTTGCTTCTCATGTGGTAACTTAGCAACCATTGCCATTTAATCAACTGACACACACATAAAATATTACATGTGAATGTACACTTTTTTGATATAGAAATTCATTCATGGCTTGAAAATGCCTTAGAGTGCCAGTACTTTACAAAGCATGAAGTTAATATTTTTGTCTCTGGAAATAGTATAATTTCATATAAATACATGGATCTGCTTTGTTTTCCATTCAGAATTGGAATTATTTTAAAGTTAAAGACACTTGACCATCTGGACATGGAGAAATGTGTACCTATCATTTTGTTTGGGAAATATTTTATACTTTCAAAGTAGAAGAAACTCGTGAAACTGTTAAAGAAATTAATTTCTACATGAGCTTTTAGATTTATTATGCAATATGCTGTTCTGTATAATAGTTTTCTAATCTTATAGTGGACCCAGTCAATGGCTGAAGTTTAAGGTTTGCTAACGCCATGTTGCTGTGAAATAGAACTTCCCCTCTATCACTGAGTAGGCCAATTTGAATGTATTTCCATAACATCTCTTTTATTTCCTCTACAACAAACAAATGAAAAAAAAAGGTATGTGTATGAAACTCTTTCAGTATTTCAAGATGTCAAGAGGTTCCAGTCTCCAATGAGTCTACAGTGGGTATTACTTCATAAACACTAGGATAACTATAATAAAAAACTTAACAGAAGTTGTCAAGGATGTAAAGAAACTGAAATCCTCATATACTAATGGAAAAAAATAGTGTGGACTCCTTGAAGAACACTTTGCAGGGGAGAGCAACAGGGGGAAAGTTGGGACTACTGTAACTGAACAACAATAATAAAAGAAACAGCTCAGTGGTTGCTGGAATGATGAAACAAAGTATTATTGTAAGATTCAACAATTCTACTCTAACGCGTATACACCCAGAAGAACTGAACATTTATGTCCACAAAAACTTGTACATGAATGTTCATAACAGCCTATTCATAACAGCCAAATATTAGAAACAACAAATTTTCATCAACTGATGAATCAAATGTGTTATATTGATAAAACAGTTGGTGATGCAAAGGAGTACTACAATATGGATGAATAAGAAATTTATGTTGAGTGCAAGCAGTCAATCACTAAGGTTAGTATATTTTATAATCCCATTAAATGAAATGCTGAGGTTTGGCAGATTGATATGTACAGAAATGAGATTAGTGATTGTCTGTGACAGGAACCAGAGGAGAATTAAAGGGCAAGAGCTAAAGGATCCAGGCTTGTTGTTGTTAGTGTTTTGGTTTTTTTTGGTGGGGAAGAGGATAATAAAAATGTTCTAAAATTGATTGTGGTGGTAGAGGCAATTCTGAGAATACACTAAAAGCCATTGACTTTTATACTATAAATGGATGAATTATATGGTATGTTGATTATATCTCAATACAGTTGTTAAAAAAAATACTTGAGTCAATACAAAAGCAATCCTTTCTATTCCACCTGTGTTCTCATTCCAACAGATAGGTATGTAGTTTCACACTTAAAGTTGTTTTCAAGTTTTACAAAATAATATTCATTTTTAGAAAATTCTATACATTTCCCTCCCTTTTGACACAAATCTATTTGATTTATATAACCCTACAATATTTACACTTAACAAGTTGTTATGATTTATTAGAAAAATTATTTTTCTTTAGAACAACAAAGAACGCCTTTCCCCCTCCATGTACACATATATAAAAAAGCAAAGAGAAAACCAACAAAAATAAATATCATAAGACAAATGGAGTATTATATCAATTGTTAAAATGATATATCTAAAATTTATATGAATAAATTCTCAACCTCAGAGCTGACTATGGCTAACAGTCCAATTAAACTGTTGTCTTGTGACCCAGTTTCCTGGCCACAATGGTTAACTCAATTGTAGGAATTCTCAAGACAAAGGCAAACAAAAGGGACAAGAGCGTGGAACTAATAGAGGGTTAATTGACTCATCACAGAGACATTATTTACTGTTCTATTTCACCTGACAGAGACCAGAGGGTCAGATTATCCAAACTAACTTTTCTCTTTGCAGCCACCAAGGAGGCAATAAATGCCTGATGTATAAAATGCAGAAATGGACATTTTCAGCGCCAGGTTCAGCGTAAGTGCTTTAGTGTCCAAAACAGACATTCAATAGCAAGGCCAAGGGGAAGCATCCCGGGGCACTGGTGTAGGTGAAGTGTACACTAATGCTGCCTGTTTCTGTAACGAAAAAGGGAACTCTTGAGGGCAGACATCTGTGAAACCTCCAGAAACAATGGACACAGACTTTTACCAGGGAAAACTCACAGCCCCTACCCCTCATGGCTGGTGCTGGTGCGTATCTGCACACCCAGCGCTTTCCCTGCCGTGGGAAAGTAAAGTAAAACCTGTATACTCTGCACTTTCTTCTCTCTGTAAATTCTTCCACAGCCCATGTCATCGACCACCGAACATGTATTATTACCAATAAACTAATATTTATTATGATCTCTCGGTTTTCCATCACCAAATGCCTCCCTTATTGCTGTCACATGCTTTATTTATTCAGAAAAGTAATATCAATAATTAAAATATACAAAGAAATTAAATATCCAACATATCTTTCATCCAAACACTGTAACTTCATAAATCTGCCTTAGGAAAGGGTAGTATATCTAGGACTATAATTTTTTTTTTTACAAATTTAACCCTGAAATACGGGGTTTGATTTTACTTAACATTTCTGGAAAGAATTGTATTGTTCTCTGTTTATTCAGCAACATGGGAGGATGGAATGTATCTTTTTTGCAACTTTGGTTCTCTATTGAAGAGTCACACTTAAAAAGGCATAAGCAGCATTATATCCATTAATCCAGCATGATTCACCATTAATTCTTTGTAAAATTTATGAATTGATTACTAAGGTTTTACTTTTTTACATATTTAAAGTTACTTCTCGTTGAGCTGGGTTTTTCTTTAAAGTATCAGTACACCAAGCGTTTGGAAACGCCGTGGGTGGAGCTTGGTGTTTGATACGCAAACCCGAGTCAGAATCACTGATTGCACAGCAGAGTTTCATGAACTGGGCACACTGTGCTGTGTGAGACGTGGGGATGGGTGAAGGCGGTAACTGAACAAATCATTTCGAGGTGTCGTTACAGACATTGTAAGTGCGCACATGTGCACACACACCGACACAAATAACCGAGTGGCCAGGCGAGTCTCCGCGAGTTAGCATTGCAGACAGAGTTGACATCAACTAAAAATTAACTATCGTCATTTTTTGGTGTCTATGACTTGTCTTCATTGATGGTGACTTAGCTATTAACATAATATAATATAATCTGAACACATTTAGTTAACAGTGTTACCTGTGTGAACCCTTCCTTTTTTATCAGCTTAAGATAAATCAACAAATACCAATATATTTGTTATTATGTATTTCCTTTTAGTTCTAGTATTTAAAATTCTGAAAAATACTGTATATTTATGAATTAACATTAGCAATTGAAATAGAATTTACTCAACAGGGTAGTAATAATGTATCATAGTTACAGAAAGTAAAAAGAAATCATGTTTTTATATTTCTATTTAGACACTGGAGGTGTCAAAATAGCCCTTTTGCTCTCATGTTAAAATCAATAATTCAAAAATGTAATCTACTAAAATACAAGATTATTTTCATAAATCTACCAAATCTTGTACCTGCTAAGAAAATTGAAAATGAACGAAGCCAGAGGTCTGTTTGCAATGAGGGTGACAATTCTGCCAACTGCCAGTTGTCAAAGTTAATTCCTTTTACAGTCTCTGAGACACATTTTTTAAACACTATTAGAATATATTTAAATCTGCACACTCTGGAAATGACAGAATTACAAAAAACTGACTTCCATACTATGGTTAGTTTTAAGGAGTGATTTTTTATTTTTTAATGAGTCATGGAGACTGAAAAATCTGCAAGCTAGTGATGTCATGTACATGACAAAATATTACGTTTGATGTGTCTTGTGAGCACATGTACATACTATAATCAATCACAGGCATGTCCGTATTCGAGCTATGATGGGCATCAATAAATATTCCTCTTATTTCAAATCATTTTTGTATCAAACAACAGCATAAACAAAAAACCCTTTTACAAAAATATGTCACCAGGCTGCTGAATATAAAGTAAAAGTTGGGATTATTTGATATTTCTACATTTTTATTGTTGTTTAAATTCCCCATGAGGATTTAAAAATGTTAATCAAGGAAGAATTAGTGTTGCTGTTTTTTTCTTTTAAACAGAAAAAAAAACCCAAGTGTAATTCACATAAAGAAAAGGTGGTTCATAAAATTCACTCTGTAGAAATAGGGTTCTGAAAAAATATATACATTTTTAATATAATTTTATTTTTTCTTGGAGATGAGAGTGCATAACACTACTCTCTGCTCAATTTTTACCATTTCACAGTTCTGTCACATGTATTCTGAGTGTGTTTTAAAGAACACTTTATTATCATTTGTTAATTGCACAGTGTATAGTCATTTACAACTAACACATTGAGAAAATAACTAAGGAATTTAATAAAACATAAACCATTTGACTTTTTAAATAACTTTCAAGACCGTCACTTCATATTTTCCCTATCAGGGAATTAATCAGGATTAAATCAGTCCTGTCCATTCTTTCCTGAACAATTAGGAGACATACATTAAAAAGTAAATAAATAAGTAAAAAAGCACAAATTCAAGAATAAAGAGCTGAATAGTTTTTTTAATTAAAAGTTTCATTCATTAATGTTTGTGTGTGTGTTTAAAAACTGACATAATCTTTTAGGACCAATGATTTTCACTGAATACAAAAGAATTCTGAATTTACAAATAAGTATTTTCCAAATCAAATTATGCTTAGCCCAGAATTGTATGGGAAAGCCCCAAGAGTTGATCCTTGTAATTTATCAGTAAGTAACACAGTCTAAGTGTCCACAGCACAGACTTGAGTTAACCTGTTACGTTTTTCCCCTGCTCTGATACTTTTCAGTTATGTGAATTTATGCAGGTTATATAACATTTCTTTGTCTTAGGTTTCTTTTCTTAAATTTTTTTAGTTTCTTTTTTTCAATGAATTCTCTTATTTATTTATTTATATTGTTGTCCAATAACACTTGTCCTTATTTATCCCCCATTACTGTTCTCTGCCCTCAGCCTCCCACATTCAATCCTCCTCCCCCCACCCCATTGTCTTTCTTTATCAGTCCTTTATACATGTTCCTTGATGACCCTTCCCCTTCTTTTCCCATTATCCCCTTACCCCTTCCCCTCTGGTTATTGTCAGTTTCTTCTTTATTTCCATGACTCTGTTCTTTTTTGCTTACTTGTTTGTTTTGTTGATTAGGTTTCACTTATAGGTGAGATCATACGGTATTTGTCTTTCACTGCCTGCCTGGCTTATTTCACTTAGCATAATGCTCTCCAGTTCCATCCATGCTGTGGAGAATGGTAGGAGCTCCCTCTTTCTTTCTGCTGCTTAGTATTCCATTGTGTAAATGTACACAGTTTTTGGATACACTCCTCTACTTATGGGCACTTAGGCTGTTTTCAGCACTTGGCTATTGTAAATTGTGCTGCTATGAAGTTTGGGGTGCATAAGTTCTTTTGGATTGATGTTTCAGGATTCTTAGTGTATAATCCCAGCAATGGAATTACTGGGTCAAAAGGCAGTTTCATTTTGGTTTTTTGAGGAAATTCCATACTGTTTTCCACGTGGCTGTACCAGCCTGCATTCCCACCAACAGCATATTTGGGTTCCCTTATCTACACAGCCTCTCCAGCACTTGTTTGTTGATTGGTTTATGATGGCCATTCTGACTGGTATAAAGTTGTATCTCTTTGTGGTTTTAATTTGCATCTCTCTGATGGCTAGTGATGCTGAGCATCTTTTCATATGTCTCTGGGCCCTCTGCATGCCCCCCTTGGAGAAGCATCTGTTCATGTCCTTTGCCCATTTTTAAATCAGATTGTTTGTCTTCCCAGTGTTTCTTATGTGCAAAATCAAGATTTAGTTACAATACTTATTTACCTCATTGTTTTTTATAAGGATTAAATGAGTCTGAATTTGTAAAATGCTTAGCAAGGATCTGATGTTCGCTGCTTTTATTTATAAACAATATTAAAATGACCAATTTTAAGGTAGAAAAATAGAAATGAATTTGAATTTTAAGTTTTAATATCACTGAAGTTTTATTAATAATATATTTTCATTAAAAAATCTCAAAATATTTTAGGTTTTCACCTATTTCTCCATATTAAATAATATTAGCATAGACATTCTAGCAACATTGAATGTTTTCTCATAAAGTATATATATATGTGTTTAAAATATTTTATATTGAATAGATTTAATAATACAATGTTTTTTAGTGCAGATGCTACTAAAATACACTGCAAGACTACAATCATCTTGGATTTAATGTCTCAAATATTTTACATTTAGGGTGTTCATATTTCTTAGGGGAATTTTTTTGTTAAATTGAAGAATATTTATGAAATGGCTTAGAAAGTAATTTAATGCACAGATTATTATGTCTTGTAGCATCTTAAAATAATAGACATAATTATGCTCATTTTGTCTATGAAGAAAAAGTCTGAATCTTTAAAATTGGGAGAAGGAAGAAACTCTCCTATATATTTATATGTTCTTCCAGCTGTTCTAATAATTCAATGTACATGAGAAATAATCAAATTCATAAATATGTAAGTATGTGGACCCCACATATGTGAGAGATTCAGAGACTCATAGTTAAAATGAGGTTATATATGGCTTTGTGAGTTAAAGAATAAAGTGAAGTACCTTGGGGCTTCCTGGGGAAGACATAAAAAGAACAGACATTCAGTAAATAGAAGTTTTCTCTGCCTTATAGATAGGTCATAAAAAAGTTATTTCTGCATTAACTCTTATTATGGGCAAACCCCTAACATAAATTCTTTAAGGAAGAGGTAAAGTTTCTCTTGAGACCACTGGGTCTCAAATGTCTTCAGATCAAAATAATCCACATGCCAATAGTACATTTGGGAAGAAATGTTAAGAACCCTTCAATATGCTATGGTTTCATAGTCTTTAAGGAAATACTTGCATTTGAAACTCAATTTTTTAAAAACATTCAGAGCCATAAGTCTTTCAACCTCTTCTACAGACACCATACAATTAACCAATACACTGATATTCACCAAAACAAATAAATACATATTATCAGCTTTTCACAATTCTTTTGTGAGGTGTCCTGTTCAGCCAGTCTTTCAAAATGCATCAAAAAATGGAATGTGTTGGTACATTCACACAACGGAATGCTATTCAGCCATGAAAAAAGAAGGAAATCTTACCTTTTGCAATAGCATGGATAGAACCGGAAAGTATTATGCTAAGTGAAATGAGCTACTCAGAGAAAGACAAATACCATATGAGTTTACTTATATGCTGAATCTAATAAATAAAATTAACAAAGAAAATAGAAACAGACTCATAGATACAGAAAACAGACAGACAGCTGTCAGAGGAGAGGTGGTTTCTGGGTGGGGCTGGGTAAAAAAGATGAAAGGATTAAGCAAAAAAAAAAAAAACCAACCCAAAACACCTCATATACACAAACAACAATATGGTGATTAGCAAAGGGAAAAGAGGCAGGGGGCAGGTAGACAGGGTAAAGGAGGGATAAATGGGATGGAAGGATTTGACTTTGATTTGTGAACACACAATACATTATACAGATGATGTAATATAACATTATACACTTGGAACCTATGTAATTTTATTAAACAATGTCACCCCAATAGATTCAATAAAAATTTAAAAATAAAAACAAAACAAATAAAGACAGTGATTGACCTAGTTGATACAAAGCAGAGTAATTATTTTAGGTGGGGATGAGAGAGATTATAACAGAAGAGTTAAACTGAATTTTTGTGCACTGTAATTTCTGTCTTAAATAAAAGAACAGTAACTGCCAAAAAAAAAAGGAAAGAAAAAGAAATTCGAATAGCCGATATATCTAAAGTATCCATATGAATTTCCATGATTGCAGAGGACACCATGAGTCCCTGCTGGGCCTGGAAAATGACAAGAGTCGGTTCATGTCACTGCGTACCAATGACACCTGCCCACCAAAGTGGAATATTACAACATGAGCATTTTGAAATCTATATTTTTTTAAATAACATACATAATAACCTACTAAAAATAAATAAGCATAGTTATATTCATTTAATACTTAATATCATCATGTGGTATAAACTTACTGCTAAATTAGTTACATCTGTAACTAATTTCATTGGTTGGTTTTCCCAGGAAACAGATTTGCATGAAAGAGGTATATTCTTTCTGAAAATCCCTTTGCTCCCATCATTTCTACCTTCTATCACTTTCACCAAAAATGTTGTTAATGCATAATATGGGTCACTATTTTTTTATCATTAAATACCAGTCTTGTAGCTCTTCTCCAAGAATGTGTAATTTTTCTTTAACATTTTCTATCTTTTTTATTTTAAAGGATTTTATTTATTTATTTTCTAGAGAGGGGAAGGGAGGGAGAAGAGAGGGGGAGGAACACCAATGTGTGGTTGCCTCTCATGCGCCCCCCACTGGGGACCTGGCCCGCAATCGAGGCATGTGCTCTGACTGGGAATCAAACCAGAAGGCCCTTTGATTCACAGGTGGGTACTCAACCACTGAGCCACACTAGCCAGGGCTAACATTTTCTATCTTTATACAATGATTTCCTTTTCATCTGGTGCCCTTTTCTAGCCCACTCCACAAATCCACTTTATTTTAGATGTTGCTTTGACAGCATCCAATCTCCAATAGCAATATCTATCATAATCACGCTACAGGAGGCAAACAATAACACATCAATACAAAACACTATTTAGCTTACAGGCAATTTTGGCAGAACTCTATGGGGTTGATTGTTTTTTCAACTCAACTGTGCTAATTCATATGTTTAGCAAGGCTGACTATTGACTGGTTTGGTTTGGCTTTCGCTGGAGTGACTTGAACTACTTGGTGTGTCTCCACAAGTCCCTCATTCTCCAGCAGGCTAGCTCAGGCATAGTTCCTTGATGAGTTCACATGCATAAACCTTCAAATAGAAGCAAAAAAGATTGTTCGAGCCTTTACTTTGCCACACAGTTTAATAACAGATTGGCCCAAAGAATGCTGAGTTTCTCTAAGAAAATCATAAACTCTCACAACTCATTCCCTTTATAACCTGCTTTCCAATGTCCTGGAATATTCAGCAAAAACTTTTTATTTTAAACCCCTGAATCATTATTCAGACACAGAACAATTAGCACTTCCTTACTATAACTTTCGTGATTTATCAAGGAAGGATGAGCTGATCATCTGTGATATTATAACAAACCATATCTTTTTGCTTACTAGGTTACATTTTAACTTGTCTTGCAGCTGTCCTCTCCACAGTTCCTTCTTTCCCCAAATTCCTATCAAAGTTGTGAAAATACAAGTTTCTGATGAATATAAGACACTGAACAAACACAGGTTACATGAGTTATAAAAACAACCTGAGGAGTGTTTTTCTTTCCTTTGTTTTTACTTGAAAAGTGGTAACTATCAAAAAAGAAATGGGAAAACATACTAATAAATCAAACTTCATTTTGCACACCCTCTTTATCATTATGTCAGAAATTACTGAATGAAGTTACTTAAAATTACCCAGAGAAAATAATTCTCCCTTAGAACTTCTTTGTTGATTACAAATTCTATAGTCTAAAGAATCATTATTCACATGAGGTATCTTTTGAAAAATACAGAAATGTCTGTGTTACAGTGTTAGTATTACTTCATATTACAGGACATTTTTTTTCTACTCAATAGTTTTACCAAAAGAAATAACAGATTCAGAATTCCTTTCTGTTTGGCACTTCTGAATGAATTATCTTCTGAATGTGTGAAGAATAAATTTTCAATTAATATCAATGACTTTTAAATATTTATTCCTATTGAATACGTAATGTGCTTCCATCTCGCACATTTAGGCAGTCCCAGGCATGTGCAAGAACAGATGTTCCTGGGAGCAGATCAGCACACACGTGACTGTTGTGCTCATCTCGTGTGCAGAGCCTTAGTTTCTCAGCTAGACTTAAATCAATATCACAGGATGTTCCCGTGGTTTATAGAGTCCTTCATTTCAATAAACTAGTAAAAGGTCCTTACAAACAGCCAGACATATAACACTGGGAGGTGCAGAAAAGCCATCAGTGGATTTGCCAAGGAACCAGATGCTGCGTTTGGAAGAAGACTTCCCAGCTTGGCATCAGGAGCTTCAAATGTCGTCCAAATGATTCCTCCACACTTTGGAAGACAATATTTTCAAACAACCTAAGCACACTAAAAGCCATTTGAATAACACTAAAGTTAAAGCATAATTAGTCTTTGGGGACTTTATTAAGGTATACAAAGTGCATCTTAGTAATTGCATTTGTCTTCGGACTTAGAAGAAATACCTTTTTACATATGCTTTAAATTCAGTTATGCTAGGGTTATGTGTTTGGAAGGATGAAGTATGTCTTAATATCAATCTTCAAAGGACAGAAAATGATTTTCCAAGCCTGTTACACTTGGGGGTGTACAAAATCAAAGTCAGAGCGGTAGCTTTACTGGGGATTTGCTTCAAATTAGCATTGTGTGTATGTCTTCTTTTATGTTTTGTACTGCTTTTGTTTTATGATCATTATTCCAAAAGCTACATAAAACTCAGTTTACTTTATTTTTGCAGAATTAAAGATGTACTTGGTTTATTTTTTTAATTTTTTCTTTTTTGTTTTTTAGTTACAGTTGACATACAATATTATTAGTTTTATGCCCCCCCAGCAATTACACATTATATAACTTAAGTGATCACCCCAACAAATCTTATACCTGACACTATGCACAGTTATTAGAATATTATTGACTATATTCTCTATGCTTTACTTTATTTCCCATGACTGCTCTGTAACTAATTTGTACTTCCTAGTCCCTTTCCCTTTCTCATCCAATCCCTCAACCCCTCCTCCCATCTGGCAATCATCAAGATATTCTCTGTATATATGACTCAGTTTCTGTTCTTCTTGTTCATTTATATTGTTTTAGATTTAGTTGTTGATAATATGTATTTATTGGAATTTTATTATTCATATTTGTATGTATTTTTCTTCTTCTTAAAGACCATTTAACATTTCATGTAATACTTGTTTGGTGGTGATGAACTCTTTTAGCTTTTTCTTGTTTGAGAAGCTCTTTATCTGTCCTTCAATTCTAAATAATAGTTTTTTGTTTTATTTTCCTCTTAGATTTTATTTATTTCTTAAGTTTTATTTTTACTGTCTTTGCTGTTAGAGTTGTTCCTGCTTTCCCCCCCTTTCCCTACCTCCACCCATCCGCGGCCTCTCCTCATCCCTGGCCAATCACCATTCATTGTCTGTGTCCATGAGTTGTGTATAAAACATTGTTTGGTCAGTCCCTTCACCATTTTTCATCCTGTTCTCCACCCCCCATCTCCTTTCTGGCAGCTATCAATCTGTTTTATGTATCTAAGTTTCTGTTACTCTTTTGTTCATTAGTTTATTGTGTTCACTAGATTCCACATGTAAATGAGATTGCATGAATTTTTTTTTCACTGACTGGCTTAATTCACTTAGCATAATTTTCTCCAGGTTCACCTATGCTGTTGCAAAATGTAAGAGTTTCTTCTTTCAACTACTGCATAGTATTTCATTGTGTAAATGTACCACAGTTCTTTTATCTACTCATTTATTGATGGGTACTTATGCTGTTTCCAAATCTTGGCTGTTGTAAATATTGAGGCTATAAACACAGGGGTGAGTAATCTTGGTTGTAGATCCTTGTTTTTCAGCACTCAGAATATTTCTTGCCACTCTCTTGCCTGCAAAGTTTCTTTGAGAAATAAGATGAAATTTTTATGAGAGTTCCCTTGTAGGTAACTGCTTTCCTCTTACTGCTTTTAAAATTCTGTCTTGGTCATTAACCATTTGCATTTTAATTATGATGTGTCTTGGTGTGGGCCATTTTGTTTTCATCTTGTTTGGGAACTCTCTGTGATTCCTTGACTTGAAGGTCCATTTCCTACACCAGATTAGGGAACTTTCCTATTATTTTTTCAAGTAGATTTTCAATGTCTTGTTTTCTCTCTTCTCCTTCTGGGATCTTGTGATGTAAATATTGGTGCATTTAAAGTTGTCCCAGAGGCTCTTCACACTATCTTCATAGTTTTGCATTCTTTTTTTCTTTTTGTTGTTTTGATTGGGTGTTTTTTGCTTCTTTATATTCCAAATTGCTGTTTTGATTTTTGGTATAATCTACTGTACTGTCGATTCCTTGTAAATTATTCTTCATTTCAGTTAGTGTATCCTTCATTTCTGGCTGGTTATATTTTATGATTTATATGTCTTTTTTCATGCTGTTGAAATTCTCAATAAGTTCCTTGAGCATCCTTATAACCATTGTTTTACTCTGTATCTGGTGGTTTGCTTGCCTCCATTTCTTTTTTATAATTTCATATTTATTGTATTTTTGTATCATTACCATTTAGTCCACTTATACAACCCCCCTCCTCCCCCAACCACCCCAGTGATCACCACACTGCTGTCCGTGTCTACGAGTCCTTTTCATTTCTTTCTGTCTCTGGAGATTTCTCCTGGTTTTTCATTTGGGACCTATTTCTTTGTTTCCACATTTTGGATATTTCCCTGTTTTGTTTTGTTTTTTCTTCTGTGTATTAAGTAGAGCTGCTACATCTACTGGATTTGGTAGTTGGCCTTACATGATAGGTGTCCTGTAGGGCCTAGTGACACAGCCTCCCCAGTCACCCAAGCTGGACACTCCTGGTGCCACTGTGTGGACTGTGTATACCGTCTTGTAGTTGAGTTTTTATTGCTGTTGTCATCACTGGGAGAGACTGACTCCCAGGCCAATTGGCTGCAAGGACTGGCTGTGACTACAGCAGAGGAGCTGCTGTACAGGAGTCAACCCTATGGAGCAGGACTTGCTTCCACGGGGCTTTGGTGCTCTCTGAGTCTGCCCCTTGAGTGTGTCGCTTGTGGAGGATGTAAGGTTGTAATCCAGTGTGGTCTGAAGTTGTCCACCAGGGGCACAGGCTCTGGGGCCTCCCAGGAGACAGTCACTGTGCCCCCCTGCACACACCCTGCATGAGCTACAGAGTGATCTACAGATGTTTGCTACTTGTGTTGGGCTTGGAGGTGCCCAAGAGAGGCTACATGCTTAATAAAAGCAAGCTGTGAACCAAGGCCAATTGCTGCTAGTGCCAGGCTTGGGGCCACTTGGCAAGAGGTACAGAGCACGCTGAAGCCAGATTTTGCTTTTTTGAAAGATTTTAGTAACATCTGAAGCATGAGCCAAGACAGGTTGTTAGTATGGAAAAGCTACTGGAAACCTATTGGGTGGGGCAGGGTCTCAGGAAATCACTGTGGTGGGGTGAACAGCATTAGCCAGCTTGATGGAAACTCAGATATTGCACCCACCTGCCAGTTCTGTGGAAGGGGTCTCAGAAAAGGAACAACGGCTTCTGCCAGCACTTTCGTCTTGGAGTCAGCTGACTCTCCAGCCCTCAACCTGATACCAGACAATTGAGTTCCTCCCCACATATCCCTGGTGCCTTTCCAGCTGCTGGTACAATGCTCGCCTCAGAGGCAGTGAGTGGGAGTAAGTCTGCCTGCAGGCCCTTTAGGAACTGCTGGGGACTCCAGCAGCCACAATACCCACTGGTTTCCACACCCAGAATTATGGGGACTTGTCTTCTTGGCACTGGAACCTTGGGCTGGGGGGTCTGGTGTTGAGTTGGCACCCACTGCTCCTCAGGGGGGACCACTACAGACAAGATACCCTTCTTGATTTTAAACTGTCAACTTGGCTTGGGACCCACCCTTTTTGCCTCTCTGCCCCTCCTAGTAGTCTCGATGTGGCTTCTTCTTTACATCCTTAGTTGTAGGACTTCCATTTAGCTAAGTTCAAGGCAGTTTTGAATAATGGATGGTCTGTAGTTTTATTGTACTTTTGATGTGATTGTGGGAGGACTCGAATACCATGTTTACCTACCTCAGTTTATTATTTTAATAAAGAAACTAGGAAATTTAAAAAAAAAATGTGTACCACAAAGGAAGATACCAGCCTGAGCAGAAACATAAAGGGAGTTTTTATTTATTTTGAATACAAAACCAGGTAATAGGTAAATGCTTAAGAGTAAGTTATTTCTCCTGAACCGTGACTGGTAATATTGACACTCAATTTCTCATCTTGCTCAGTGTCAGGGGGCTTTAATGCAGCCCACCCGGTCCGCCACAGATGGAGAAAAAGACTACCAAGACATGATCTGCTTGGGGAGGAAAGGTGGCAGTTTCTCTCAAGGGGAGAAGGGCCCAGAGCCTCTCTCTCCAGGGGCTTTTATTAGGTTCATTCGCATAGGAATACGGATAAAGCTCATCAATCATTGTCAGCCAGTAAGGGTTAAACAATACATAACTTACAGAGAACTTTGAGGGCTTATTCTGAGTTACAGCCAATTAGTTAGAGGGCCATAAAATTTTAGGTGCCAGACTCATCTCAGGTCTGGACCCTTATCTCTTAAACTGAGGGTACAAATTAAGTAGGTTTCACAGGAATGTATGTATTTTTCTTAGGCCTGATTCCCCAGGGAATCTGCCCCTCCCAGCACAGGACTGCACTGCCCTCTGTTATTGCTTCAGGCTTAAGTCAGGCAAGGGAAGTAAGGCAGCCAAGAGATTAGGAGACTTCTTGCAGACAGAATGAGGACTCAGGCTATTTCAAAGCTGAGGGGCGAGGGTCCATCACCCCCTTTTTCCACAGCCCCCCGAGTCCTTCCCTGCGGGTCTCTTCCATGACCAGAGCCTGTCTTAGGTTGATTCTCCCTTGAGGAATCTTACCCGTCATTGGCTAACTGGCCAAGCTCAGGGCCAAGCAGGGTGAAGTGGGCAGAGGTGGCACACTTGCCAGGGAGACAAGCTTTGTCTCCTTAGTGGCTTATGGTCCCCACTCTGACTCAGCCTTAACCATGGGGGTTTACAGCCTCTGAAACCAGGCAGGGAGGTTCCCAACAGCTCAGTGTTGAGACTTTTGATAAATAATTTTATAGAGTACATAATTTTAAAAGGACCCAAATTTTAAGATATGTTTTAAAAATATTCACTAAATTGAGTACCTTCTAGTTAAAATATGAAATAAAATTCTCTATCTATTTTTATAAATGCATTTTAAATACCTTTCTAGTATAATGACAATCATTTTGATTCAGAATATAATGGTTTGCATTCCATTACCTAATTAAGACATTATAAATTAATAATTTCCTAGTATAATAGCCACCCCTTATCTGTGGGGGGCACTTCTAAGACCCCCAGTGGATACGTGAAACTGGGGACAGTACCAGCCCTACATATTCTGTTTTTTTCCATACAAACCTATGCTAAAGCTTCATTTATAAAAGAGGCACAGTAAGAGCTTAACTATGGTAACTAATAATAAAGTAGAATTTATATAACCACACACTATACTAAAAATCATGTAAAGGCAATAATGCTCCTCTCTCAAAGTATCTTGCACAGCACTCACCTTTTTCAATTAAAGGGGGCACTTTACCGTTTCTCTTTGGCATTTGTGAATTGCTGCCATCATTACTCTCATGCCTGGGGGCCATTAATTAGTAAAATAAAGGTCATTTGAACACAAGCACCGTGGTGCCTTGACAGTTGATCTGATCACCGGGATGGCTCCTAAGTGACCAACAGGTGGGTAGAGTGTAGAGCCTGCCTACACTGGACAGAAGGATGACTCATGTCCCAGATATGAAAGAGTGGACACCGTAGGGTTTCATAACACTATTCTCGTATTTTTATAAATAAAATACATTTTCTTTGCAGTTTTAGGCTCTCAGCAAAATTGAAAAGAAAGTATGGAGATTTTCCTGTATACCCCCTGCCCTCTATACATGCAGCGACTCCCCATTATCTCCATCCCCCACCACTGGTACGTTTGTCATAATTTACAAACCTGCATTGGTGCATCATAGTCACCTACAGTCCGGAGTTTTTACTAGAGTTCATTCTTTGGGTTTATATCTATGAGTTTTGACAGTTGTATAATGGCACACATTCATCATTACATTACCATACAACATACTTTTACTGTCCTAGAAGTCTTCTCTTTGCTTACTCATCCCTGCCCCTGCCCTTAACCCTTGGCCACCACTGTTGTGGTTTTGTTTTGGGTTTTTTTTTGTTCTTTTTTGTGTTTTTTTTTTTTCTACCATGTCCATAGTTTTGTCTTCCCCAAAGGGTAATGTAGTTGAAATCATACAATATTTAGCCTTTTCAGATTTGTTTCTTTCATTTAGTATTATGCATTTAAGCTTTCTCTGTGTTTTTCATGTCTTGATAGCTCATTTATTTTTAGTTAATCACACTGCATTGTGGAGATGTACCACAGATCATTTATCCATTTATGTACTTAAGGCCACTTGGCTTTCAGTTCCATCGTGTTTTCATGAACAAAGGAAATATCTGTGGAAGTGGAGAAGTGACACTAGAGAATCATGGATATGGGATTTTTGTGCTCTAACAAAAAAAACCAAAACAGTGTGATTATAGAAGTCTGGATTACTAGTCATGATAACTCTTTTAAACCTTGGTTCCCATATTAACTTATTACCTTGGAAAATTTGTTTAACCTATTTGAGCCTTGGTTCCTTATTTGAAAAATACAGAATATATTCATATTTTATACAATAGTTCTTTGAGAATGAAATAAGATTCTTTCATAGAAGACTAACTATAACATCTCATGCCTTTGTTGATGTATTTTATTACTATAGTTATTATTAATAATTTTCATCAAATATACCTCACTGTAGTTAAATATATTTATACCTTCAGGGAAATGATATTCATACTTTCATACTTTGACCCAAATGTGAAAAATGAACATTTGCAATCTTTTAAATCAGAACAAGCTTGTTAGATTCTGTATTGGAGTTAGTCATTGGTTTTTATTTTTTCTGCTGTTACTTTATTATTTTATCTTTTTTAATATGCACTTTCAGCAGATCCAGGTTTTAGCTTTTTTTTTTTTTTTTTTTTTTTTTTTTTTTTTATTGTTATGCAATTACAGTTGTATGCCTTTTCTCCCCATCCCTCTACCCCAACCCAGGTGAACCCACCTCCCTCCCCCCTCTCCACCCTCCCCCTTGGTTTTGTCCATGTGTCCTTTATAGTAGTTCCTGTAATACCCTCTTCCCACTATCCCCGCCCCCACCCCCCACCCCCGCCCTGGCTATTGTTAGATTGTTCTTAACTTCAATGTCTCTGGTTATATTTTGTTTGCTTTTTTCTTCTATTGCTTATGTTCCAGTTAAAGGTGAGATCATATGGTACTTGTCCCTCACTTCCTGGCTTATTTCACTTAGCATAATGCTCTCCAGTTTCATCCATGCTGTTGCAAAGGGTATAAGCTCCTTCTTTCTCTCTGCTGCGTAGAATTCCATTGTGTAAATATACCATAGTTTTTGGATCCACTCGTTTGCTGATGGGCACTTCGGTTGCTTCCAGTACTTGGCTATTGTAAATTGTGCTGCTATGAACATTGGGGTGCACAGATTCTTTTGGATTGGTGTTTCAGTGTTCTTAGGGTATAATCCCAGCAGCGGAATTACTGGGTCAAAGGGCAGTTCCATTTTTAGTTTTCTGAGGAAATTCCATATTGTTTTCCACAGTGGCCTCACCAGTCTGCATTCCCACCAACAGTGCACAAGGGTTCCCTTTTCTCCACATCCTCTCCAACATTTGTTTGTGGATTTGTTTATGTTGGCCATTCTGACTGGTGTGAGATGATACCTCATTGTGGTTTTAATTTGCATCTCTCTGATGGCTAGTGATGCTGAGCATCTTTTCATATGTCTCTGGGCCCTCTGTATGTCTTCCTTGGAGAAGTGTCTGTTCAAGTCCTTTGCCCATTTTTTAATTGGGTTGTTTGTCTTCCTGGAGTGGAGTCGAGTGAGTTCTTTATATATTTTGGAGATCAGGCCCTTGTCTGAGGTATCGTTGGCAAATATGTTTTCCCATACTGTTGGTACTCTTTGTAATTTGGTGCTGTTTTCTTTAGCCATGCAGAAGCTTTTTATTCTGATGAGGTCCCATTTGTTTATTCTTTCCTTTATGTCCCTTGCTTTAGGGGATGTGTCTGTGAGGATGTTGCTGCGTGGAATGTCTGAGATTTTCCTGCCAATGTTTTCCTCAAGGACTTTTATGGTGTTACGGCTTATATTTAAGTCTTTTATCCATCTTGAGTTTATTTTCGTGTATGGCGTAAGTTGGTGATCGAGTTTCATTTTTTTGCACGTAGCTGTCCAGATCTCCCAACACCATCTGTTGAAGAGGCTGTTTTTGCTCCATTTTATGCTCCTGCCTCCTTTGTCAAATATTAATTGATCGTATAGACTTGAGTTTATTTCTGGGCTTTCTATTCTGTTCCATTGGTCTATGTGCCTGTTTTTATGCCAGTACCAGGCTGTTTTGATTACAGTGGCCTTGTAATACAGTTTGATATCAGGTATTGTGATCCCTCCTGCTTTGTTTTTCTTTCTCAAAATTGCTGCAGCTATTCGAGGTCGTTTATGGTTCCATATGAATTTCTGCAATGTTTGTTCTATATCTGTGAAATATGTCATGGGTACTCTAATAGGGATTGCATTGAATCTATAAATTGCTTTGGGTAGTATGGCCATTTTGATAATGTTGATTCTTCCAATCCATGAACATGGTACATGCTTCCATTTGTTTGTATCTTCCTTAATTTCTTTCTTCAGTGTTGTGTAGTTTTCTGAGTACAGGTCTTTTACCTCCTTGGTTAGGTTTATTCCTAGGTACTTTATTTTTCTTGTTGCTATATCGAATGGGATTTTTTTCCTGATTTCTGTTTCTGCAGTTTCGTTGCTGGTGTACAGGAATGCCTTTGATTTCTGGGTATTGACTCTGTATCCAGCTGTTTTGCCAAATTCATTTATTAGGTCGAGTAGTTTTTGAGTGGAGTCTATAGGGTTTTCCATGTACACTATCATGTCGTCTGCAAACAGTGACAGTTTCATTTCCTCCTTTCCAATTTGGATGCCTTTTATTGCTTTTTCTTGTCTGATTGCTGTGGCTAGGACTTCCAATACTATGTTGAATAGGAGTGGTGAGAGAGGGCATCCTTGTCTAGTTCCTGATCTTAGTGGGAAAGCTCTAAGTTTTTGTCCATTGAGTGTGATGTTGGCTGTAGGTCTCTCATATATGGCCTTAATTATGTTGAGGACTGCTCCCTTTATTCCCACTTTGCTGAGTGTTTTTATCAGAAATGGGTGCTGTATCTTATCAAATGCTTTTTCCGCATCTATTGATATGATCATGTGATTTTTGTCTTTGCTGTTGTTGATGTGATGTATTATGTTTATTGATTTGCGAATATTGTACCATCCTTGCATCCCTGGGATGAATCCCACTTGGTCATGGTGGATGATCTTTTTAATATATTGCTGGATGCGGTTTGCTAATATTTTGTTGAGAATTTTAGCGTCTATGTTCATCAGCGATATTGGCCTGAAGTTTTCTTTCTTTGTTGTGTCTTTATCTGGTTTTGGGATTAGGATGATGTTGGCTTCATAAAAAGAGTTTGGGAGTCTTCCATCAGTTTGGATTTTTTCGAATAGTCTGTGAAGGATAGGGGTTAGTTCTTCCTTAAATGCTTTGTAGAAATCTCCTGTGAAACCATCTGGTCCAGGGCTTTTGTGTGATGGGAGTTTCTTGATGACTTCTTCAATTTCCTTTGCTGATATTGGTCTGTTCAGGTTTTCTGCTTCTTCTTCATTCAGTTTTGGAAGATTATATTTTTCTAGAAATGTGTCCATTTCATCTAGGTTTTCAAATTTCTTAGCATACAGGTCTTCATAGTAATTTCTTACGATCCTTTGTATTTCTGTGGTATCAGTTGTAATCTCTCCACTTTCATTTCTAATTCTGTTTATTTGGATCCTCTCTCTTTTTTTCTTGATGAGCCTACTTAAAGGCTTGTCGATTTTGTTTATCTTTTCAAAGAACCAGCCCCTGGATTCATTGATCCTTACAATTGTGCTTTTAGTCTCTATGTCATTTAGTTCTGCTCTGATCTTGGTTATTTCCTTCCTTCTGCTTGCTCTGGGCTGTCTTTGTTGTTGTTCCTCCAGTTCTTGTAGGCGTAGGGTTAGGTTGTTTGTTTGAACTGTTTCTAACTTCTTAAGGTAGGCCTGTATTGCTATGAACTTCCCTCTCAGGACTGCCTTTGCTGTGTCCCATAGGTTTTGGGTTGTTGTGAGTTCGTTTTCATTTGTTTCCAGGAAGTTTTTGATTTCTTCCCTAATCTCATTCTTGACCCATTCATTGTTTAATAGCATGCTATTCAGTCTCCATGCTTTTGAGTGTTTTGGGTTTTTACCCTTGGGGTTGGTTTCTAGTTTCAGACCCTTGTGGTCAGAGAAGATGCTTGATATGATTTCAATTTTCTTGAATTTGTTGAGGCTTGCTTTGTGTCCTATCATGTGGTCTATCTTTGAAAAAGTTCCATGGACACTTGAAAAGAACGTGTATTTTGCTTCTTTGGGATGAAAAGCTCTGTATATATCAGTTAAGTCCATTTCCTCTAAGGTATTGTTAAGTGACACAATATCTTTGTTGATCTTTTGTTTGGAAGACCTGTCCATTTTTGATAGTGGGGTGTTAAAATCCCCTACTATAATTGTGTTGCTGTCAATATCTTTCTTGAAATCCTCCAAGATTTTCTTTATGTATTTGGGTGGTCCTATGTTGGGTGCATATATATTTACAATGTTTATGTCTTCTTGGTGGATTCTTCCTTTGAGTATTATGAAGTGACCTTCTGGGTCTCTCTTTATGGCCCTTCTTTGGAAGTCTATTTTGTCAGATATGAGTATTGCTACCCCTGCTTTTTTTTCCTGTCCGTTTGCTTGGAAGATTTGTTTCCAGCCCTTCACTTTCAGTCTGTGTAAGTCTTTTGTCCTGAGATGGGTTTCTTGTAGGCAGCATATGTGTGGGTCATGTTTTCTTATCCATTCAGCTGTTCTATGTCTTTTGATTGGAGCATTTAATCCATTTACGTTTAAGGTTATTATCGATAGGTAGTTATTCATTGCCATTATTTCCTACCTGTGTTCCTCTGCCTTTCTCTTTTCCTTCCTTTCCTTAAAGCAGTCCCTTTAGCATCTCTTGCAGAGCTGGTTTGGTGGAGCTGTATTCTTTTAGACTTCTTTTGTCTGGGAAACTCTTTATTTGGTCTTCTATCTTGATTGAGAGCCTTGCTGGGTAAAGTAGTCTTGGTTGCAGGCCTCTGGTTCTCATTACTTGGAATATTTTTTGCCATTCTCTTCTGGCTTGGAGCGTTTCCATTGAGAAGTCAGTTGCTAACCTTATTGGGGCTCCCTTGTATGTTACTTCCTTTTTCTCCCTTGCTGCCTTTAAGATCCTCTCTTTGTCTTGGAAATTTGCCATTTTAATTATGATGTGTCTTGCAGTGGGTCTCTTTGGGTTCCTCTTGTTTGGGACTCTCTGTGATTCCTGGATTTGGGTGACTTTTTCTCTTCTCAGATTAGGGAAATTTTCCATCATTACTTTTTCAAACAGGTTTTCTATCCCTTGCTCTTCTTCTTCTCCTTCTGGTATTCCTATTATACGGATATTGTTACGTTTCATGTTGTCCTGCATTTCCCTTATTGCCTCTTCATTCTTTCTGAGCCTCTTTTCCTTTTCTTGCTCCTTCTGGGTGTTTTTTTCTACTTTGTCCTCCAGCTCGCTGATCCGATCCTCTGCTTCGTCAAGTCTGCTTTTAATTCCTTCTACTGTGTTCTTCAATCCAGAAATTGTATTCTTCATTTCCTCTTGGCTCTTGTTGATATTTTCTATTTCCTTTTTCATGTTGATATAGTTTGCAGTGAGTTCATTGTAGTTTCCTTGTAGTTTCTGGTAGTTCTCTTTGAGCTCAGAGAGCTCAGTGAGTTTCCTGATGACCATTGCTTTGAACTCAGTATCTGATAGTTGACTTGCCTCTTTTTCGGTTAGTATTCTTTCTGAGGCTTCCTCCTTTCCTTTCATTTGGGAATTGTTTCTTTGTCTTCCCATTGTTTGTGAGGCTCTTCTTGTTGGCCTCTGCGTCTTAAATTGCTTTGTTCTGACTCCCTGGATTTATGATATGAACTTCTATGGTAGAATGCCAATGGGATTCGGTGGTGCTGTCTCCTTACTCTCCTGTGCTCACTGGTCTTGAGCTGACGTTTATGTGTTTAACACGGTCTAACTCTAGTCTTTTCAGCACTCCAGGTTTTGTTGTCTCACCTGTGGGAAAAAGAGAAAGGGGGGGCAAAAGAAAAGAAAAAAAGAAAAAAACACACACACACACACACAAAACAAACCAAAAGAAAGATGGGAAGGAGGGAAAAAGGAAATAGGAAAGGAGGAAAGGAAGGAAGGAGGGAAGAAGGAATAAAGAAAGATCGGAGGCAAGATAAGAAGGAATTTTAGCAAAAATTAAAACATAGAAATAGATAAAAGAAGGCAGGAAGAAGACATAAAAATGGTAAAGGATGGGAGGAAGAAGGAATGAAAAAAAAGAAAAAAAGAGGAAGAAGGAATTCAGGGGGAAAGGAAAAAAAAGAAAAAGGATAAAAAAAAAAAATCTTCTGTTGGCTTTAAACCGGTCAGGTTATTTCTGCTGGTGTCCTGTCTGTGCAACGGGAGGGGGTGGTTGGAAGGATTGGTTTCACTTTTCTCTCTTCCTGGGTCACACTCTTCGCTGTTTTGTAGGTGTGGTCCCTGGCAGTCAATCAGTCCGTTGATCAGCCAATCCAGCCGCTTTGGCTTGTGACGCGTGCGTGCGCAGCAGGGGAATCCAGCCGCTTTGGGTCTGTGACGTTATTTTGTGCCCTGAGCGCGCAGCCGGCGGACCAATCGAGCCGCCAGGGCTTGGAACGCTGGCGCGCAGGTGGCGGATTCAGCCTCCTTGGGGTTAGGACACTCGCCAGCAGCTTTGTATTTGGAAAACAGGCACCCAGCCGGCCCTGTGCTTGGTGAGCGCGCGCAGCCCGCTGAGCCACAGGCTCTGTGCTTGGGGGCCGATCCAGCCGCCCTGGGCTTGAATCTCTCGGGCGGGCGGGGCCGCCCTGGGACTGAATCACGCGGCACTGGGTTCCGAGGTTTTGGGCCTGTGGGTGGAGCAGCTAGTCTCTGCTCCAAATTATCTCGGAGGTTTCAGGTGTGGGCGCCCCTCCGGGGTTTCAAGTGTGGGTCCCGTTCGCTAATCTGCTCGCGCGCGCGCGACCGGACCTCAGGTGAGCGTAGCAGTCCAGGGGTGGCGGGGGAGGGGCGCCAGGGGCCTCGGCTACTACCGAGAGTTCTCTAATTAGCCCCTGAGTGTCTCTATTTTCTTTTTCTTTTTGAGAAATTCCTCCTTTTCAAGCCCCCCTGGTCTAATCAAGCACCTGGCTGCTCACAGCGCAGCCTGGCCCTCTCCCAGGACTCCTGCCGCAGCCCCTGCGCCAGGGCTGGCGCTTCTGCCGCCCTTGTACCGCGCGGTCCTGGGTCCCGTGGACCTTATTGTCCTTGAGCACTCTTCTTACCGTCAGATCTTTCAGTGTCCTCTATCTTTGGTCTCTGATCTTCGTATATGCTGGAATACTGTTGGCTGTTCGCTCTGCTCCTCAGATCAGCTAGGTATTTCCCTGGCGTTGAGGGGAAGTGGACTCCGCTCCCACCTATGTTGCCGCCATCTTGTCCGGTACTCTAGGTTTTAGCTTTTAACAGCTTTATTTTCCACATAAGCTACAGATTATTTTCTGCTGAAATTATTTCTCACACAGCTATATAATACATTTACTAATACACATAACTTTAACAGGATTAATTATCATTATATCACCAATTATATGATGTTGCTGTTGAGTTCTGGTAAAATTATTAAAAGAAATCAACTGCATGTTGAGTTAGAAGATAAAAACCTCAGGGCTAAGTGTTAGCAACTGTTTCTTCTTATTGCTTTTATTAAAAAGAAATAATAATTATATTCTTACTTTTAGATAATTCTCTAAGCTAATCTATTAGATGCTGAATTCAAAGTCATTTCATTAGCATGAGTTCAGGTAAAAATGTAGAACATATTTGAGTAGAAAAATCCTTTTAATCATGGGAAATATTTTAGAATGCACAGTCATTGAGAATGCATCATTTAAATAGTTCTCATTGCTTAATTTCCAGGTTTCAGGGATATTAAACAAAAACTACTTTGAATTCTATCATGTTAAATAATTTTGATATAATTAGTCATTGTATGAATCCATTTAAAGGATACTAGGGACCTGCCCCACCCCTGTATTATGGCTGCCATATTCTTGTACTGCACAGTGAAACACGATAGACCTCAGTACTTTCAAAGCTAATTCATCATAGATGTTGACAATTATGTGCAATAAAGTAGTATAGCAAACAATGACATAGAGTTCACCAGCGCTTATCACTCCAAACAAGACAGATTTTATGGCACTAGGCCCCTTAGAAGCCAGCGAAAACTATTTGTAGTGTCAAAATATATATATTGTCCAATAATGAAATATTCCTTTGCAATCGCTTCATGTGAAAGCAACCCCTGGGAAGGCAACAATTTAAAGGGCAAACTCTGCAATGGAGCAGTGCAGCTGCTTCAGCTAAGGTACGTGTATTTTTTTTAGAAGATTTAATTGTTGCTTATTTTCTACCATTTTCAATTTAAAATGGCTACACAAAAATTTACCAATTCTGATAAGCTTTTAAAAAATGCACACTGACATGACAGCTGTCACAGTGCAATCTAACAAAATTGTTTCAAATGAAATTAAAGACAACTAAGCAATAGTAGACTCATCTTACTGGGGAAAAAAACAAAACAAAACATCTTCTGCTACAGGGGTTTCATTGTTCTCCCCGCCCTTAATCCGTTTCAAACCATGTGTCCTAACGTCAAAATTATGTTTCTGACATGCAAGGAGCTCTCATGGCATTCCATGGTCTAAAACAACCCAATAACTGGACAAACTCCAAACTGTTTTGAATTGAATAATTACCTATTCCAGATGTGGCTGACTCAAGCCTTCCAGCTTCCCCTACCTGCCACTTCCATCCTGGGTGACACTATTATGCAAACAATCTTTGAACAGGCCAAACTCCTCTGCTACTTTTGCATGTAGTAATCACTTGCCCTATAATGATTTCCTCTCTGATGGAAATCCCTTTGCTTCTTTTAAGGTTGGTTTCATTTCATCTTATTTGCAAGGCTTTCATTCCTGGAGAGCTTAGTGGTATTTAGAGACTTCTTCTGTTCACTCATAACACTTTGAGACATACCAATTATCTTAGCATATTGTAATATCTCAACAAATTGTAAGCACCTTAATGTCAGACGTCATGTATGTTTATTTTTTTCTGAAGCCTATGAGAATTGTCGATGCTGTATTAGTGTATTTTTTTAAAAATGAAGCAAAGAAAGAAACCCTCTCTGTTACAACAAGCAAAAATAAAGGTCATCCAAAAGAAATTTATTTTTTCCCTGAAGATTGCCAGAAACAGACATTTAAAGCTTTCCCAAACATAACATTTAAAAAAATTATTTTATTGTTGTTCAATTACAGTTGTATTTACCCCCTACCAAACATAACATTTTTATAATACAAACATCAAAATAACAAATAAGCTGCATTATGTCTAACCAAATTATTTCCTTTTTACTTCCCTATTGTTCATTTATGTGAAAATGGAGGGGGGCTAGACAATGTTTATTTTTACCACTCACACACACAAACACACTAGTACTGATATTAATGATTTAATATTAGTTTTTCTCAAAATTTGTATTCTATGCTAACTCCCATTTCACATTTTCACAACTGTATAACTACTACTTGAAACTTTTTGTGTCGTGTTTAAATAATTTTAGAAATGATGTTATTAAAACTAGATGGGGCACATTTGTGTGAGTTTGACTGGTAAAGAATGATTCAGATAGATTAGTGTCAATCTTAAAGTGCATCAAAGGTCATTTTTTTCATGACTATAATAGGATAATTTTCCACCATAATATCAATTTTGTTCTTTACGTGTGTTTCAAGTAAATTACTAGTCTACTTTAACCTACTTTTATGTTATGTATAAATTATATTTTGCTCCTAAATTCCATCAATTTCACATGTCATGTTGAAATTGTATACTGACCAGTACTTTTGTTCATGAAGTTTATTTTATAAAAATGAAACTTCATTTTGTGATGCAGATTCTAATTAACTTTAATTTCCAACCACATACACATTTTAGAAAATGTGCTTATCATTAAGAAATATAATGAAGTTAATAGATCCTGACTGTTAATAAGAAAATGCATATACATATTCCATTCATGTAAAGCTATATTATGTGATTCATATTAGCATTGAGAATGTGACATATACTAAATTGATAGAAATATCATGTGTATTAGTCTCAGAAACTTATTAGAATTATGCTTTCTGTACCACATTTTTATGGTAATGTGACATTAGCTTTATGTTATAAGTAAGGTTTTATGTTCATATTTAGAGGAGAAATTCAAGCCATCAAAACAAGTTTTATCCTCATAACATATCTTTAGATCAAGAATAATAACTGGCAGTACAAGGGAATAATATTTCTTTTACCTCTTATATTGAGACTAGAGATACATAGTTATAACTCATATATTAGGCTTTTGAATCTCCTTATGGGCCTCAATATTTCATAATACTAAATATGAAATGTGCATATATTCTTAAAACCAGTGTTATAGCATAACAATTTTCTTTATACATTTGAAACTGGTTTAAATATGTGCATAATAAAGAATAAGTTGTTTAGGAAGATATAGTGGGTTTTGAGAAACAATAAACATTCTGACATTGTAGAAAATATAAATAAATTTTATAATAGAAAAGGAAAGCTACGCAGTATGTCTGAAAGTAGTCAACATTACAGAATGTAATTTTTGTTCTTGCCGTGCCATTTGTTTTGTTTTGCATTTACCTTCAACACAGGTTGGCAAGTATTTTCCCATACGAACAAATTTGAACGACAGGTGTATAAAAGCAGTTGTAAATGGCTTTTTAAACAGCAGCATCTATGATACACACAAAAGGTAAGAATAAATCAAGGTAGTAAACTATTCATCCCTATAGTTATGCATTCAGTGTGCATTTATTGTGTGCCTTCAATATTCTAAGTAGTGTGCTGGCACAGCAGGCATAAAAGTTAAATAATGCAAGGAATTATGTACATAAGTTGTTATGGTAACATTAAGTAAATAAGCTACCCTACTGGGATGTCAAAGAAAAGTTCACAGAAGCAGTTTTTTGGAACTCAGTTATGAATTATCAGAAAGAGACAGCTATATATAGAAGATAGAAAATCGTTCAGAACAGAGTGAATAGAATGGACAAACTCTTGATAATAAAAAATATCCGGACACAGGTTGGGAATTCAGCAGTTGCCTATCATGGGAGAGGAGTGTGGAGAAACAACACAATTGTATTGAATAGCTTAGGACCAGACTGTGAAGTACATTCATTGCTAAGGTAAAGTATCCCAAAACTATTCTAAAAGCTATTAGTGTTTTTTCAGCAATATAATCTAATGGGCAGATTAACATTTTAGGACCATATGACATTATTTAGGAGATCAATTTGAGATGAGCAACCTGGAAGTTAGGAGATAATTTAGGAAATTCTTACAATAATACATGTGAGAAATAATATACACAGGACATATTTGTTATCCACAAGAAGAAAATGGGAGGAAGGATATTAGACGTATCAAGATTGTAAAACCTATTGAACTTTACTATTTAGGCTGTTTGTGATTGAGAGAAAAAAGTCATATTCAAATTAGCTTCTAATTTTCTGCCATTTGTGACTGTGCAAATGGAGGTGTTATTCACAAGGTCACCGAGCAAAGAAAGGGAAACTGAACTTTGGGAGCAGATGTTTTTTAGATGGAAGCACTTTTGTGACATCAAGGTGAACATTACTCATGATCACACATAAGTCTCCTGTAATACTAGGTAGATTTGTGATGAGTGTACATTATTACTTTGAATCCATGATATAAAAATACACATTTATGTTAACATTTTAAAGTAAACATGGCTTTAAGCAAAATTTCAAACATTTTTGAAAATTGTGAATTTCAAGTGTTTTGCCCATGAGAAAGAGCAGAAATGAAAAAAAGAAAAAGAGATCCAATTTTAGGCTAAAGGATGTTAAGACCAAAAAAAAAAAAAAACCTAAACCCAGTCATCATAATTAGCAGCATTAACTCTTAACGTTTCCAATTAAATTTAAGGAAATAAGAAATAATTATTACCTATTACCTCTCATTTGACCTAGAAAATGGTTATTATTTTGAATCAAAAGTCCCATGAGGTATAATTTACCCATTGTTTTGGTCAGTTGGTGCTTGAACTAAGTATTGAAAATATCTCTGATAAAACCAGTTAATGCCTTTAAATTCCATTATTACAGATACAACTTGTAGAACGGGAAGCAATGCCTAAAGGTATTAACATTTTGGGCTGAAAACTACACTTGCAAGATACACTTACTTCAGTCAGTATAATTCGTCTGTAAATAACCAAAACCAAATACATGTAGCTTAAATAATGAGTACACAGTATATTATATTTAATAAGAATTTGGGGCCCTCGCTGGTGTGGTCAGTGGGTTGGGTGTTGTCCCGAAAACCAAAAGTTCGCCAGTTTGATTCCAGGTCAGGGCACATGACAGGCTTGTGGGTTATGTCCCAGGTAGTGGGCGTGCTTGGAGGCGTACAACAGTCAACTGATCTGTATCTCTCTTTCACATGGATGTTTCTCTCCCTCTCTTTTTACCTCTCTTCCAATCTATCTAAAAGTGAGCATCAATTCAAAACAACCTATGCACCCCTATGTCCATAGCAGTGCAATTTACAATAGCCAAGTGCTGGGAACAGCCTAAGTGCCCTTCAGTAAATGAGTGGTTAAAAAACTGTGGTACATTCACACAATGGAATACTACACAGCAGAAAAAAGGAGCTCCTACCCTTTGCTACAGCATGGATGGACCCAGAGAGCATTATGCTAAGTGAAATAAGCCAGGCGGTGAAAGACAAACACCCTATAATGTCATCTGTAAGTGGGACCTAATCAATAAAACAAACAAGCAAAGGCAGGAGGGGAATAATAAGGGGAAAAAAGGGGGAAGGGTCATCAAGGAACATGTATAAAGGACCCATGGACAAAGACAATGTGGGGGCAAGGATTGAATGGGGGAGGTTGGGAGTAGGTAGGGCAGGAGAGAGTAATGGGGGGAAATGGGGACAACTGTAATTAAATAACAATTTAAAAAATAATTTTGGAAATTAGCAACTTTTCAGCTGTCCACTCTTCTATTCTCAACATCTTGACTTTTGTCCTCAGATTTCTCTTTCTGACTTTAAGATTGCTGCCACACCTTTAAGGTGTGTGGTACCATACAAAGGCAAGAAAAAAGGAATCTTCTTTGTATGTCACTCTCTTTGTATTAGAGATAAAATCTTGTTTTCCCCCCTCAAGTTCCCACATCATCATCTCCTTGTGCCATTTTCCAGGTTTGCTTCACACACATGCCATTATACATTTCTATGGAAGAGGAGTAGGCTTAGTACTAGGAATGGTAGAGACTGACGTTCTCTTGGAGAACCAAACACAAACAAATCCTGAATCATTAGTAAGGACACAAGTAGAAATGACTATTGGGTTGGCAACCTAATGTGTCTACCGCAACTTGCTACCTTGAAATATTTATTTGGATGAGCGTATTGATAACTATAAAATGTTGTTTGGATGAAGTTTCCCCAGATATACTTGAAATTCCTACAGAAAATCTTTATTTTCCTAGTTTTAGTTTCTCCAAAACTGAGCACAAGTCCGGGCTCCTGTGCTAGGTTCTAGCACAAGATAGAGTGAATAAATACATCTATTCCTTAACTTCCTTCTCAGTGATGTATGCTTATTTCACATCATCTTTTATTCTACCCTCTATCTTCTGAAACCACAACCCACAAAACACCTGGAAACTGTTCACTGAACATAACCACAGCATTTCTTAAGTCTGAATTGGGAACGTACCTCAATATCCTAAACATTGAAACTTAACATTTCCCATTTTTAAAAAGTATTTAAGACTTCTTGTTAAGATAAAAATCAAAGGGACTAAATTTGTCTTTTCACCCAAACTAATAAGAAATTAGAAATAAGATAAAAAACAGCAGGTTTATAAGATATTGGACATCAGGCAACAAAGGAAAATTATGGAGAAATGAACAGTGAATGAGGTGGGCTGTAATATTGGTTCAGCTAACAATTAAAATGTAAGTTAGATCTTAAAATGTAAAATTATTAAGGAAATAAGCTAAACAGATTATTTAAAAATATCTTCCATTAAAATATTGCTTAAAATTATTTTAGTAGACTGGACATTAAAATTATTGAAAAGCATATTATTTCTAAATATTCTCTTGAGTAAATTTTCCTCATTAACTAAGTACAAAGCATGAAATAAAAGTCTAATATCTGTTATTACTTTTCCTTACCTAAAAAGTTTACATTTAATTTTGTTCTGATTTTCATTGTTATAGTTACATTGTTAAATGTAACTATAGTATAGTTACATTTCATAGTAACACTTATTATTCCCCAAATACATCTCCTATTCTCTTTTATCAGAAGAGATTAAACAAAATAATAATAGTCAGTTTGAGATGATTGCATTTCTGTAACTTAGAATAATTTTTGTTTATAACTGAAATTTCTAATATAAATTATATTAGTTTCACCTTAATGATAAAACTACTTTTAATCTATTCCTAAATTATTAAATGTTTATAAATGTAACACTTCACTGGCTGAGGTTCTGTCACCTACTTACACTCATATATACACATATGAATACTTTTTAAACTTTGGAAGTAATTACAACTTTTTAAAATTCTAATAAGACATATATTTGTCCTCAATGCTACTTTACAGAGTATGCGGAGTGAGTGAATGAAGATGTAAATCTTCTACTAAGAACATGATCAAATTAAATGAGGAGAGCTTCTTTAATAAAATACACACAAAAATAGGTTGCATCATCATTTTCTTTTGAGTAAAGAGCCTATTTAAAACTTTAGCATTGAATGTCTCTGATATAAAAAACATTAAAAGAAAGTGGAACTTTTAATGTAGTAGTAAGTATATTTTCATAACTATTTATGATAAGATATTATAAAGTAATAAAGATACATATTTCTAGTAAACATAATAGCATTAAGAAAATGGAATGAACATATTAATAAATAAAACTTGTAGAAATTAAAAAATGTTCCTTTATAAATCTCATGATACAGTTCTCATTTCATTTAAATGAGAACATATAATTTAATTTATTTTAATGAAATGTTAGAGAATAAATTAAGCAAAATCAAATTCATAATGAGTGAATTTAGGAGGGAACATGTAGAACATTGTAATGAATTGCTAAATGCTTAGAAAGTAATTATCGAAATTACTGGATAATAGATCTAAATTTCAGTACAAAACTAGAGATATTAAAAGGAACAAAAGCGGCTTCTGAAAGTTTTCTCATTAATCAAGAATAACATGCAAACGTGTCGTTCAGGATCAATAGAATATTGTTCCTTCCACACGGTCAGTGCTCTCCTTTCTTCTCCAGTCTGATCTCAATTCTTTCCCTCAGATCCCTTCACCCTGCTTCATCAAATACCTCTCCATGGTGTGTGTGCCAGGGTTTAAAAGACTGGATAGATTTCAGATTACCTGACACAATAATAAATGAACAAAGAAAACATCGATGACAATAAAACACAGGAGGAGGTATTTGTCCTATTCATTCTGTTCCACTTTTGGCATTAATGTGTGGTGCATTTTTTACAAAACAGGACAAAGAATTTTGATTATCTTGTTTACTAGGATAACAAAATATGCTAAGAACAAAGATGAATATGAATGTTAAAGAAAAAAAATAACCAGGGTGCTTTTGAGAATTTTAATATTGACAAAATAATGTTTTGAACTGAATTGTGGAAAGAGAGTTTAGCTATTATGTACTTCTTAATATACTGTGCTGACCATATGAATTTGAATCAAAAAAACAGCATTCTAAAGTTAGTAGCTCTATATTATGGGGGAAAAGGTTAACATATATTATTCCTGCTATCATTCGTGGAAGCAGTGTGTTAGAAATATACAGATATGTCCAGGATTATCATGTCCCATTTTGTACATATAGATAACTAACAAGTAACAAATATTTTCAGTGATTCAGGTGATTCAAAAGGTAGAGACCACAAATTTTCTTTTTGAATGTGCTTCTTTAGCTCTGGTCATTTAGTCCACTACAAAGCGAGTGCACAATGACAATGCTATAAATAAATGAATAAGGGAACATTTCTCACCCACTGAATTGGGGACACCATGAGAAGAAATAAGGCACTGAAGTAAGATATTTAGTAGTGTGGCCACAGGCAAATGCAACTTTATTTACTTTCTCCATAAAATGTTAAATCTTTTTTTTAAACATATTATTGTATACCTATAATCATACCTCTCATTTCCTCTTCATAAGCAAATATGTCTTATTTTCTCACCACTCATTTTTAAAAATATATTGGTTTATTTTATTAACAGATTTCTTTTAAAAAACTTTCTTGAAAGTCAGCAATAAATATGTGCTATTGCCTGGCTGGTTGGCTCAGTGGACTGAGTGCTGGCCTGCAAACGAAAGGGTCGCTGATTTGCTTCCCAGTCAGGGCGCATGCCTGGGTTGCGGGCCAGGTCCCCAGTGGGGGCCACATGAGAAGCAACCACACACTGATGTTTCTCTCCCTCTCTTTCTCCCTCCTTTGCCCTCTCTCTAAAAATAAATAAATAAAATCTTTTAAAAAATCTTCATTCTACGCAGCAGAGAGAAAGAAGGAGCTTATACCCTTTGCAATGGCATGGATGGAACCGGAGAGCATTATGCTAAGCGAAATAAGCCAGGCGGTAAGGGACAAATACCATATGATCTCACCTTTAACTGAAACATAATCAACAAAAGAAAAAAAGCAAACAAAATATAACCAGAGACATTGAAATTAAGAACATTGTAATAATAGCCAGAGGGGAGTGGGGAGGGGATAGTTGGGAGAGGGGTCTATAAGAGCTACTATAAAGGACACAAGGACAAAATCAAGGGGGAGGGTAGAGGTGGGAGAGGGAGGTGGGACTGGCTGGGGTGGGGTGGAGGGATGGGGAGAAATGCAGACAATTGTAACTGAATAAAAATAAATAAATAAATAAATAAATAAAAATCTTCATTACAAATATTATTCTATCAGCCCATCATTACCACTCTTAACATGTTAATTTACCCTACCACCTTGCATCTTATAGCTTTGTTCAAAAGAAGTGATTGACTAAACCTCAAAGGGTAACTTTTTCTGCCACGGATAATGTATCAGTCAGCAAGTTAAGATAAATTAGAGAAAGGTAATCAGAGTAGCTGTGTGCAAATGTCAAACCTCATCCAAGTGACAAAATGACTGTCATAACTATAACACAATCAGCAAAACATGACTTTCTTCAATAAAAATTGGGAACATGTATATGGCTAATAATCTGGCATTAAAATCAATAATAAGCCAAAACCTAAATAATGTAGGTAGAATTAGACTGAAATACAATTATTATGACATTGTATTCCACAGCAATAATGATGAATTAAACAATGTGCATAAAAATAGAGTTGGTGATATCAATATATGTATCTTTTATTTAGATATCTGTATATGATATATATCGTTCAACATTTTATAGTCTCTGTCTTTAAATGTAACTTGTATACATATTGTAAATATATATAAGAACTTCTCAAGGTCTCTACATATCTCCGCACTCACCATTCTAGTTTAAGGCAACATCTTTTTTTGTGTGTGCTGCACCATATCCTGGGACTGGGTTGGTAAACATAATTGTATAGTAACAAGTAGTGAGTATTTCAGGCTTCCTGGTTAGGAGGGAAACTGAGAATACTATGTAGTTATAGACCATGTAGTTTTAACAGTTGTTTTGTTCTGTACCATCTCTACAAACATTGAGTTAGCAAATACTGAATCACTGATCCTAGGGGAAATATGAGTTTGGGTGTCTGTGAGCCACCGATCAAACATTTTTATCAATCATGCAATACTTAAACTTGTTTCCAATGTGCTGCTGTCTAAAGATACCTTATTTATTGTATATTGTTCATTCATTAACATTAAACCAACAGCCAACAGCACTGGAATTCATGCCTGAGCAGATTTTATTTAAAAATGTGTTTTCTCCATAAAGTACATCGCAGACTTCTTGCACCTTGGAACACAAAACAGCACATTAGCACTACTCTACGGGCCATTTTAAACAGTGAAATACACAAGAATGGAAGAAAAATGTAGCACTAAATATACTTGGAGAAAGGTACAAGTTACAATAAGAAGGCTGGATCAAGAACTGAGAGTGTAGCGTTGTTTAATCTCAGCTGGGAACATGCTCGTGGGCGACTCATAACTTCTGCTGCTCTGTATGTGTGCAAGTCTGCTGATGACTCATCGATTTTGGTGGCAAATACATTTTAGTAAGCAGGCAAATTTGCAAATACAGTATCCACGAAGAATGAGGATCAACTGTACTTATATAACAGTCATTTAAGACCATAAAACAATTCTTTGTCCATGGGTTTTCGTCAAAGAGGACGGGGGCTTGATTTGGCTGTGGCTTGCTGGAACCTAAATTAGACTCCTCATAGGATCTCTTTACTCACTCTGTTCTTCCCAGAATCTGTGCTCAAGTAAGTACACACACTCTCCAGCACAATGCAATTCATGCCCTGCTTTTATTCAAATTTATTCAAAGGATTCTCATTATTTCTAAATAAAAGACAAGCTCCCTGCTCTGTCCCACAAATTTCTGCAAGTTTTCAGACTTAGGCCCTTCACTTGTTCACACTATTATAGACAGTGATTTTCTCGATGTTATTAGAATACACCAAACTTGTTTCTATTTCGAGGTCTTTCTGCATTTGCTTTCTCCAGCAGAGAACACCTGTACATTAGATCTTAAAAAAAAAAAAAAAAAAAAAAAAAAAACCTTTATCTCATGCAGGTGTCTGCTATTGTTTCCTATGAAGAAAAGTGTGTTATCACAGAAGCAGATTAGTGGTTGCCTAGGGACAGGGGGAGGGGGTATAGGATAACAACTAGGGAGTACAGGGTTTATTTTTGAAGTATTAAAATGTTCTAAAATTGATTGTGATGATATGACAGATGCACAATTTTGGGAATATACCAAAAGATTCTGAATTATATGCTTTACATGGGCGTACTATATGGTTTATGAATTCTATCTCAATAAAGCTATTAAAAATAGAATGGGTATTCCACCTCTTTCTCTTATTTTTATGTTTGTTAGTATCATTTATTACTACTTTATATTACATTGCATACTCACTTTACCTGTTTTTATCCACTGTTTCCCCATGAGAACAGGGATCTCACTGTATTTTTCAATACATGTCTAGAAAAAATCTTCATACTTAGTAGATGCTCAATAAATATTTGCTCCATGAATGGATGTTGAAAGATTACAATTACTCTGCAATTGTATCATTCTACCCATTTCATTCTTAAGTCATTTACACAAATTATAAGGTATAGAAAAAGCTACATTTTTATTGAACTTTATCCAGACTATACTTCAGCATCTTTAAACCTTCCATTTTCTAGTGTTCTTTGGTTTTCCAAGCTCGAGCAACATCTTTAAAAATATTTTCCATTCATTCATTACATACTAATATTCTTTATCTGTCATCTTTGTAAATCATTAAATGGTTAGTAATTTAATGACATCTATTACCTTGTTACTATAATTGTGGTCCACCGATCAAGAGTATACACATCAAGTTAGAAATGCAGAACTGCAGTCCCAAACCAAGAAATACTGAATCAGAATGTGCATCTTCATGTGATCCCAGCATGATTTATATGCCTATTGAATTTGAGAGGCACTGGCTGTGGGCTAAGATGGCCGAGTACCAATCTGGAAACTAATAGCATATCTTTTAAATGTTTACACAATCCAATGCAGTGCTAAGTAAAATTATACAAGAGAGATTATTATTCTAAGGATGTTCAAAGAATACCACTCTTTGATCGCTCTAGAAGATCACACATCCATCCTAGTGAAGTCTGAGATGGCTTCCCAAAGGATATGACCCTGGAACTGAGTTAAGAATTTAATGAAGAGGAGAAAGTAATTAGTCAGTTATTAAGCAAGTGCTTGATAAATGAAATATGTGATATTTTTGTTAAGAACAGATGTCAGATCATATTCATCTTTTATTCCCAATTTCTCCTAGTCCTTAGTAAATATTAATAGAATTAATAAATAGATTAATAGATATATTTCATATTTAATGCTTCTCTGCACCATTGAATCTTTGCTAAGCTAATTGCAATAATTGTGGAAATTACCTTCATTACCACTATATAGCATATATCTTACATGTAGAACATTCATAGTTCTCTTCATGATCAAATATTTCTTGATTTCCAGGACAATTAATATCTCATTTGAAATATTGCTTCCCCAAAATTAGTATTATCAAAATGCATTAGAATGTTTTATAATTGTTATGTAAATGCTAGTCTGTTCTCCTTGTTGGGCTAATGTATTCCACGTCGTGGATATATTTGTGCCTCTGAGCCAACAATGCTGGAACCATGCATGACTGGATATTTTGATTTAGTGTTCAGTCTACTTAGTCATGGATAAAACAGGGAACAGAAGAGGCTGAAAATTTATAGCAAGATGTCCAAATTTGCACTGGCAACCTGTTATAGCTCTAATTCTTAAACTATAGAAAATGTTTTAATTAAAACATTAATTATACAATAATATTTCAGTAATTTTATTTGCTGTTTTTAAGACATGTATAACAATTAATGCTTTATTACTCATTTGCATTTAAACAAAGATCTTTTTTTTCTTGGAAAAACATTAGAAATATAAAATATTTTATATTATACTTGTCCACTACATGTAATACAGTGATTCAATAGAGATCAATTGAGATTATTAAAAGAATAGCTGTATTCCTTAATAAATTATTTCTCTTTAAAAATGTATGGTATTGCAATCACTTCATTATAATATTGATAATAAGGGTTCTTTTAGATTTAATGAATTTTTTTAACCTTTTGAGTATTTGCCGTTCCTAAAGTATCTAAGATTAGGAAAAACTGCCGTTATGGATTACAGTAATGAACTGAATTGCTGAGGTTTGTGAGTTGCGGAGGCACTTGTGAATTGGCCAATGAGTGTGCAGTGCTGTGTGATATAAATCACCTTGTTTTACATAAATTTCATGCACCAGAGTTCATTTTTCTTGAGCTTTCATCATGGGAATTTTCATCACGTTTTAAACTATCTTTAATATGTCAAACTTTATAATGAATAGGAATCAATGCTACCTCTAATTTCATTAATCATATTAAATTCCTTCAGCAAATTATAGCTAACAAATTCACTTAGAGAAAAATACTTGCATTTTATTTGGGGCAACAGTTTCTTACCTATAAGCCGTATCTTTACCAATATTTCAAAATCAATACTTTTTAGAGAAAAGGGCCTATAACAAGTATAGTGCTACAATTTTTATTGGATTTTCCTTGCACTGTAATCAAGCCTGCAAATAACGACTCAGGGTTCCGTACACATTTGGGGAAAGATTTTGGTATATATTCATGTCAAATGTGAGGTTGCAGTTTATATTTTCCATCTAGAAAATAAATTGCTATTTCAAAAATTGTTTTCTTTCCCCTAATACTTTTATTGCTTCTCGTCTACTTTAAATTAGGGCTACCTAGATACACGGATGCAATCACAAGTGCTATATTGTTATAATATGTAATATATGTATATATAAATATATGGTATAATCCGATATTACAAAATCATACAAAGCACATGAATATGTAACATTTTTAATGTTATTTATATCTAATTAATTTATTTCCATTTATCTGTGATTTTATTTTTGAATTGTTATTAATATTTTCTGTTTCTTGAGCTTTAGCTATGCATAACAAACATGTTTATTACTAGTTGACATTTAAACATGATTCTGCTTGGAAAAATTTTTACCTAATATGATAATATTTTTTTTTCTGTGTGGAAAAATTGTTAGCTACATGATATTTTTTAAAAATCTCAACCTTGTTGAGTTTCATAGGGTATATACAAAACCTGTCAAAATATGAAAGAAAAAAATAACACTCAGCAGATTGTGGGACAAGTGGTGAGAAACATGTTTGTGGATGAGATAAAATATTTTAGAATAACTTTGGTTTAAAAACTGTCAGTCCTTGGCTTTTTTCCGAATTATTTGATTCTCTGCACAGTTTAAGGTTATAATTAAAAACGAATTATATCAATGCTGAAGAGATTCTTAATTTTAATTAATTATACTTGAATTATATTTCAACCATAACTTTCAAGTAAAATTAATAAGCTAAAAATGTATATGCAGTTACTTGTATTTAAGAGCATAAAATTGAAGATACTGCAAAATGTAGGCTTCTAATTGCATTTACTGATTTCAAAGTGGGAAAAACAAAATACAAAAAACCTGTGGTGTTAATGATAGCATCCATAACTAACATCTCCTGATACTGAATCAAATTGCTTGAGAAATAGAGATAATAATATGTTTATACATAGGGCTATTCAATTCCTTTTTATTTTTATGTAGAAAACATCTTGGGTTTGCTATCTGTATACTGATTACAAACTAAGGAGGAAAAAGATCTAAAATTTTGGCCAGAATCGAGAAAGACCAAAGTGAGATTTTCCCGGTAACAGAAGGCCAGCCATCAGTTGAGATATGGTTAAGCCATTGCTCCTGTATCCTAGAGAACCATACTGTGTTTCTCCTGCTTTCCGGTTGGTCTCTAAAGGTTATTTCTGAAGAGTCGCCGAGCTTATTCCTTAGCAATCTCCTGTACATATAGACTTTTTTTTTTTGTATTTTTAATTTAGTGCAAACAACAACAATGAAAAGATATAATATCAGGTAGTATTTTTAAAGTTTTTTTCTTTGTAGACATTATATGTTTTAAACGTCAATGTTGTAATATTTTTCTCTTAACGTTACCAGAATATTTATGTGTAACTTTTTTTTAATCATCATTATCATCTTTATTTTATGGTGATTTTGTATGTGTGTGTGGTATTAATTTTTTAAATTGTTCAGGTACAGTTGTCTCCATTTTCCCCACTGCTCCTCTCAACCCTACCCTCATTCCTCCCCACTTTGGCTTTGTACATGTGTCCTTTATACATGTTCTTTGATGGCCCTTCCCCTATTATCCCCTCCCCTCTCCCCTCTGGTTGCCATCAGTTTGTTCTTTATTTCAATGTCTCTGGTTATATTTTTGCTTGTTTGTTTGTTTTGTTGATTAGGTTCCACTTATAGTTGAGATCCTATGTATAACTTTTTTTTCCTTGTTATTCTGACCTGGAACTCTATGCATTCCTACTCGGCCAACTAAGGTCCTCAGCTCAAGAAATGTTCTTCTGTTGATTTAATTATCAACTTATCTCTGAAGTATTAGAGTTTGAATGATAACTTATAGGGATCACTTAATCTATAGAGTTCACAAATCTCTAAATCCATAACTTATCTACACCCAGCTACATTGATACCCTCACTGAAGTGCTCCAAACTGGTTCTCCAGGTCCTTGCCAATCCTGTAGAGGAGAAAATTTTGTACTGGTTTTCCCTGCAATGGCATGAACAAAGTACCAGACTTCACTTGATCCACCTAACAGAAAGTATACTTTAAAATTGATAAAAGAATAAAAGCAGAGGTTATGTTATTGCTTGGAGGTTGGTAGGAAGAAAACGTTAAAGTATTATGATCTCAATTCCAGTCTTTTTCTTCTACAAGCTTTGCCGCATGAATGCTACAGCTGAAACATGCAAGGCAGAAGTACTGGCTTAAACAAGCTAAATTTCTTACCCGAACAATACAGTCAATCAGGAGTGATTGACTTATTATGTCACTTATTTCTGACTCTAGATTAACACTTGAAAACATGTTGCCTACAGAGTACCACTCCCCTGCCTCAGTTCTATTGTAAGCAGGATGTAGTATGGCAATGATTCTTATTGAATACGGACATTATTTCACATTCTTTCTCACTCAGCAATGTAGAACAGTATCAATTTATTCCATTTGGAATGTTAGATAATATTTTTTATTCCATTTCTCAGTTGGTTGGTCCATATTAGTTTGTCACTCTCACACACACACCCCTATCCTACAGTCCATCTTTCTAAGGTTGTTAAAACTTTCACTAATGTAATTAGTAGGCATGATTTTCTAGGAAGTATGTAATTATCAGTAAAATGACAAGCTAAGCTAACTCATTCTCAACAATAGTTTTAATAACAGAGAAATTTACTTTCATATAATAATATAGAGGGAAGGGGTCCTGGACCTTTGGAAGTTTAATTATAAAAGGTTATCATATGAGCCACAGTTACTGAGCTCGCAGGCTGGCTCTAATTTCAAAATATTGCTTCCCTTTCCGAGTTCAAGGTAGTAATCACGCCATCTCTTCCCCAGTAGTGATGGGGAGATTCATTCTTTGATTAAATAACCCAGAATTTTCACATGATGCTCTGTGGGAAGAAAATAAACTCTTCTTTAGGTCAGCAACAATGTGCGCATATAAACTGGTGAATTCTCTTCCTAAAGCTAATGGGTGGATGCTAGGGACATTAAAATTCTTTGGCACATGTTGAGAACACTGGATGGATTCTTATTGTCATGTGAGGAAAAATTTTTTATATCAGCAGTCCTCATCACAGACATTCAGGAAAGAGAATAATTCAGGCTACAATATACATTTAGAAATTGATATATATAAAATAGAGTAAAGATTTTCCTAATTTGCTAGGCTATTTTTTTTTCCATTTTACTAAATGGAGATTGCATACCTCCAGGTTCATATGGGGGGAAAAATATCTAAAAATCATTGTTTCTCTCTTTCTTCTTCCTCTAAACCCAAATCCTTGAAAAAAATTCTTAAATATCTATTTCCAAAAGACTTACTGAATTTCTTCACTTCCTATATTATAGTCCAAATGACTTAAGAACTTGTATAGCGATGATCTTTTAACTTACTGCTTGACTTCTTTTATTACCACTTTATAATGATCCCCAGTTAAGCACCGAGCTTGATCTGTTAAAAAAAAATATCACTCAACTTCTAATAACTCTCCAACAGCTTTTTCTTTGCAGTTTGAGTATAATCCAAACTCCTTACTGTGAAAATTTTCTCAATCAGATCCATATATTTATATTCAATCCCATCTCGATCCACAATCTCACTTGCTCAAAATGCCCCGGGTTTGCTGGCCTTGTTGGCATTGGCTGCCCAGGCAAACTTAATCTACCCTCAGGCTCTTTATAACTGTGAATCTCAGTCTGCATCACATTTCTCCAGCACATTTTCCTCCATAGCTAGGTTGTGCTTGTTTTCCAGAATTCTACAAAACTGTCATCTCTCAGTCATCTGTCATTTTTTCTCCTCCTAACCATTCCGTTCACTGTAGCCCCTATTCCACCATTACTCCTTTCTGTGCATATAGAACAAATTGTTATGTAAAACAAGTCTTATTGATTAACTTATATCCCCAAAGAATATAAATTTTATCAGAGAACAAGTAATATCTAATCCTTTCTGATTATTCTATCTCCAGAATCGTACAGTGCTTGAAATATGTTGGGTTTTCGAGACATAATCTCGATTGAATAACTTGATGTTTCTACCCCTTTCAGCATCTCCTATTCCAGGTAAATAATTCTCTAATACTTATCAGCTTTTTCAGTATTTAGGTTTCATTTTCCTTCTGGAATTTCAATAAGTGGCAGTTAGTATCAGCCAGCAGTGGCTTCCGTTCCTGATATTTCCTAATTTACTTCCCTCCTCTCCTCACAGCCTGTTGTTGGTTCTGTTCTCTTCGTACTTCTAGTGCACATGTATATTTGGAAAACTATTTAATAAAAAAGTCAGTATTGCTAATTTTTCCTCACATATGTGCAATGTAAAAACATATTTAGATATAATACAAAGGGTGGACTAATATTTATATTTAACATTTTTCACAGAAATTTCTCCATGTTCCTTAAATGTACTCCCAGTGTTGCTTCCCTAAGCTGGCTACCAAAAAGATTTTTGTTAACTCTTATCAGTAAGTAAATATGTCTTTAATTTCCTCATTAGGGATATTTTTGCTAAATCAATATTTCTTTATTTAAAAAATAATTTATATTATTATTTTAAGAGATATTTATTTTTTAACTTGGGAAAGATAGCTTATATGTTCATGAGTTTTCAGAAATAGTAAAAAGATTTTTTTTTTATTTTATTGGACTCAGTAAAAATATAGTATGTCACATCAGATGACTTTGTCTACTAGTAATAAAATCTCAAAGTCAGACATGCTAAAACAATAAAAAAGTGTACTTGCGTGAACACAGTTGCAGAAGAAAGACTAACTCCAGAAACTAAATATTAGAGTTCTCACACTCTTCCCTTCTGTACCTTAGAGTATGACTTCTCCCATAGTATGGTCATATTTTACATACTTTTGAAAATGTCAAGGCAGAGCAAAGTGATCACTCTCTTTGTTTTTTATTGATGAATAAGAAACTCATTTTTAAAAACTTCTTAGAAGACTACCCTGAGATCGCATTTGCCAGGAGGATTCCAATAACTGACAAGGTAAGTAGAATTTCTGTTCCATGATTGGCTCAGTTGAAGCACTTATGGTCAAAGAGATCATATGGAATAAAACAAGTATTTTCTGGTATTTAGATGCATCAAAGCAGTGTAACAACACATACCCCTTTGAGAATAAATATAGATTATTGCATTAAAAATATAGCTTTAGTATTTGAGATCTATAACGTAATCCTGACATCTGCATTCTAATGACCCCCAAATAAATTCAGAACTGCTCCGCTAAGTTACATTTGGATTAAAAGGCAGAAGTGTTTTTTAATTGTCATAATATATTAAGAGGTCACTGGCAGATTGTGGTCACAAGTCATGGATGATAAATATGCTGCAATACACAGGTTAGTCTTACACAATTGGACATGTTAAAAATCTGATCTGCTCATACTTTTATAAAAAATACATATAAATACACATATCAATATCAAAGTCAACACAAAAATATAGGTAGATATGTAAATTTATAAATAATCATATACATCAAACTGTAAGTTATAACATTTGAACAATGCATTCAATTATTCCTTTTGGCAATTTAAACTTATGTGAGCCCAGTGCTCCTGGGAGGCAGCAATGATAAAGAAATCTCCCAAACATTTTGTGTTCCAAGAACTACCTCTTTCCTATATGACTTGTATAACACTCAACAAACGATTCCCTATTTTACCTATCACAAGGTCACACATAGTCTTTCCAAATTCCCATTCTCTGCCTCGTTAATGATTAACTAGTTGTACCTACTGAACAACCTGACAACATGCTTACTGATTTGACTTGAACAAACTTTAAATGTCTCCCCTTTTCACAGGGTACAGAACTTTGAGCCACCATCAGCCTGTGCTGATAATTGAACATGGAACAACATGTCTTCAGTGTTGTGAGAATACAGTGTGAAAAAATATGTTACGGAAACTTAACTCATCTCAGAAATGATGAAGGGAGGGATCTCACATATTACTCATCACAGCTTACATGGTCCAGCAGGAAGAAGGACTATTATTTCTTCTCTACTGCCAACAGCAAGCTGCCCTTGACAGCCAATGAGAAGCCACTACCAATTCCAACTCTCATATTCCTCCACTAAACTTTCATTCAGAAGAATTCCTCCTGACTTCCAGCTTTCCTTTATACAAGAACACTCTTTTCCTCTGTTCTCTGGACTTAAGGTTGGCTATAGTTGTTTGTCCTCAAGTGTAATTTCCCTGCTTCTCCCAAATACACTAGATTCTGCTGGCTGAATTGCTTATCATTTTTTAAAGTAGACACAATTATTTAAACAAACCCCCAGTACATGCATATTATTGAAATGCTTACAATTTTAAATGTAAAGCATCATAGTGAATCAACAAATAGAACTTTGCCTAAGTGATTCAGATGAAGGCTTTCTGAAAACAAATCAAGACATGTACATTTTTTATTATGTGCTTAGTTCCTTCTGAGGAAAAATTAATTAAATAATTGAATTTCTGAATCAACACTGACAATTTAACATGAGAAAGTTTTTGACACACTATACTGTGTCTTAGGTAATACCAAAATTGGGGTACATACTTGACCAACTATCAGAGCAGAATACAAACTCCTGCCCAGTGCCAAAATCTTTTCCAGAATTTTTTTCCTCTCAAATGTGAGCTTAGCTCCTTAGAGAACATTTGTAATTATTTGAAATTAGTAGGTCATGTACTTATTTGCATATTTATTGACATTGCATTATTGATGTTCCTTCAGTTGCTATAATTTTTACCTTAACATCTGGTGTTGCTATTAGGTCACCTTTACTTTTTTTTCTCCTTTTCTAAAGTAATTACCTGTTCATAATGAGGCTGTAAAACCTTCAACTTTAGATTCTGCTGGAGTTTTGATTTTCCTTGTGTAAACTGTGCTGTGCTGTCACTAAAAATGAGATGATTTAAGTAATAATGTATTTTAATGTAGATATAACCATTAATTGCTCTTTTTAAAATAAATTTATACCCATCCTAAGCATTAAGAAAGATCACCTACTCCATGTGAAAGTTTATAGACCACACAGATTTGAGCTGAAAACTTGAAATGCCTACTTTAATAAACAAATATGGAATGTGACGTCTACCAAATTTGGTCAAGTCTTGTGACTCCCAGAATTTATTTTTTTCCAATTCCATTCACAACAGAAAATATGCTGTGGCATATCAGTTTATTTTCCACAGATATTCAATACAATTGAATGATTACTGTACTTATATAAACTACTTTGATATAAAAGTATTCTTAATAAAAGTTTTGGTAAGACCAGCTTCCAATATCCCAGTGAAATACATAATCCTTTCTCTCTCTCCCATGGGGAGCATTGCAAATTAGAGGTGAAAAGCCAAAATGAAACCTAAATGTTCTGCTATGTTTCTTCCTGAAGTTAAACTCTTTACTCTTCAACTTTGTCTCCTTGAGCTTCAGATCATTAGAAAATGAGACCGAGAATATAAAAAAAGATCCCAGTTACCTTGACAGACCCACAGGGCACAACTAAGAATTATGTTGCCTTTATCCCTCTCATCTTTCCTATCATATGAACATTGCTCCCTTGTTATTATTTTTTTTGCAGCTTTTGCCTGAAAGAGATAGTGTTTCTTTCCATTTAGTAGTTATCAGCTCTTACTAACTTTTGAAAATATTTTCCTTTCTAATTAATTCAAATTTTAAATCATTATTCTAAAAGTTTTATATTTCTTACAGAAGATCTTTAACTCTTTACGATTCCTCTTCACTCTTTCCCAAGATTCCTTCCTAAAGATACTGAGTTGGGCTAAGTATAACATAAAGCCAATTGGCTAAATACTATGAAAAAAAGTTTTTTGTATATAAAGAAGAATTAAATTAAAATGTAAAAACTGCAAATACTAAAATATTACATATGAGTAACTTATTGATTTATAATACCACATATCCCCATAACAAAATTTCCAGGACATCACAGGCTAAATCAAAATTTTCAAATATGTTAAGACTGTTAAATGTATCATTTGTATTTATATATCTCAAATTTTAGGCCACTGTATTGAATGGCATTGATTGATTATTAAACTTCTTTTCAAGAAAAAAAAAAACAGTTTATCTACAAATAAACCAAACAGATTAAGGATTCTCATATTATGCAGCAATACATTTATTCTTTTTCAAATTTAAGCCTATTTGTAATAGGAGTAAAATACAGTAAATTAGTAAATGTGACCCCAAATAGCAAAAGTTAAAAAAATGTTGCTTACCATAATTAATGAACCAATGCTATATGGATAAATATGTGTAAGTGTGTAAGACTGTGTACATATCTCCCTTTCCCTTCTGGGGGTATAGGGGGGTCACAAAATAGGAATGACACTCCTCACTCTACCATTCTAACACTCCCTAAAAGTTTAGCATGTGCTTAGTGGTGGGGGCTATTCGGTAAGTGCATGTTCAGTGCCTTACACACTAGCTAATTATAATTTAATGTAGTATCTTTAAGAAAAATAATTTGATTTAATGATTACAATACTTTAAAGTCATTTGTTTTATTTCAGTAAGAGTAAATTGACACCTATTGGAATTGAAGAAACAAAAAAAATTAACTATAACTGTGTGGCCTTAAGAGATGTTAAGAGAAAAAATGATGAAAAATAAGGATACAGAAAACACATTCAATTTGCTTTATCATTTGCTTTATCACTAGTATCATTAAGAAATCTTAAAATTAATATATAGTCAATAAGTCTATGGATAAAATGGCTACATACAAGTGATTTTAATATTTTACTTTTTCCTTATAATAAAATTGATACATAATTTCATATTTACTATAATGGCATATATAGATAGATAGATACATACATATGTATAAACTAATTGCCAGTTATTACTTCAGTGATACCCTTGTATTAAAAAAATTAAGAGTAAAATCCAATTTAAAGTTTATAATTTATGAACAAAAAATTTACTGAAAGTGTTTAATTTAAACAAATATATAATTTTGAAAGAAACACTCATCTTTGTTGATACATGCATATTTATATGTTTTCACAGTAATTCATATTTCTTTGCCTCTTCCTCCAATAAAGAGCTCTCCTGACCTACTTTATTGACTTAGTAATTAACGTTTAAAAAATACTGACTATTTACTATGGACAAGTGAAATTCTAAAATATATAATTATTTATAATCCAGGTTTAAAGAAAATTGTTTTGCTATTTTAACACAAATGGAAAATGTTCCTAACCTATTTATCGTTACTACTTCCTTTGGTTCCTTAGTAATATTCTTGAACACAAACTTTTCTAACTATTGGTGATTGGATGACGAAATTATTGTAATGTATTTTTAAAGTTTACAGGTGTGTTATTCTACCAAAGGAACTGACACTGTTACCTATTATTTGATGAGAAACAGGAAAAGACCATGCGCAGAGCAGAATGAAAGGGAAAGGCAGAACAAATTGTTAGACGAGTGTCACACGTCAGAGGTATTTGGAACTGATCAGGCTACACTTCACTCACTTAATCCAGTGATCATAAACTGGGTGATTTTTCTAAGATCCCTAGTTCCAAAAGCCATTTAGTTGATAAGTTTTGACACTTTTTTGTGTTCTCTGTTTATTGATTCCCAATGGAATTCCCATCTAAGTTGATGAATGTGTACCCACACTAAGGAAAAATGTTCTTTGTTCTTCTTCTCCCTTCAAAGTGAATCTAATAATAGAAATATGCTCCAAAAAACCTAGGTCAAGGAAAACAAAGAGAAAATAGTATTTAAAGTCAAATAAAGTTAATAATATAAATGAAACAACCAAATAGATTGTGGATGATTATAATGGCAACAAAAAATCTGAAGGTTATTATATACTTATGGCAAAATCTTGTCTCAGAGCTTTATATTTAATAAATGTGTCTGAGAAGATTTTTATCTATATTTACTAATTAGATATACATATAATTTTTGTAAAAAATGTTTTATAAATCTAGAGATGGTGGTATATATTGAGAAATAAAAATCTCTCCTTAAGCAAATACCTTTCTAACATGAAAGACTTCTCATGGAAGACTAACATGAAAAAAATTAATATTTTTGATCCAACAAACTTCTATAATTCAAATCTGCTTTGTGAGTCTAATATAATTGGAAATATTTTTCATAAATGTGTGAGTCTTGACCTTTTCAAAATCATGAATGGGTGCAGAGAGCAAAAGAGATTGAAAGACAATAGCAATAATTAAAAGCCCAGAAAGGGTCCATCAAGTCATGGATATCTTATTGGTCAGGAATTGAAGAACAAGTAAAGCTTTGTCATAAACATAATTGAGGATAAATAACCAAGATAATATTTCATTCACATTGGTTTTCCTGGTGTTTGCTGACAAAAGCTGAGTCAGAAATAACTTTCTCCTAAAACATATCAAATTAATTTGCATACTAAACAACACTTCTCCAAATTCATTTTCTCAGAAATATATGTATACATATTTCTTAACTTCATCTGAGGACCTGCTTATAGATTCTAGAGAGTTGGGAAGGGAGGGAGAGAGAGAAGGAGAGAAACATCAATGTAAGAGAAAAAAATGATTGGTAGCCTCTCATACATTCCCAGACCAGGGACCAACCAACAACCTAGGCATATGCCCTGACTGGGAATTGAACCTGCAACCTTTAGGTTTATGGGATGATGTTCCAACCAACTGAGTCACACTGGCCAGGGCATTTTCTTAGAATTATTTTATGTTAGCCTCTGTATGCCTACATAATAATGATATAATTCAAAAATAACATTTCCCTGGTATAAACTTTGTCTAGGTAATTTGGGATCACTGAAATCTTGAAGAATGTAGATTCAAATATATTTTAATTTTAATTAGACTATCTGCAGGCTCCTCCATGAGCATGAGACCTGTGTAGTTGTAAAAGCCTCCATGATCTGAAGAGTACCACTCTTGGTTTAATGCTCTGCCATCAACTGTTCTAGAATTCTTAACTTTATCTTTGAATTGTTGTGCTTTAATGTCAGTGAGGCAACGGAGCATATGCAAGAGCAAAGGAGATACACGCATGCATGTCCATAGCTGTACCTTGCTGCTGCATTCACAGAGAGCATGCCCAATACACCAAGAGTGCAAAATTATAGTAGACTCATGATGCGTGTGGTTTTAATGAGACTCAAAGCAAGTGCAAAGGAAGCTTGTTACAATTGACTACTGATTAAGTAGGGGCACTGACAGTCTTGAGAGGATGCACTTTCAAATTGAACAAGAACTTGCCTCAAATGCTGGAAAAAACATTGATATTCTAAGAAATATGCACACTCACACAATCCTATCGTGTCATTTATTATTACATTATTTCCTGTATAAGCCAACCACTTATACAGAAAACGATGACACTGAAGAAAAGGGAACTATAAAGCAGCCCATGTTCCTTTTTCTTCCAATCCTTTCTTATTCATCAGTTACCTAGATAAAGAGAGTTTTGGTAGAATATATGCATGTCAAGAAGTAAAAATCATCTTAGTTTTTCATTGTTCCATTATTCTGTTAAGAACAAAATACAAATGCATGTCTCCAACATAACAAGAAATTGTATGATTTTGGTAATTTCATATATAATGTAGATGTTCTTCTACTTGGATTGTAAACTGATATTGCACATCACAAAAATAACTGGTAAAATTCATGCTAAATTATTTAAAATTTTAATTAGAATATTTAACAACAAATAAAACTCCCCTTGCTAAATTGTGAAAGAGAGATAAGACTTTGAATTGCGGTGCTTCTAACACCGTTTTCCTTTTTTATTTTTAAATCAAGGGGTACAGCATCTTTATTTTGTACTGGGTCCTAGGAATTATTTAGCCAGCACTTATCGCTTGGGCCAACTGGGAATGCCACATGCTTGAGTTAAGACGGATTCTTCCTTGGCTTCCATATTCTCTTTGACTCAATCATGAGAGGTAGTAGCTGAATCTAAAGCTAAGTCAACTATTCGTTAGCTGGACTCCACATCACCAGGACGAGTGTTTTGTAAGCCCCATAATTTCCCCACCTTGAATGACCATCACTTCTCTCCCCCTATCTAGGACTAACAGGTTCTCTAGTATTATCTTTCTCGTGTATATTATTAGGGATCTCTTTTGCTCATATTCCATGTTGAAAGCTATTTCAGCACTCTTTTCTAGTTTCTTATTATCTAATTCCTATAACAGTCTATGCAATCTCTTACCTAATCCCACCTGTATCTTTCTATAATGACTTAACTACTACTAAAGTACTGAAACTACACACTGGAATTCATGTTCAGTTCCTGAATAATGAACCCCTCCCTCCAATTCTTCTCTCAATATTCCTTTCACTTTCTTGTCCTAAAAACTGGGTCTTTTCAGAAGACACTGCTTTCCATTAATACCTCTAGGTGGTGGCATCTCATTTCCACAGCCCTTTGTACCAACAGAACTGAAGTAGCATAGTTTGTCTTTGACCATTCTCTTGTCATCTTCCCTACTGACCTGAAATATAATTAGACTTGACGCATCACTATCCCTCCTCCTTTCAGTAATCTATAGATCTCCATCTTGCCTAAGTTTTGCAGATTTTAGCTCTAGGATCCCTTTCACTTTCTCAAAAGCACCACTCTGGCTCTAAGAGTTGGTGTTCTTATTCATGTTGTCACTAAGTCTCCTGGTTAATAGGCTTGTTCTCCTTCCACTATAGTCACCCATGGCCATATGCCAGGGATTGTTATTATAAGTTTCAACTGCTATGTAATATTGATTTAAAGTATCTCATTCTAAAACCATTGCCTCCTATCTTTCAAGCTCCTTCACTCTAGAAGTAGTTTCTATAATCCTTAGCCTCCACAAGGATCTGTGATCTACTGATTATCTTTTCCATCTCACCTACATCTTTAACCAGCCTAAATTCCATGCTTAATTATTATTCACACCCTTGCCTAGTTCTTGGATACCTTTGCTTCAATTATTACAAGTTATAGAGATATTAATTCATTTTACTTTGAATCAATGAATTTACATAATCAAATAATTTCAACACAATTTTCTTATATTATGTAAAAACAATTTATACTTAATACATTTAAAAAGTTGTAAGAAAAACAGAAAGCTATATGAAAAATGAATATGCAGGATTTTGTTATGAACTGACTCATTTAACATTTTTTACTCAATCAATATTCAAATTACATAATTGGGGGATTTTTATAAAGTTATTTAAACCAAATAATCTTTAAAGATAAATTATGGAATAAATGTACATGTTCAACGATAAGACCATCATTTGGAATTCACGGTTAACTTAGAAAAATTCACATATTTCACTTTCCAATTAACTGGCGTGCGTACAGACAAGCCTAAGGCCATGATCCCTTTAGCAGCTCATTCCTCTCAGAGCAGCAAGAAAACAGACAGGCTGTTCGTTCTCCTCCACACCGCTTGTACGGATTGGAGCAGCTGCTGCTGTGATGGGCTGTCTGTCTTGTCATTTCTTTATGTGTTCATTTCTACAGCTGCAAACAGAGCCTATTCTAGTGAGAATTTGCCTAGAAATGTATCTTAATAGAGCAAGTCTCAAATATTTATACTAGTCCATAACTAATACAAAACTTTTATAGCACTTTCTCTTTGAAGAAGTATTTTGTTTTTGAAAATTATTTTGTGTACTGATTTCATACAGTAAAAGTTAAAAAAACTTGTGAGATAAAAATATTTATAAAATGAACTGAAAGAAGTATTCTCAACATTGTACTTTAAAAAGTATTATATTAAATATATTAAACATGTTGTTAGAAAGGACCATTATAAACCTAATTTTACCTCATTGAAAGAAAATGGTAAAGGGCACAGATAATGAATTTAAAATATTAATAATTATCAATAAAGAAAAATGAAAGACTTAGTAACTGTAGTAAGGTGTTCTCTCAGGAAACTATTTCCATAAGCGATATAAATCCTTGTGATACATTATTTAGGCATCTTGATTATAGCTAGAATTCAATAAGATATTAGACAATTATCAATATTACACTTTCATATGGTAACATGTTGTGAACACAAATCAGTCAAAGATAGGTAACAAAGGAGGCATCAACGGTTTAAACTATCTTTAAAGAAAGCAGAAAATAGAGGTAAATGCAGGTGAAGACAGAATGCTGTTGTGACAAAAACTGTTACCTGAATCATGTGGGCCTGCAAACTGCACCTTCAGTTGCAGAGTTCGCATGCTGGGAGCACTGCAATCTGATCGAGAGGGCTGAATTTCAGGTCAGCAGGTGTAGATGCTACCATGAACTTTGGGCCTAAAGATACCTATCTGCAAAAAATATATAATATTATCAATTTTTAAAGTAGCTGAAAATAAATTGTATATTTTAATGTTGCAATTTGATCTTTATTATGCACTATCCAATTTTAGAACTGGAAGAAAAATCTGGGGTCATTACACCCTTTAGTTTAATAAAAAGAAGCTATGTATCAGCTCAGGCCATGAGCTGAATGGGGACTGGAGGAGAAAGGCCAGGGGCAGGGTAAGGAAGGGTAGAGTTTAAGTTTTAATAATTAGAGCCTAGACCACTCTTGATTTTATGCCTTTCTGTATTATCACCCTCTGTAATATAAAATTTACTCTCTGTAATTTAAAAATCAAAGATTATCCACAGATGGGAGAGGGCTGGGGGGATGGGTGAAATAGGTGAAAGGGACTAAGTACAAACTGCAGTATACAAATAGTCACTGGGAAGTACAGCATAGGAAATACGGCCAATATTTTTGTAATATTCATGTATATCATCAGATGGGTACTAGACTTATTGAGGTGATCGTTTTGTAAGGTATATAGATGTTTAATCACTATGTTGTACCCCTGAGACAAATGTAACATTGCATGTCAATTGTAAATAGAAAATAAATTAATTTTAAAAGGAAAAGAAAAATTGAAAGTTAAAAAAATAAAAAATAAAATAAAAAGTAAATATTATATAGATGAACTAAAACCTACGAACACATTCATTATTTAAGACATACAATTAAACCCTAAATGGATTAATTTCACACTCATTGAAATTATAAAATTTGCCAAAAATCTGAGATTATAAATTATGATGAAATAGGATGATTTGCTGTGGTATATACACCAGTGGAGCAGATTTGGAAAAGAGTTTATTAAGTTTTTTCAAATATCTCAACACATTCAGATTAATGAGGATGAGCTGTTACCAACAGTGAAGACTGTATAGATGGGATCCCGTACATGAGACAGAGACATGTATTCCAAGCCTAAAACCACCCTTGAAAATCTAAAACTCTGTGGGAGAAACCAGTAAGTAAACAAAAGAAATTTATTAATAAAAAAATTAAATACCCATAAAGTGCATAGTACCAAACAATGTAGAACGAGTAGAAATAGATTTAATTTGTAATTCTCCACTCCTTTAAATTCTAGGTACTATCTCATGCCTTTCTCAGAAATATTATATTATTGCTTGGGGTGTATACCAAAAAGATATTCTATAAAGGTATATCTGTAATTGGAACCATGATCAGGTCTGTGGCATGAGGGATTACCGCTTAATCCACAATGACAGGGCGAGGGCAGGCCTATCTTGTAATACATTTAGATGATGTCAAGATGTTTGATAGTATTGCATTGCATGACTCATCGTCCTGCCAAATCAGTTGGCACATGAGGTCTTAAACCCCTTCAAGGAGACTCATTTTAAATGGTACCATGATTATATTATGGAGGTAATAACTGTTATTAGTATTTTTCACCTCTTCAACAAATTATGTGTCTCTGAATTTAACCTGTGGAAAACTACTAGAATATAAAAAAGAAAAGAAAAGAAAAAAGAAGAAAGGGGAAAAGAGAACAACAAATTAAATCATAATTCCAATAATATTTCCTTTGTGGAAATGTGAAACAATCCAAATCAGAAGCAAGAGTGGAATGGAAAAGTAATTTTGTAATTTCTTTACAGTGAAATATGATGTAGGTTTTAACAACAACCATATTATTAAAGTGAAGATGCAATGTTTTTGGTAATAGACCTCCAATCTAAGACCTAGGTAATCCTGCCCCCAATTGCTGGCGTCGTTGAGTGCTCAGATCATAGGAGACTCCCTTCCCAGAAATTTCATTTGCCAGAAGGAAGCTGCTGAACTCATAGTTACACCCAATGGGATCAGCCTGAATCCAATGATTAGTAGACATGGGCATAAGAAGTCCTATATTCTCACCTCAATTCAATTCATCATGTCACTGAAATGCATCCCAACTTCAGGGATAAGAAAGTGGCTGATGCCTCTGGGACCATTGCTCTGAAGTGTAACTTCTACATCCAGTCTGACTTCTGCATTTCCTCCAAGTGTTTCCCACTAATCATCCTGCAAACAGTTTCTGTCTCTGTCTATTTTCCAGGGAATCGATAAAATAAAAGATAAACAAATCAGGACATCAAACTAAACATGGCCTAACATTATAGTTGTGCAAAATGTAAATGAAATATAGAAACATATTTCTTACATAGGGTGATTTTTCCCTTTTATTTATTTTTTAATGTCAATGTTCACTCAAAAGATTTAAAGATGTTGCAAATTATTTTAGGAAAATTTCAGGCAGACCATCTGTTTTTTCTTTTTTGGTATACAATGAAAAGCAGAGAATGGCAAATTATACTAATATTAGTGAGTTATTTCAGTAATTAATATTATGATTCTGAGTATTATGATAAATCAACAGATCCTATTAAAATACAAATTCTATTATTACTAAAGTTAATTAAATATATATGTTTTCCCAAGTTAAGCTGTTCCTTCTCTCTTGCTATGTTCCCTGTTTTTAAAAGTGTTTTTAAAAATTTCCCCAGTATAAAGTTATTTTTAGATTTCCTTGTAATTTACTTCTAGTCATCTGTCTGTAAATAGATTACAGGGTCAAAACTCTGAAAATTATACTGAAATTCAACCAATCAGGCATTAATTACAATAATAATATCTGGGGTAATATCATCACTATCACAGTAAAGACTTAACAAATGTTTCAGTTTCTGTCTAGTAAGATGAAGACTTTCTACTTGTGAGAGTTATGATATGATATGCATTTAATATACATATTCAAAAGTTAAGTTTATAGAAACTATAGGGAATTATACTTTTTAGAAAAGACTGCACACTTTTCATAACTATCTTGAAATATTTTCGGATAAAATAATGAAAGACTTTAGTCTCCAGTCATATTCAAGACTCAAAGATAAATAAGAACTTAATTGCTTCCTGATTCCAGAAAAAACAATTAATTTCATGTATTCATTACTCTCCCACTCCTAACAAGGAACTTAATTCTTCCCTTGGCATTAAGTTGATTTTTCTACAGGCTTGGGAGACCTCTGTTCAATCTTCTCATTTCAGAAAACTGTCATTTTTGCTTTGTCCACAGTAGCCATGCCCAAGAGGCGTGTGCCAAGAAGTTTGTTTTGGCCCTGAGTTGTGTATTTTCCTCACATAAATGGTCCATCTCTTCAAAGAAAGATAACATCCTCTTAGCCCCAGTTTTAAATGCCTAAAGTGAAATGTTTTATGCTGTGCCTTAAAATTGTAGCCCACGTTAAGAAATGTATTAGAGTCAGTGTCCATTAAGATAAATTTGTTTTCCTCTCCTCTGGAATGAAAGGTGACAACATAAATGAGATGGAAAAAAAGGAAAAATAAAAATTAAGAGAATTTTTTTTTTATGTACCACACTATCACAGACCATTGAAATTGAATAGTTAGTTCTCGAAATAACAGTATGAAGCTACAATTAGAGCTTTACTCTATGGATTGAAAATCCAAGGCCTGTAGAATTTATGAAGTCCATTTAAGATGACACAAGTAGTATATATTACATTACAACAATTATAGTAAATAGCTATAATATGATAATAGGTATAATAAGATATCAAGATAACAAAAAAGTGAAATATAACACTAATTATACATATGATATAATGATATGTAATTAGCCTCTATCTTCTCAATTGGAACAAAGGAAATTTGATGTATTCACATAGTATCTTAATCTTAAATTAGTTTTCAGTATTTCTATATATGAATACAAGTTAAGTATAAGATAATCTGGGAAGTAATTTTTAAAGTCAGAGTATTTTTTTTCTTTTTTTTTTTTTAATATATTTATTGATTATGCTATTACAGTTGTCCCATTTCCCCCCCCACTCCACTCCATCCTGCCCACCCCCCTCCCTCCCACATTCCCCCCCCATAGTTCATGTCCATGGGTCATACTTATAAGTTCTTTGGCTTCTACATTTCCTACACTATTTTTACCCTCCCCCTGTCTATTTTCCACCTATCATCTATGCTACTTATTCTCTGTACCTTTACCCCCCTCTCCCCCTCCCACTCCCTTATTGACAACCCTCATGTTCTAGTTGTTTGCCTAGTTTGCTCTCGTTTTTGTTTTATGTGTGGTCGTTAATAACTGTGAGTTTGCTGTCATTTTTACTGTTCCTATTTTTGATCTTTTTCTTAGGTAACTCCCTTTAACATTTCATATAATAAGGGCTTGGGGATGATGAGCCTCTTCAACTTGACCTTATCTGAGAAGCACTTTATCCTCCCTTCCATTCTAAATGATAGCTTTGCTGGATACAGTAATCTTGGACGTAGGTCCTTGTGTTTAATCTTGGGTAATGTAATTACGATGTGTCTTGTTGTGTTCCTCCTTGGGTCCAGCTTCTTTGGGACTCTCTGAGCTTCCTGGACTTCCCGCAAGTCTATTTCCTTTGCCAGATTAGGGAAATTCTCCTTCATTATTTGTTCAAATAAGTTTTCAAGTTTTTGTTCTTCCTCTTCTCCTTCTGGCACCCCTATAATTCGCATGTTGGAACGTTTCAAGGTGTCCTGGAGGTTCCTAAGCCTCTCCTCATTTTTCCAAGTTCTTGTTTCTTCATTCTTTTCTGTTTGGATGTTTGTTTCTTCCTTCTGGTCCACACCATTGATTTGAGTCCCAGTTTCCTTCTCATCACTATTGGTTCCCTGTACATTTTCCTTTGTTTCTCTTAGCATAGGCTTCATTTTTTCATCTGTTTTTCGAATAGATTCAACCAAGTCTGTGAGCATATTGATAACCAGTGCTTTGAACTGTGCATCCGATAGGTTGGCTATCTCTTCGTCGCTTAGTTGTATTTTTTCTGGAGCTTTGAAGTGTTCTGTCATTTGGGCCATTTTTTTTGTTTGTTTGTCTTGGCGCGCCTGTTACTTTAAGGGGCGGAGCCTTAGGTGTTCACCGGGGCGGGGTAATGCTGGTCGCTGCGCTGTGATGCTGTACGTGGGGGCGGGGCCGAGAGGGAGCAATGGCGCCCGCTTCACTCTCCTCCAGATCTCAGTCTTTCACTCCGCTACCCACAATCAAACTGGGCCCCTCCGGTGCTGGTTCCCGAGTAAGTGGGCCTGTGCACACTCTAGGCCCCTGTGGGTCTCTCCAACAACCTCTCCCGTGAGGCTGGGAGTCTCTCCTGCCGCCCCAACCCCCAGGGGCGCTTTCAATCAGAGGTTTGAGGCTTTATTTCCCCGAGCTGGAGCCCTGGGTTGCGCAGCGGTCTGCTTCTCTGCCCGCCGTTCGTCCGGTTTATCTGTGGGCGAATGTGGTGCCGCAATGTGCTATCCGCCACTCTGCCTGCCCCACTCTCCGCCACTCTGAGTCCGGCCCTCTGGGTTTATCTGTGCAAATGTGGGACCGCTGGGTCTGCTAGTGCTCGGACTGCCTGCGCCATTTGTCCCACACTCCGCCAGTCTCAGTCCCGCCACAGCCACGCGAGTCCTCTCCACCCCAGTGCCGTCTCCGCCCCTCCTACCAGTCTGGATGAATGATTATCTTCTGTTTCCTTGGTGTTGGTCCCCCTTGCTGTTCGATTCTCTGTCGGTTCTGGTTGTGCGAGGAGGCGCAGTGTGTCTACCTACGCCGCCATCTTGGTTCTCCCAGAGTATTTTTTTTCTAAACTCAATGAGGTGCCATAGCACCTAGCCCAATGAAAATGTGTACGTCGCCTGAGTTTTTAAGAACACTGGAGATTGGAGTGTTTAAAAACATAGGGATGCTCTTTGCGGGTTACTTCTGTGCAAGCCAGGCATTGCCACAGCACCAGCCTCTTCCAGGCCCCTGAGCACATCTTTCACCAATAACTAAAAGCAGTGGCAAAATGTGCTACAAAATCTTTTTAGGGAAACACTGAGAAGATAAGAACCAAGATCAGGGCCAAACACAATGTGAACGTGTTTCAAGAGTTGACTCTCAGGAGTTAATCTAGAGAGGCAAAGATTTAAATCGGGGTTGTTCCTGGAGGCACACACCAGCTCTGGTGATACTGAGATTCTTAAACTATGTACAAAGTTCAGGTGGTAAAAAAAGCTAGTGTTCAACCAAGGTGGGCAATTGAAGCAATCTCAATATAAAGCTGACTATATAAACCATCATGTGAGACTGATAGGGATATGAAGAAACTTGTGAGCCAGTCTTGTTGCTCAGTCACAGAAAAATAAACATTTCTGAAAACCATTGCCACAAACCATTTTTGAAGCCTAAATCCACATGACCAATGTGGTATAAATTTTTATTTTCAGTATCTTCTGTGGTCGTATGTACCTTCAATACAGACAATGTTTCAAGTAAAATAAATCCAAATACAAAAATTAGAATAAGAATTTACACAGCAAGGACACAAGAGAGTGTATAATCAGATCTCATGTATTTTTAAATAGTGGAATTACTGTAACTAACACAATCTAAATATTTTAATATTTTAAATATTTTAAAGAAATAAAAGGAAGAGGTGAAAAACAAACAAGAGATACTAGAACTTAACAAGCAGATCTTAAAAAATAATTGATCTTCTGGAGTTATAGTATTGAAATGACAACTCAAATGATGGATAAAACATTACTTTGGATACAGAGTACTTAAAAAACAATGAACTATTAGGTAGATCTGACAAAAGTATTCAAAAGGCAACAGAGACCAATCAAGGGAAGGTTTTTGCAAGAGACACAAAGGGAGGGCAAGGAGATCTAAAACACTTCAAACTGAATTTCTAGGAAGCACTAAGAATCCCTTTAAATTTATAAAAGACATTAATGTTCATATTCATGAAAGAAAATGACATGGAGGCAGAAAAATTATAAAGCATTTGCACTTCAAATGAAATTGCAAGCTAGAGGGTGTAAAATCACTCGGAGGGGAAAATTTTTTTTCCTAAAAACGAACAACTGAATTGAGGTGGGCTAACATCAACAACGAAAGTTGTGTGGCAATAGAATAATGTCTAAAATTACAAAGAAAATAACTATCATACAAAAACCAGGTCAGATTAAACTATTTTTTAAAAAGGAAGACAAAATAAAAACAATTTTAGCAAATAGTGTTTGTATTGAAAGACTAAAACTAAAAGGAAGTCTAAAGGATGTGATTTAAGCAGGAGGAAACTAATCTTAGAATTGTTCCACAATGCAATTAAGAGTGGATAGAAAATAAAATTAAAAAAAAGTATTTAAGAAACACATCTGTTGTTCTTGCATAGCTGCCCCGCTGGAGAGAAATCAACTATGGGACCATTGGCAAGACCGTAGTTGCTGAAAAAGGGTTCCATCCCACACACGCTCTTTGCTTTGTTTGGGTGCCAAGACAAGATCTATAATTTCATCCACAATAAAACAAGCCTGTTATTGAAGAGAAGACTATCAATAGCAATGAATCTTATCATATAATGTGAAAGTTACAATTATTAATCCTTAAAGAAATTTAGTAGTATCAATGTGAAAGCAAATAATTTTGCTGTGAATTTTACTCATACTGTACATTTATAAATGATTGCTCTGCATGAAGAAAGGACCCCAAATCAGACTACTAAAATTTTTGCTTAGAGCCTAAGTTATTATATCCTCCTTTTTCTGACCTATTCATAGACTGAATGCAGTGAAAAGATAATGCATGTCGTAGTTATTGGAATGATTCAAATCACTTTTCAACTTGAAAGCACATTACGTCTTCTGTTAAATAGGAATGTGAATAGTTGGCAATGCTTTGGATTAATGTCTAATTTACTCTATTTGCCTTTCTTCTTATAGTTGGACACCTACTTGTCTCATATTTTTTGAATCATCATCCATGAGACTTAGGTCTTTAGAATGAGCTCCCTGACTCTTGGTTATTCGTTAGCAAATTTAAAGGACAAGGTGCATTGGCCAGATCTCCATATAGAAACCAAGTGGAAATGAAATAACCTAATGTAACAAAGGATCACAATGCAATTATTTCTCACAGTATCCTTTGTCTATTCTTAACCACCATCTTAAAGATGTGTAAATTAAAGTTAAAATGATTTATTTCAGAAACTAGAAAAAAAGTAATCTGCCACTAATGAAACGTAACATGAAAAAAATAAATTATAATATAAAGGAAGTATTATATATAATAATAACAATTATTTTATATTGTTACACAATGCTACCCATATGCTATAATGATTCTTTTTATATCTAAATTGGAAGGTCAACAAGAAGTGATTAAGAAAAAATACTTGACTTAATATTATCTACATTAGAAGTATTGTGTGTTGAGTTAAATGGTTTTTTACTATTTGAGAAGAAGGAACCAATTCCAATCATTGGTAAGCTGAGCACACGTTAATTTAAAAAACAAGAAACAATCACAAAGAAAATAAAAAAAGTAAGTATAAATATAAATCAACTGGAAAAAATGGGATGAGAAAAAATATAAAAAGCCAGGAAAAGCCAAATCTAATCTACCATGGCAGGAAATATTATCAGTGTTTGATTAGACATGATGGGAAATTGTTGGCTAGGAAGGGATACCCCCACCTTTCTTGGGTGATATAAGTAGTCTCTACTCTGACTGTGGTAATTGTGTATACATTTGCCAATATTCAGAAATGAACATTTACAGTGGGCTAAATTAGTTGTTCATAAGAATTATCCCTAAGTTAAATTTTGATACAAGTATTGTTTTTTATTGTTCTTCAATTAAGTTGTCCCCATTTTTCCCTCATTACTCTCTTCTGCCCTACCCACCCCCACCTCCTACAAGTATTATTTTTTAAAGCCCACTAAATTCCCTGAGAAGCTGAGTAGATAATGTTGAGGAATATATATATATTTATTTATTTATTTATTTATTTATTTATTTATTTATAAAACAGCTTTTGGTAGCTTTCAAAACAGAAAATGAAAAGTCTGTTGGATACCCTTTCATCCCTCCTGTGTCTCTCTTTTACAAAACAGCAAAAGCAAACATCTGAATAAGCATTCAGGGACACTGGGTTCTGAACAAATCCCAACTATAATAATTAAAATCAAGTGTTTTCTTCCATCACTTTCTTTTTGGCTCAGGTGAATGTAATTGTTCAACTCCAGCTTTTTTTTTTTTTTTACACACGGTTTCATCTCCCCCCAAAGTGCCCCTTTAGATTGGATCCAGAATGAACACACACTGTCGACTTTCAGCCATGCAGGTCCACTTCTACTGGACAGAACTCACTCACTTATTCACTGACTCAATACTATTACTTGTGCAGCTATGTAACAACTGCAGCTCCCCATCTATCCCATAACTGTTTTCCTGCCACAATTATTTTACATTTATTTTGCAGGGTCAGGCGCCAGGCCACCGTACTCCTAAATTGGACGTATATCAAGCCTTCCAAGGATGACATAGACAATTCCTAAACTTGCTGTGAAGGAGTTAATATCTAGTACAGCTCATCCCTGACAAAATTGGGAGGAAAAAGGTTGAGACTCCTGGCGAGCATTTTTTCACAAAAATCTCGGTAAGCCTCTCTCTCACTCATAGGTCTCCGAAGCCCTTGAATTGGTTCTATGATATGTTCTTTGTCAATTCTAGTTAAAGTGCTCTGCCACACACACAGACATTTCAGCCATTGTGTTGTTACCCAAACAGAAAGTGAGTCAGGTAGATCCATAAGGATAAAATCGAGTCTATTCTACTAACCAGTAAATCAAGAATCCATTTATTCCGCATATAAAAAGCCTTGTTTTTATCATAAGAGAACAAATCAATCAGTGGTGCCTAGTGAATTGGGGAATGTTTGACGGAGAAAGATGTATTGCATATGCACCTTGAAGGAAAAAAAAAAAAAAAAAAAAAACAGTTTACCAGGCATCAATGACAAAGAATATTTTATAAAGAAAAAGGAATAATACAAAAAAGATGGCATTGCTCTTGGAAGAGCAAATAACATAAGTAGCTAATGTGTAATTTTGTGGGAAATTCAAAATTTATAAGGCAGATAATTCAGAGGGAAGGATCTTGAAGTGTATTCATTGTTATTCTAGAAATTTTAGTTACATCCTATAAAAATGGGAGTTCACAGGCAATCATCAGTAACACTTAAAACCCAGGCTGCCATTTTGTAACTTAAATATGTGAGATTTATTGTGATTACAATTATTATTAAAACTTTTAAAACATCACATTACAACTTTAAATGTTTATTTTAAAATATAACTCTGACAACAATATGAAATAAAATAACCAGAAACAGATGTATGTGTTAGGAAATTATTTCAATGGCTTCCATGAAATCATGAGAGTTTGAAATAGGACAGTGGCCAACACTAGGTAGAAAAAAGTGACATAAATTACGAGTGCTACTGCAGGGGGGGATTTGGACACAAAACGGCCCCTATCCTCTGAGGAAAATGTTGAGGCAGAGACCACAGGGACGTCCATTATTTACTTTGTTCCATTGTGTGAAAGGACAAGTGAATTAGAAAAGGTAAAATATTGCACCAAGTTTTATGTACAGGTAAGCATGGTTTAGCAAAAAATCCACATATTTTTGGCAGCCTATGAAGAAATTACAAACGTTAAAGCATCCACAGGTAGTTTGCTAGCATTTACAAGAGCCCTGCCCTGGAAGCAAATGGACCATCCCCCGACCTCTCAGCAGAAGACCTTAATGGAGTGGATCTGATTCCAGAAGAGGTGGGAAAAAGCTGTTTTTCTTCATGAGCAGATATATCTGAAAGAAGGACACAGGGGAGCACACAGCTCACAGGAGAAGCAAATCCTTTGCCCCCAAAGGTTTATGTGAATTCCTTTCCTTGTTAAGTGTAACATCCCTGAGTTAGATCGGCAACTGGCCCAATGGTTTTTGCATTCTGCCACGGAACAAAAAAGAGGATGATCGGCTCCTGCTTCCACTAAAGTCTGCCCAGCCATGGTTATTTTTAAACTGTTCTTTCTATATTTTGTTAACTGGCCACAGGAAGTGGCAACTGTGAGATTAGAAGCAGGACATAGTAGAGAATGGGAGGAAAAGAGGATTCATAAGGAGAGAGGAATTGGCAAAAGCATTGAAAAAAATGACTCTTGCTTTGAAATATGTTTCCAAATGCCTATATTTCTACATCTACCCAAAATAAGTAATTTTAAACAAGTATATACATATAAAAGCACATCCACATCTGTTAAAAGACATAGGATTGATTATCATTATTTACTTTTGTAATTATGAAATTGTCTAGTGGTTGAAATGTATTTGTCACCCCAAATTAATACTTTTGCCCTCATAGTCATTCAGAGACATATGCAGAGGAGCAAACATTCTGAGCCACCCGATGGGGCACATTCCTTAGGCGAGGCCTGAAAGGGCGATGTTCTGCCTGCTTATTTTCTCTCTCGAACAGAAATGACCAGAGGGTGGAAACAGGAGGTGCGCGGCGATTGCACAGAACTTCAACTTCATTTTCTCCTTCATAAGATAAAGAAAATGAAAGGCACCGGGATGAGTTGTGTTTTGGATATAACATTATAATCAGTGTGGGACAAAAAGTGGGACGGAATATAAAAATGTTTGACTCTACATACAAGAATAATAAAGAATTATAATTCTTTATTATTGTAATTACATATCTCAATTACATATCTGATTTAAGCCTATTAAATTAGTAGTGGATACAGTAGGTTGTTAAAGACCTAAGAATAATTTCAATAGAGTTTAATATGTTTTTCATAGGCTGAAGAAAGAAAATATTTGCAGTGAGCATAGGCAATCCTTTTAATATGTTTGATGATGAAGGCAAGAAAAACTATAAGGTAAACATACGAGGCAAACGAAGGCTTTAGGGATGAAATGAATAAATTGAAAATCTGTAGGAAAGATAGGAACTGGGGGGGATAATTGGGAATTAAACATTTAAGAAGGTGACCCAAGGGACAGTGGAGGGTTAAGAAACTTGCTCCTGAGGCATTTCATTTTTTGTGTTCATTATAAAGCATACTATTGAAATGTGGGCAGTTAGGTTAGACAGAATGAGGATAAAGCATTTCATAGCAAACAGTACATTTAAAGAAGACTAAGTTGGGATAAGTGATATAATTGGTGAGTAGTTCTGAAGTTCCCACAAGTTTTGAGTGTGAGTCAGTGAATATGTTTTGGCACTTAGGTAATTTTCTCCAACATGCCCCAGGAGCTTACAGGCAGGTGCAGAGAACGCAGATGGCTGTATATACTGTGTGAAAGGTTTGTAACAAGACATGTACAGTGGAAAGACTAGAAAGCTGAGTAAATTAAGGGTGCTTAAACTGAAGCCACAAAGCTAGGAAAATAAGTAAAAATTAAACAGGAAATTTCGGTTTTCATAAGAGAATACATCTTTAAAGCTAGTGATCAAGTATCAGTCATCAGATTCTAAATCTTTGGAGGTAGTAAAATTCCAGTGAAAAATATAGTTTAAGATTTTTTTAACCAAAGTGAAGCTTACAGGAAATTAAAACAAAGATAAAAGATATGTTACCTGGTCAATCATATTATGTTAAGGCCTTAGTAATTAGCAAGCATCAGAATTGAGAGTAAATTAGGAGGTAGTTGTCCTTTCAGTAAAAATAGAGACATGAAAACCAGTCTGTTAGATACATTGGTCCATTGAAACTTCCCTTACTTTTTTTTTTAATTTGCCTTTGTCTATAGACTTTTTTTTAATTTACCATGTTTATCAGGGATGTAAGTACATTGTATCAAGTACAAGACTTAGAATGGTAAACCACAGTAATTTCTGTGTTCATTCATAGACTGTAATTTTATGGAACTAAGAGTCCCAGATTATGTTTAGGTTTTGCTTTCAGTAACTTTCTAGTATACTGTCTTATGCAATAAATATTGTCAGTAAAGTTTATATGTCTTTAATTATAGTCAAACTTCCTTTTCCAAGTCTGCTACTCTTCATAGATCAATAATGTAGAAATGATCTGGTTTCTATTCTACACAGCTGTGACTGAGGTCCATGACCCCCCTAGTCCATTATAATGTAAAGCTGTTATTTGTTGCATAAATAGCTCCCTTTGCATCTGCACCCTGCTCAGCTTGTTTGGATTTTTTACCTAGACACTGCCTATTAAGGGATGTCTGTCCCCACCATGTCTGTTCAAGCTGGACACCTCATAATGACTTCTCCACTTTACCCCTTCCCTCCTTTCCATGTGGACCCATTTATATTAAAATTACCCAATTAGAATGTTTCCCACATTCCACAAGTCACCCCTCCCATTACACGCAGAGGTGCCTGTGCGAGGGTCCTTGCTCTGCTCCCTCACTGCTCCATTCACAACAAAATAAAAAAGAGGATATCACTATAAAACCTACAGGTATTAAAAGAATTTTAGTGGAAAACTTCAAACAACTGTATGTTCATAAATGCAACAGTTTGTATGAAATGAACAAATTCCTTTAAAGACACAAATTAAATCTCACTCCAAAAGAAATATCCTGAACACCTTATATCTTTTAAGGTATTGAATTTGCAACTAATGACTTTTCCACAAAGACATCTCCAGAATCAAATGGCTTAACTGCTGAATTATTCCTATCATTTGAAGATATAATATCAATTCAACAAAAAGTCTTTGAGAATATAGGATAGGAGGAAACTCATAACAATTCATTGTATGAAGCCAAAACTCTACCAATACCAGAACCAAGAAAAGACATTATTAGAATACAAAACTACGAAGCAGTAAACTTTATGAATTAAAAAAATTAGTAAATTAATGAAAAAAAAATTCTAAAAGAAAAAAAAAACCTAGCCAAGCAAATACATTGATATTTACTCTTAACATTTAAAAAAATAATAAATAATATCCTAGTGGGATTAATCTTGGAGTGAAAATCTGATTCAACATTAGAAAATTAATGAAATTGATATCTACAGGATAAAGGACAAAAAAACAGTATTATTGTAGTATATGCAGAATAAGAGAAATAATTTAAACAATTATCACTTAGTTCTGGTCAGATGGCTCAGTTGATTAGAACATCGTCCTGCACACCAGAAGGCTGAAGGTATGATTCCTGGTCAGGTCATATCCCTAAGTTGTGTGTTCGATCCCCAGTCAGGGAACATAGAAGGGGCAACCAGGGCAACCAATTAATGTTTCTCTCTTATGTTGATATTTTTCTCTCTCATAAAAAAAATCATTGGGTGAGGATTACAATAAAGAAAAATGATTACTTATGATAAAAGCTACCAATAGAATGGCATACCCTCATTATGACATACTTAATGATGCAAGATTGAATGTTTTCCTCTACAATCAGGAACAAGGCAATAAGGCTTACTCTTATCACTCATATTGTATATCCTATAGAGATCATAGTTAGGACAAGATGGCAAGAAAGAATAATAAAAGGCATAAAAATCAGAAAAATAAAAATAAAATTACCTATTCTTCCAGCTTCCATGAATCTCCACAAACAGATTAATGAACACTGGAAGAACACACAAAGTATGCAAAACACACAAAAATTCTACAAAAATCTTACAGAAATAAGGAATGAAAAGTAAAGTTGCAAGATAAAAGGCCAGTGTGTACAAAAAAATAATCATAACTCTCTCTGATACCAATAAAGAATTGAAAACAGAATTTTCAAGTACTTTATATTAAAATAGTTTGAAAATTAACAGGCATAATAAAAATTTTCAGAGTTTATTTGTGCAAATTTCAATTCGAAGCTGGCAGCACCAAACTGAAACTAGAAAAGTGACCCCAGGCCTTTGCCTGATGAAATGTCACTGCAGGGAACAAGCAGGAGTGGGGATGTGAGAACAGCTCTGAGTCAGTGAGACATGACAAGTGTGGATCCAGCGACATGTGCTGATGGCTTGGTTGTGAAGAACAAGTAACGAGGGAAACCCACGCTGATTCCCAGGGGAATTCTGTTGTCTTCACCATAATGAGGAAAACTGGGGTGAAAATGGTGTTTGGTTGAGTTAAGGAATGAAAAATTGGTTTCTATATATATATATATATAGATAGATAGATAGATAGATAGATACATATATCTATGTGTAGATACATATATATTACATTTGACATGCCATTTAGACATCCAATTAAAGAGATGTTGAACAGACATTTGTAAATACAATTCTGGCATTTTGGAAAAACATGTTGAACAATTAAAGTGTGATACTCTAATGAATAAGAGATACTTAAAAATCTAAGAGGGGATAAGTTTACCTAGAATGTTAGAGAATACTGAAAGGAGATTAAAATCATTGTTTAAAATTATGAGAACACTTGTAGGTGTACAAGGGGAGGAAGAACGAGTGATGAAAATTGAGAAGAAAAACAAGTGAGGTAGGAAAAACCAAGAGTATATAGTATGTGCCTGAAGTGACATGGAAAATGCACTTAAAGGAGAATTGGATAATAAACCATGTCCAATGCTTCCAAGAATTTAAATAAAGATAATGAACACATCATTGCAATGGGCAAGATGGAATTCAATGGGATATAGTGGTAGGAAGATAAGATGTTTGCTTCTGATGATCTATATGTTCTTGGTGAGAAATCTGAATTAATCATCTGTGATGGGGAGGCAACATGAAGTTTGGGAGAAAGGAGAAACTATTTTCTTGGAAAATAGGAGAGGGAATTGACTAGGAAGCAGTGAATTATCTAGGGTTTCCAGGCAGTGTTATGGGCAGCTGTTTCATTTTATAGACTGAACAAATAGAGACATTAATGAAAAGTTTTGTTTTCATTAAGCACGCTATGGTTACAGGAAAAAAGGAACCAGATAGTTGAAGCCTTTTGTAATGGAGGGATTTCATTCACAGGCCATGGATAATTGCAGTTGTTTTGTTGCCTTATAAAGTTTTCTTTGATGAAGAGGGGCAACTAGTGGTATGACAATCCTCGTGGTCACTGGCCACTTGCTCACATGCTCTGTCCCAGGGAAGTAACTATGGTGAATTTAGGTGAAAAGGAAACACTTGCTATGCCCTTTACTCTTCCTCTCCCTTTTGGGGGGAATCTAACATTCTTGAAAAGGCACATGTCGTGAACTTAAGGCTTAAGCCTTTCAGAACTACTGGTGTAAATTCAGTTTTCTGTTTAATTCTAAGGTTCAGTATTTTGAATCCACTTGCTTACGAATATGTCATGCTTTCTACTGTTTATCAGATGATGAAGATCTTCATGTATTTACGCTTTCTTATTCTAAGTCGATTCAGACCTTGGTTAAGAAATGTTCATGTATAATGTTTCTTCGAGTGATGAAGTGCAAAGAGAAAAGATCAAAGCAAGCAGGAAGAGGGGGATTGAGAATTTGTCCAGTGACAGTAAGATCTAGAGTACGCAGTAGAGACAACGATGTGGGGGTAGAAATGTTGACATTAGGAGGGGTGGGTTAATAAATCTGGTGATGCTTAAATCACTATAATACTTTTAAAAGTATTAAAATGTAAAGTATTAAACATGATTTGGTATTACAGTTTTTTTCAATAAACGTAGACTTGGTATTACAGCTTTCTTCAGCGCTGTATATCGGCATCAGTAAATGTTGTCAACACAAACTGAAGGTAGATTAGCGCGCACACAACTGGAATACACGGGCGTGAATGTCTGAGCCTGCGCACTGCAACAAGATGGTAACAGATGCCAAAGTAAAATCCCCAAGTATAGCCTGCATTTGTAATGCTTAAATTACAAAGGGCCAGATTGTAGACTTTTGATAGTGATAAAAAACTACAACCAGATAGAGACCATTTAATTTCTTTAGACAGGCTAATTGAATATAAAATATTGGTTGATTATAATATTGAAATTAATATTAAGATTCTTATGTATTTTTGTGGAATGATAAATATATGTTTCAATTTCATATTCTAGATTTTTATTTATTGTATTATTTTTATTATGAATTATTTGATGGTTATGCTATGTCTTATGAGTGTTTATAGTAGATGTTAGAATTAATGGAGGTTTGTCCCATTACAATATATTCCTATAGCCTAACTTGAGGATCGTTGATTTAATTGATTTTAACTCCCTTTTATTTTTTCAGAGCACATGCCACCTGAATCTTGTTGAAATTGTGAGGTTTGTGGACTCAATAAAGCCACCTAAGAGTGTGTGTTAAAAGTGTAAAAGTCCTAGAGGAGAATATTGGCAGGAAATCTCAGATATTCCACACAGCAATATTTTCACTGATATGTCCCCTAGAGCAAGGGACAGACAGGAAAGAAAAACAATGGGACTTCATTAAAACAAAAAGCTTCTGCATGGCTAAAGAAAACATCAGCAAAATGAAAAGGGAATGAAACATATGGGAAAATATATCTGCCAATGATACCTTGGACAAGGGTTTGATCTCCAAAATATGTAAAGAACTCACACAACTCCACTCCAATAAGACAAACAACACAATTAAGGAATGGGCAAAGGACCTGAACAGACACTTCTTCAAGGAGGACATACAGAGGGTCCAGGGACACATGAAAGGATGCTCATCATCACTAGCCATTAGAGAGACGTAAATTTAAACCACAGTGAGATACAATTTCACACCTGTCAGAATGTCCATCATAACCAAATCAATAAACAGCAAGTGCTGGCGAGGTTGTGGAGAAAAAGGTACCCTAGGGCACTGTTGGTGGGAATGCTGACTGGCACAGCTACTGTGGAAAACAGTACGGAATTTCCTCAAAACAAAAGAGCTGCCTTTTGACCCAGCAATTTCACTGCTGGGATTATACCCTAAGAATCCTGAAACACCAATTCAAACGAACCTATGCACCCCAATGTTCATAGGACCACAATTTACAATAGCCAAATGTTAGAAGCAACCTAAGTGCCCATCTGTAAATGAGTTGATCAAAAAACTGTGGTACATTTACAATGAAATACTACAGAGTAGAAAGAAAGATGGAGCTCCTATCCTTCCTTATAGCAGGGATAGACCTGGAGAGCATTATGCTAAGTGAAATAAGCCAAGCAGTGAAAGAGAATTACCATATGATGTCACCTATAATTGAAATCTAATCAACAAAACAAACAGCAGGCAAAATATAACCAGAGACATTGAAATAAAGAACAAGCTGACAGTAACTAGAGAGACAGGGGTGGGGACAATGTGGGTTGGGGGAAGGGGATGGGTCATAAAGGAACTTGTATAAAGGACACATGGACAAAACCAAAGGGGTATATCTAGGATTGAGGTGGGAGGTGGGGATGGAAAGGGGTGGGGGAAATGGTGAGAAGAAAATGGAGACAATTGTACTTGAATAACAACAAAAATAAATAAAATAAAATAAATAGATCATACTTTAAAAAGTGTAAAAAAGAACTAAATTATATTTTAGCAATTTTAACTTGGTATAATTTTGCTTATATAAATGACAAAAATTGTCTAATTTCTTTAGTGATGTGCTTTGTGATATATCTTCTTAAGTTTTCATAAAATATCAGGATTCTGTACTTTTTATTATATTTATTTATTAAACATACCAGCAAATAACAAATGAAACTTATGTGTATACTGTAGGTAGAACTATGATGTATTCATAATCCATTGCTAATTTTACTTTATTTCGTGAAATCCATTTAAACTTTTTTCTACAAGGAAAAAAAACAATTCATTTGAGAGAGAATATATGAGCTTATTTTAAATTATACCTGAGTAAATTTAACTATTCTATACTTTGCCAAGGTCACTTTGGGGGTGGGGGGGTGTTATGCCATAAGTATAGAAAAGCTATTGAAATTCATACCTGCATGGGATAGGTTTTGCACTTTATAACTTTACTGAAATCAAACCAAAATATTTCTCCCACTTTGATAAAAAATAATTTTATCCCGGTAGGAAAGTCACAGGATAAATCTGTTCAATGTGCCAGGAAGGGATTCATGACCTGGCTTCTATTAACAGAAATGGGGTGTCTTGCAGCTATATCTCCATAAGTTGCACTGAAAATACCTCTGTAAGTAAAGATTCAACCCAAGGGTTAGTTTTTACTGCAAGTTATGAACTTCAAGAAACTGGCTATGTAATGGAAGTGCTGACACAACCTTACAGATAGCTGCTTGAATAGAGCAACTGTAATACTCCCAGTCCTTTATTTCAGAAAGTATGAGTGTTTATGTTGCCAATGGATAAAGGAATTGATGTGGAAATTACTCATGCTCAGTGAATTGCATGGTGATAAAAAGAACTCTTGCTAAATAAAGCTTTGGGTAAAATGTAATATGGACCCAATTTTCCCTACAAAACCATTTTCACAGGTTTTGTGTTTTACTACTTATATTCCACAAATCCTGCACTTTGCATCATTTATCAGTTCCGCATACCATTTGCAAACACTTCACTGATGAAATAATTTATGTAACAATAATGAGACAGTCCACTTTGGGACTTCAGGAAGCAAATACAATGACAGGGGGGAAAACCAGCTTTTTGAAATAGACCATATAATCACCTGTTCCGTTTTACAGACATTTAAGTTTTAAGAAGTGTTTTGACAGTTATAGATATCCATGAAAGAGTTCATAATATTAAGCTAAATATCAGTTTATAATTTTTAGAAAAGCACATCTATATATTTAAAATATACTTATAAGACAAAATATACAACATAAATATGATTTTTAATTTTATTTATCAAAGCATTTTTATTACTTTAAGCAAGAATATAAAACTTGTTAATAAGCCATGTGTTCTAATTTATGAGTAAGCATAGTACAAGGCTTTCCAAAGTAGGGTTTCACATGTTGGAAATGAATCATTCCCTTTATTTACACAATTATAACTGAGAGACTTTTGTTTCATCTGCACATACCTAGGCCAAAGGATTGCAACAGTAACCATGACACAGAGTGGTTGCTCTCAAGGATTTTAAACTAATGGGAGAGAGACATTAAACAAACATATCCTTTTATAAGGGTATACTTTGGATAAAAAGAAACGTAGCAAAAAAAATAAAATAAAACCAACTGGTGTTTTGGAGATTAAAAGAGGATAAAAAAGAATATCCTTCATGATTCTTGAATGACAAGTAATAATCCATCAGATAGACAGAGAAAGTATGTTTTCCGGGGGAAGGTGAGGAAGAAAAAAACGAGAGCAAACCAGCACTGTGTAAAGTGCATACAGCACGAAGGAGGAGGACATGTGCCCATTGCTAACGCATTTAGGTCGATGCACCCGTGTGGATGGGGGCAGGAGTAGGGTGCTGATTTACAAGGAGCTCAGTTCGAAGGATGGCACGAGTTCTATCCTGAAGGCTTTCAAGGTGTGCAATTTTATGCATTTTCCTAAATGAAATAAGGATTAAAAAAAAGAAAGCAGAAGATAACCAGCTAGAAGCAATCTAATTGTTTTAATGAAATCAGATCATTTAAACACTGAGTGAGACAGTCTAAAAGGGGTTTGAGAGGGAACATAGTATCAAGTCATGGTTTCAAAGAAGACACAGAGAATGTAGAACTGATATTTTGAAATGAAGATTTTCTTACATCTTAAAAGTCACACCAAGTCCTAAGTATTTAAAAAATTATGGTCAAGACAAATAGTGAAGCTTTTAAATAGAATAATTTGGATTTGAATTCTGTATTAAGATTCATTAATTTATGAGCTTGGTTTCCTGTACCCAATAATGGCTATATTATAGGAATAAGGCATTAATTAAGAGGGAAGCATATGTAGAATACTTGGCTCATAAGACATGCTCAATAAATGAGCCTCTGTTTTTAGTTAATGTAGACACCTATGATGCTATCTAGTTTTTCTTTATTTGCAAGTCCACTGGACAGTGGAGTGATTGCCCTTTTGAATTGCCTGTCCTAGATGTTATATTGGGCAAGGACAGATGGAAGCTCAGTAGCAGTCATGCGAAACATTTGCCAAATAGGACACTCGTGTGAAGAAGATGGCAGTCATAGGCGTCTTCACTGCAGGGCTCAAAGACGCACTTCCACCTGCCAACAACTGAGGAGTTGGTGATTCTGTGCCTGTAACGATACCACTAGATATTACACAATCATTGCTAAAGATACTACAAATAGAGAAGCTGACCTTCTTTCCTTTCCTCTCCCTGTTTTCCTCCCTCCTCTTGACTTTCCCAAACAAAATAAAGAACATTGAATGAGAACAATAAAATTTAGCTGAGGGAATATTTCAGTGTAGCATAAGGTGGACATTCTCAACTTCTTCAGAGATAAATACTAGAATGTTTAGATAAAAATAGATTAAAAAGCCCTGTGTGAACTTAATATTTAGAAAACAGTCATCCATTCCTCCTCTACAGTTTAGTCGATTAATATCCTCACACTTCTCTTTTTGCTTCCTTCCTTCCTCCCTTCATCTCTTTTCTGATTCTTCTCCTTCTCATCTTCCTTCTTCTCCTTTTATTGTTTACCAGTCTTTTAAAAAAGTATATTTGATTCCACTCTCTTCTAGCTTTTCCAACTCTATTTTTTCCAGAACCTTTTTGCTACCCTGCCTGAGAAATTGCTCCACCACTTTCCTAGGCTGACAGGATTTTCAGTGGGTGAAATACCAAGTCATTATAAGCAGTGGTTCCAGTAAGCCTCACTGCACGCTTCAATGCTTTAACTAAATATTTCATACCTGAACTTCCTTCTGGAAAAGAGCAGTACTCTAGGCAGGGGTAAAAATACAAAATTCTTATTAGCACTCTAGGTTAGGAGATTCGGGGAACTTTTGTTTATTTATTTGCCATTTGCATTTTTGTGTTTAATAGGCCATCATTTCAAGGCACTCGAATAATAGCAAAAAGCTGGGTAAAATCCCTATTTAGATAGTGTTTGGGCATAATAAGAAACCTAAAATATTTAATAGATACCATCTATTAAATATTTACTGTATACTAAGCTGCATACCAAGCACATTGCCAACCACTACTGGCATCATTTAGATAATCCTTTTAACCATTCCTTTTTATAAGTATCATCGACCCTCCATCTCCACCGGTTCTGCATCTAGGGATTCAACCAAAAGCAGACCAAAAATATGCAAAAGGGAAAAATTGCATTGTTGCTGACACATACTATGCAGTTAGGTCTACAATGATTGCCTCTGTACTGAACATGTAAAGACTTCTTTATGTCATTATTCCCTAAACAATGCACTATAACATTTGCATTAAATGTACATTTTATTAAGTATCATAAGTGATCTAGGGATGATTTAAAGTATATGAGACAATGTGGATAGGTTATATGCAAATGCTATGTCATTGTATATAAGGATTTGAGCAACCAAGGCTTTTGATATTCCTGGGGGGTGGGTCCCAGAACCAATCCCCTTACAGATACTGAGGGACAATTGTACTCTAATAGTTACTGCTTTATAGATGAGAAAATTTTTAGAGAGCTTGCATTATTTGTTCACGGTCAAATGATAATTTTATTGTTCCTGAACCTATGCTTTTAATAGCACAATATGCTACCTCCCTTAATATTGATTAAGTCCTAAAAACAAGACTTATTGCTTATTAAATAACTGTACTTTATGGTAAATCCTATGATTTGCTCCCAGCTTCCACTTCAGGACCAAGACACACATTTCTCTTAGCTGTAGGAAGTTATGGCTGCTGAAGGCTTAGAGTTGAATTCCTTCCTCGAATTTGCCCTTGAGTGTTGAATTGTGTCTCACCCAAAGTGTTCCCCTTTGTCAGAAGCATCTAAAACTTATTTTAAATGGTTGTTCAAAGATTTCGTCACCTTTCCCTCACTCAGGATCACTCTGAAGGGACATCTAAGACCCAGATGCCCCCCCAAAATGGACTGAAGACTCTGTTGTAACCGTACCCCTATTCAAGTTTCTCTTCCGCTCAGTCCTATTTCAGTCATTTACTTAGAGGTATCTTTCCTAAGTATACTGCCCAGTAAACCTCCTGCCTGCAAGTATCTGGCCACAGACCACACACCCTTTATAAGATGGCAAACAATCAATAAATGTTTTTTGTCTTCAGACTGATCCAACTGGCCATTCTCCCATCTTGCTCTTTATTTGAAAGCCTCCCCTACTCCCTGAGACACAAGAATATTGAAATTAGCCAATTCATAACCCTACAATAGTCTCTAAGTATTCAAGTGAAAGAAATAATCATAAATTTCTCATAATAAATCAGAAGCTAGAAATGATTTAAACTTAGTGAGGAAGGTATGTCACAAACTTAGGGCAAAACCTAGACCTCTTGAACAAAATAGTTAGCCAGGTTGTGAATGCAAAAGGAAAATTCTTGAAGTAAATAAAAAGTGATAATCCAGGGAACACATGAATGAGAAGAAAGTAAAACAAGTAAAGGAAGCCAGGCAATGAAAGACAAGTACCATATGATCTCACTTAAAATTGGAATCTAAAAACAAACAAACAAACAAAAACTAGCAAGCAAAATAGAATCAGAGACACAAAAACAAGGAACAGGCTAACAACTGTAAGAGGAGAGGGTGGAGGTAGGGACTGGTTGAAAAAAAGGTGAAGGGATTAGACAGAGAACATATATATGCATCACCCTGGACATGGCTGATGGTGTGGGTATAGACTGTGGGAAGGGAGGACAGGGGGAGGGAGAAAAGGGGGAAAACTGGGACAACTGTAATAGCATAAAAACATCTTAAAAAGCTATAAAAAAGGGAAATACGTGAAACAAATTTACTGCTGATGTGGAGAAAATTTTACTACTGTTCTGGAAGATCAAAACCAGCCACAACATTTCCTTCAGCCAAAGACTAACTGAGCAAGGCCATAATTCTCTTCAATATGAAGGTTAAGGCAGGTGAGGAAGCTTCAGAAGAAAACTTGGAAGCTAGCAGAGGTTAGCCAGCCAGTAAGGTTTAAGGAAGAGAGCTATCTCTATAACCTAAAAGCATAAGGGAAGCATCAAGTGCTGATGCTGTTTTCATCCTAACTTATCAGTCATTCTTCAGCCCATGGATCAAAGAGTAATTTTAACTTTCAAGTCTTATTATTTAAGAAATACATTGTGTAAGCTATAGCTGCCATAGATGGTGATTCTAATGATGGATCTGGGCAAAGTAAATTGAAAACCTTTTAGAAAGGATTCAGGATTTTAGATGCCATTAAGAACATTCATGATTCATGGGAAGAGGTTCCAAAATCTAGACGCCCAAAGAGTCCAAACCTGAGTTTGGAAGAAGTTCATTCCAATCTTCATGAATGACTTTCAGGGGTTCAAGACATCAGTGAAGGAATTAACTACAGGTGTGGTGGAAATAGCACAAGACCTAAAATTAGAAATGAAGCTTGAAGATGTGGCTGAATTGTTGGAATGCCATGATAAGCTTTAATAGGTGAGAAGTTGCTTCTTATAAATGAGCCAAGAAATGGTTTCTTAAAATGGAATCCACTCCTGATAAAGATGAAGGTACTAGTCAAGGAACATATAGAAAAGACCCGTGGACATGGACAACTAGGTGGGGACTGACTATGGAGGTGGGGGGGAAAGCTGGGCAGAGGGGGCAAGGGGGAAATGATTGAAACTTTAAAACATAAAAATAGAAAGAAATGAATAGTCATTAATAATTCTAATTAAAAAGATGCTGTGAATATTGTTAAAATTATAACAAAAGATTTAGAATATCACACAAACTTAGTTGATAAAGCATCAGCTGGGTTTGAGAGGATTCACTCCGGTTTTAAAAGAAGTTTTACTGTGGGTAAAATGCTATCCAGTGGCACTGTGTGCCACAAAGACGTCATTCGTGAATGGAAGAGCTAATCAATGCAGAAAACTTTATTGTTGTCTTATTTTAAGAAATTGCCCAGCCTTCAGCAAACGCCACTCTGATCAGTCAGCAGCCATCAGCACTGGGGCAAGACACTCCACCAGCAAAAAAATTAGCACTCACTGAAGGTTCAGATAATAGTATTTTTAGCAATAAAAGATTTTTAAATTAAGGTATGCACAGATTTTTAGACCTAATGCTATTGCACACTTATTAGGCTACCTTATTATATAAATATAACTTTTTTAAAAAAGATTCCATTCATTTATTTTTTAGAGAGAAGAGATGGTTTGGGGAGTAGAAAAAGACAGAGAGAGAAACATTGATGTGAGAGAGAAATATTGATCGGTTACCCATTGCACTCACCCAAACTAGGGACCCGATCTGTAACCCAGGGGTGAGCCCTAGCCAGGAACTGAACCTGTGACCTTATACTTTGCAGGATGACACCCAACCAACTGGGCCACACCAGTCAGGGATAAACACAACTCTTATATGCACTGGGAAACCTCAAAACTTATGTGACTTGCTTTCTCACAATTTTTATTTTATCGTGGTGGTCTTGAACTGAACTCACAATATCTCCAAGGTATACCTGTACTACAGAGAGATGGAAATGAAAAGGCATCCAAATATTCAATAGAAGATAGTGCTAGTAAAATTATTTATAATCAAAATCAGAAAACATTTAACATTGAAACATTTTAGATGTTTGCTTGGCTTAATGCATACATATCAATTTGAAAAGAAAATCCAATAAACTACACAAATAAGAGACCAAAGAAGTATTTTTTTCATCTTTTATGGCTTGCAAATGTAATATGAATTCTACAGAAAATAACAGTACAAGGCTGGTTATATATGGATAATCTCATCTATTCTCAAAATTTCAGCACATTACCTATCTTGATGAATACCAAATCAATTTATCTTGCCCACACCTCTACCTGAGCCTCAACCTCTAATATACAACTCTGTACCTTATATCTTTACATGAATATCCAGTGGGCATTTCAAAATCAACATTTACAAAACTGAATTATCTCTTCAACATTATTATTGCTTCCCCTTTTTCTCAAACTGTAATTCTTAATTTTCATTTTATATTGGTTGATACAAAAATATGCATCTGTTTACAAAGTTTTAATCTTATTTTTAACTGTGGGCTCTTAACTTTTATACCTTGTTATTTTCTGGCTTCAGCCAATTTGCATAAATTGGTGTCTCTTCATTTTCTCCCTTATCTATAAGTTGAACTACTATAATAGCATCCTTAGTTGATTCTCACTTGTGGCTTCTGTTTTGTTTTTGTTTTTAAATCCTCACCATCAGAGGATATGCTCTCTATTGAGACGGGGGCGGGGAGGGGGGAAGAGAGAGAGAGAGAGGGAGAGAGATATCAATGTGAGAAAGAAACATTGCTCTGTTGCCTCCCTTACGTGCCTGGTATATGCCTTGATTGGGAATTGAACCCTCAACCTTCTAGTGCACAGGATAACACTCCAACCAACTGAGTAACCTGGCCAGAACTTACTTCTGGTTCTTTATTCACCATAAATCCTTTACATATATACCACCAACATGCATTTTCTGCTTGATGAAGATTGCTTATTTATTCCCATTGTCTTTACTACATAAGACTCTTTATCTTTAGGCTACCACCTAAGCCCCTTCATTATCCAGTACCCGCTTACTGTTTCAGCTTCACTTCTTACCACTCTCTTCATGTGCAATCCTTTGCTGCCCATGCTTTGAATCATACAACTACTTTTCCATCTGACTTCAAGATGGTATTCTAGACAACTTCTCTCTTGGGAAAGCTTTAATCTGCTAGACACAAACCTATAAACATCACAAAATTCCGTGTTTGCACATATTTTTTTCTCCCTTATTCTTGTAACACTGGAGCCAGTCCCTCTCCCAAGAAATCCCAACAATTATCTCTGCTATATGGATTTAATTTATTTTGAAGATGCAGTATTTAAATATAGATGAGACTTTTGTTAGTTAGTATTTTTTAGAAGTGTGTTGGCTAACAGAAAGGTGGCTCTCTAAAAGTCTGATATCTTGCTGTTTAGCTAACTTATTTCCTGATATTCAAAATACATATCTCATATAAATGTCCTCCTGAACTGATTCATTTATTAAGTTAAAAGAAAAGAAGCTCAGGGGACCCAGGTGAAAAATGGAGTCCTGGCCTGTGTCTGTTTAATAGAAGATCTACTGTGTCTTATGGTTACTACTCAGTGTGATTTGGAAACCGAAATCACGTAACTAAATTGCAAATAATCAATTCATGTCCGATAGATCATGTTATGTGGGATGGAATATTCCCTAAAATATGCAATTAAGAATAGGTTTTATAAATTCCTCTGAGAACATGTTTTTAACAAAACTCAGCTCATGCTTTGGAGATTTCTGATTAAAACCATCTGGCTGACTGCCGTATCAATTTATACTGGGTTATTTTTTATAACGCTTTCAGTCTTATCTTCTCAGTAAATTTACATGTGGCAGAATGTTAAATGAGAAGGTTTAATTTGAGTCATCTGAATTTAATAGATATGACATTTTGATATAGTTAATAGACCTGAAGCTAGAAATCTGTAGTACAAGTATCAAAATTATTGAGCACTTTTCCCAAATCAAGAAGTGAGGGAAAAAGAGATTTGGGAAGAAAAATGTAAAGATATTTATTGATATTATTCTACCAAGGGAAAAAGAAAAACACTTCAACAGAAGAAACAGATAGCTTGAAATATGACTGCTAGAACTTGGCAGACGCCAAAAGACTGGATTTTACTCAAAGGACTGAGATTTGGTCCTTTTCAGGTAGTTTTTTTTTTTTTCTTTATTAAATATATTTATTGATTATGCTATTACAGTTGTCCCATTTCCCCCCCCACTCCACTCCATCCTGCCCAACCCCCTCCCTCCCACATTCCCCCCCCATAGTTCATGTCCATGGGTCATACTTATAAGTTCTTTCGCTTCTACATTTCCTACACTATTTTTACCCTCCCCCTGTCTATTTTCCACCTATCATCTATGCTACTTATTCTCTGTACCTTTACCCCCCTCTCCCCCTCCCACTCCCTTATTGACAACCCTCATGTTCTAGTTGTTTGCCTAGTTTGCTCTCGTTTTTGTTTTATGTGTGGTCGTTAATAACTGTGAGTTTGCTGTCATTTTTACTGTTCCTATTTTTGATCTTTTTCTTAGGTAACTCCCTTTAACATTTCATATAATAAGGGCTTGGGGATGATGAGCCTCTTCAACTTGACCTTATCTGAGAAGCACTTTATCCTCCCTTCCATTCTAAATGATAGCTTTGCTGGATACAGTAATCTTGGACGTAGGTCCTTGTGTTTAATCTTGGGTAATGTAATTATGATGTGTCTTGTTGTGTTCCTCCTTGGGTCCAGCTTCTTTGGGACTCTCTGTGCTTCCTGGACTTCCCGGAAGTCTATTTCCTTTGCCAGATCGGGGAAGTTCTCCATTATTTGTTCAAATAAGTTTTCAATTTTTTGTTCTTCCTCTTCTCCTTCTGGCACCCCTATAATTCGGATGTTGGAACGTTTCAAGGTGTCCTGGAGGTTCCTAAGCCTCTCCTCATTTTTCCAAGTTCTTGTTTCTTCATTCTTTTCTGGTTGAATGTTTGTTTCTTCCTTCTGGTCCATACCATTGATTTGAGTCCCAGTTTCCTTCTCATCACTATTGGTTCCCTGTACATTTTCCTTTGTTTCTCTTAGCATAGGCTTCATTTTTTCATCTGTTTTTCGAATAGATTCAACCAAGTCTGTGAGCATATTGATAACCAGTGCTTTGAACTGTGCATCCGATAGGTTGGCTATCTCTTCGTCGCTTAGTTGTATTTTTTCTGGAGCTTTGAAGTGTTCTGTCATTTGGGCCATTTTTTTTGTTTGTTTGTCTTGGCGCGCCTGTTACTTTAAGGGGCGGAGCCTTAGGTGTTCACCGGGGCGGGGTAATGCTGGTCGCTGCGCTGTGATGCTGTACGTGGGGGCGGGGCCGAGAGGGAGCAATGGCGCCCGCTTCACTCTCCTCCAGATTTCAGTCTTTCACTCCGCTACCCACAATCAAACTGGGCCCCTCTGGTGCTGGTTCCCGAGTAAGTGGGCCTGTGCACACTCTAGGCCCCTGTGGGTCTCTCCAACAACCTCTCCTGTGAGGCTGGGAGTCTCTCCTGCCGCCCCAACCCCCAGGGGCGCTTTCAATCAGAGGTTTGAGGCTTTATTTCCCCGAGCTGGAGCCCTGGGTTGCGCAGCGGTCTGCTTCTCTGCCCGCCGTTCGTCCGGTTTATCTGTGGGCGAATGTGGTGCCGCAATGTGCTATCTGCCACTCTGCCTGCCCCACTCTCCGCCACTCTGAGTCAGGCCCTCTGGGTTTATCTGTGCAAATGTGGGACCGCAGGGTCTGCTAGTGCTCGGACTGCCTGCGCCATTTGTCCCACACTCCGCCAGTCTCAGTCCCGCCACAGCCACGCGAGTCCTCTCCACCCCAGTGCCGTCTCCGCCCCTCCTACCAGTCTGGATGAATGATTATTTTCTGTTTCCTTGGTGTTGGTCCCCCTTGCTGTTCGATTCTCTGTCAGTTCTGGTTGTGCGAGGAGGCGCAGTGTGTCTACCTACGCCGCCATCTTGGTTCTCCTTTTCAGGTAGTTTTGAGAACAGAGGTAACAGGTGAAATTGGGTAACAGGGCAAAGGAAGGTCTCTACTATGTCTGAGTCGTAATATTACTTCCCTTTGAAAGATTTTTTTCAGGCATGATTTTTTTTTTTTTTATCTTCATCAGAGGACATGCTTATTGATTTTAGAGAGGGGGAAAGAGAGGAGAGAGAGAGAGAGAGAGAGAAACAGTGATGTGGGAGAGAAACATCAGTTGGTTGCCTCATATTGATGGGAGACTTAAGAGTTGGAAAATTTTAGTTTAAGTAATAGCTAATAAGCTTAGTAATAAATTAATGTAAAAGCTTTTGTTCCAAGAACTGAAGGTGTGACCCACCCTGACTCCAGGAGACCATAAGCAGTTCCACCTTTGTTCCTCAGGGGGACTGCAAGCAATTCAAGATAATATCTGAGCCATTGTGCTCCAGGGTGAGATGACCACCACCCAGGACACAGCTAAAGACCACCGCCTGGGGCACAGCTTAAGACCACCACCCTGGGCAAGAATGCTGAAGTTGTTTATTTTAATCCAATTAACTTTTCCCTGAATTCCAAACCCTTTACCTTCACTTTGTTCTCCTTATAAAAAGGGCCATTTTAACATGGAATTTAAGATGGTCTGTTAGGGTATGAACCCGCCATCTTATCAGATCGCTGGCCATCTGAATAAAACGCCCATAAAGATTCAATCCTTGTCTCTGCTTATTGGGTTTGGTAGTGACAGGCAGCCTGAACTCCAGTGTCTGTTCCAGTTTCAATATGTGCCTTAACTGGAGACTGCACTCACGACCCAGCAATGTGCTTCGACTAGGAATTGAATCCTCTACCTTTTGGTTTATGGGACAATGCCCCAACCAAGTATGCCACACCAGCCAGGACCAGGCATGTTTTTTATGAATCAACTCTGGAACTCATTGTAAGTATCCCAATCTGAGGGCAATTTACATCCAGCACAAAATAACTATGTGGAAAAAGAAATAGAATTCCAAATATGACTACCTGGTGAGACAAAATGCCAGGAGTGACTATGAGTTTCCCTCTAAAAAGAGTCCAATCAGCATCTTGGAATGACGATTACATAAGAAAAACCCTTATCTGTGAGTATAAACATGCCCAGAGAGAAAGGAGCTATTGTGTAAGCTTCACAGGAGAACTAGCCCGGGGTTGACTTTGCCTCCTAGACTAAAATGTAAAGGACTCCAGGTGAGTGGGGGGAACAGTTAGCATTAAATTAACTTCACAACTTACTGTGATTGGAATTTTAAATGCTGGGTTCAAACTGTGTTCGAAGATTAAAAAGATCTCATGTCTTAAGAATGATTGGAAGTAGTAACATTTGTCTAACTTTTATTGAAGGGCAGAAAAAAAATTACCTCACTGAATGTTTTAAGGAGGCAGCGGGAGGCTGAAATAAAGTTGTATTTATATAATGCCCCTGAGTCATGCTTATTAAGCATATCAATATAACGTTGATTATTTATCTTTGCTCCCTTCTTTAATTTGAACCTTCCTAAATCTCAAAAGTCTGTGTAAAACAAAATGCAATAAAGATAATTTTTTCAAACTCTTCATTCATATTCATTCATGTCCTCAATTGCCTTCTTGTTTTCAGAGCTATGGTTCTTCAAAGAGGCACTTCTATTCAGTGCATCCATTTCCTCACCTTCTGTGTAACACTTTCATCAACAACAGACCTGTGTGTGTGTGTAAAATTGCCTATTCACAATTTCAATTTGCATGTTTAACAGAACGCTTAATTCACACATTTAAAACATGATTTAGGGAGCTGAATTTTCAAGTTTGCCCCACTACAGCTTTCCACGTTTTGAGGTAAGTTTTTTCTCCACTGGCTCAAGACAAAGTCTTAATACAATTTTTGTCCTCTCTCAACTCCATATCTAATCACCTATCAGCAAATTCTAGTCTCATTACCTTTATTTTTTATTGTATTTTTCTATTACCATTTATCTCCCATACCCTCTTCCATCCACCCCCTCTCTCCTACAATCACCATACTATCGTCCACATCCATGAGTTCTTTTTTTCTTTTTTGCTCAATCTCCCCACCTTCAACCTCCTCTCCCTCCAGGGCTCTCAGCCTGCTCTCTATCAGTCTTTCTCTATTTTCCTTGTTAATTTAGTTTGTTCATAAAAGTCAAACTGTCCTGCAATATTTACACTTCATCTCTCATCCATATTGATGGAGTACAACAGCCATTGCTAGAGGCAACACTTCACCTTTCACCTATACCCATCCCAATCAACCACAAGTGAAAATATGCATTATTATGTCATATTGACGCACAGGAATCATCACTTCTACCAAGAATAATTATTGCTGTTTGAATGGTGAATAATTTAGCCCACAACCCCATCCCTAGAATCTGCTAATTAAAGGTATTTCTGGTACTTATTATTTTAGCCTGGGTTTTACCTCAGAACAGCCCCTATCACAAAGAGTCATGTGTAAGTGATCTCTTTGCAAATGGGATCCTAGAGAACAGAAGTGGGACAGAGTGGAAGATGGAGAAAAGGGATAGATTTATCACTTCCCATCCCCTATTGACCAAGAGATAACTAAATGTTGATCACTGTGCTTTAAGCTCCTTCACTTTTGAGTTCAGCATATGTGAGTGGCTGGAGTGTTTTTGTACCTGAGAAGATAGAAGACAAGCAGGTTGTGGCTGCAAAACAATCAGGTGACAAAGACATAAAGCCCCTGTTTAAAGTCTGTGTAGAACAAAACACTGCAGCAGTAGCCGCAATAAAACAGGCCTAGAGGATATGACGTTATATACAAAAGAGAACCAATGCACTGTTTATTACAATTTCTATTAAAGAATTAGGTGTTTTAGGTTCTATTCTCCAAATTCACATATTTCTATAATGCCTAGGTCAGCCCAGTTCACTGCCATTGTATACCCATGTTATAAAATATTTTTGCTCAATGATATATTTTAAGTATATTTTATTGATTATGCTATTATAAGTTTCCCAATTTTTTTCTCTTTTTATTCTCTCTCCACCCTGCACCCCCAATCAATGATATTTTTGAAAAGAAGAATGAAATGAGACAACAAAATTACTCTTGTTCTAAATTCTCTGCTATGGCTCTTTTGAAAATTATTTTCTGTATTAGTATGTAAAATGTAATTTTTTGAAAATTTTTTACAGCTTTACTTCTAATAATGTTATGCAACTATCTGCTGAAAAATTAAAATATTAAATTCTGAGGAAAATGGCATCTAATTTTATAGGTGATGCAAAATAATTTTGTTCAATGTAAAGTATTTTAAGTTTAAAGAAATACAAATACCTTATGAATATGCATCTATAGCACTGAATTTTTTAAAAATCTAATATTATCCCTGTGGTTTCTGAGAGTTTATATATATAATATATAGGGTGGAAAAAATCAGGTTCATATGGAAAATAATACAATAACTATCATGAGTGGGGATCATTTTCAGTTGAAACTGTAAAAAGTTACAAAAATGCATGTTTTTAACTTATTTCCTGAAAAAATAAGACAACTTCTTTTTCCTATAGAAATATAGGTACTAGTTTAGAGAAAAATCAGTTTAGGAAACACCAATAAAAGTGGCTTAACTAGAAAGGACATATCTAAGGAATGGTAAGTAAGCATAGGCATGCTGGTTATATCAGTAACAATTAAGAATGGCATTATCTGTGGAATCAACTAATAAAGCAATAGTATGCCATGAACTCCTGACTAAATAATACAAGAATAAACTCTGTGTTTCATGCACTCACAACTGTAAACATATTGGGTTTTATGTCAACACAGTAGCTGACTTCTGCACTTCCCACAGAATATAAAAACTAATTCTACTAGTTGCCTGCTACCTACCCACAAAACAAATATTCTGTATTTTTCTGTGCAAAGTTATCATTATTTAACCAAGTTGACGGGATACTTGGAAACCAAGGGAGCCCTGACTTATTACAGTGAGACCGAACGTCTGTTTGCACGACCTGTGCACCATACTAACCAGTGACCTCTAAAACTTAATGTGCTTGGCCCACTCACACAAATGGGCATAAGTTTTGTCCCTCGTGGGTAGAAACAGTGCTTTAACTCAGGGAAAGTGAACTAGAAAAGAAGTTCATTGCATTTGAAAGAATTTGAGGATCATCTTCTCCTATGACCCTGTGGGTTGTCACAATGAAGCCTTATCTCCCCAGAGATCAGTACCACAAAATATCCTTAAGATTTCATTGAGTAGTAAGTTTAAAATGATATCAAAGTAAAGCAGGAATTTCTGGCCGTTTAAGATTTTTTTAAAGCTTCTGTGAAGCCTCACTTCCTACTTCCCCTGTGAGCAGCATCCGAGTGAGGGAGATAGGTTAATGGATGTGGGATAGGTGCTAAAGGAAACTGAGGTTGGTGTTTGGGCACTAGTTTTTCAAGAGGAAAAACGAACCTCCCAATAAGTATTTCAAGTCTAATTAGGCAACTGAAAAGGAAGGACGACAGAGATACTACTACTAAATCATCTGCAGCCTAAGATGAGTTACAGAACCCCTCCTGTACTTTCAGTTATTTTTTACCGCAGTCAGTCACTCATTTTTTTTCTACTCACGTGTTCCTTAATTTAAAAAAGGGGGACAGGGCTGATTTAAGACAGACAAGGCTCCTGACCTCTTTTCCATCCTCTGACCTCTTTCTTGGATTGCAACTGCATATTTTTGCTTTGATGTTTGCTTCTAGACTATCATTTCCGTAATGTCTAGACTTCCGAGTTGATGTATTGGATTTTGATTAACTCCTATATTTCCAGCTGAGTTTGCCTTTTTCATGTGAGCTACTGCCACAGATATGACTGCTATATGTTTTGGTCCCTCAACCAGGGGCTTTCTGGCATCAAATATTGAATGTCGACTATGTAAGAAGCAATAGTTTGGATTCATTCTACCTATAAGTCAATTTCAGAAACTAAAATTTATTGGCCATACCTATAATTATTTCCTAGATTGAAAACCTGAGTGTGTTAATAAAATACATTGGTTGCTCTGGCCAGATGGCTCAGCTGGTTACAGCATCATCCGGGTCTGCCGAGGTCGAGGGTTGGATCTCCGGTGGTCAATGCACACACAAGAAGCAACCAATCAAATGCATAAATAAGTGGAACAACGAATCTATGTGTTATCTCTCTCTCTTCCTCTCTTTCTCTCTCTTTCAAATCAAATTTAATTTTTTTTAAATTATGGTCAAGGTAATAATAAAAATAACTATTTTCTTCTTTAATTTATAGAAATAAAATACAATGTTTATCTCAGATTATTTCTTCAGCATTTCAAAAAGAAGTTCACATTTCCCACAGCATTACTGAGGAAAAATTTATGAATAAAAATTTTGTCTATTTAAGGTATACAATGTGTTTTTCATATATGTACATTGTAACTACTATGCTAATTAGCAATCAGCCTAATTAATAAATCCATCACTTCACATGGTTATAAGTGTGGTGAGAACACTGAGATACTTGAAATCTATTCTCTTAGCAAATTTCAGATATAGTGCACCTTATTATTAATTACAATCACCATGTTATCCATTAGGTCTCTAAAACTTCAATAATTGAATGTTTGTATGCTTTCACCAGCATCTCTCCCATTTTTCCCACCACTAGGCCCCAGCAAGCACATTCTACTCTCTGTTGATTCTTTTAAATTCCCCAGAGAAGTGAGATCATGCAATAACCGTCTTTCCATGGCAGGCTTGTTCTACTTAGCATAACGTCCTCCAGGTTGATCCCCGTTGTCGTAAATGGAAGATTTCTTTCTTTTTTAAAGGCTGAATAATACATATCATCCAAGTTGTCAAGAAAAAGGACATTTGGGTGAAAAATGGGGCTAGACTTCATCAGGCCACCTTCTCGTTTCCCTCCTGTTTATCTTAACCCTGGGATCTCCAAGCCGTTAATGTGATAATATGTGGTGCACAAGGAGCCCAGATCTCTCCTAAACACCCTTATCTGCCTGACCCTATCATCCATTCCACCTGGAGGAAATGAGATCAGACTAGACTTTAAATCAAAATTTTATTAGGTGTAGGTGATAACAAAAGAGGAAAAATGAGAGAGGATAATATCCACATGGACCTGATTCATGTGCAGATGAATGTGATGTCCATAAACTTGTCTGCCCCTAAGCAAATCTATGGAAGCCTCACCTCGTTTCAGTGTTCTGTTTAAAAACCCATCTTTTTCCTGGTTGAATTATACAATCTCCGAGAAACGCATACACTGCTAAAAATCAGTAAGCTGAATGCAATGTGATGAACTCGACATTTATCCTAGCTCGAGAAGTGTCTTTGCTGTACTAGAGGGTTAGTATAAAGATCGTATATTTGAATAACAAGGACTGACATGATTATCGAAAGGTAAATGCGAATATAATGGTACCTGTACTGGGTGATTGAGTAGTACAAAACAATTTTTAAAATGCTGTCAAGAGTTCAGAATTGTAGCTTTTTTTATGTGATCATACAAGATGTGTATAATCCTTACCTCAATTTTTTCCCATAGATTTAAAAAACAGATACAAGATGATAATCTTCCTAGGAATCTTAAATATATAAAGAATGAAACTATTAGGTTGAATACTATGGTTGTGAGTCCAAAATGGTCAAATAAAGCAATTACTTGTGGCTGACCCATAAATCAATAAAGGGAAAATGAATGACAATACTAAAACGTTAAAAAATAAACTGAAAACAAACTGTCACAATTTACAGTTGGCACTTAAATAATTTAACTCATTTAAGCAGAGTACCCCTCAAGAATGCCATCATGGCTACATAGTTTCCATGTGTTGTTTACTATTACATGCTGTCACTTATTCACTTATTTAATAATTACTTAATAGCACCCAATGTGCTCTTGTGCTACAATATACTTAAAAGTAATATTGTGTTAAAAATATAAAGTAGGATTAATGAAGACAAATAGCCTGATCAAATTCCCACAGCAGTAAGTGGCATACTCAACTCAAATGTATGTGCATTTAACCACTTTCAATGTTTTCAGAGCCACAGTTTTAGTCTTCCTTCATATTTAATGCATTTTTCTCTAGATGTTAAATGCACGTATATGTTTGCACACATGCTTTAAAAGAATGAATTTTAAAAGAAATATCCATATCTGAACATTACCACAAACTTTAAACATTTTTAGCTTACTATTTTTGAGAACCTATTATCAAAAATGTTCTGAAATGCAAAAAATATTTTCATATTATAAAGTGAAAAGATCACATTTTATCTTATTAAGCAGTAGTCTCTTAATCAATATACTGCAATTCACCTTGTTGCCTCTTTGTCTACATGTTAACTTTATTTGGTTAAATAAAACTTACAAGTGCCCACAGGTGCAGTCTCAGTCTCTCGCCATTACAGAACCATAGTGTTTCCAACCTGCAAACAACTTTTCCTTGTGACTGATGTCACTACTACTTAGCCTTTCCAGGTTAGCATTTATTGATTTTGCTTTTACTTTGATTGGATCTTACCTACCATGGTGCTTCAGTAAATTGAAACCTTCTGCAGTTTATGGAAGAAAGCTAAGAGCAAGGCTATGAGAAAAGGTACACTGACCTCAATCTGTTTCAGACTATATTGGTAAAATCATTCTCCCTGTGTTGCAGAAGTGACCTTAACTGGATTTGTGTAAATTCTATCCACAATATTGTAAACAGCCGGATGAAAGATTGGCCTGAAATGTAAGAATTAAAATTGCTTTAAAATTAAAAATACAAGTATCTGTCGCTGTTTTACAGAATTAGAGCCCCATTTCTCACATGCATTAAATTCTATACATCCATTAAATGAATTCCACAGTTTTTGTGGCTACTGTTTAATGGGCCATGTTCTTTTTGTGGGGGATAAAAAACCCCCAGAAAATATAGTGCAGTGTTATGAAATAGTAAAGGAAGTACCCAAGTTAATTGAAAATTATGATATATTATGACAAATTACAAGCTGTGAACTGTGGGTGCAGATTAAAGGATGTGTATATAAATTGTGGTACAAAATGGGATTCTTTCATGAATGAAACTGAAATTATTGTTGCTACTTTGCTGGAACAACAGACTGGACATGGATGGGGACACTGGCCTGGTAGAGTTAGATGACTCTACTCTTTTAAGGAACATCTGAAATTAAGCTTGAATTGGGAGCTACTCAAAGAGAGACCAGGCAAAAATAAAGGAAATTTAAGGCATGTATCACCCAGAATGAGTAAAAGCACTGGATTGGAAAAGAACTTGGGAAATCTGATGAACACAGCAAAAGATATAATGGTAGACACAATTTGGAAAAAAATTTAGGCCAGATTGTGAAGTTCATTTTTTATGATGTAATTTAATATTTATGCTGTTCAAGGATTCAGACAACTTCCAGAACAGCAAACCTGGCAAACCTGGCTGCCCATTAGAATCACCTGGTAAACTTTAAAACACTCTGGTGACTAAGGGGCACACTTCACTCAGTAAGTCAAAATGTTTAGACATAGAATCCAGACTTCAGTGTGTTTTAAAGATCCACTTCCCCCCCAAAAAATACAGATCCCAGGTGATTCTAATGTGTACCCACTCTAGGGGTCCATCAGCTAAAGCTATATTATAACCTAGTTCAGGGCAACTGGAAACTTCTGAATAATTTTTCAAAACAATGACACAGGCTATTTTAATATTTCTCCAATATTCCAAACAAGAATTTGAAAATATTTTCAGTCTTGTTTATTCTGACTGCAACACTCTTAAATAAATAAATACAGGGTCTGGCACAAATACACCCCTTTTTATTACAAAATCTTTTATTACAAAATCATAAGCATATAATCTCTAACATAACGTATCACACTCAAGCACACCATATGGCATTTTAGGTGAAATGTTCAAATTAAAGCTATAAATTATTCACCCATATTATTACCCTATCAACTACATTCAAGCAGGTGTTACTTCTTCCAGACCCTGTATATTTTGCAAGAGACTCCCTTCTGCTTCATGCAGATTTCTGTTCAATGTCACTTCTCTAGACAGGCATATCCTAACCACTTCTTAAAGTTATGAGCAACTAGAAAAACATTATGAGCAACTGGAGAAATTTTCTGTTTGTATAGACAGACTGGTTGTGTTTCTTTCATTGTCTCCCTATAATAAACAATAAAATCAAAACTAGTTAACCAAATTCATTTTTCTCCCACATTCTCACTACCCATCCTGACATTGTTTCTCTATTTCTCTTTCCTCTGGCTCCTTCATAAGCTGATGCAGAGTTAAGAGCAGCAAGGAGTGAGTGTCTCTGATAGCATGCTGAGAGTGACTTAAATGTTAACCACCACTAAGCACAATTTACATGTAGCCTTCTCTCTTCCAGCACCTCCTGCTCAGCAAAAGTTAAGATCCTGGCTACAAATTACAATAATCCAAGATAAGGTTTCACTTACTGTAGAAACAGCAATCTACTTAATTGTCCTCCTTTCTTATAAAACTACAGAACTGTGAAAGAAATTGAAATTATACAAAAAAAATATTTCAATGTATTCTAAGACTTTCAGTCATATCCCACAGGTACAAAAGACTGTCAAAATCGATAATGCAAGTTTTTAGATTGGTCATCAACTATACAATACATAACATTTTAAAATGTGATTTCATAGCTAAGAGTGCCATCAATTTTTATAATCTATTTCTTTGCCTAAACATATTCCTGTAATTTAAAGAAAACCTAATAAAAAAGTAAAAAAATAAAATAACTAGTAACCATCATCCTTTTATACCCAATAATGTAAATATATGTCTGTCTTATTATTTAGAGCTACATGATATTTTACCATATATTTATTTGTTTAGGTACTTACTTTCTGTCACGAATACATTAGACTATTAAGTCACTGACAGCAGGTATAGCACAAACAGGTTTACTTTCATATCTTTAGCTCCTACATAGTCCATCACAGGTACATATAATAGTGTTATTAAAGTAGGCAAGGTAAAGTAACCACCCTGTGTCTCTGAGTGTAATTAGAATGTTCCCCAAAAGAAAGAGAAACTCTCCATCATGTGAAAGTTGTACTTTATTATTTTTTTATATTTGAAATTTGTGTGCAAAAATTTTGTTTTCTTCTTTGCAAAGGATTGTGCTAAATACAATGAAGTATTGAAGTTACAGAGAAAATCATAACCCTTTTCTAAATTGCTTAATTTGTGGTGCATTGTTCATTTTTACCAAAAACTCACTAAACTGCATCCTGCATGACCCACAAGTAGTGACTCCTCCTCCGACAAAATCTGTCGTTCTATATCAGTGTGACTGTTAGCTACTATTTCAGGACAAAGATTCCGATTCTACTTGTTTAAGACTTCCAGATCTTGAGAACTCAACATAATTTCCATAGTGAGAAATGAAAATAAAATAATTAGGTGTAAAGATTCTGTTTTTATAATTTAATATTTTCTCCAGTTATGAATTCGGATACTCTGAAATCAGTTGAACAACTCAACACAATCTGTCCAGGATTATTTCAGGTTTAGTTCTCCAAGTCCCAGAGCCTGTAAACCTTCTCAGTTCCGAGAAAGCCAGAATGATTGATAGCCCTAATATTTAACTCATGACAGATGGAAACAAGTACAAAATGGATATTTTTCCAATAGCATCAATGTGTTTGCCTTGCTTCTATGAGTGGACACTTTAATATGGAAAGGCTTGACTTCACAAGCCAGGCCTCTGGATCATTCAACCCTCTAAGTCAAAAAACGATCCCATTCTTTGGCACGGCTTCAAATATTGTTCATATGATCTAAATGTAAATATATCAACTTGGATTGTTAAAGTACTCTATTTAATATTGTAAAATGCTATCACAAAAAGAGGAAGAATGCTAACAGTTATATACATATTGATATTTACTTGGGAAGAAATTAGACAGTATCCGTCAGGCGCAGATGTAGAAAGGGGACTCTGAAGAGAGGGAGATTAGCCTCAAAGCAAACAGTCACAAGCTGTAATTGCATAACAATAAAAAAAAAAAAAAATTATCAGCAGATAAAAAAAAAAAAAAAAAAAAAGACAGTTACCTTTCACCCCAGTACTTCAGTAAATCTGTTAAGAACTATAATGACCAGAATAGTTTTGACTATGATTTAAGTTGCCTTGGTAATTGAAGTTAATTTTAAACCTCGTATTTTGCCATTTTTAACTTTTATATTTAAAGGGATATGAAATAAAAATATGAGTATAAACTAGTTGAAATACAAAATTATTTTAAAATGCATACATATTTGTATGTATATATATGAGCATGCATGTGTAAATAGATGTATACACCTATGTATGTATGAATGTATTGTTTACTTCATAACTTTACCCCCACCCGTAAACCCCACGTAATATATCTGTATATCACACAAGCATACTGGCTTCTCGGGAACAATTGAATCACCATCTTTGGAGATTAACTTGGGCCAAGCACCAGGATCAATCTACTCCTACATCAATAACTATTCCCCAGGATAAACAGTTCAGGCCCACAGGGCTTTACTATCATTTTCAAAACAAGGTCAGTTACACACAAATTTCCTTCCTGCTTTCTTAGGAAAACAGGCATCTTTGTTTTCCTTCTCTTAGACCTTTTCCATCTTGACTTTTCACTCCTAGAACTCCAGCTTCCCAGCCTTCACTAGGTATATTACATTCCACTGACTGGCAACACTTTAAGTTAAGCTGATGGTAGAATTTTGAAGCAAGATAAAATTAGAGAAGAAGTAGATGCCTGTTCTACAATCGAAGTGTAGAACTGTTGATAAAACAATTTAATATTAATTGCTTTAAAATAGAAATCTTGTGGATGTATAAGGCCAAATTATTAAAAATATTAGATTTGAAAATATATGCATAGCTGTTCATAGTGGTGCCAATCTTTAAAATATAATTAATTTCCTCCAGTCCAACATGTATAGAACTTGAAAACCATCATTCTCTTCTTTATAATAAAACAAGAAACAAATAAAAAAGCAAAATACACTAAAAATCAGCAATTCTTTCTAGACTAACCACAGAATTGAGGTTACAGGGCAAATTTTGTCATGAAAACCAGAAAGACAGATACATGAAACCACAGCCTACCTTGAGTAGAAGCCGCTAATGTGTAAAAGCAGCTCAGAGCAGATGCCAGCAGCTACAACCAATATCAGCAGGAGCTTTTATCCTGTAATTGACACATAGTGGGAGGCTCAGGTTAGAGTAGTTTGAGAGTGAAAACATCTGATGGGATCCAGACTTAAAGGGGCCACCACATTTTTACGCATTTTACCTCTAGGAGCCCTACCAGATATTTAATCTGAAGGTGGAGGGAAAATCCTGATCCTTCCACCAGGACAGGAAAGGTTGCTGTTGTGATATAGGCTCAGAGTTCTCTGTTCTCCGTACCAAGGCCTGTCCTCGAGGAAAACTATTTCATCAGAGCCTAACCAGCCTGGGAACTGGGAAGTACCCAACTCTAACACCCACTGGCCTTTGACTTGGGAGAAGACAAAGACCCAACTCAGGCTCTCCAAACAACTGAGATCTAATCATAAGGCTGTAGAACACTTCCCTACCCCCATACCTATGACCACATCAATAAGGCTTCTGTGTAATAGAAGGGTAGGAAAGCTGGAAAACCGTACACTTCAGACCTATTTAAGGAGTCTCTGGGAAAACCCCAAAACAAAGAGAAAACAAAAAACAAGGGCACTATAGGAAATTTTAGCCTATGACCAAACAGCTTCAACAGGCAGTAAAACAAAAAACAAAAAACAAAAAAAACAAAAAACAAAAATGCTGTAACCAAAATGAAGAAGGCCTTTGATGTGTTCATCACCTTAGGCACAGACAGATGAGAAAAGAATCAATGAAGCTGAATATGAAACTAGACACATCCAAAACTTAAAATACAGACAAAGGAATTAAAAAGGTGAAACAGAATATCCAAGATACGTGGAACAATTACAAAAGGTGTAAAATATACATAGTGGGAATACCAAAAAGACAAGGAACAGAAGAAATATTTGCAGTATAATGACTGGTAATTTTCCAAAATTAATGGCAGATACAAAACCAGAGATCCAGGAAGTCAAAGAAATCCCAGCAGGATAAATCTCAAAAAAAAAAATATATATATATATATATAGACATAGGCATATCATAGTCTAACTTCACAAAGAGAAAAATCTTAAAAGTGCCAAAAAAGGTAAAAATGACAGATTTTTCTTTAGAAACCATGCAAACAAGAAGACAGTGACATAGAATAATTAAAGTGTAAAAAGAGGAAAAAGAAAGACACTTAGAATTCTGTATCCAGAGAAATCATATTTCAAAAGTGAAAGAGAATTAAAGACTATCTCAGACAAATAAAAATTAAGATAATCTGTTATTAGTAAACTTACTTGCAAGAAATGTTAAAAGATCTTTGGTGAGAAGAAAAATGAAATAGGTCAGAAACATAGATGTACGTAAAGAAAGAGGATTAGAAAAAGAAGGAGTGAGCATAAAATATTTTATTTTTCTTAACTTGCACAACATTTAAGTTTCTTCAAAATATTAATAGCAGCAGTACATTTAGTGAGTGCAGTTAATGTGTAAGTGAAATGAATGGCAACAATGTTAGAAGGGATTGGAGGGCGGAATAAAAATACTTCGTTTTAAGACACTGGCACTACATTCAAATTAGTATAGTGTTATTGGAAAGAGGATTTGAATTATATTTTAAAAATATTTTATTATTTATTTGTTTATTTATTTATTTATGTTTAGAGAGCGGGGAAGTGAGGGAGAAAAAAGGAGAGAAACATCAATGTGGGTTGCCTATTGTATACCCCCAACTGGGGACCTGACCTACAACCCAGACATGTGCCCTGACTGGGAATCAAACCGATGAAACTTTTGTTTACAGGCCGGCACTCTATCCACTGAGCCACACCTGCCAGGGGACTTGAATTACTTTTATATGTATAGCACAATTTCTAAGACAACCAGTGAAGATTTAAATTTTTTAAAAATTATAACTGATATGCTAATGGAAACTAGAATATAAAATGTTCAATTAGAACCAGAGAAGGCAGAAAAAGAGAAGGAATCAATAAATACCTACACACATACATACATAAATACATAATAATAGTTGGTATAAAGAGGGACATTGCATAATGATAAAGGAGTGAGTTATCCAAGAAGACAAGACATAGCTATTCTTGTTATGTAGTCTTAAAGATAGAAGGGCAAAATACATGAGGCAAAAACTGGTAGAACTAAATGGAGAAATAGACAAATCCACTGTCACAGTTGGAGACCTCAACACCCTTCTATTGGATTAGTGGTTGATATATTCAGCATGCATAATATCATAAAGGATACAGTTGAACTGAACAGCACCATCAATTAACTGGATATAATTGATATTTATAAAATACTTTACCCAACGATGCCAGGATATAATTATCCTCATGTTTACATGAAACATTCTCCAGTACAGACCACATTTCTTCTCATAAACACATCTGATCAAATTGAAAAGAATAGACAGCATACAATGAATGTACTCACAAACTAGCATATAACAGAAAGATAGCTAGAAAATCCCTGAATACTTGGCTGCAAAACTGTAACTTCTAAATTACATAAGTGTCAAGAAGATATCTAAATTTTTTAAATATTTTGGATGAAATGAAAGTGAAATACAACCTATGAAAATTTCTGGGATGCAATAAAAACAATGCTTAGCAGTAACTCTGTATATGAGATTAATATGTTAGAAAATAAGAAAGATCTAATAAGCACATTTTCTACTTTGGGAACCAGAAAAAAAAAGAAAATATTAATCCTAAGTAAGTATAAGAGTCCAGGGCAGAATTCAATAAAATTAAAAACAGGCACATGAAGAAAAGAATGATACAAAAAGCTGGTTAGTTGATATAAACAATAAAATTGGTAACAATCTAGCAAGCCTAATCAGGACAAAGGAGGTAAGATGCAAGTTACTGACATCAGAAATAGAAGGGAGAGCATCACTAGTGATACCAATGACATTAAAAGATAACAAAAATACTACAAACATCTCTATGCCCACACATTTAATAACAGACAAAATGTAACAATTCTTTAAAAATAAACAATTGACCTAAATTCATAAAAGTTAAATATTATGAATAAGCCAGTATCTATTAAATGAATCAAGTCAATTGATAATATTTCAAAATAAGAAAACAAGGGGTCCATTTGTTTTACTGGTGAATTTTACCAAAAAGTGGAGCACAAAAAATATTCATTTTCTATAGTCTAACTTGGGAAAGAGAAGCAGAGGGAACATTTTCTAATTCATTCTATGAGGCTTCATTGCCCTAAAACCAAAGCTAGACATATAAATTTCAAAAGAAAAAAAAAAAAACTATCATGACTCTCGTGAATGCAGTTGCAAAAATCCTCAACAAAATATCTGCAATTCAAATTCAGCATGTATTTAAAAAGTATACAACATCATCAAGTGGAATTTATTCTGGTTATTCAAGACAGGTTCATATTTTAAAAATCAATTAATGGAGTCTGTTGCATTGTTTGGCTGAATAAGAAACACATGCTCATATAGATAGATAAACAGAATTTGACAAAAAAAATAACACTCATTCATTATAAAGACTCTCAGAAAATTAGGAATAGAAGGTAACTTTATTAATTTGGACAGATCCAAAATCCTGTAGCTAACATTATACTTAATGGCAAGAAACTAGAAGCCTTCCCACTAAGATCAAGAAAAAACAGTGGTCCTCTCTCACCACTCCTTTTAAAAAATGTACTTAAAGCCCCACCTCATACAATGATATGAAAAAGGAAATAAAATACTGAGAAGAAAGAAATAAAACTAACTTTGTTTGCTGCAAATGGGATTATCAATGTAGAAAATACAAAAGAACTAATAAAAATACTCGTGAACATTATAATAGGTGCTTACATCAAAGATACAAGGTTAATATAAGTCAATCACTTTCTCATGTTCTAGCAATGAGCAATAGTATTTGGAAAAAAAAGACATTCATATGACCCTGTTTTCAAAAAGGAATATTTGGTTAAAAATATGACAAAATATGTACGATATAAATACAAGAGAAACTACAAATTTTGATTTAAAAAACTCTAAATAAATAATAAATTTAGATTTATTCCATGTTCAGGGATTTGAAGTTTCAGTATTGTTTCAAATGTCAGTGATATTCAAATTCATTTATAGATTTAATGAAATCCTAATAAAATTATCAGCAAGTGGATATTGACAAACTCATTTTAGTGTCTATATAGACAAACAAATGACTTACATTGGCAAAGAAAATATTGAAGAAAAACAAAGTCAGAAGATGGATACCACTCAACACCCAGAAAAACTATATCTATACAGTGTAAATATTAGTGAAAGAATAGACAAAAAAGATCAATGGAATGGAATAGTGAGCCTGGAAACAGACCCACACAAATATATTTGACTGATCTACGACATAAGAGCAAAGGAAATCCAATGGAGAAAGGATAGTCTTTCCTACAAATATTGGTAAAACTGAATATCCACATATAAAAATATAAATGTAGACACAAACCATACACCTCTCCGTGACAGCTCAAAATAGAACACAGATGTAGACACAAACCATGACACCTCAAAATAGAACACAGAATTAAACGTAAGTGAGTAACTATAAAACTTCTAAAAGAAAACATATGGAGAACATAATGGATAAAAGCTATGTGACCTTGTTTTGGCAATGAGTTTTTAGCTACAACACAAAAGCACAATCCATGGAAGGGAAAATTGCTAAATTAAAGTTCATTAAAATGTAAAACTTCTGTTCTGTGAAAGACACAGTGAAGAGAATTAAAAGATAAGCCAAAACTGGGAAGAAATATTTGCAAACACATATTTGATGAAGTACTTTTATCCAAAAGTAAACTAAGAATTGTTGAAATTCCACAATAGGAAAATAAAGAACCCAATTAAAAAGTGGGCAAAAGAAATCTGAACAGACCCCTCACCAAAAAAAATGTGCAGACAAAGAATAAGCATAGAAAACGATGTTCACTATCATATGCTAATAGGGAATTGGACAGTAAAACAACAGTGAGATAGCACCAGGAAACTGTTGGAACGGCTACAATCCAAAATGCTGACAGCACCTAATGTTGACAAGGGTTTGTGGCAACAGGAACTCTCATTCATGGTTGTCAATGAAAAAAGGTGCAACCGCTTTGGAAGACAGTTTGACAATTTCTTACAGTGTTAAACATAATTTTACCACGCAATCCAGAATCTGGTCTCCTGTGCATTTACTGAAGTAGAAAACATATTCAGGCAAAATCAAAAATTATTATTTATAATTACCAAGAACTAGAAATAATCAAGATGTTCATTAACAAGTGAATTAATAAAGTGTATAGGTCTATACAATGGAATATTATTCACTTATTTTTTTTAAATGTCATCACAAAATACGTAGAGGAATTTAAATACATATTGCTAAGTGTAAGAAGCCAGTCTAAAAAGCTTATATGTTTTAGGACAGTGAAACTATTCTATATGATGCTGTTACTGTGGATATATGGCATATGAACTGACTAAAACATACAACTGTACAACACAAATAATGAACCACAGAGTAACCTATAGGCTTTGGTAATAATAATGTATCAACATTTGTACATCGACTGTAGCAAAGGTAACACATCAAAGCAACAGAGAAACTCTAGAAGGAGAAGAGGGAATATATGGTACCTTTTTACTCTCTTCTATATTTTGGTATACCAACAATACCTTTAAGAAGTAAAGTCTACTAATGTAAAAAATTGGTACAATACTCTAATATCTACAATTGTAATATAAAAACAGAAATAATTCAAATATAATCTCGTGACTGCCATGTTTGCCATCTCTGCCATTCATTAAACACTGAGTTGTTACACAACTTTGTGAGTGCAAACCAGAAAGCTATTATGGGTTATCATCATCTTAAGATAATGAGCTATTCACTGGGATTTATTTCTCAATTTTCCTACAATTTTCCTAAATTAGTATTATTGACCACAGTGGAAAAGAGGTTAAGACATAGTTATCTCTAACTTTAGTCCAAAACTGAAAGTGAAAAATAAAAGTATTCAGAATTTCTAAGCAGGATAGTCGATAAAAGAGGTGATATTTTATCTTCCATGCAGCCTAATTGAAGAGAATAGTAAAATAGTTATAGAATATTTCAAACTGAAAACATCTAGTTTTATCTTTGCTTTCTTTTTTCATGTTCTGAATTCAGTAATAATATAACTGCCCTAATAAATAATTTAAAGTATTATAAAACTACTTTGTGTCTGTTCCAGGAATATTTTATTTAGTAAAAAAAAAAAAAGAAAAGCAAATGAAGAGGTAGTTGCAATGACAAAAATGGTACATTCTATTGGTAGGAAGAAGAGATTTTAGGAAAATCCATATGAGACTGTATAGTTGAATACAATTTAGGTTCTGCAGAAAAATAAAAGGATACAAAATGAAGTATAACTTTCTGATACATATTGGCAAAGACATTGTTTAAATGTACATAACATCTTCATCAGCAATTAAACAAAATCTCTTTATCAAATATTTCTAGTATTTGTCAAAGCTTTTATGCAGATTGCTACTAACATAAATGCATTTAATATACAATGGTTTTATATGGTAAAACTTATATCTTTTGATATAATGGTAAACTTATATCTTTTGAACATACACATTTACATACAAATAAAACCCTAAATACTAAGAATAAAAACATATATTTCTATTGTATATTCTAATTCTTCATGACAAAGGATTTTACTTTGTTTTTAATCTTAAAATTTTCACCTTTACTTTTATTTTCTTTGACCTTTTATATAAGATTGGATTCTACTATCTCAAATCAAATTATGTTCATCAACTAAAATCAGATTATGTCTCACTGAAAGAAATATGATTGATGTAATATGACAAGGGCATCCAACTATGACACATCAGCTTCAAAACATTAAATGCCTCTGTAGATAAAAACAAAAATAAAGTACCAGTTTCTAAGAGCTGTGAGAAAATAAATTTAGAATTCCCCACAATAACAGCAAAGATTCCATTATATTTTATTAAGAACTGCTACACTCATTAGCAAATACACTGCAATTTTCTAAAATATATAGCAAATTTAAAAAATAACAAGTATCATTAAAATGCATTTAATCTAAGTTTCATTTTTAAGAAAATATTAGCAAAAAGTAACTTGAAAGAAAGTAATTTTAACTACAAAACAAATTACCAGTTATAAAGTGTCTTTAATTAAATATGTGCTGAGATAAAATCTCCATATTTGACTGGTTTTCTGACCAACACACCTTCTGATATGTACTTTACTTTATGAATTACATGCTAAAATTAATATTTGTAGAAATTATACAAATTAAGGAACAAATAATAATACATTAAAAAAATTCCTTATTGTATTTTTCCATTACCATTTAACCCCCTCCCCCACCATGACCACACTGGTGTCCATGTCCATGAGTCTGTTTCCCTTTTTGCTCAGTTCCTTCAGCCCCTAACCTCCCCCGACCCATAGCTGTCAACCTGCTCTCTATCCATGAGTCTATCTCTTTTGTTAGTTCAGTTCAATAGATTCTACAGATGAGTGAAATCATACAGCATTTGTCGCTCTCTGACTGGCTTATTTCATTTAGCATAATGTTCTCCAGGTCCATCCATGTTGTCACAATGGGTAAAATTTTCTTCACTTTTTATAGCCAAGTAGTGTGTATAAAAATTTCCATTGTATAAAAATCCCATAGTCTTTTTATCCACTCATCTACTGATGGACACTTGGGCTGTGTCCATATCTTGGTGATTGTAAATAATGCTGCAATGAACATAGGGGTGCTTATGTTCTTTTGAATTATTGTTTGGGTTTCTTTGGATAAGAAACTAATATCCAAAATGTATAAAGAACTTCTAAAACTCGACACCAAAGAAACAAACAATCCAATTAAAAAATGCTCAAAGGACTGAACAGACACTTCCCCAAGAGGACACACAGATAGATGACCAACGGACATATGAAAAGATGCACAATATCACTAGCCAAAAGAGAGATGCAAATTAAAACCACAACGAGATAGCACCTCACGCCCGTCACAATGGCCATCATTAATAAATCTACAAACAACAAGTGCTGGGGAGGATGTGGAGAAAAGGGAACCCTAGTGCACTGCTGTAGGAGGGTAGACTGGTGCAGCTGCTGTGGAAACAGTATGGAGATACCTCAAAATTTAAAAATGGATCTACCTTTTGACCCAGTAATACATTTTTTAAAGTCACAAAATCCCATGGTTCTAATTATTTTGGAAAACTGAAATTTAAATGCTTTAATTGTGACATTTTGCTTTAAGATTTGTGTGTGTGTGTATATATATATATGTTTTTCTCAAATATTCTAAATTTATCCTAGAATTTACCCTTTTTTCTTTACCCCCTCCTTGCCTTAAGCTCTCTGTATGCTCCAAGTATATTAGAATATAAACAGAGCTTAAAATTAATTAATTTGTACAATCTCACAATGTTTTACATAAAGTATCCATGGGAAGGTGACTTGCCCATGGTTATACAGCTAACCAAAGTAATTATTCTAACATTTACTGTTTGAAAAATACATGGTCTTTTCATTATAAGAAGAAGCAATCATGATATGTTATATAAACTAACATACTTATATTTTGTTAAACATGTGAGCAACCACATGACCTTCATAGAATTAGATACTGGGTATTCTGAATTATTTATGCACAGAGAATTGTATTTTAAATATGCATGCATATACATACATAGAGCCACATATAAGAGTAAAGATATAATCTAAAAAATCTAGCACCTGTGACTATCCTTTAATGATTTTTAGAAATGTAAGGAAATGTGTAAATGCAGTGGTGTATATATTGTTAGGTTATGGTTAGGAAGGCATAAAGGTAACATAAAACAGAAAATAATGCACTTTTGTAATAATCCAAAGCTGGTACTGCTATATTCTCAAGCTGTGTTGAATGAAACAGAAGACGAAGCCATTAAATCTGCATTGTAATGTTTTTATTTTCTCTTTTGTAGGAGATTACTATAATATATTCAGCCAGCTGACTTTTCAGAAATTCTCTCTATAATGTAGCAATAATAATAATGATGATGCTACAGTTTTATAGAGTATTTGTCTTCCAATATGCTCTGTGTTTATGTGCATTGCCTCATTCATTGTAGCAAGGATCCTGTGGAGAAAGTGAGGTGGGCATTTATCTTCCTTATATGTCACACATATAAAGGCAGAAAGTGAAGCTAAATGACTTACAGGGTCCTTTGCAGAACTTAAGTTAGAATCTGGGCCTAGTGATTTTCAGTATTTTCCACTTTTCAAAGAATTAGTCACTTCATTCTAGGTATCCTCCTATCAGGTGGCTATGTCTTGCAAATAAAGGATGCCCAGTTGAATTTGATTTTCAGAGAAAAAACAAGTACTCATTTACTGTGTATTTGCATTATTTGGGACACACTTATACAGAAAAAGGGAGTGTATGTGAAACTTCTGTTTTTTTTCCTGGAAATTCTACCTGATAACCAGAACCAAAATGTAATAACAACTACATGACTGAATTAGAGACACAGAATGAAGAAATACACTGGCCATATCCAAACTGAAAATGTCTCTCCTGTAAAAATGCTACCAAAAAGGGAAATAAATAATCTACAGAATGGGAGAAAATATTTTCAAAACACAAATCCAGTGAAGGAGTTTTATCCATAATGTATAAAGAATTCTTACACTTAATTATGTAAAGACATAAAATGCAATTTAATATTGGGGTTTAAACTATTGAAAAAGTAATTTTAATAATTATTTCCCCAAAGGTATTTAATGACCAATTAGCATTTGAAAAGATAGTCGATGCGATTGGTTATAGGAAAATTCAAGTCAAAACCACACAACATAGTACTTCGCATTCACAAGGACAGCTATAACTTTAAAAAAGGAAATGTGTTGGCAAGGTGTGTAAAAATAGAACGCTCATGCACTGCTGATTACCTGTAAGGTGGGACAGCACCTTGTAAATTCTTCTTAATTTCCAAATGGTAAACCTAATGTTTTGAGGTGACCCATTAATTCCAGACCTGTTTATGTACCCATGAAAAATGAAAATATATGCTCACAAAAGTACTTTTACTTGTATTTCCATATATAAATTATTCACACTAGCCAAAAACTGGAAACCATACAAATGTCCTTTAATCGATGGATAAATAAACAAAATGATATATTATTTGGCAATAAAAAAGAATAACGTACTGGGTTTCTTCTTGGTGTGATCAAAATATTCTAAACTTCAACAGGAGCAATGATTTCACAACTCTGTGACCACATTAAAGTCATTGAATTAAATACTATAAATGGGTCAATTTTGTGAAATGTGAACAATAACTGAATGAAAATGAAAAAAATTAAAGAAGAGGCAAATGATTTTAAACAAAGAGAGTCCAGGATATCTTCTCTCTAATTTGGTAAGAACAATTTAGTTGTAATAAATATTGGTCCCTGATTATCATGAAGAAGAATGCTGGTCTCATAAAGTATTTAGAAAAAGGTACATGTGGGTTAATGCATGGAGACAAGGGTAGACAGACAGGTATAAATGTGATTAAGCAAGTATAGGAAATGTTAATGGTAGAATCTAAACAGTAAGTATATTAGTATACACTATAAAGTTCTTTCAACTTTATTATAATTTTGAAATTATTATAATAAAATAAACTTTAGAAAGATATTCATAAACATTTAAGAGTAGGTTTTCTCACTGATCCTGTTCAACTTCTTAATAATATTGACAAGTAAAAATATATTCTTTGGGAGGATTTTGAGAGGAATTGGGTCTGTATAGTTATTTTATAAACATGTTTATAAATGTTGTTAGTTATTTTATTTTTGAGCTGGGTAACCTTACTTTTCCATTTGTTCAGGATATTCCCAACCTTTTCCTATGGGCCCAGCATATTTATAATGGTGCCATCATTCATTTTAATTTCAAGCATCTAATATGGTGTCTTAAACAGCATGAGGTTAGAATTACATGGGTGCTTTGGTGATGAGGTTCCACTTATAGGTGAGATCACATGGTATTTGTCATTCACTGCCTGGCTTACTTCACTTAGCATAATGCTCTCCAGTTCCATCCATGTTGCCTCAAAGGGTAGGCGCTCCTTCTTTCTTTCTGCTGCATGGTATTCCATTGTGTAAACGTACCACAGTTTTTTGATCCACTCATTTAATGATGGGCACTTAGGCTATTTCCAGCATATAAGTGGAACCTAATAAACAGGATAAACAAGCAAGCAAAATATAACCAGAGACATTGAAATTAAGAACAAACTGACAGTAACCAGAGGGGAGAGGGGAGGGAAACAACTGAGGAAAGAAGGGAAAGAGTCATCAATGAACATGTATAAAAGACACACAGACACCAAAGTGGGGCAGGATTAAGGTTGGGAGGTGGGGGTGGGTGGGGTGGGGGAAAATGGTGGTGGGGAAATGGAGACAACTATATTCGAACATTAATTAAAAATGATTAAAAAGAAAAAGAAAAAATAATTAGATGGATGCTAAGAATCTAGTCTTAAAATTAATGTTTACCATTTATTGGCATTCTTTACAATTTCAAATAGTGAAGATACAATCTATTTTCTACTTCATGCAGTTGGAGTTAAATTTTTGTATATTACTGTCCTTTTAATTGAATGCATTCAAATTCATTTGATATAATGCTTTGAAACACTGATATATTCAATTTTGTATTGAATTAATATTTATTTATTAGCTAAAGTAGTGTAAATAAAATAATATAAAATAACTGGTTACAAGATCCGTGCTTCAGATTAATGGGCAAATAAAAAAATTACACAGTTCTTTCCACAGCTACTGGTCTGCAGCTGTTCTAGTGGCGGCAGCTGTGGCATTCCTCTGTGGGAAAGGCATCGTTACGTGGTTAAACACCCCTTTCTTAGCAAAACAGGAAGTGGGCTTATGTATGACAAACGTACACACGCAAAATATATGGTTGTATGACACACTTTATTAATGAAGAGAATTGTGAGACACGAGGGAGAACCCCAAACAGTCTGAAATTTATTTATAAAAAATTGTGTATTTATTCTTACATGTTTATACTTCAGTCACCTTCACAGTACTCTTCATTTGATGCAATAAACCTATTGAGACGTTTTTCCACTGCTCAAAGCAGTTTTTGCATTTGTTGATTTTGACTCCTTTTAGTGCTTCTACCATTTTTTGTTTCATCCCTTCCACATCAGCCAAACTCTTCCCTTTGAGGACTTTTTTTCATCCGGGGAAAGACCAAAGCCCCTTGTGGTGAGATCAGGTGAATAGGGAGGGTGCAACATGCCCTTGTTGGTCAAAAACTGTTGCACACTTTGCGCAGCGTGTGGGCCAGTGCACTTGTAAATCACCCACCATGAAATGCGCAAACACACTAAAAGAGTCCAAAAAAAAAAAATCCACTGAAACCCAATGCAGCCTCTCACAACAATGCCAACTGGTGCACTGACATAAATGGGTTCCTAGAACACTCACCAGTGGGGGAAGCCTGTACTACAAGGGCCCCACCCTCCAGAACATAATACTGTTTGGAGGGCTTCCCCCTTGTATGTCCAGTATGTTGAACTGAGTCTCTCAAAAAGGTATGTGGAAGTCCTGACCCCAACACTTGTACATGTGATCTTATTAGAAACAGGGCCTTTGCAAATGCAATTAGTTAAATTAAAATGAGGTCCTACTAGACTAGTTTGGGCCCTAAATTAAACACGACTTAAGCAGAGGAGAGTTACAGAGACACATAGGAGCTAACACCACATGAAGACTAAAGTAAAAGCTGTAGGGATGTGTCTACAAACTCAACAACACCAAAGATTGACAGCAACCCTCAAAAACTAGGAGGCAGTGTTTAAACAGATAGACACTCCTTCAGAAACCAGGAGGATCAACCTTGGCAGCATCTTCATTTCAGACGTCCAGACTTCATACCTGTTGTTTTAAACTGTCAAGTATGTGTTAATTTGTTACAGTAGCCCTAAGAAACTAAATATACACACAAACACACATACAATGCACATATAAATATATACATGCATTGTTACATACATTAAAATAATATATGTAATTGCATATACCTGTGTATGTATACATACAAACATATATGATTATAAAGTATTTAGCTCATTTGGATTACAAACCAAGCCAGAAGGAAAAACCTTATCTATACATAGCAGTATATGCATATTATAAATTCAAAGGTATGATTCTTCAAATATACAAACCTTGACAAAATCTTCAAATCTAACATGAAGTCAGCTGACATTATTTTATTTTGAATATATTTATATTATGATATCCTAAATGTTTCAAATAGGAAAAATATGTGTAATGTAGACCAAAAAAAGGTTTTGGAAGATAATTTTCAAAGCTCATTAGTATCCCAGAATCATGAAAATATTGTAGCATCCTGTATGAGTTTCACCAGTTTCATTCGGAAGAGGTGCTGAAGAAAGATGCAATCAGAAAAGAACAAACAAAAGAGCAAACTAACACCGATATATTTACAATGTTGATACTATATATCTAAATTTTCTAAGTATAATGCTAAAGTATCGGGCACAATGACTCAAGAAAAGGTATTATTATTGATTGATTAAATATGTAAATAAGTGATTCAACTCAAATATATAAAAAATTGTAATCCTTATTATGGCCATTAAGAAGAAATAGTTATGTTAAGATGCACAGTTTTGTTAATAATATTATTTTATATAAACCATATTCCTTAGATTTATAGACAAAAACATCATTTTACAGCCAACCTAACGTTAAACCTACTGAAATTCAGATTTGTTTTCTGTTTGTATACATCCCCAACCATTTTTTGACTTTTTGAAAAACTGCTTGCAATTTTCAAGTATATTTATATGGATAAAATATATTTGCAGTAACTATTTTTCATTGTATGGGAAATTAATGAATTTTAGTTTTAAGAGGATATTTTATAAACAGGTATGGGGTATAGAAATCTAAATAACTAATAAATTCAATTTGTAAGCAATATCAAATTTCTTAATGTCTTAATATAATTCCATCATACCTTATAGACATTTATACAGCAATACACTCAAACACACACTGTAGACAGTGCCTATATATCTGTGCATGCATGTGTATGTATGACAGTAGTGTGCGTTTGTGTGACATATATGCATGTGTGTATAATGTTCACCTAAAAACGTTCCTCTTTCCCAGTGGATACAGTTCTTTCAGTATATTGGCAATTGGTAACTGCTAAAATAGCTTTAGACCATTTTTAACAAATGGTTTTTTAATGTTTAATAATTTACCCTCCAATTATATCTTTTCTAAGTATATTTCTCAGAAGCAGAGACTGGAGGGACTAGTCAGAAAGATGCAAATCCATAGGTATGAGGTTAAAGCCAGTCCTAGGCATACTGTGAACCGGTGTTAAGTTATACACCAGACCGGCTCCAAAAATGATTATCAAACTGTGTAAGGATAACTGAAACCCGTGACAGAGTAAACACTGTGTTAGGATAATAGGGTGCTGACAGGGCGAATGCCTTCCAGCTGAATCATTTTTCCATTCCTAGATGATTTTGAAATGGAGAATTAAGCATTATCTACCCCAGGGTTACTCAGTCAGAATGTATTTCTGCAGATGAGCTTGCTGATATGACACAGAAATGCACAGTGATAAGTCTTATGGAGTCCCAGTGCTTGCAGGCATGAGCCCTGCACATTGAGCAGATTCGGTCAATGCTGCATCCTCAGATGGCTCTAGACCGCGACAAATAGAAAACACCATGTAGCTGTAGAACAATACCTGATGGAAAACTAAGCCCAGCTATATTATATGTGGCGTCTTATGATACAATTGAGAAATGAATCCCTTAGGGGGACTGTGGAGAATTTCATAAATATGTAAAACAGTTAAGTCTTCAGAAAGTATATTACTTTGTAGGATTAGATTTAGAAATGGGAAGGCTCTAACTGTCTTATATATAAGAGCCTTGTGACTAAAAATAAGACTTTTGATAAATAGCACACACACAGTGGCAAATGGCAAATCAGGTGATATGTAATCTATGATTGGCTTTTAGCCAGAGTACATCTAACATTAGTTATTATCAGTGCATTCGAATCCAATGACTTAACACTTTGTGCTTTCTTCAGTTAAGCTATAAAGACAAAGAACTTTCTCCTTTTCCATGTGGAGTTGTTCAGTTGCAGGGTACTTTAAGTTGAATTTTTAATCCTACACTAACTTCCCACAGCTTTCAGTACACAGAGAGCATCCTTGCTTTAGTCTATAATACAAGTATTCCCAGATAAGGCAGACAATTTCAACTTTAATTCAAGCAAATCATGTATCAGATGATTATTTATTCTACTTCTTCAAATTGTAGTAAATATCCCAAAGTGAAATGTAAATGGTTTTGAATAATTTGTTTTTACAATTATGCATGTCCTCAAATCCATCACAGATAGATTCACTCATATCCATGAAAATAATTCTTTCTTATTATGCAATTCTGAAAACGAACTCTCTTGAGTTAGAAAACAATGAAACAAATGCATGCGCAGTGCTTTATCTATTCAACTCTATTATATTCATCAAGTTGAGCCTCATCCTTGCAGCAGGTATCAGTGCTTTGAGGATAACAGGAACCAAAAAGCATTGGCCTGACTATTCAAGTTAACCACACAGGAGTGTATGGCATAAAACTGAGAAAATGTTGATAATTTATATAAATGTACTGTGGTGATTTGTACTGTACTATATGGAAGTGTTGATACAACACATAATTAAATATAAATGCCAAAGGATTCTTACAGATTTTTTATACTGCTCCCTTTCCCAAGGAAAGGAAGCAGTACATTTTTTAAAGATAAGGTCTATGAATGCACTTTATAAATGAGAAAACATATGAACAATTCTGAAATTAGCCCTGGCTGGTGTGACTCAGTGGATTGAGTGCTGGCCTGTGAAACAAGGGGTTGCTGGTTTGATTTTCAGTTTAGGGCACATGCCTGGTTTGCAGGCCAGATCCCCAGTAGGGGGCGTACGAGAGGCAACCACACATTGATGTTTCTCTTCTCCTTCCCTTCCCCTCTCTAAAAAAATAAGTAAAATCTTTTTTAAAAAGTCTGGAAATTTTTTGAAATTTACTACTATTACTTTTCTCAGTAACATCAAAAAGATATTTGAAGTTATCGACTTTTCATATTAAAATGTCTAGAAAAAAGAGGCAGTATCAAATATAATTTAGAAGTCTTACATGTCATAGACAATGATTAGTCAGTTAATTATTAAAATATTACAATTACCAATATCAATTAAAATAATATACATAGGGAAACAATAAGAGATAATAAGTACATGCTTAATCAAATGGTTTGAATATTAATGAACTCTAGGAATATCATTAATGTTTAAATTAAAATAGTATAATAAAATAATTTGTCAGATATTTGGAAATTTTACATAAACCTTGTAAAATGATACATGAATGTATGTGACAGATTATGTTTGCATTTCCATCAAATCTCCTCCTCTGGTGTCCCCTTATCTTGGCCTCCAGTCCATCCAGATATAAAGCAGAATGGCCCTTTCTGCTAGTTCTGGTGAAGGTAGAGTGATGGTACATAAGAACTTCTGTGTCAACACATTTAATTGATAGTTTAAGACTTTCAAGCAGGTTCCTCACCATCCATGGTAATAAAAAGGCCAGGTCTTCCAGATGACTCAGCTACAGGATGATAGGTCTCCCTCAGACTGCATCTCAAAGTGACTATGTGGAGTAAACTTATCTACCAAACCATGATTGGTTCATAGAAAAGATGTCTCCTAAAATTTTGTTGGACTTAACCACTAAGATTTGGGTCATGGATTACCACACAATAATAGCCTAAGCTGACTAATTCACAAGATATTTGATAACTGAGATGCGTCTAGTCCACCTTTAGGTAAAGCCTATACTTAGACATACATTCCTCACATATTGAGCAATTTTTTAAATCAATAAAGGTCAGCACTATTTGATGGTGTACTTCTATCCCTTTATTAATATCATGAAACATGACTACTTAAGGTAAATAAAGAGTCACTAACTAGATCAATACTTAGGTATTTAAAATAGCTAAAACATTCAAAAATACACACACATTTTTTTAAAAGTATTACACGATGTATTCTTCATTTTGTCTGCACACATAAAATAACTAAAATAATTTCAAAAACAAGAAGATAAAAATTTTTTAATAGGTGTAGCATTCATAAATATTCATTCCTATGTAACACAAAGGAGTGTGTGTATGTATGTGTCCCAATACCACCAGCCACAACTTCACAGGGAAAACTTGGGACAACAAGCTAAAAAATTTGTGCTACCTTGAAAAATTTCTACAAGGAAAGAGAAATTATTTAGAACAAGAAACAAACCTGAAGGTCATTTCTTTATGTACAGGTTCAGTGAATGATAACCTGCTTTTGAAGAGTTTTCCTGCAAATCAAGAAAAAAATGTTATAAAGAAATCACAGGAGTGTAACGCATTACGGTGAGAATGTGACGAACAGCCATGTAGTATAGCTCACGAAAGAACTCAGTGGAAAGGGAAGCGGGATACAGAAATTTAGCAGTGCCCTTAGTACTAATCTAGTTCATTGGTGTCCTTGAGGAGATACAGGTGGGAAATGGGGAAGGGAAAGTGATATATTGACTATTAACTTAAAGTCCCTGTTGCATAAAACCTCAGATATTTGGGAAGTTAGTAACACAAAGAAGTATTTTGAAAATGTATGTTATATACAGAAGACCTACCCCTGGTCCTGTCCAGACTTCTGAGGAGCCAGTATGAGGAGACTGCCCTTGTGCATTAAACTTAATGTCCTAGCAATTATTTTTTTATGTTTTACCATTTCAAATATCAATTATGAAATTAATATTTTAAAGAACACATAGAATTTCTTATGTTGTGTCATTCTAAAATATGTAAAAATTGAAAATAATTTTGAAAAATTTAAAAGCTTATAAAATAGTAATGATGCACTATTGAAGTCAAGCTTATTGAGGGGCTATGACATCATAGCCCAGAAATCTTGTGGCCCAGAGATGCTACTACGTCAAATTCACACTTAAGGTGACTGTGCATATTTACCTGTGAGAATACGTGTATCTGTATGCGCATGTATAAGTACTGTGTGTGTTGGGGTGTAACATATATAACTATTTTACAATATACCATTTTATCTCCCCAATTGTCTGGTTTTGACCCATTTGTGTGAAATATAGGAGACTTTAATAAAATATTGGTACTTCACAGCAGGAAGAGGTCACAAATAAATAATTTTCCGAGTTATAATTAACAGAAAAAAGTTTTCCTCTCATGGGAACAATATATTTTAAAGTATTTCCTTTTTTTAATAAAGGACTTGTCAAACTACACACATGTATGTTCAAGCATGATAAACAAACAAAAGGTAAAGATAACTGCTGCCCCCCCCCCCCCAAAAAAAGGTAAAATTTCATTTACCTGGAAAGGCAAATGAACAAGACCTAAGGCAAGTCAGAAAGGAATGCCTAACAGAGTGAAGAGTCAAAATACTCTTCTCTTTGCCTACTTCACAAGTGCCCTAGTGAAGTAGGTCACTACTGATCTTAACACTGATCTTTTGTATACGTTGACATTTATCTAATGATGGATATATGGAAAAATAGAATTTATCTCTTAAATGTGCATTGTGCACTAATAAAAATCAACATATTAATCTATAATGGGGAAACTAAAACCTAAGGATAACACAAGTGTTACACTGTGTTACATCTTACTCATCAGCAATTTCAAGTTGGAACCAGGTTATCTCAATGTCAGACCCACAGAAAGAGCATAACCTTTAGAACCTTAAGGACTGGATCTATGTTTGGGTCCTGAATCCCTGGTCAGTAACTTCAATATGCACATGCTACTTATTTGGTTTTTAGGGTTTCACTTAGAATCTCTGTAAAAAAAAGTTATGTTAAAATATATGGTGCAAATTTAAAAATACAAGACAATTACTTTTAATTTCTCTCACTAAGAGAAATAAGCCAGTCAGAGAAAGAAAAATACTATACAATCTCACTTATAGGCGGAATCTAATAAACAAAGTAAACTGACAGACAAAATAGGACCAGAGGCATGGAAACATGGAACAGAGAGACAGTTGTCAGAGGGGAGGGAGGTGGGGGAAGGAGGAAGTGGGAGGAGATGAGCCAAAGAACGTATGTGCATATATGTGTAGCCCAGTGTGGTGCAGGCCAGCACAGAGGCAAACGGGGCAAAAGGGAAGACATCTGTAATAGTGTCAGTGATTAACAAAAATATAAGAACCTGATATATAAGAATCTGGGAGGAAGATATATATCTTTTAGCACAGAGTCTTTCCCCTGATAACTACTTACAAATGAAAGTTATATTTTTATGATTATCACTGCAAAATGTTGCTCTCTACTTTACTGTTCTTCAAATAATGAACAAACATCTTAATATGCCACAAAGGACTTCTGGTATGGAAAGTATGTAATGTTATAAAGTGACTCCTCACTCACCTCCTGAAAAACAGGTTCTGAGACCTGAGAAGGGAATACCAGTGATGGAACAGAGTTTCAGGTGCCGGGAAAAAAGAAGCCGAAGTTCACCTTTAACTATGCTGACATTTCTAACAATTTCAAGTGGACATCTGGTGGCAATAAATGAACATGGCAAAGACCTATATTTTATTTTCCTCAGATAGTAATTAGAGAGGCTGTGATAAGATATGGGAAAAAATATAAATGTTTAAATGAATGACATTTTTAAAACTTCAATGATGTCTATCTTTCTTATCATTTTGTGATTTTACATTATCAACAGGCCAGTCTGCTTATTTTAAGTGTTTTTGATCAGGGTTTAACATTTTAGTAGAGTTAAATAATTCTTGGTGATATGAAAGTACCTGCTGAGAATACAATTCCTTTTTATAAACATCTACATGCTTTCCTGTAATCCCGGTTACATCATATATTTTAAGTACTAGGCCTATCCAATAAATTTGAACACCACGTGTTGACTTTTACCATGATATCCCTTTACAACTTATTTTTCCATGATCCATCTCCCAAATTAATGGTTCCCATAATCTGGATCTATATAAAAGAGGAAGAAATGGCAAATCCCTCTAATAAACCAAAGATGTATTTTTAGTTTAAATCTTAGAGATTATAACAGGCCAATATGTTTATTTTTTTAAATCATAAATAAATATAAAATAGCAAGTAGCACTAGTATTCTGGTAACCTTAATTAAGATTTTATCGCCTCAGGCTCTTAATATACAAATATTCAACAAGTAGTCACATAAAACCATGACATTGAGGCTCATACTAAAACAAAACAACAAGAACAAAATCTAAAGAGTTTACAGATAACATTTGTCAGTCATTTCCACTTATTTCTTGTGCGGTAAACAAATTAATAAAAGAAATTGAGGGCAGTGACCTTTTCCTTCTCTTTCACTCTCAGTTTTCATTTTGTCTCCCAAGAGCCACGCTTTACTCAAAAATCCTAAAACAGTTGAGGTTACAAGTCATTCACTGACTACAATCTCATCTCTGCTAGTATTGATTATCTCTCCTGTTGGCAGTAATCATATGAGTTGATTACAAAGAGTAATTCAAATTTGTTCTCATGTTGTTAACTGTGGGTAGGTGGAGAAAAAGCTGGTCTTGGAACGCTCTAGTTTTCTGCTTGAAGTTCAAGAGGTTCAGAAAGAACTGAATTACCTTGTCTTCTTTACCAGCAGGCTTTCCTTTCCCCAGTTTGTTTCAGCCATTTGGAAAAGTCAGTACATTACTCACATTTTCGAGGTAAATATACTTTTTAGTGTATCCAACTGGAATAGAGAGAATTGCCAAAAATAAATAAAAATTACCCTTCAGCAATCAGGCAAAATTGATCAAAGTCCAGTCCTGTACTCCTACTTCCTAGGCAAACACACAGTTCTCTTTTAATCCTACTTTTACATTAAACATCAGGTGGCAATGCGTTTCTAGACTACTATACATTAGGGATCAAAAATGCATTTAAACTCAAAAGAATGTTGCTGCCTCCACAGAACTCCTCTCATGACTGTAGAGGCAGCTTTCTAGCCCTGGCCGGAGTCTACTGCTGTCTCTGCCTCCAGCGCCCAATGCCGACTATGACTTATGCCTAGCACGAGACGTATAAGTCAACAATTTTAATTTTCTTCCATAGTGCAAGTCTGTATATAAGAAGTTTCTCAATTACATTTAAAATATAGTCCTTTGGATCTGAATAACTTCACTTTCTCTCAAAGCATACTGTGGGCTGTGTTACACTAGTGTTAGGAAAAAAAAAAAGGTGGGGAACAAAGAAAAATTTTAACATCTCAGACTTCAGTGGTAGTAAATAGAGCCGGATGCACACAATAGCTTTTTCCGCATGTGGAAATAGTTTCAAATGTGGCACTACAGCAAGGTATTAAGTTGGAAGTTTGGAGAAGAGCAGGACAATTTTGTCACTCAATTTTAGGAATGCTTTATTGAGTTTTACTGGGCACAACCAATACCCTTATTGTTGAATAAAACTGGGTAATCAGAATTCATTCAGATCATAAACTTGTCATGGTGTTGGAGTACTGCTACTTTCATATGTGATTTCTCTACAAACCCTGCAGATCACAGTGTCAGGTTAAATCACTTATGAAAGTAAGAAATACAGAAATAGCTTAGGGACATTGAAGTACACCAATGATATCCAATGGCTCTCTGTGATCACTTAGTCATCTGCAACTGGAAGTACCTGAATGGGCCACCTAGAAATCCTTTTGGATTACATGGTGGGTTGCATATACCACTACATACAAATAATAGCAATAGCAGGACAAGAAAATAAAGAAAAAAGAAAATTAGCTTTGAGTCCAATTATTTCACAGTTCACCAAACAAACTGTGAAATAATATAATCCAGACTTTCCTGCCTAGCAGGTCAACAAATCTAACAGCAGCAAACCTTGTATATCCCTCAACAGTGTCTAATTTCTAACTGAATTCCTAGATCTGTTACCATTTTTAAATGATTAAGATTACTACCAATTCATTGTCTATTAAGATATAATTATTTCATCACTTTTTTCAAAAGTCCTACTAGTTCTTGCCACAGAAGATATTTAAAAGTTGTGGTTACAGGGGGCTTTTACAAGAGGTACTACATTGAGTGGGTGGGTGTATAAGAAGTACTCTTTCATTAGTTTCCTGAATTTAGCTGAGTGTTAATTATGAATCAAGAGTCACTTATTTAACATGAACTATAGTCTTGTCCTTCCAGTCTATATGCTTCACATTTGAATAGATAAAGTTCTGTTTTCTATTAGAGCCAGAAAACTATGTAATGCCTGAACGGGTCTATGAGCCTGAAAAGCATGGACACAGGGAGCTGAGACTATCTGTATCCACATGTTTTAATTAACAGGACTGAAAACAAAGGCCAGCTAGGTCCATAGAAATAGGGTTGTTCTAAGAAATCATTGCCACAGACGATGTGCAAAATGATTTCACTGTTATTTTTTGAGAGAGGGACCCTCTAAACTATATTAAGGCAGCTATCACTGTTTATTCCCAAGGGCTTATTAAACTACAGTTTACTTAGAACAGCTCATTTCATGACTCTTGCCTCAGGTATCCACCATTCCTAAACTATCATGTTATAAATGTTGCCTGATCCCAATCAACTTTCAGCTTTAATTGACACACTTTCAAATACTTGATCGCATCAGTAAATGAATGGATGAAAAAACTGTGGTACATTTACATGATGGAATACTACTCAGCAGAAAGAAAGAAGAAGCACATACCCTTTGCATCAGCGTGAATGGAACTGGAGAGCATTATGCTAAGTGAAATAAACCAGGCAGTGAAAGACAAATACCATATGATCTCATCTATAAGTGGAACCTAATCGACAAAACAAACAAGCAAGCAAAATATAACCAGAGACATTGATTTTAAGAACAAAATGCAGACACTTGTAACTGAATAAAAATAAATTTTTTTAAAAAAGAACAAACTGACAGTAACCAAAGGGGAGGTGGGAAAGGGGGGGAATGGTTTTTAGGAACGTGTATGAAGGACACATGGACAAAACCAAAAGGGCGGGGTTAGGATCAAGGGTGTGAAGTGGGAATGGCTGGGGTGGGGGGAGTGGTGGGAGGAAAATGGAGACAACTGTACTTGAATATTAATAAAAAAACAGAAATCAAATACTTGGTCTCAGACACAAACACTCTATAAATATCTTCTGGTGAATGTCCCCATCTGAGACACTGCCAGGGCTTTGCCCATTAGGTGTCTTATTTACTGACATAGCTTTCTTGATCAATAGTTATTCACCTAATTTTTTTCAAGGAGTCGATAGTCAACAGTACTTTTAACATGCTGAAAAGAGATTACAGATTTTTTCCCACTTTGTAAACTATGACATGCAACAAGTGTTAGGAAATATCTGAACACAAATAGAGAGTCGATAGAGCTGCCTCTTAACTTTCCAAAGGTTATGTGCCTCTATCTGCTGTCTCTGAAAAAGTTTCACTGATGTACACTTATATAGCTGAATATTTACAGTGATAACTTGCATTTTGGCTATTTATGTAGTGAATACATCTAGATTTATAAAAACTCTAAATATTCTTCTCTATCCTCTGAAAAATAGGATACTACTGGACATTTTATAATAAATAGAGGGGATAATTTTCTTAATATTCTATCTCAGCTTTAACATTACAAGTCTCCACAACTATTCCTGTACATGCCCTCTGTTATGAGTCTTTGTAATTAATATGATTTCACTCAGTGTTCTCATCAATCTACATGTGTATTTTCTTACTGTCATTCAAAAGTTTTCCACACCTGACATCTGTGAATGTTAGTCCCCACAGCTATTTACCAACTTTGCTAACTAGGGCTATCACTATACACTATTTCCTCAGTATGATGTATTTTGTTGTAATGCCAAATTTTACACATGCAGGCATTATACAATCTATTTGTACAATTAATAAATAAACTGATATCAGAAATAAGATAAGCAAGGCAATCTTTCATAAACCAAAATCTGCAGATGTGGAGTGTAACTTTCACAATATGGCAGACAATATAGTAAATATGGGTTTCTTAGTTATTTTCTTGAAACAAAAATTTAAGAAATTAATATCAAAATTCAATAATAATACTAAACTAGGGAAAATGCTAAACATTTTTATATATAATTTTATGGAATACTCAGAGAGTTATATATTATTACCTTTATCTTATAAAGGAAGGAAATAAAGCTTCTGGAGTTTTTAAATTTTGCCAAAATCACGTAAGTATTGGCAGATCTTGGATATGAACCCAGGTTTCTATTGATCCCAAGCTCATGCTGTTAAGCAGCACTGAAGAGCAGCAAGCCCTTTGCACTACATAATGACTTTAAAAGGAGTTTCTTACAAAGTATTCTAAAGCTTTGCCTTAATAATATTTCCAGCTTGACACACTCAGATTCATCTTACAAGTATGCACTTAAAAGAAAATTAAGTCAAGTACCTCTTCTCATTTCTGAAATAATAAGAGCCTACTAACAGTATAATTTTTAGCCATTTAATTAAAAACATAAAATTTGTATTTTGTTTGTACCTTTGAACCCTGGTGATCTTAAACTTGCATTTTATGTGTTTACTTACCATGCAGCACAGAATGAAATAAGCGGTGCTACTTAAACATACCTACACATGTCATAATGACACTTCTTATTTGTTCACTGAACTAATGTCCATTGATGTCTATTCTTCCAGGCATGCGTTAGCGGCAGGAGTTACAGCACCGTAAAGAAGAAATGTGTGACCTGATCTTATAAGATGCATGCCTAGAAAAAAATATAAAAATAAAAATAAACAGGTTAATATATAAAATAAGGTAGGGAGAAGTGGTACTAAGTTATTCTAAATCTGATATTATAATATAGGTATGTTTACAGAACTACACACAAAAAAATTCAATGTCTTGGTCCTATTTCAAATAATAGGAATCAAATAACTAACTATAGAGTGTGTACAATTTGCAATATTTTGGCATTTTTTTCTGGTTTTGTATGATCTCTTTCTCGTGCTAATTACCCATGCCATTGCCACAACTACCCACCTAGTGTGATACCTGAGCTGCGGGCCAGAATGTCTTCCCCAGTTCCACGAGGAAGTAAATACAACTTACATCAGAAGCATTGTTACCTCATGACCTTAACTGGGGGTAGTGGAAAATAAAATAAAACAAGTCTGAAATAGCAGAAAACAAGTGCTAAAGGGACATGTATCACTTGAAGCAATGAAAATACGGGTTCTATCCTCAGAAGCAGGAATAGAAGACAGTCTTAGTTGATAAAAAAAAAATTTAGATATGGGATACTTTAATTTAGACCAAATATCATGCAGACTTTTTTTATCTTATAGTCAAGATATTGCTACTATAGAAACAAGCTTTTAGAAAACAATTATCTGTAGGCCTTAGTGTGTTTTTCTTTTTGTTGTTTTTTGTTTGTTTGTTTTGAGAGCACAGGCACTGATTGCCTTTTCTTTCTTTTTTTTCTGGACTGTTTTTTCAAGAATGCTCATGTAGCAAATTCCCTTGAAATAGAGAGAGTTTCCCTATAGAGCAAAGAGCAGACTTCTCCGGGGTTGGAAGACACAGTTAGACTCTCCCTCCTGAGAAACAGCAGGCATGAAAACTAGCTATTATAAAAGATTTGGTTTCCCTAAGTTCAGGCTTCCTTTCCTACATGTATCACCCTGCCTGTGCAGATGTCACCCTCTTACTGTCTGCCTCTGGGCGTTGGGGCTCAGGGAACCCAGCTATGGATGGTTTGTATCTGAACCAGGAATTTGTCTTCTGCCAGCACCATGTAACTGGAGCAGACTAACTTGTTAGTTTTCAAGTAGACCAAAGATTCTCAGGTTCATCAGAGTTCTTGGTAAGGGCAACCTTCACTCTTCAAATCTCCACATCCATATAAAGAGGCATAATGCATCATGTACAAGTAAGAAGGACCCAATGGCTCCCCTCGGAGTGCTGAATAGGCATTGGGAACACTAGACACAGACACATGAAGCTACTAAACATGTGAGGATGCAATAGAAGTATGGACATTAAAATTATCAGTGGAGTTATAATCACCATTATTTCTTCAGAAATGCCTTCATCATTATTATCATATTCATCAAATTGTTTAACTTTTACTGTAATTCAATAACAAAGAGAAATTGTGAGTTTTATTTATTAATATGTGAAAATTCTCTAATAGAGGTTTTAGATAAGAGATGTTTATTTTTTCTAACATCACAATTAAGCTGAGGATATTATCTGTATCATCAGTATTTTAGAGTGTAAGACAATGTAAAATATTACAATAATTTTTCTTTTAATTTGACAAATAATTGAAAGCCTATATGCAAAAGGCTAACTACATAGCAAAAACAGTAAGGCTAAATTTTGAACTCAAAATCTGAGCCACAGAACTCACCAATATGCAATTCTTTTCTTATGGGTTATGAAAAGATTTGTGATTGCATGATATTATATGCTATATGCAAGGGATTTACATACCATCATTTCTCCAACTCTCTTCTGTTTTAAGAGGGCTTTTCATGCCTAGCATCTTAAAAATCTGTATTCAAGTAAATATTCTATGGCTCAGAAACAAACTAAGAGGACAAAAAGCAAATGAATGAATGAAGGCATGAATGAATGAATCCTGGAGAGTAAAAAAAAACAATTTTAGGAAGTTAACATTACCATTGGTTAACATGTGTTTCAGTGTGTTTTGCTAAGCAATTATATTTATCTGATAAATTCAGATAATTTTTCTTGAATTATTTTCACTTTTAAAAAAATGAAACATGTTGAGAGACAGGCTTACAATAAAGTAGATATATAACAGTTAATATACAGGCTTCAATAAAAGTAGTTTTACAGTTGTGAGTATATGAAACACAATTTATTCTTATATTATTATATATTATTTATTGTATTATTTTCTATATCAACTGTGAACTTACTTTTTCCCTATTGTATATAATGCAGTGACTCAAAATAAACACTAAAATAATTTTAACATTAAATATTAGAGTGCATTGTTCAAGAAATTATAAAATTCAAAGATAAAACTCATGATTATTTCAATATATCATAATTAATTTTTACTTATGATCTTTCAGAAAAAGAGTCAAGAATGGATGAGTCTATTGAAAAAGTAATAACAACATCAATAATCATAATCATAATTACTATGATGTGAACTGGTATACATGGGTATAATGCCTCATCTATTGATGTAATTAGAATTCTTTAATGCTGCCTAAAATTGTGATTATTTTATCAATGTAATCCCATTCTATAATTTTACTGTAAACTAAAGTATCATACTTTTAAAAACATGTTTTAATACATTTTAAAACATTTTTGGTGTTCACATTGAGAGGTTAAATTACTCATAAAATTACACAAATTAGAGAAAAAATACACTTTCATAATAGAAATTAAAAAGCACCATATGTTTAAAAACTACAAGAAGAAAACTAATTTTTTATAAAAAGCAGTTAAGAAAGAATTTTGAAAGTAAACTAGAGAAACAATGCTAAAATGTAAAGATAATTTTACCATTTTAATCATGAAATAAAAGCTTTGTTTTATATGTGAAAAAAACAAATGAGCAGAGGCCTTAATGTATCAAATAGAGGAACATTAAGACCCGTACACCTTTGTGTTTATTTAATTTAAACTTCTTAAATAATAGATTAATAAAACAATACAGTTGTCACTTTATTTTTATATGTAGTATTTCAACAAACAAATCACCTCATTTGTAAAAATACATAGTTCATATTAAAGTGTACAGCATTATAAAATTAAAGTTTACATAATCAGAATTTAGAAAGTTGGAAACCGATCTATTTCTAAATTTTAAACAATGGATTAATGAGAAAATTATTATGGTTCTTTAAAATGTAAAAATATCCAGTGCAAATGAACTATTTTACTCTTTAGTCAATCTTATTCATTCTACTATTCCATCAACATGGTCACTGAACTCATAAAATGTGAAAATTTCTGTGGTATATTTTTAGGTAATGGTATCAATCATCATTTGCTACTTATTTGCTATTTATTAGTGGAATTATCCTAATATTCTCAGTAAAGACAACCAACTGCAGGGGCCAAAGGAAGTTTATGCTGTTATACTTCTTCACTTCAGTAGAAGTCAAATAAGACGTTACTTGACACTGACATAAAGAAAGGACTACTGGTGAAGTTAGAATAAATAACAAGGGCAAAAAACATATTTATTCTGAAATAGAATTATATTATTTGTCTCACCCTTTTCTTGTATTTTTATATTTCAATTACAGTTTATTTTCACTGTTATTTTGTGTTAGTTTCAGGTGTACAGCATAGCGGTTAGACAATCATGTACTTTACACAGTACCAGTATTTCCGTTACCAACCTGGTACCATCCGTATTTATTGCATTATTATTGACTACATTCCCTATGCTGTACTTCATGCCCCTGTGACTACTGCATAACTACCGATTTGTACGTCTTGATCCCTTCACCACTTTCACCCAGTCCCCCAACTCTCCTTCCACCTGGCAATCACCCGTCTACTCTCTCTGTCTGTTTCCATGTTGTTTGTTGATTTTGTTCTTTAGATTCTACATGTAAATGAAACCACACAGTACTTGTCTTTCTCTGAGTGGCTCATTCCAGTTCTGGGTATTTTTGCAAAGAAATCCAAAACACTAATTCAAAAGAATATATGCACCCCTATATTTATTGCTGCATTATTTAAAATAGCCAAGATATGGAATCAACCCAAGTGCCCATCAATATATGAGTGGATTAAAAAGCTGTGGTACATATATGTGAGGGAATATTACTTGGCCATATAAAATAATGAAATCTTATTATCTGAGTGAGCATGGATGACTTACAGAATATTACACTCAGTAGAATAAACCTGTCTCCTTTATTCTTAATTTGTCCAAAAATTATTTACCATTCTAGTTACATATTAAGAGATATACAGAGTCATATCTGATAAATTGATGACTGTTAGGCAAAATATCTGGAAAAAAAGGAAAAAAGAAATATTAAAAACACTAATAAACTCATTTGACAGCAGTTTTGAGTGTGTATTACTCCATGATTTTTCAAACTCTGATTTACAGATTCTTAAGCTACTGTGAGAAGTGGGAATTCTTAGAGAAAATTTCATCTTTTGCATGACTGCACAACTTGCAGGGGCTTGCAAATAAGTAAATGACCAAGCAACATCGGCTCTAAAATTTGATACGGAGAAAACAAATAGAGGTTGGTATGAGACATAAAAATGGATGTGATGTTCAGGAGTCAGGAAAGGTCCTTGTGAGTGTAACACACACAGACTGAACATTCTCGGTCAAGAAGATGACGAACACAGGAAACACACTAGTGAGAAAGTTACATGAAGCGTGAGGCCCTAACAGTGAAAAGCCAGCTGTTAGGAAGGAATGTTCAAATACAAAAATAAGGTCAGCGTGGCTGGATGGTGAGAGGTAGGGGGAAATGTTCATAACAGTTTATAATTACTCAGTATTTACTATGCACCAGGCACTGTTCTAAGTATTTTACATACACTAATTCCCTTAATCTTCTGAAATATGAAACAGGTACAATTATCATGCACATTTTACAGATAATTGTGCAACAGACAAGCCTGACAACACACCAAAGATCATACCGTAAATAAAAACACAAGATTTTAACCCAGGAAGTCAACATGTGAAACTCAAGTTTGACTCCTCCCCATTGCACGGAACTGCTTGGTGGACAGTGTCCAAATCACCTAGAACACCGAGGATAAAAACTGAAATTTGAGCATTAAATAACATGTGAATCACAAGATAATTTTAAGCCAGAACAGAAAATAACCTGATTTAGCTTTTATATGAACTCTGACATTGGATACATAAATATAAAAAATTACTGAGATTAAGAAGAAAGCCAATGAAGATAAAATAAAAATCAAATAGCAAGCCCAAAGGAGAAAAACAAAGAAGAGCCAGGATTTTTCAATCACGAAATTAGGAAGGTGGTGAGGAAAAAATTAGGGGAACATGAAATAAGAACTGTCGGAGGGAAAGAGTCCTGCAGTTGTGAGCCCTTAGCACTTCTAGGTCTACCGCTGCTGCTTGGTATTTGTGTGCTCCGGCACGATTAGCTAAACTGCTCCGCATCTTTGCTCATCTGTGAAGTAAAAAGTTGAACTGCTCCAGTGTTTTTCAATTCAAAATGTACTGCAAACAAGTAAACTAGTTAAGTTCTCCACTGTGACCTAACAAAGGATAGGAAGAGTGGGAAAAGCACGCATTAATCATGATATTCATGAAGAAAAACCAGAAATGAGTGATCGACTTTTTGACCTTACACCTTGAGAAACACTAGAATGAATGATCACTACGGTCTTTAGTTTTAAAATTCCATGATTCTATAATAAAAGTTTATATAAAAAGTAAACTTTCAAAAATATTTTATATAAGAAATAGTTTCTCCTATACCTCAAAAATATCTAAGAAGAAAAGCTATTCTTACATGAAAAGCAAAGCAAATTGATTCCTTTTAAATAACTCTAGGGCACCTCTAGGGCATCTGGCATTGAACCCAACATTGTTCCCTGTCAAAATGGGTGCAGAGGAGAGAACTATAAAAATGGCAAAAAAATATTCACTTACATTAATCTAAGATGGCATTTGCTGTTACTGCTGAAGCTCTGTTGCTATCTGATATAGGGCTATTTGACCTTGAGAAATAAAGCACAGAAGTTTCTGCAAAGAAGAAGAAAATGAGCAATATACTTTCAAAAAAGTGAAGTTTTAACCTTTTTAAAATTAGAATCATTTATAAAAATTCTTAGATATGAACTTGAATATAATTTATTCCTAATAGTAATTAGAATATTAGTTTTATGTCACTAATGGCTATTTCTCCAACTTATAATGTTTTATCATTGAAGAAAAACAATCATACTTAAATACATCTAATGGCCCACAATTGCAAAATATGCTTGTGAAGCTATATGTCTACAAATGTATATGAACACAGCTTCACTTGAAACATATATACAAATACAAAAGCACATTATAACTAGACTCAATTAAAGGCTGTGAAAATGCATTGTTTTTGGCAATGTTTTTTTAACTACTTAGATTCCTCTAGTAATCATTTTGTGTCAGTGTCCTATGAAATTATAAATCAGAACTTTTCAAAGGGTGCCCTGATTCAACTTCTAATAATAAACGTATAAGACAGAATTAGAAAAGTAAGAAATACCAACCAGTCAGAATAGGAAAAAAAAAAAAAGATGAGTGCTTTCTTGTCTTCTATGGAGACTTGTCTTCAGCGTCACAAGTGATGGAATGCGAGCCTCAGTTCTGGCCCTTTAGGTATTTCCCCTGACCCTGATTTCTGCATGGTCACTGGGCCCACTGTTCTGTGTCCTTACTTTGGATTTTCTTTTTGGGTCTGATTTCCTGTGTTTAGGATACTCGCAGATTGCTGTTCTCTGGGTCCCACAGCACATCCTACCCCTAGACCCCACGGCTTGTGCTTGCTGCCTAGAATCTGGCAGTCTGAACCCACGTTCTGACTGTTCCCATTGCTGGTACTTTACAGATGACCCTTCGATCCTCGACATGCTCTGATCCCATCACTTCCGCTGATAATGGATCTATCAGAGAAGTTCCTTGTATATTGTCTGAGAGACTGAAATAACTATGCTCTAAAATATCTGAAACAGGAAATTTGTCTCTGAATGTATAACTAAAACTATATATATACATGATCAAGATAAATATGGGTTTGATTGTGAAGCTTTATAAACTTCAGTTAGTGAGTATAAGATCCTGAATCAATAAAAAGAAGTAATACTTCACTCAGTAGTGGATACAGTCACAGAACTTATTATCCATATATTTGCTCAAATGTTACTCAAATATCTATCCATGTGATAGTTTCAAAAATTTACTTATATGAGTGAGTGATAGAAACATGACACATGGTAACGTAACTTCTAATATTTCTTGCCATGGCATCAATTAGAACAAAGAGGAACTTTGATTCCTGGGTCCCAGAAGAAGCCTGACTTATCATGACATATTTAACCAATTTCACTCACATTACGGCAAATGGTCAGATACTCAAATTATCAGTGTTAGGGTTTTTTTTTTTTGCAAAGTAATATGAATACTCTCAGATACCAGTTTGATCCATTGTCAGGAAAAGTACAGCGCAAAGGAAGGGTAAAAACAAATCAGTTCTTACTAACTGTGCGTGAGGACTGTGAGAGAACCAAAGAGATAAAACATGAGAAGGATATGGCAGAGATACCAACAGAACAAAACCTGCATTTAAACCTTGAATGTTTTTTTTTAGGTTCAATGTCTGCCTGGTTCTATCCACCTTCCTTCCTTCTTTTTATATATAAAGAAATTGAAATTTGCTTTTTAAACTAAACTTCAATAACCTGTGTGTATATGGCATATCCATACAGATCCAATAATTATGTTTCCCAAATAAGTATACTCAGCTTCTTTATTCACTGCAGTTCATTGAAAAGTAAAACAATGCAGAGGCTAGGTTATTTGCCAATCTATTCAAGTATTAGGAACATTAGGTTTTTTCAACGCAACTCTTGAACAATATCTGTTCCCAAAACTTTGAAAAAAATAATTGAGGAGCAGAAATATTATTGTGAAATTTCTGCAGTGCTTCAGGCACTTAATAAAGAAAGGTTATATTTTGAAATGTGTCAAGCGCATGTACACGGTGTACTGTGTGCATGTTATGTGTGTGGAAGTGTAATGCCTAGAATGAAATCAACTGATATCACCACGTTCACTCAGGTATCTGCAGCTGACAGTGCACCCTTCAGGCATTTTGAGAATCTTCAGCTAACACTGCAGACAGCTGACAGAGAAAGAATGATGAATTCACATACTCAGGGGCATGGATGAGAGCAAAGAGAGACTGCCAAGGAAGTTTGGAAAGATGGCTTGTAAATACAACAGGTCTATTAATTTCATAGAGCTCTTAACCTGGAAGATTGAGGAAAAATTGCGCTCTATTTTAAATATTATAGTATTATAATCATAATCTTAATAATCGTGATATCTTTCTAATAATAGTAAAACCATTAATTGATTAAACAATACCAGTGGAATACACAGATTTTAGTAATAACTTAATAGTGGGTTTTAAGTGGTATTAAATAAATGAATGTTCTAGTCAGAAAACACCTTGTTATTTTGACTATGAAAAAGATCCATTATCATGTCTGTAACATAAAACGTATTCAAGGTGCCCTTCCTTAGTAATACAACATGAACAGGACATATTCATTCAGTTAAAGTACAAAGTACAACATACCAGTAAAATTTCTAAAAATGAAACTTTAAAACTGAATAGTATTTATACCTATGAGTAAAACTTAACAATAATTCTCCTTAAGTATATTTATATTGGTTCACCTCTGAGTTTAATTTTTTATTCAGTATTTCATTTCAGGGAAATAAATTGGGTCTGAGTCTAGTAGGAGTAGTTGTTTATTGTTTTTGAAAGGTTGGTATAGAATTAATACTTCTTTGGTAGCAAGGACATGTCAAAATTATCACACAAACTTTATTAAAATCAAAGTTAAATTGATGTCAACTTAAGTGTATCTTGAAGTATGATTTTTTTATACTAGTTCAAATTATATCTAGTTAAGAAACTTATCTGCTATTGTCTAGAAATGCACTTACTATTTATTTTTTCACATAGTCTTGTGCTTAATATGGTCTTTATTTGTAATAGTGAGTTTCATGTTTGTTTATAAAAATGTTGTTTTTCTATATTCTAACCTTCTTCAACAGAGGGCATACATAATACTTCATTGTTCACATCTTGTATAAATTCTTCCAAGTTGCTAGTCTCATACGAATAAAGAATTGCTTTTGTAAAAATTGAATTGAATTTAATAACTTACAGAAACATTTGCTATCTTAGGCCAAGCCTATGTATAGTTTAGGGACTTGGATAATGTAAATAAATATTTTGGAGAAGTCACTTGAAGAGTAACTTGGCATAACTTTAGAAGAAAACATTTCAGAGTGACATCAAAACATACTGCTCTAATGATCAGAGAGATGCAAATTAAAACCACAATGAGATACAACCTCACACCAGAACGGCCATCATAAACAAATCAACAAGCAGCAAGTACTGGTGAGGATGTGGAGAAAAGGGAACCCTAGTGTACTGTTGGTGAGAATGCAGACTGGTGCAGCCACTGTGGAAAACAGTGTGGAAAACAGTATGGAATTTCCTCAAAACACTAAAAATGGAACTGCCTTTTGACCCAGCAGCTCCACTCCTGGGATTATACCCTAAGGATCCTGAAACACCAATTCAAAAGACCCTATTCACCTCAATGTTCATAGTAGCACAGTTACAATAGCCAAGTGCTGAGCACAGCCTAAGTGCCCATCAGTAAATGAGTGGATCAAAAAACTGTGGTATGTTTACACAATGGAATACTACACAGCAGAAAGAAAGAGGGATCTCCTACCCTACAGGATAGAGCAGATGGATCTGGAGAGCATTATGCTAAGTGAAGTAAGCTAGGCAGTGAAAGACAAATACCATATGATCTCACCTATAAGTGGAACATAATCAACAAAACAAACAAGTAAGCAAAATAGAACCAGAGACATGGAAATAAAGAACAAACTGACAGTGACCAGAGGGGCAGGGGGAGGGTGATAACAGAGGGAAGAAGGGGAAGGGTCAAGTCAGGGAACATGTATAAAGGACCCATGGGGAAAGACAACAGGGAGAGGTTTTATTTATTTATTTATTTATTTATTTATCTAATATTTTATTTTTTAGAGAGAGAGGGAAGGGAAGGAGAAAGAGAAGGAGAGAAACATCAATGTGTGGTTTGCTCTTGCACGCCCCCTACTGGGGACCTAGTCAGCACCCCAGGCATGTGCCCTGACTGGTGACCCTTTGCCTAGCAGGCCAGTGCTCAATCCACTGAGCCACACCAGCTAGAGCAGGGGGAGGTTTTAATGTGGGAGGTGGGGGTGAGTAAGGAAGGGGAGACTAATGGGGGAAATATGGGGAAAACTGTAATTGAACAACAATAAAAAATATATAAAACCAAAAGAAAATTAAAAAACATAACTGCTATTTATTGCTTTCTAGTTGACTCATAAAATCTAGGTTGATCCCTAAACAAAACCACATTTGACAAGAAGAAAAAGTAGAGCAAATAATTGTAAAACATATAAATAATGTAGCTTTCCACTGTATTAAAAAATGTGTATTAATTGCTTATAAAAACACATCCCTTTCCTAGGATTCATAGGTAAATTAACACTGGCAGGAGTTAACATTGCTATCTGACATCACAAAACTGTTTTCCACTAAAGGAAGCTGCACCACCTGCAGAAATACAATGTAGCTGATATTAGTAGAGGCAGAGATGAGTTATTCACCTGCCTATGATGACACATAGACCATTTCTTCTAACAATTGATTGCATGAGTCATAATACTTTGAAAAACAGATTCTTTTTTCTTATTGTAAGGGAGTCACAGTTCTAGACAATGGCAGCATTTCAGCAAGAAGGAACGTATTAAAGAAAAACTCAAAATGCCAAGAGTTCTTATATAGTTATTAAAAGGTATTTAATGAAATACTGTAATGTCTTCTAAAAGCATATGTCACATTAAGCTTAAAAAAGAAATTGACAAAAATAGGCAGAGGTTTATGAGTGCTTTACATGAACTAATTTTTTAATCCTTATAATATGCCTCTCCGGTTACAGATGAATGACTGGGCACAGAGAGTTTAAATAAATTTCCTAAGGTCACACAGCTAGCAAATTATAGAAAATAGCTTTAATTCAGTCTCTGCTTTGAATAAAATTTCAGAGATTATAGCTCACTAAATCCTCATGAATTAGGTTAAATTATAGTTAATAGAACTTATTCAGTATTCAGTTTTTACAGGAATTTCACCTTGCAACTAAGAAAAACTGTTTTAAACCTCTGTGAACTTCTGCTTGTTAAATAACTATCACTTATTCAATATACATGTGACATTAAAAAATCCATCTCCATATCAATAAAAGGATTTATTGGCTCTTCAGATATGAGAAAAGTTATTATGCACTAATTATTTCTTACTTCCTGGAACTTGCCCATTAAATTGTTTAGGTTGATTCAATAACTTGGTTGTCATGTTTATTTTATTATATTTGGATTTTTGCCTACACTATTATTTATGTGATGTATATCTATGAGTTATAATAAGACTTTATAGGATATGTACTAAGAATAACTAAAAAGAACCACTTTTTCAAACTCAGTGAAAGTGAGTTCTCACCCAGAATTTGACCAAATTTGTCATGTGACTGTGGGCAAATAATTTATTAAATACTGTTTTCATATACTTTATGTGTAAAAGAAAAAATCGAATTTAGTACATTTTTAATAACTTCTAATTTAATGTTTTGTTCTCTCACATGCACACTTATAAGGCTCCATATTTTTAGTTAAAGAAACAAATCTCACTCAATTGCATTCTTTTGTGGAAATACGACCAAATTTAGAATCCAATTTATTTCATTGTGGACAAATTAGTGACTTCTTCTGCTTTGTAATTTGCTTCTCCTTTGCCATTTTAGAATCTGTTCTTCATCTATTGAAGCAAAATTTTCTACGCACAGAAAATACGCAAGCGGTCCCGCAGCCACGCAGACTGTGTTTGCCACGCGCCGTGCCGTCATCAGCTCTTCTCCAGGCTCCGCCGCTGCCCTCACACATTTCCGTTTTGTTTTACTTTTGTTTTAGGAGTCAAAGTTTATACCAACTTTGCAAGGTTTCCTGGGAAGTGTATAGCGAACATTCAATAAAAATAATTTTGATGATAATTGTATACTCAGTATTTGTTCTGAGGTGATAAGAAGTATGCAGAAAATGTATTACTGATGGATAATTTAACTTACTCGAATTTTCCAATAAGCAATGAAAAAATATGCTCACTGAGATTAAAGGACCAATATTCCAATTAATGAGAAATTGATTTAGGATAGAAAGATGGTACCAAAAGAGACTTGTAAGTTATCACTACAGCTGCTAAATCATTATTGCAGCATTATTTCCTTTGTGTCCCAGTCTCTGATAGGTCTATTAATAATACTTTCTTAATAGTGTAGAAATTATACTACAGTAAAACTTCTCAGTTTGCAAATCAAACTTTTCCTAGCAATAAAATAGCAAAATAGCTAAAATGTAATAATGATCAGTACTTTACATATATTACCTATTACAAAGTACTCTACTTCAATTACATTATAAATATGGAAATATAAATAAATATAAACTATAAGTATAAACATAATGTCTTGTGTTTTTATATTTATTATTTATTTATAAGCATAGTGAGATATAGACAAAATTATAAAAATATATGAACAGCTTGGGTTGGAGGGGCTCAGTTGGTGGGAGCGGCTCAGTTGGTTGGAGCATTGTCCTGGACGGAGAAGTCAAGGAGTCTATTCCCAATCAGGGCTTACGCCAGATTGTGGTTTCAGTCTCTGGTTGGGATGTGTGCAAGAAGGCAACCAATTAATGTTGCTCTCTCACATCGATGTTTCTCTTTCTTTCTCTCTCTCTCTCAGCAATGAAAAAATGTCCTCGGGTGAGGATTTTATATATATACAGACACACATACATACACACAGACAGAAGCATGTATTTATAAACATAAATATTCATTAACTCAAACATTATAATACACATAGACATATTGACATTTTCTTATACACATCCAAATAATTCAAATAATAAAGATTAAAAATTTACCTATGTTTATTTTATTGTAGCATATGCTAACATTTTATCTACATTAACTAATTTATTCTTCAAAATTATAAATGTATCTGATTTGATGGGGTAGCAGAATGAAAAAAACTCAAGGCAGAAAATTTGTGATTTTGCTAACTTATAGGTAGGAGAGTCAAGATTTTATCTCTAAAATGAGACTCTAGGGTATAATTTTATTTCCATCACATCCTTTTCTTTTAAACATTAATATTCAGTGAAGTGGCAACATGTCATTAACAAAATGCTAGATGAGCATCAAATGGGGGAAACAAACATATTTTTTTAAAAATCTAAAATATAAATGTAATTATTAATACCTTTTCTATGGGTCTTGTGAATAAAGATGTGTAATTAAATGAAACCTGGTTAAAAATTCTCTGTGCTTCAGATTCCTCTTCAGAAAAAAAAAATGTAATGTGAGCATAATGCATGTGTTTGACAATTAAATGAGAAATATATAGGTAAGTCCCTCTAGTAGAGCCTAGTTCCTGGTAATTGATAGAATGAAATCGATAATAACAGAAAGAAGAATTCTAGTAGAGCTTCCTTTTTATAAAAATAACATCCTAGTGTTAAATGCACACAATTTTATCCCTTGTACAAACCACTGCATATTTATTGGAACATTAATCTGAAAAAATGACTTATTTAAAATTATTGAATGGAGATATGCATCGAGACTATCTGACTTGTGCTCAAACAATGCATGTTTTCATTTGTTATGGAGTCATTAATTTTATATTTATTTTTTTAATTTAGGCTGAAAGCATTAGAACTGTTTTGTCTAATAAAACTAAGCCTCTTGAAATTATGGCTGTCAAATTTTTAATAAACTAATGGAAGATTGGCTAGGATAACATGGCATATTCATCCAGCCAAAAGTACATTAGAATTCGGAGCACCCACTGAAGTGTAAAAGAGTTCAATTTGGGGCAAATAACAAGCATGGAAGAAATAATTTCTTGGTGCTGCCAAATTAGATCTTATATGGATTAAGCACCAAAGCCCTTGCACTTTATTCAAAGGAGAGCTCCTTAGATAGTCATCAGATATTTCTGATCTTCCTAGAAAAATAATACAAAAAAGTTTATCTAGTTTATTCTATTTTCACACCAGATTTGAGCAATGAAAGCACCAAGTTAGCTATACTATAGTTAAGAATATATAGAATTACAATATATTTATCTAAGTAATTCTCAGGAATATTTTTGTTATAATATTTAAACAATAATTAGAATTATAATTTTTGTAAGATTTTATTTAATTTTAGAAAGAAGGGAGAAAGAGAGGGAGAGAAACACTGATGGGCAAGAGAAACATCAGTTGGTTGCCTCTCACAAGCCCCCAATAGGAGACTTGGCCTGCAACCCTGGCTTGTGCCCTGACCAGGAATCTAACTGGCAACCTTTTGATTCACAGATCTGTACCCAACCTACTGAGCCACACCAATCAGGGTGGAATTATAGGGGTTTTTTTTAATGAATTAATTTATAAAAGTTCAGGTCTCAACCTTCAGATAAATGAGGAAATAAGATAAAATGTTTTCTTTTCTCTAGACGAAATTAAAATTTAATAGTGCCCTAAGAAGTAGTATAGGCCAAAAGTATAAGTAGTTTAATTCCATTAGTCTTTTCAATGCATTACCAGGCTAACTATATTGTGAAAATTACAAACGAAAAACAGCATGCTTGGGATTTTTTTCTTTAATTTTAGAATTCCAAGATTAAAATCAAAATTCCTCTCAAACATAACTCAAGTTAGATATTACAGAAGTCTACCCTACAAGATTAACCCTTGTATTCTTAATTTTAAATAAAGTTTGCAAACTTTTATGTAGATAATACATTTCAAGATTGTGTTGTATGTGCAATACTTTTTACCTGGGTGCCAAGACTTATTCCCCCAAGTAAAGACATATTTTAGGATGCAAAATTCTAAGCTACCATCATGAAAATTTCTGATGCAATGAGTAAAATTTTCAAGGGTCTTAGTACAGACCAGTACTACACACATACTAGGGACCTCCCACCACCAGAAAAGAAAGTTATCTGCTGGAGGGCAGGCCCCTTGTGGTACAGGATTTCCTTGCTAGGTGAGTGTTCTAGGAACCCATCTGTAACAGTGCACCAGCTGGCATTGTTGTGCGAGGCTACATTTGGATTTAATGAATTTTTTTAAAGACTCTTTCAACCCGTTTGCCCATTTCATAATGGGTGATTTACAAGTGTGGGCACTTGCTTACACCACACTGAGTGTTCAGCCGCTCTTGATCAAAAATGGCCTGATCCCCAAACCCCACCCTCTCTATTCATCAGATATTGCCCAGAGCGACTTTTTTTGTTTCCCCAATGAAAAAAGTCCAAAAAAAGGAAATGTTTTGCTAATGTGGAAGAGGTGAAGCACTAAAAGGCATCAAAATCCATATGATCTCACTTATAAGTGGAACCTAATTAACAAAACAAATTGGCAAGCAAAATATAGCCAAAGACATTGAAATTGTCAACAAACTGACAGTAACCACAGGGGAGAGGAGAGGGAAATAACATGGGAAAGAAGGGAAAGGGATGTAAATAAACCTGTATGAGGAACCCATGGTCAGAGCCAAAGCGGAAGTGGAATTCAGCGTGGGAGGTATGCATGGGTAGGGTGGGGGAAAGTGGTGGTGGGAAAATGGAGACAACTGTATTCAAATATCAATTAAAAAAGTTTAAAAAAATATTTAAAAAGGCATCAAAATTGATGAGTTCAAAAACTGCTTTGAGCAGTGGAAAAAATGTCTGGATATGTGTATTGTATCAAATGGAAAGTATGAGGTTGGCCAAAAAGTTCATGTTTTTTTTCTGTAAAATAAAAAACACAATTTTCATTTTCACCAATAATTTGATTGATGTGGGTATTTTGAGTGGGTTGGCTATCTCCTACATGGCATAACACTGATTTGATTAATATGAACCTTATCTGTCTACCTGATCTTGGAGTATTATCCTGTGAGAAATCTCCAGCATGAAACTTCACAAACCATTTTTGACATGTTCAATCAGTCATAGCACCTTCTTCATAAACTGTACAAATCCTTTTTAGTGTTTCAGTTACATTTATACCTTTCTTTAAATAATAAAGTATAATATGCCAAAACGTAGCTTATTTTCTTCCATCTTCAATATTAAAATTGCTACACAAAAAAATCACCAGTTTTGATGTTTTTTTTAATACACACTGATACGACAAAATTGTTTCAGATGAAGTTAAGACAACTAACCGCTACTAGAGCCATCTCATGGAAAAAAAATGAACAAATTTTTTGACCAACCCAATGTTTTGTGTGTGATTGAGGTTTAAACATGTTAGAATAAATACATATTTTGTATAAATAAGTTCTGGTTTTGGGGGGGTTCTCTTTCATACAAGGTTGTTCATGGCTGTCATCTACACCTGTGGTGAAAGTAGACTGCCCAGGATATAAATTCTTCCAGAAAAACATTTGTTAAAAAAAATGGCATTTACTTTTAATTTTATTTAACTCTACTCTTCTTGTACATTAGATTTTTTTATGCTTAATTTTCCTGGCTTCAAAACATAATCATCAATAATATGCTGCAACAATAATACTGATCATTTTCTTGAATGCCCACTTTATGACATTGTGGTCATTTTGCAGAATGATAATATCACAATGAAAATTAAGATTTCTTATTTCAGTTTCAGAGTGATGGAAGTATAAAAATAAATGACTAAAGACTGAACAAATTTAACTTGATTCTATTAAGGAACAGTGTGAATTTTTTTCTTTAGCCCAAAACTCTTTCTGGGATCAATGACAACAAAAATCATTGAAAAATATATATTTGCCTTTTATAGTTCAAAATCCAGCTATTATATTATAGTAGCAACAAGTAAACCTGCTGTCCAGATCTTTATTATTCACCAGGAAAAGTCAGGGATTTTCACAGAATTCACTGATTCCAATGCTAAAACAGGAGGATTAAAAGACAGAAATGTCAAAAGGGCATAGGGAACAAACCTGAAAGAATTTCCCATGGCCAACATGGAAATGCCCTGAGTAAAAAGAATAAATAACAGTAGCACTGAATTATAACCAAAAGATAAAAAAACACCTATGTGTTCACACTAGAAAAAAAGAAAGAGAGAAAGAGAGAAAGAAAGAGAGAGAAAGAAAGAAAGAAAAAAGAAAGAAAGAAAGAAAGAAAGAAAGAAAGAAAGAAAGAAAGAAAGAAAGAAAGAAAGAAAGAAAGGGAGGGAGGGAGAAAGAAAAGAAAGAAAGAAAAGGAAGGAAGGAAAGAAGGAAGGAGCCATAACTCCTCCTTTAAAAAGAGATTTAATTAAAAGTGCAGAAAGGACAGTGACAAGAATATCACCAGTAGATTACCAAAGAAGTAATTGCCACATGCTAGGGCCACCCGTGAATGCAGAAGCTAGTGGACATAAGATTAAGCTAAAAATGGAATATATGATATGTATCTACTTTCAAAGAGAGAAATGTAAACTATAATATAAAGAAAAGCAGTAAATTTATAGTGTAGAATCTTAGACACAATCATAACCAAGTGTTCAAGACTACCATCAGGGGTTGATAATATGACACCATATTATTCCTGTCTTATTCACTGAGGAGCATATATCGCTTTTGTGGTACTTTCCCAAACTTATGACCAAAAAATCAGACAAATAAAAATTGAGACACATACTAGAAAAACTGAACTCCCCTCTTGAAAAATAGTCTCGTTCTTGCTGTGAAGTGAGTTTTATATCCATTGCATCAACTTTTATCACACAAGTCATTCTTGTATAACACCAAACACACAAAGTGGCTAAAATATTACTGGCATTTTTCAAAAATTTGTGTTTGGAGGTTCATCAGTTAGGAAGGAGACCATTTAATTCCACATCAAACTGAGTGTGTGATAAACATCCCTGAGAAGACCCCGAATTGCCTTCTCAGTGGGAGTCCTGGCTTGCCTGAGTTTTATCTGTTTCCATGAGGACCCAGGGCCCCCTGGGGCAAAATATAGGGAGACTGGGATTGAGGACTGGGATTCAGGGCTGGGTCTCCAAACTGTGACTCTTGTACAAAGACCAGAAACAAAAGTGACTATCAGCCTGTCCACAAATGCCCTAGGAGCAAAGAGAAAAATCAATCTGACCTTAAAGCGTTAAGACACCCAGGCTTGACCTTGAGTCACTGATTGACAAGTCATCAGGAATGTATACTTTTGAGTATGACACTGAATGCCTTACTCGGTGTCCCTAGACCCAGTCTGAGAATAAAACTTGTAATAATAGAGATACCAGTGTGGTAGATGCTGTTGGAAGTCTCCCCAACAGCCCAGTCCCCTCGTCTTCGTCCATGATGGCAGGATCTGTGGTCATGGTAAAGGCTAGAAAACAGTCATAGGCTGACTTTTCCAGCTTCCTTGAAGGCAGGTCATGGCTGACAACTGCAATAAATGCCTCCTGGGGAACTCTCATTAATATTTTATTCCTACAGGAACTACTATAAAGGACACATGGACAAAACCAAGGGGGAGGGTGGAGGTGGAGGAGGGAGGTGGGTTCAGCTGGGGTGGGGTGGAGGGATGGGGAGAAAAGGCATACAAATGTAATTGAATAACAATAAAAATTTAAAAAAAAAATGATGTGTTGGAGGAAATTCCCCTCCCCATTGGGCCATGAACAGCCATCCTGAATGAACAAGCACAGGGCAGGTGATATAACAGTGCTGAAAGAAACAGAAGACTGGCTCTCTGATGACACTGCTGTGGCCAGTGTCTAGCCTGGGACATCCACCTCTAGACCTATGGCTATGTGAGATAATAAACAACTATTTTTCAAGTAAAAAAATAAAAGTAAAAAATGTGAACTACATGACATGTAACAAAACATTACAGGGCCGTTATAGATTGGAAAAACTGTAATGAGATTTCTATTGCTGTTGTAACAACTTACTACAAATTTGGTACTTAAAACAACACAAATGTATTATCTTATGGTTCTGCAGATACAAAGTCTGACATGGTTCTCACCAAGCTAAAATGAGGTTTTGGTAGGGCTGAGTTTCTTGCTGGAGGTCCTTGACTTTTCTAGCAACTGGAGGCTGCTTGCATTCCACGGCTATTGGCCAGTGTTCTCTACAGTCAAACCAACATCAGCACCTCTCTCTGGACTTCCTTCTCTCTTCATATCTCTGACCACAGTATGAATGTTTCTCTGCTTTTAAAAGATTCCTGTGGTAAGAATGTGCCCACCTGGAAAATCAATAATAATCTCCTCACCTCAAGGACCATATTCATCGATCATATCTTTAATCTCTGCAAAGTCTTTCTTGTAGACTTTATTATCATGTAGAGTAATATATTCACAAGTAGTAGGTGTTAGGAGGTGGACCTCTTGGCAGAGTCTGAATTGAGGGGCAAGGGTAGAAGTGGGCATTAATTTGCCTATCACTAAAGCTCAGAAATACTGAGCTTTAGTCTTATAATCAAAACAAAGTGTATCATTCAGTTAGTCCTGTTGTATCAACATTAATCTCAATTTGATAACTTCTCTGTAAGTCTACAATGATGTCAAAATAAAAGATTGGCAAAGAAGTACAGAGAGTGGTTTCTTGGAGTGAAGTCAGATGAGAGGTAAGAGAAAAGAGAAATTACAGCTGATTGACATGATTATTGGGTAATGGGATGTTTTAACACATTTTTTGGTAAATATTGAGTTGACACACATGAAAAGAAGCATCACATGATATATAAAATAAAATAGGCCACAAAAATATTATATATTTTATATGCAGATTATGAATAGTTTTTTATGGGCATTGAGAAAAAATTTAGAATGCATTAATATGGAGAATAATGCAAGTAGTATTTTTGTTTGAGAAATTATGTTTAGAAATTAAGGAAATATCTTTTTACACATACAGATGTAAACATTTACTGTTATGCCTGAAGAAATGTGGGGTATTTGTCATTGACACTCTTCAAGAAAACGAGTCTATTCCATTCAGATAACACAAAACTTTCTGTTAAATCTACTGAATTCCACAAAACAGTGAAGTGGTAACTCCATAGCAAAATTTGTGTCCATGTTCTATAGCTTTTATTAGCAAATAAATTTTCCAGAACTAGGCAGTAACTCTGGTGAAGTCATTTTTTTAATGAAAGAAAAAAAGTGCTTCTTAAAAATACTTCAATATCTTAGGGTTTTAGTTAGAATAATAACTGCAAAAACTATGTTCTTTTTTCTCATAAATGCTGTTTCACTTTTTTTTATATTTGGTGTTTTATCATTTATGCTATTACAGATGTCTCATTTTTCCCTGCCTAACCCTCTCCACCCAGCCAGTCCCCCAATTCCATAGTCTTATTCTCACACCACTGTCTGTGTCAATGGGTCCTTCGCCTATGTTCTTTGGCTAATTCCTTCATCTTCTTTACATCAGTCCCCCTAACACCCCCCCTTACAGCTGCCTGTCTATTCCCTGATTCCATGCCTGTGGTTTATTTTTGCTCATTAGTTTATTTTGTTCAATAGATTCCTCTTATAAGTGAGATTATATGATATTTGCCTTTCATTGACTTATTGACTTATTTCACTAAGCATCATAGTCTCCAGTTCCATCATGCTATCAAAAAAGACAGGAATCCCTTCTTTTTTCTGCTGTGTAGTATTCCATTTGTAAAAGTACCACAGGTTTTTTATCCACTCATTTACTGATGGGCACTTAAACTGTTTCCAGCACTTGGCTACTGTAAATTGTGCTGCCATGAACATAGGGGTACATAAGTTTTGTGAATTGGTGTTTCAGTATCCTTAGGATACATTACCAACCATGGAAATGCTGGGTCAAAAGGCAATTACATTTTTAATTTTTTGAGGAAATTCTACACTGTTTTCCACAGTGGCTGCACCAGTCTGCAATCCCACCAACAGTGCACTTGCATTCCCTTTTCTCCACATCCTTGCCAGCACTTGTTCTTGATTTGTTAATGAGAGCCATTCTGATCAGTGTGAGGTGATATCTCATTGTGGTTTTTAATTTGCATCTCTCTGATGGCTAGTGATATTGAGCATTTCTTTGTATATCTATGGACCCTCTGCATACCCTCCTTGGTGAAGTGTCTATTCAGGTCCTTTGCCCATTTTTCAATTGGATCGTTTGTCTTCCTGGTGTTTTTATATAAAAAAATTCTTTATATATTTTGGAGATTAAACCCTTGTCTGATGTATCATTGGCAAATATGTTCTCCTACTCATTTGGATTCATTTTCATTTTGATGATGGTTTCTTTAGCCATGTAGAAGCTTATTAATTTGACGTAGTTCCATTTATTTATTTCTTCTTTTATTTTCCTTGCCCTAGGTGACATACTGGCAAAAATATTGTGGCATGAGATATCTGAAATTTTATTGCCTATGTTTTCCACTAGGATTTTTATAGTATCCTGACTTATACTTTAAGTATTTTGTCCATTTTTAATGGATGCTGGTGTCTTTATGGTCAATGTATATTTGACAAAGGAGGTACAAGCATACAATGGAGTGAACACAGTCTCTTCAATAAATGGTGTTGGGAGCACTAGACTGGTACCTGCATAAAAATTAAACTAGGCCACCAACTTACACCACACACCAAAATAAGCTCAAAAAGAGAAACTATGTTCTTAAATGTAGTTATTCTGTATGCAAAATGCTGATTATATTTGAAAATATATTATTTTTAGTTATCACAATGATCAAAATAATAGTTCCTTTTATAATACATGTGTGATATCAGTCTTTAAATGTAGGCTGTTCATGCCACAAATAGTTTACTTATATTTAAATTTATTGTGTTCTGTCTATGAATTTAGGGATGTTGAACCTGAGCTTATGTAAGTTAACAGTCTAAAATTCATGAACAATTTGGTAAAAGAAAAAAATCCCCTAACTTATATCAACTGCCAATATGTGACTTCCTTTTCTGGCCTCTATAAATTTTTAACTTAACTTTGAGAATAAATATTTTAAAAGCAATTTGAAAGATACCTTTTCAATGTCATAAGAAAAAAATATCATTACTAAATAGAGTTTCCTATGGGAATTAAAAGGATTTGATTTATGCATTTTTAGTATAATGACTTCTCCTTTTGTACCCGAGCCCGTAAAGGGTTTATAACACAGCATTTAAAATGAAAGTGTTAAGTTTCACTAATTAATCTGAATTGCTAGTACTACCACCCCATTAGTTATTAGTGTTTAGACTTATTTTCTCATTTTCTCATACTATATTAATTTTAAATACTAAATAAAATATTGAATTTATCTCAGACATTATTTTTAAATTATTATGAAAAACTTCTACTAATTAGTTACAAAGTAAGCCATTTTTTCTTCAAAAATTTCTAATAAAAAAGTAATAAAATATTTTTCAGCACTCATTTGGATATTACAATATCAATGTGATTGACATCTATATTATGAAAGCACTGTGGATAATCAAATAAAGTTGTTTTTCATGTCCATTCATAATAATAAGTCACAGATAACCTGTATGTTGAGTTTTCCAAAATTGCTCAAACTGATATTGTGGTACAATTTATTATGCTTTTGTCAGGTAATCAGAAATAAACTCCAATTAAGTGTTGCCAATTCATTTTAAAAATTGAATTAAAGATTTTTGGGAATGTAGTTTTATTTATGCCCCTTTATATCCTCTTCCCAACGCAACCATCCCTTTCCCCCCTGCGATCACCATGGTTAAAATAAAAGGACTCATAAAAATTGAATTTTGACTTTATAATAAAGAGAAATTAGACTTAGCAGAGACTATGTTAATTATTTTACCCCAATACTCAAATATTTGAGAAGGGAAAAAAATGTGTTTGCTCAGGTCTTGAATTTGTGCAGTGTTTTAATCATGTATTTGAAGATTTATTTCCATGAGCTTTATAACATTATAACATTATTGACTACTTGCATAAAATATTGCCCTTAAGAATTCAAAAAAAGCGTTTTAAGTCATTGCCGGCACCTCCTTCCATGCTTGACGAGACAACTATTTCGGTGGTCTCCAGTGAAATGATCTCTATGATTACAGAACCGAAAGAAAACGCCTATCTTGAAGCCATGAAAATCATATTCCAGCACTACTATTTTCTAAAACGAAGAAGTCACCAAATGTGCAACTTCGTCTTTTGTTACTTTTATGTCCAGATGTCAAAGTGATATTATATACATGCATATTAAGTAAAATAATAAAAAAGATATTATAAACACCATAAACTTGGAAATATTATATTTCATCAAATACAGAAATAGTTGAAATTGGTACATAAATATATTCTTACTAAAGCATTCAAGAATGGACACTTAAATCACTCTAAAGTCTGTATTTCTTATTGACTGTTATTTTGAGCATCTAAAATGCACTATATATATAACTTTAAAATATGAATCAAACATTTCTTATTCTGTGAATAATTTAATTATCTTTAAATAAGTGCATTGTCCTTTATTTTTAATGTAAATATATAATTTATAAATATATATTATATAATTAATATAAATAATACAAATAAAATTGGCTTTAAATAAAAATATATGAACTTAACTGTGTTATAATTTTTATCAAAATGTTTCCTTTTATGAAATGATATAAATTGGGTCTGCACCTACTCTTGAGTTAATATAATTAACAACTTGGCTAAAATATTTTACAACCATGCCAAAAATGTTTAAGGTCTAAAATTTTATACTATTTGCATTCTAAAAAATTTTGCCTACCTCAAATCTCTTTGATGCTGTGCATAAGACATGGGACTCTTGGATCAGAGATAAATGCATTTTATTACACACAGCCAAGGGAGTTTCCTATGAAGCAGCATGTTTATTGGTTCCTCTTGACCCTATTCCCCATGAGCGCAGTGTAACATGGGCTCAGATAAACTGTACTTGTTGTATGTTTGCTTATTAACATACTACATAAAAAACATAACATAAAAAAAGAAATTCTGAATCTCTTATATTAGGTAATAAATATAACAGCCCATTTTGGATTTTTAAAAATCCAACCACTCATTATTTTATTTTATTTTTATGAGGTTTTTAAGTTCAATTTATTTGGGCGGCATTGATTAATAAAATTATATACATTTCAAGTGCATTGGACTAAAGGCCTACCACACACACACACTCATGTTAGTGTCTTTTCTCATTCTGAAAAATTTTCTCATACTTCATCTTTGAATTTTTAAGCTCCTCTCTTTATAGGACCATGTAAGTAGGATGCAAATTTTACATCAAAGAAACCCATAAAAGTTTGATACACCAGCCCTCAATTTTCCCAAGTGTGTATGGTTATCAAACACTCTTAGGAATAAGGAGAACACAGCACCATTTCTGATCTTTTTTTTTCACTTTAAGATACCTGAAGGCAGAATAAAAAGGGAGGAAAAGTTAAGACTGTATGGAGGAAAACAATATCCAAAATAGTGAGCAAGGAACATTTACTTTTAGTTTCAAGCAGTTGGTTGCTTGATGCTCAACCGAACTCTCAAAGTATTTGATGTACCCAAAGTCCATATTGGCTATGAGGTCGTGATTACTGGTAACACCAATAGGAACTTTAAGCATCCTTTGACTCATTAATCACAGCCACATCACTTTGCTTTTCTGTTGGAAATACACAGTTTGCACTCTTTGGCTAAACTCAGACAATAGTGCCCTTTAAAAAGAAGTTCCTCTTTACTCAGATCATTTTCTGTCTTACTGTCATAAAAGCATCTCTTATATTTCTTGACAAATTTTACATAAGCTAGAAAAGTCTTTCATATCAGAAGAGTTGATTACAAGAATTTATCTAGATTTATTTGGTTCTGTTTCTTCTTCTCTAATAAATCCACTGCATTGGTATTTGAAACCGCATCTGGGGCAATAAAATCCAAAATATCAGTACTATTCAATGCCTTATCTGTGGTTTCACATAGAAGTTTTTCCGTCTCAGAGAAATTTCCTCAGAAGCACCAACTCTGCCCTATAGAAGCCAATAATCAATGCCAGTAACTCCAAGACATCATGTTGCTTTTTTCTGAATCAATCTAAGGGTGTCATGATAGATTAGAAAAAGGTGCAGTCAATAAAATGGTCAAGGTATTGCTATTCTTCTTTTTACAAGCAATATGCATCCCAATACTTTAACTCCCAATGACCCAAAATTTTTAAAGTGCTGTGGTTTCAGCCTATAGTGAACATGAATTTCTTCCTTTCATTTCTTCGTACAGATAGCACATCTGTGTAACTGTTGTCAAAGTAGCCACAAAACTATGCCCATCCAGGACAAATCCTAGTACTAGTTATTAAAATGGGACAGACCAGAGCGGAAAGCCAGATGGCAAGGAAATGCCCCTGCTGATGTGGGAGTTAGCAACGACTAGGATACCATTCAGCAAGTTGATTTTTGTATCATTTTCCAGAACTTAATCAGTGGTCATTGCCTCAATCTCCCTTCAATGAAAGTCAGTAAAATGCTGGGCCATTCATTGCCAATTGTTCATCAAATTTATCTACATACTGATTTCCGTGCACTCCCTAAAGTCCTGTAAATTACACAACAGATTCTCATTCTTCTTCCTCAAAAGAATCATGTCTCACAGCTTTTCTACCCATGCGTCTACTGACAGACTCTTAGGCTGCTTCCAAATCTTGCTATTCAGCTGTAAAAAAAGAAGGAAACCTATCCTTTGTGACAGCATGGATGGATCTGAAGAGCATTATACTAAGTGAAATAAGCCAGTCAGAGAAAGACAAATACCATATGATTTCACTCATATGTGGAATTTAATGAACAAACTGAACTAACAAGGAAAATAGGGACAGACTCATAGATGGAGATCAGGCTGAGCGCTGGGAAGGTTGCTAGGTGATAGAGGGATTGAGGGAAAAAAAGAGAGAGAGAAAATCATGGCCATGAACAACAGTGTGTGTTTGTGGGGTGGGGAGGGAGGGAGTAGCTTTAGAGGGTATAGGGGGGATAACTGGTGATGGCCGAGACTTGATTGGGGTGACGAACACACAACACAGTGTGCAGCCCTGGCTGGTGTGGCTCAGTGGAGTCCCAGCCTGCAAACCGAAGGGTTGCTGGTGTGCAGGTGATGTGTTGTAGGGTCGTGCACCTGAAATCTGCATAATATTGTTAACCAGTATCACTCCAATACATTTAATAAAAGGTAAAAATGAATTGTTAAGAAGTAACTGACTTAAATAAAAATGATTCTAAAATTAAAAAGAAAGGAAAGAAAAGAGTCTTGTCTCTGTGAGTATCTAACTGCTCACATCAAAACTGTTAAGACATGTCAAGGGTCTGAGATCTTACCAGACTTTCCATGTGACAAGTTAGCATGCCACAGTTCCATAGATGCTGTTACAAGACCTAAAACTCCGGGGTCAAAGATGAAGGACTATATTACTCACAGCACAGCAAGCAGCATGAGAATCAACATATGATTTGCACATTGGAGCAATAAAATGTAGGCCCAGATAAATCCCTATATATGTGGTGGGTTGCATGAAATGAGAGGAATTCTGAGCTTACAGACCATGTATTATTTTGCAAGCCTACACTTTGCTTTGGATGGAAGCATTTCATTTATTACACTGGACAGCTACCATGTCTGCTATTTGCTTCAGAGGGAAATACTATCATTATATCTTAAGGCTATAGCAGACCTGCCCTTCACCTCAAGGCAAATATATGTACATATGCATATATATACAAACACACACATATATATGAATATATACACACATATACATGAATACACACAAACACACACATTCCAAGGCCATCTACCATATAGAGAGCTTACAAAGACAGTTAAGAACAACAGGCAGAGTTGACTCACTCTCAGGATGTGCAAAAACATGAGGCATCTATGGAAAACCGTCTCTCAAGAGTCCACACGTGCATTTTGTGTTTAGTTATTTAGTCATTTCTCTATGAACTCAGATTTTATTTCTGAAAAATAGTAGGCATTTTGGAAAAGTGATAGGAAATTTCCATCTTTTTTCAATAATGTGTCATTCATTGTAAGTTTTATAAGAGGATTTCAAAAGATGAAGTATTTCCTTTAGTGTGTATAAAATTAAAATGGTCACCACAATAGGCAAATACTCATTTCTGATACAAAAGTATTATATGTATGGGGCAGTTTCTTTGAATCTATTCTTTTAATATCATTTTCCTTTTATTAAACTTTCAACAATATATCTTTAAAATCCATATCCTTAAATCATAGGTAATATCAATTTAGAGGTTATTCAATACAATTAAATTTTTTTTAATGAGAAAACTGAGTAAAAATTGAGATTAAAAGTAATGTTGTGGTAGAACAAGTTAATTACTGAGTGCTTTCCTCGTAGACAGATAGTTGGGTTTTCTTCTAAATCAGCAGTTAAGAAATGTTTTGTTTTACATATTTCCCGTATGCATTGAAATATGAAAAATAAAAAAGAAAAATTATATATGCATACTATATATACATATTCATAATATGAAAATCAAGAAAGAAAAATTACATACACACACTATATATACATATGCATATACATATAGACAACAATAAAAATAAATCCATTTCAATAAATTAATACATGCCAAATGTTCTGCATTCCATTTAGCAGGAAATGTACAGTGACGTTAAAAGTCTCATTTAGATGAATCAATGCCACTATAGCATTGAAGCTAGAAAGCATCATCTACAAGTATAAAACTTTGTATCTCAAAATAGCCCTATGTAAAGTTAGATCAAAATATAGACTTTGTATTTATTCACTGTGTAAATTTAAAAATAAAAAAAAGTTGGAAAATTAAGACTAGAAAAAACAAAGTGATTTTCATTTCACATCTTTATTGAGTGACAGTTTCGTTACTATAATGATTTTGGTGGGTTTATACAATGTATAAAATAAAGTGGAAAAAAATTCTCTTCTCATAACAAGTTTACTAAATGTATTAGGGAAGCAAAAACAACAAAGAAGAAACTATCTAAAAATAATAACAAAGCCATATATTATAACAGCAAAATAATACCATAGATATGCATACATACTAAGCAGGATTTTAAAGAATAGCAGATTTAACTATTATTTTACAGGCATTGATTAAGAATGTCTGTTCTTCACCTGCAGAGGATTCTCAGTGTGATCAATGTCCACAATTTGTGAGCAATGTTTTTCTTTTTTATCCACATTTCTCTTCTCTACTTGCTTATCTCCACCTGATTATAGAACTATTCATTTGGAAATGCTTTAACTAAGGCTTATAAGATATATATGAAATTAGGTCCTACCTCAAATCACCTTAATATATCTTAATTATAACTATACCTCAAATCACCTTTTATACCTTAAATATAAAAGTGATTTATATTTAAGATTATAAATATTTAAAAAATATAAATTATATATATTTAATAATCACTTAATTTATATATTTTCAATATATAAATTAACTGATTTAAATATAAAATTAGATTTAAACATCAATTTTAAATAATTCTGCTATAGCCCTGGCTGGTGTGGCTTAGTGGATTGAGCACCAGCCTGTGAATCAAAGGGTCACCTGTTTGATTCCCAGTCAGGGCACATGTATTTATTGAAACTATGTATCTAGACATAGCTAGTCAGTGCCTGTGTTACACTAACATGTACATACATGTTTATCTGTAGTTATGTCTATGTTTATCTACATGACAGAGTTAACATGTACATTTACATGTACAGACATATACAATAAATATCTATGGCATCATATGTATAGGCATGTGTAATATATGTGGCATAATATGTACAGGCATGTGATATATATATATATATATATATATATATATATATATATATCCATGATGTCTCTGACTCCTATGTAGCATTGTAGAAGTTATTACAGACTTGTGTGTGTGCTTGTTTGTACCTTCTTATTCTGCCAGTGAGAAATCCAGCTCCCATTATCTATTACGATTTACATACTTGTTCAACCCTAGTATATATGTAAATAATTTCAGAATTTATAACTAATATCTCTGTATCCATATAAGAAATAAATTTACCAAGGAGAGCACAAAAGTTACATTTAGTTTTCTTTTTCCTTTAGCTTTACAGTAACCCATTCAAACAATATTTAAAAGTACTTTCCCCAAACCCTCTTTAAAATAATGATGTCATGTTATTGGATTTGTACATTCAGCATTCCATGCTGAAACTCTTGAAATCTGTTTATTTTTTAAATTTGCATATGTTACACTCTTTATAGGTTTTAACAAATGCAGAAAGCCATATATACAACACCCCATACCCTACATAACTTTAGTTGCTTACTTTTAAAAAAGAATATTAGATATAGTGATAACAATAAACTTGAGAATCTTAGAATGAAAACTTTGTGTTGAGAAATTAAAGGGAATACATTTGATTTTAGAAAACAGAAGAAAAATTTCAATTGGGAAAATACAAGATTACATCAGTAAGACATCTTCAAAAGCCTTAAATAAATATAATGAAAGTACTCTCAAGTATTATATTACTAAATAATAGGTTTTAATGTCAATAAAGTAGATAAGGTGGGGCTGGATGTTACAAGTGAGGTGGGGAATAGTTGCAGCACTGTATAAAGAAGTCAAAAAAGTCTCACTGGGGAGGTAATACGGGCAAAAATTTTTAGAAAATGACAATTAGTCATTTAAATACTCGCAAAAGGTTATTACAAGTAGGTGAAAGATGAAATATTAGAACTACACAGACAACTAAACACAAGTGGCTATTTAAATTGAAATTAATTAGATTTAATTACATTAAAATTCAATTCATTAAATGCATGTCAATGCCTAGTAACCACATGTGCATAGCGCAGATTACATACTGTTCCCATCCCTGCAGAAAATTCCACTGGGAAGCCCCGGCTCATGTTGTTGACCTTATGTTGGAATTGTACACCTGCCATTTTGAGAGACAGCCTGTTGGCAGGGGCAGAGGAGTAAGAGGGAAAGAAGTGAGCGAGGTTATGAAAGAGGAGGTGGAAGAGGTACAATATATACTATGTGAAGGAATTTGTTGGAGAGCCAGTCTGCCATGGACCACGAGCATCACTGCACATTCTTGTTGAGTTTCCCAAACTGCAAGGTTAATCTCACTCTTTATAGTTAGCAGTCTATGTAGCTAGTCACATAGGCAACTAAATAGATAAAAACAAACAAACAAACAAACAAGCAAACAAAAAAATCAAAGTGTGATACAGCTTTGTAAGAACATGCTCCATGTTCACTCCTAACTCCAAAGTCTGCTGCCTGCTCAAAAAGTGCTTGGTCCTTCAGCCTGGATTCTTTTCCAGTCCAACCCAATATATGTGCAGGTATAATCTGGCTCTCCATGTGACACCCATGGAAAGAGGGACAATGGAAACCTACACATATATTCTGATAAAAGTACTACTTGCTATGGCATGAGTAATAAAGGCATTTGTCTTACAAGGACCTCAAGTCTATGCCAGGATCCAGGAAACGGGTACTGACTGACTCATTAGTTTGTGTGGTAGCCAAATCCCTCTCCCCTCCAAGATTGTCGTTTCTTGGTTATTCAATCAAACACTAATTCGGGTACTGACACAAAGGAATTTTGCATATGGAATTAAAATCACAGACCTAAAATTGGGAGATTACCAGGATTATTCTAGTAGACCCAACCTAAACATTTGAAAGCAGACAAATTTTATGAGCTGGAGTCAGAGAGATACAGTAAGGGAGTAAAGCAGAACAGAGGAGGCCTAAGGGAAGCAATTTATCATGAATATCATAAATAATGAATTCAGATAGTCTTTCAAGAATGTCTACTATGAACCAATAAAATGACTAAAAATAAAACATTCTAAGTAATTTAAGGCAAGAATTTAGAGCAACTGGAACTCGCATACACTATTGTTGGGAGTATAAATTATTCCAACCACTTTGGAAAACTGCAGGCATCTAAAGCTGAACACATGCTTTTCCTATGATTCAGTAATTGCACTCTTATGCCATCAGAAATGCATGTATATATGAAGATCTGTACGAAATATTCATGTTAACACTACTCTTAATAGCAGCAAACTGAAAACTACTCAAATGTCCACCAGCCGTTGAATATATAAATTGTGACAGAGTAACATATTGAATTCTCTGTGGCAAGTAGAATAAATAATTTAACAGCACATGAAACAATAAATGAATTTGTCAAATACACTCCATCAAAAAAAGCTTAAACACACGCACACAAAATGTGTGCACTATGTGATACCATTTATGTAAACCACAAAAACAGGTGCAATTGTCTATCCTGTTACCATTGTGGTTAATGACTGGAAAGATGAACAAGAGCGACCTGCAGCGTGACGTAAATGTTTTATTTCCTGAGATGGGTTCTGGCTACATAGGTGGGCTCAACTATTGCAAACTCCTCCAGCCATGAAGTTATGATTCGTGCTATTTTATTTATGCATATTATTAAAAAGATATATGATACTGTATTTGTGTCAAAGTGGTACGTATGAGAAACAAAATTCAGCAAAACTTTAGACAAATGGAATTTAAAATACTAGATAGATATTTATATATTAACATCCACAAAGATGAATTCCACATCCACTAAGGTATTAAATTATGCACTGCACTAAGATATATAAAATGTATAAACATGCAGTATAAGAACTGTAGACCAAGTCTGAGTACCAGAATGATCAGGTCCGATAAGATATGAGGCGAAGAGATTAAAGCAGAGAAGAATAAGGACATTTGGAACCTGACTTCTCAGGGGCCTGGCTTCTAATGCCAAGAATGATCAAAGATCCCTAAATGCGGAATTTAGGGTGATGTACATTTTATTCTTTTTCTAGTCACACAGTGTGATTTCTTTCTTTCTTTCTTTTTATTGTTGTTCAAGTACAGTTGTCTCCATTTTCACCCCATCATGACCCTCCTGCCCCACCCATCCCTGCCTCCCATCCTTGAACCTACCCCCTTTGGCTTTGTCCATGTGTCCTTTATACATGTTCTTTGGCGGCCCTTCCACTGTTTTCCCCCATAATTCCTCTCCTCCTCCCCCTCTGGTTACTGTCAGTTTGTTCTTTATTTCAATGCCTCTGGTTATATTTTGCTTGCTTGTGTGTTTTATTGATTAGGTTCCACTTATAGGTGAGATCATATGGTATTTGTCTTTCACTGCCTGGCTTATTTCACTTAGCATAATGCTCTCCAGTTCCACCCATGTTATCACAGAAGTAGGAGCTGTTAAAACACCAATTGAAAAGAAATTATGCACCTCAATGTTCATAACAGCACAATTTACAACAGGGCGATGTGCATTTTAAATCATACATATGGAGACCTCTTATTTATGGCACACTGTACTCAACAGTGCTAATTCCAAACTACCAAAGGCTTAGGCATACAGTTTCATAGACTACATGGGCTGATAAAGGGAGCATTTAACATTCTACTGGAACATCATTTAGTAAATATATATTAATATTCACTTTATCAGCCATTTCATGGTGGGTTTATTTTGCCACTTCTTTTTGTTAAAAACTCGGATCTATGCAAGTTTATATTGTGTATTTTTGTCCTTTTATCACAATGTCTGATGTTACTCTGCTGCTACTGTGTACTCAGATGGATTCTTGACAAGTGTGCTCATGTTCTGGATGAGTCCTTTCCATGTACCTGATCCCATTTTGAATAACTGCTCAGATTAATTCCTAAAATAAGCCAGACTGAAACTACAGTGTGAAGGCATTTGACCTGGTGATTGATGTATTTGTCATTGTTTTAGAGTAGAAAGCCATCAATTTAATACTTTAAATTAATTAACATGAACAAATTAGCAATTTAGGAGAATAAAACTAGCAACACAGCTTAAAATTTAGTGGATTAACACTAGGTGAGGAAAGAAGAAATAGTCATATCCTTATACCTAAGAACAGGAATGAAAATTGAAAAACATAAGGTAGAAACATTCATGTTTGTGAGAAGGAAAAACAAAATTTGATGTGTAGCAAAGTTTGGGCATTTTCATAGAGATAAAATGGACTAATGTTTTATGTGAGCATAATTAATTACCTGCCAAGGGAAGAAGTGTTTAGGTTTATCTCCATATATATGCATGAGGATCAAAAACTTGCTAAGTCAGTGGTTATGGGGGTTTTCCAATGATACAGTAGGGTCATGTGTAAAAAGTAAAGAGTGGGCAAGCACAGGAGGTAGCTAACTATGAAGAATATATATATATATATATGTATCTTTTAAATTTAGGTAAACGTTAAAATATCTAAAATTAGAAGGTCTTTATATCTATTAACCAGTCCTCCATTAAGTATTCATCTTCTCAATATTTTACTAAATGATTTTTATTATCATTCATGTAATGCCTACATAAAACAATACATTAGAAGCAAGTCTTCACTGAATTTGTTCTTTCAGCTTACCCAAAAAGAAGCTACTTCTACTAGTTTCTTCGTTTGTCTTCTCCTGTCACGCATACTCTGCTTACATAGAGACGTACATAATTGTTCACCACAAATAGCATTTTATATGCAATGCTGCACACCCTGTTCTATTCATTTAGCAATGTGGCTTAGACATCATCCCTTACATAAATATATAAAATTGGTTTCTTATTTTCAACAGCTACATAACGTGCCATGTATGAAGAAAGGATTTTTTACGTTATATCCAATCTTTGAATATTAAGCAATACTACTGTGAATATATGTGTGTGTGTGTGTGTGTGTGTGTGTATAAATGCTCTTGTGTTAATATTTATTGGTGACATAAATTACTATAAGTATTAAGTGGTAATTCAAAAGTTTATAGATCTAGAGCATTTCTAGCATTCTTATAATATATAAACTAAATAATAACACATGCTTGAATAGAATATCACCTTAAGCTTAAGAGTATACATAAATTCTTTTAATAGCAATCTTCCCTTAGGCCTAAATACCATAGTATTTAATACCTTTGGCAGCAATTTGGTAGTAAACTGGCTCTAATATATATTAAAAAAAAAAACCTGACGGAGTGGTTGTTGTCAATTTGGGGGGGGTATAAATCTTCCCACCATGGCCATCTCAAGCTACCAATGATTTAACAAATTTTTGGAACATTTAATAAATGGCTCTGAAGAGCTTGGGCCAAGTTTAGTACACCACTGTGAGTCAATCAGTTAAATTTATATCTCAGCTCTACAGATAATTAGCTGGAATACTTTTGGTTATTTAATTCCTTAACCATAGTGTTCTCGTTTCTTTAAAAATAAATAAATAAAAGGCTACAAAGAACCTGCCTTGTAGGACCACTGTAACAGTTACTACTTGATATAATTTCTTACTGTCAATTTGTACTTCAACTCAATATATGAGTTAAGCCCAACTATTTCATGAAACAGCTCCACAGATATTTTCAGCTGCCTCTGACCATAACAACTAATGAATATATTTACTTAAGTTGGCATTTTGCTACCACACATCTTGAAAGATTTGTCTGTCTTGGTTGCATTTGCATTGCTATCTCCTCCAACTACTAATATATCTAACTACTCCTTTTTTTATCCTCACCCGAGGACATGCTTACTGATTTTATAGGGAGGGGAAGGGGGGTAGAAAAAGAGAGACGGGGTGGGGAGAAAGAGAGAGAGAAACTTTGATTGGTGTCCCAATTGGGGATCAAATTCACAATCTAGGTATGTGACCTGACTGGGAATCAAACCTGCAACCTTTTGGTATATGGGATGATGCTCCAACCAACGGAGCCGAGCCAGCCAAGCCACTACTCTTTTTATGATCTTGCATGGGTTTTCCTTTTCCTACTCACCTTTCAGCATTAATATTCATCAAGTTATAACTTTAGAAATATTTTTACTCTACATAGACATTATGAGCAAGTTATCTAAATATGTTGTTGCAACTACACCCTTAATGATTACAACTCCAAATTTTCATTGGTCAGGTAAAATTTCTATTAAAAATTCAATCTGGCAGACATTTTGCTGTGAAGAGTAGAAGGATGGAAGTACTTTCTTTCAGAAAACCTTCCTACCCATTGGGGATACAGTGGGGCAAAAATAATTTTGAATTGCTATATTAAGTGCTGTGCCCCAGATATATCAAGCTACTTGCCATTACATGTGTATAATATATTCTGTCAACCAGCCATTTCTCAGTCTGTTCCTTTCTTCTCTGACTCCTGCTTCTTCACTATTTTCAATCCCAAGATTAACTGTCTACATGAAGTCTTTGCTGATTTCCTCAGACAGAGCTAAGTAGCTCATTTCTCATGTTCCTATTACATCTTGTGAAAAATTTTAATAATTTTATCAGGTTATATTGGCTTATATTTATATTTGTATGTTTTTCTATCTTTTTCATTAATTTGTGAGCCTCTAGAAGATCACACTATACTTTTATATATTTAGAACCTAACATAGTGCTAGCTAAAGTAGAAGTACTCAATAGATAAGATTTCAATTGAACTGAAGAAGTTTAAGTCAATGTTACAGGGGGAATTCAAACTTGATTAAATTAACAACATTAAATATCAATTTAAACTCTGAAATGGAGTAAAATAATTCTTTATTACCAGAATTGTTGATTTGGTTTCATTCATAGTAAAGGAGTATTTCTTCCATAGAAATGGACATTAAGCCAAGTGCTAGTAAGAAGTGCGAACTCATACATGCAATAGATATTTATTTCATGCCAATCAAAGACATCTGTATTATATACAATTTAGATACCCAACAAGCAAATAGTGTGGCCTGGAATGGGGCTAACCTATCTGTTCCAATAAATATAGTGGAAAAATGCAACATTATTTTGTTTCAACAGAGGGATACAAAATAAATCAGGTTTAAAATAGTGCATTGGAAAGCTATAGAATAGAATTGAATAGAATTAATAGGTATTAGCCCTGGCTGGTGTGGCTCATGGATTGAGTGCTGGCCTTCAAACCAGAGGGTCACCGGTTCAATTCCCAGGACACATGCCTGGGTTGCAGGCCAGGTCCCCAGAAGGAGGTGCACTAGAGGCAACCACACATGAATGTTTCCCTCCCTCTCTTTCTCCTTCTGTTCCCCTCTGTCTAAAAATAAATAAATTACAATCTTAAAAAAAATAAGTGAACTTTATAAAAAAGAATTAATAGGCATTAGTTTAGGAGGTAGATAAGCCTCCATTTACAAATTTTGGCTCATAGACAAGGATGAATTTAGCCTCCCTATAATAATAACTAACATACATGGTTGTATCAACGCATACCAATATATATTACACAATTAAAGTAAACAATAGTGCTAACATAACTGATAATGTCATTATTGTTAGTATGTGAAATTAGATGTTTACATATGCAGAATATTCTTTTTTTCCTTCTATGTCTCTTCATTGTTCTTGTTGTTGCTCTTATTTTCCACGTATTTTCAAAAAGGCAGTGAATTTTTTCAAACACAATTGAACAAGGACTTTTGCTCTCAACTAAAAGTCAGGCTCTAACAAAAACATACTTTCTCTGTTTACTGAGAAATATTTTATGCGCAGTAGCTACGAAATCACTGCTCATGTCAAGAAACATCGCATCTATGCTTCCCCTTGATTGATCAGGTTTAGATTAGTTTGATAGAACTTGTACTTTAAAAAGCCAATGCAGTTATTAACTAATTCCAGGAGTAAATTACCTCTGTAAAATAAACCAGAACATTTCCCCAGTGGCCTGGTCAGGAGGCGAACTTGCTGGCAAAAGCAGGCAAGTCCTACTGCCTCCACCCAAGAAAATTATAGAAAGTGCCAGTTATTCTCTTGGTCACTAAAGAAATGAACAATCGCTCTGGGTTGTAATCTTGCCCTTCCCAGTAATCTCTTCTCTTCCAGGTGCTGGTAAATTGATTTTATTAGATACTTTTTAAATTGTTTTTACTAAAGGACTTAAATTAAGGAATCATTAATTTCAAGGACTATGTATTTTCTTTTTCCAAAGTGTGGGCACAACATTGTTTCTGAAACAATTTATGTAAATACAAATATGCATTTGCAAAAGAAAGATGTTTTACTTTTATCATGCTTTATGATAATCTTTCTGCATTATTAATTTTAAGTCCTTTTTATTTTTTTATTTTGTCTATACTACTGTCTTGAAATACTTTTGCATATCCCAGAAATTATTTTTGTTTAATAGTATCATCTCCATAACAAATCTCATATTTAGTAAGTAGACAAAATGTATTGCCTATGGAAAGAAAGATAAGTTAGCCTTGTTATTCTTTCCACAAAGATCTCTGCGAAAGTCTCTATCACTACAATTATAGGGCAAATTGATTTTTAAAATAATAAACATGTGGAGAAGGCATGTCTGTGTAAATAAGCATTATATTCAAATAAAAGTTAAGTCAGTATAAGATTTGTAGGCCATTGGAAGTCATCCATTTATTAAACACTATTGATTATCTTTTATATTTCCAAGACCTACTTTCTTATCATGGGTCAATCAAGAAGCAAGGGCCAGAGATAAAATATTCAAGAAGAAATAAACTTGATTTGAAGGAGCATACCAAACACTAAAGGATACGAACATGAAAACTGTGTTTTCGACTGACCAGTAAAAATTATTTTAAGAACAACTGTTGTGGAATGCTGAGACCCATGGCCCTCTGTACTCCCTATTCATTCAATTCCCAGATAAAGAATGGGAAGTACAGTGGGCAGGAAAGGCAAGTACATAACCAGATTAAATATCTAATATAGTATGAATATGTTAATATTATATAATATTAATATATATAAATATGGATACTTATCAATATAGTATGGATGTATACATATATCCTTACCATAATATATTGTTATATCCTTCTTAGTGGAAAAACTCAATTTAAGTCATAGACTGACCTACCTGTGAAGTAATGCCATGTTATAACATTGCCCTGGCTGTTAGCAGATTGTAAATTTGACAGTAGATTTGGCCAATTTAGCTTACAGCAGGATTGTGAATAACACCGCTTCATTCAATGTCATTTCATTGTAATGTTAATGAGATACTGTTGGAACTTTACTCTTGTTCATATCGATTAGCTTATGGTAAAAATTGGTTCTGTTAAACATTGTTTCACTTACAGTTTCAGAACCTATCAATGACACCACGTGAGGATTTATCATCCTTGAAGCGCAGTCCCTGTTGCCGAGTCTATAGATTACCACCATCTGAGTCATATGGCAACAGTATTGGTAATACCACTGAGGGACTAGTGTGCTGGGGGCCGAGGACAAGGTGAAATATTCCTCAGTAGGATCTTTGTTCTACCTTCAAATTATATTTAAACACTGGCCACTTCTTTCCAAGTTCTTTGGACCAAGATCCAAGATTCACAATCTCTTTCCTGGATTATTGACAATCTGTCTCTCATTCCACCCTTCTCTCCATGTGGTAGCCACGGTGATACTGTTAACAATTAAGTCATGTCAGATAACTTTTCTGCTCAAAAATCCCTACTGGGTTTCCCACAATACCCAGAGAACAAGACCAAGTAATGTAGCTAACCATTTTACTCTTTCATTTTATGTTCTACCACATTCCCCTTGGTTTACACGCTGCTTAAGTCTCACCGACCTTCTCCATGTTTCTGGACTATAATAGAAGTTACTCTCCCTCAGTCATTGTAATCAATCTTTCTTTTTTATTGTTTTGGGAATACTGGTTTTTGCTCAGTTACATTAGGCCCCCTGTATAACATTATAACCACCTCCAAAATTTGCTTATCTCCTTGATAGTAAATATTAGGTAATGCATTATACATTTCCATGTTGATGACATCCCATACTTATCTTTCTCCACAACTATCTGAAAGTTACATGAAGATAGGCATTTTTATATGTCTCATGTGTTACTTGTATCCTTGAATTTAGAACAAGACTAGCCTATAACAAGTACTTAATAAAATTGTTGAAAAAGTCCATAGAATTTGAACTTCTTTATCCATTCGATTATTAAAAGAATTGGTAAACATTCAGATTGGAAGAAAACAGTCTTATTCTGTAATTAATTTAAGTCTTCTACTTACATAACTCAAAATTCCTTGTAACTAAATCTTCACTTTTGATTATTGAAAATTCTAGATCATTCAAAAAATAGTTGGTAATTGTCCATGAATCATTGTAGATTAACACTACTGTCTAATTCTCCTTCCAAAGTGGTCACCAAATATATAAAGCTTTCTTAGTCTAACAAAAGAATTTCTATTATTTCTCCTCTTTCAAGAACACCCTTAAGAGAGGTATTAATGCCCCAGTAGTCTAATCACAGTTGGTACTAGCACATTTGCAGAACACTTATGTCAAAGTCAATTCTTGCTTCTTCAGGCAACAGATCATATGGATTTTTTTCTTTTTGGCTCTTGGGTGGGTGTTGAGGAAGAAGTGTCACAGGAACAGAAGTAGGTCCACTGGAAGAATAAGTCATATACTCATGAAATTATTACTACATTCATAATTGGCTGAAACCTGAGCTTGCACAACGTTCAAGTAAGAATGGAATCCTGCTACTACATATACCTAGACCTATGGATTGATAGATGCCATGCATTAGAGGATCATGTAGTGGTAGTTCGTGATTCACCTCTGGTTTCCAAAATAATTAGCTTGAAAAGACCAAAGGCCTTCTCTGAACGTCCTTATAGTGAAAGACGGATTGAGAGTCAGTGGTATGGACTGAATTTCTAAAGGCGCTGGAGACTTTTTAAAAAAATTAAATCAAGGGATTATGTTTAGATTTTACATTATCATTTTAAGCACAGTCTTAGGGCCAAGCAATGTTTTAGGTGTTTAAACATATCAGTCTATAAAAATAGATGAAATTTCTATCCTTATTCTAGATCCCAGCAAAAAGATAAAAAATTACATACACACACATTAAATGTATTATTACAACATTATGAATGCTAAAGAAACAAATTCTAGTTTGAAATTTAGAAATAATTTCGAGATATTTATAATGAAGTTGGTAACCAAGCAGCAATAGACTGTCGTTCTATCTGGAAGCTACCATTACAACCTCTGGCTACAGTACTGTAACTGAATGGGCACAGTCCATACAAGCCAGCCATGACTGGAAGCACCATGATGAGAAACTATGAGTATCAGGAAGCTGAGAGAGAAACAGTAAATACCTCCATTATGACATGTTCCTGCAACAAATAGCAGGTGGTACACAAAATTGGTTTCCCTTCCATTTGCCAAAATTGGATGAGTTCATCTATATGGTGGCTGTTAAATCACACCAAGAATAATAATTGCAAATGTCTTGGAAATGCAGTTTTTAGATTTGCCATTGAGAAATGCATTTTGGACATTAAAGTGGATTTTTGCCCTGGATAGTGTGGCTCAGTGTACTGAGTGCTGGCCTGAGAACCAAAGGGTCACCAGTGCAATCCCCAATCTAGGGCCCATGCCTGGGTTTGTGGACCAGGTCCCCAGTAGGGGGCACACAAGAGGAAACCACGTTGATGTTTCTTTCCCTCTCTTCCTTCTTCCCTTCCCCTCTCTAAAAATAAATAAATACAATACAATCTTAAATATGATGCTAAGCAAAAAGAGTCAGGCAGAAAGTGTTATGAACCATATAATTTCACTCATATGTGGTATATAAAACTGAAAGCAACAGATGAACAAACAAGAAACTCAAATGAACAAAAACTCATAGACAGGGACAATAACATGGGAGTTTCCAGAGGAAAGTGGGGTGGGGGTAGAAAAGGACATAGGGGGTCAAATATATGATGGTAGAAGAAGATTTGACTTTGGGTGATGAGCTCACATTCCAATATACAGATCATATATCATAGCAATGTACACTTGAAACCTATATAACATTATTAACCCATGCAACCCCAATAAACTTGATTTTAAAAATAAATTAAAAGATGGATGGTGAACACTAAGCCATAATATCCATGACAATTCATCTTCTCAATTATCCACATATACAGTACATATCATGTAGCTACCTATGAATTAGGATGCATAGTGGAGGAGGATGGAATGTGAATAGGTTAAGGAGGGTATTTCTACAAGGAGCATGGGCAACAGAGACAATGAAATAATCAGTGTATAAGATGAGAGTTTTCAAACAGGAAAATTTATGGAAGATAATTATAGCCATTTCCCTATCTGATAAAGAAGTCATAAATATGGTGAGAACAAAAACTACAATAAACATTGTGATATTGGTTAATAATTGGAGATTTGGTGTCAATCTATAGTGGTTTATATATTAACACATATATGCAAATGTTTACGTTTATAAATTATATGTACCATATAGGTATATATGTATGTGTGAGTGTGCATACATGTAATTCCTCTCTATGTTCACTGGAAAGCCTCAGAGCAGTGGCCAATCAGAAAGGGCACAACTTTTTCCCAAATAATGGTTTCATCTTCCCCTAAAAAGGAACCAAAGTTAACTTGCAGAAATTACTCTTTCTAGGCCCAGTGAAAAAAATTAGTAAGTGATCTGAAGTGTCTCGTGTGTATATGTGTGTGTGTGTGCCCACACGCATGCCACAAAGTAAGGATGTGCTCCAAGAATGATGCCAGCATGTCCAAGTCACCCAGAAAGGGCTTCACTGCCCAAGTCTGAGATAGTTCAAGTACCAAAATAAATAATGATAGTGAGGGATTATGACTGATAATTAAAATAGGCAACAGAGTTATAAATGAGTAAACACATGAAAACTCTGATCCAGAGTAAGACAGTTCCGGAGCCTTCAAGCACTTCGCTGACATGCCTTTCCTGGTTTGGTGGTTGGTTGTACCTGGTTTTGTAGGAGGGTGTCCTTGTTTGTAAGAAAGTATGTGTTCAAGTATTCTTGGGTAATGAGGCTTCATATCAGCAACTTCTCACTGGTTTGGAAATAAAAAACATTTCTTAAGTTTGAAATTGTTTCACATTTTAAAATTTTAATAATAAATTTAATCACAGAAACTAATGTTCTCTGTGGTAGATGACTGCCATGGAGCATTTGATTTCATATTTTTTTCATAAGATATTCATAATTATTGATGCCCATACAATTTGGGGTTTTTATCAAATAGCTACACCAAGTACAATTCTTTTAATGTCAGTGTTAAGTTATATATATATTTTTCTATATTGTAGGTATCACATTACAGAAAGGCTCAAAACTGGTTTAGTGTTATATGTATTTCCTTAAAACTCTAAAAGTGGTAAATTTTTATTTAGATAGCTGTTCATAACACTTTTAAGAGAATCACATAGTGGAACTTTCATTAAAACATTTCACCCTTTGTCTTTCCCTATACTTTATGAGCCATTGAGTCACTATGTAACTCTATTGTATGCTCATTGTAACTCTATTTCCATTCTTATGAAGGCTGAAACATTATGTTCTTCTACGTACAGAATAGAAAAAGTCATATTAGAAATGTTTATTTACAAATTTGCATCATTTTCTAGAATATTAAAGCATCATTATGCAAATTGTCTACATTTAATTGGCATTTTAAAATCAGATTTATATTCCAATTTTCTCAGATGGAAAATACAACCAACAAAATCATACATTGTGTATATTTTCTAATATCTTTTTTCCTTATTCTTACTAAGCCTTATCTGTTGCTCTATATGTTTCATTATTTAAAGACTGACATATTTACTACTTGTCAAGAATAATTCAAGAACAAAATTGCTTTTACATGCTGTGATAGATTTTCAAAAAATTTCAACTTCAATTATTTATAGACTAATTTTCTGTTTGCTGTCTACTGAATGGTAAAGTGAAAAGTTCAAAAATCCAGCTACATGACACTTGCCTCCTCATATTCTAGGGCACTGACATTTCTTGGTGGACTGACAGTAAATCATAACTCCCCAGGCTACTCGTTAACTTTTCAAAGTTGATGTAGTTCAACTTAAAAGTCTGGTCTCTCTTGGATGACCATGGGTTTTGTTTAGTGATACCATCAAAAGAAGAAAGTGCTTGGTATGATAATAAATGGTGCCTCGAAGACTAAATTTAACTGTGGTAAACTTGAACCATAATCACTAACGCTACTTCCTATGAACATCCACGTTCCAACTTTAAAGGCTTTCGAGACAACTGTATTTTTCACACCAGATAAATTGTATTTTCATTTCAGACTCTGTCATTACCAGACCTATAGGCAGCCATCAATCACCCTGTGATCTTTGCCAGGTGCCACTGTGATTAAGGTCCAACCAGAGTTTAGATTAAAAAAAAAAAAAGACGCAACAAAAAACAACTCAACAATTTGGAGGCTGATGGCATTTTGCTTAGAGAAAGATAATACAATGAAGAGATTATCAACATAAATAAAGAATACATTTTAACAATAAAGTATGAGGAACAGCAAATACATTTTAAATAACAGTAAAACCTTATACCAGAATTTAGAATTCATAACATTTTTTATAGTGACTTTTATTTTTAGTGATCAGAATATTGTATGTTGCAGGTTTTTCCCAAAAGTGTAATTATAAAATATTTTCATCACTTACTGATATGGAAATGTAATAACATATCTGATGCTATTCAGAAAAACATTTGATTCAGTATTTCCAAACATACATACATACATACATACGTATATACATAAAAAGCGCTTTTGTCACATGAAACTCAACTTATTTCTCTGGCAAGTTGCTTTATGATAAGCCATCCAAAAAATGTTCATTCATGCCTCTTCAGTGATTATATTAAATGTTAACATTAATAGCAATAATAGTAGCATAAAACTTTTGAGCTCATTCTTATTCATTTAGTAAAATTTTTGATGAAAAAAGTGAGCAAAATATATTATTTTAGTATTTTCTTCCTGTGTTCAAGTATTCAATGAAAATTTACTGAAATATTCAAATAATTAAGCATTTGTAGAGTAATTTTATCTAGCCATAATTAATTTTAAATTTCTTTTTTTTTAATTTTAATTTTTTATTGTTATTCAATTACAGTTCTGCCCTTTCTCCCCATCCCTCCACCCCACCCCGGCTAACCCCCCTCCCTCCCCCACCTCCAACCTCCCCCTTGATTTTGTCCATGTGTCCTTTATAGTAGTTCCTGTAATCCCCTCTCCTCACTGTCCCCTCCCCACTCCCCCCTGCCCATTGTTAGATTTCTTAACTTCAATGTCTCTGGTTATATTTCGCTTCCTTTTTTCTTCTATTTATTATGTTCCAGTTAAAGGTGAGATCATATGGTATTTGTCCCTCACCGTCTGGCTTGTTTCACTTAACATGATGCTCTCCAGTTCCATCCATGCTGTTGCAAAGGATATAAGCTCCTTCTTTCTCTCTGCTGCATAAAACTCCATGGTGTAAATATACCATAGTTTTTGGATCCACTCAATTTTAAATTTCTTAATCCAAAATCACATCATTCAGTTTCAATTTTGATATACATTGAGTACAATATTAGTACATGTCATGTGCTGAGTTGAGCTTGATGAAAATTCATGTAATCCTCACATAAAGCTATATATTTTTCCATACTTTCCTCTGATTCTTCCATTCACATTTTTACAAGTAAAAGTATTTTTAGAGTAGTTGTAAGTTTATAGAAGAATTAATTGGAAAATACAAAGAGTTACCATGTTCTCCTTCTGCTCCTATTATTTATATATTTTATTAGTTTAGTACATTTGTTGCAATTGCTGAACACCTATTGATACCATATTATTAACTAAAGTTCATAGTTTACATTAAGGTTCACTTTTGTATTGTACATTCTATGGATTTTGACAAATGTGTATTGTGTCCATCATCATGGTATCATTCAGAATAGTTCAGTGCCCTACAAAATTGCTATGTTGACTTTTTAATCTCTCCATCTCTTCCCCAAGCCCCTGCCAACCACCAACTTTTTACTGTCTCCGTAGTTGATTTTTTTCAGAATGTCATATAATTGGAATCATACAGGATATAAACTTTTCATATTCACTTCTTTCAGTTATCAAATGCATTTAAATATTCTCTGTATTTTGATGGCTTCATAGCTCCTTTCCTTTTATCACTGAATAATATTCTATTGTATGGATGTACTATAGTTTATTTATCCTTTCATTTCTTGAAAAAAAATCTAGGCAGATTCTAAGTTTTGGCAATGATGAAAAAGATACTGTAAACACTTGTGTGCAGGTTTTTGCACAGACATACATTTTTAATTCATTTGGATAAAAACCAGGAAATATGATTTCTGGACCCTATAGTGAGAGTATATTTAGTTTTGTAAGAAAGTGGCAAACATTTTGCTAGGTGAAATAAGGCAGTCAGAGAAAGACAAACACCATATCATTTTACTCATGTGTAGAATCTAATAAACAAACTGAACTAACAAGCACAATAGAGACAGACTCATAGATAGAGAACAGGATGACAGCTATGGTGTTGGGGGAAAGGCTAGGGGGTGGAGGGATTGAGCAAAAAGGAAAAAAGACTCATGGACATGGACAACAGTGTGGTGATTGCAGGGAGGAGAGCGGTATAACGGGGGGTAAATCATAATGGAAAAAATGCAATAAAAAAGCAAAGAAAGGAACAAAATAAGGGTGACAAGCAAAATCAATAAATATATGTCTGCACCTAGGAAAAAATGAAAAGGAACTGTCAAACTGTCTTCCAAAGTCACTGTGCTGTTTTGCATTTCCCCTGTCAATGAATGAGAGTTCCCGTTGCTCCGCGCCTAGTCAGTAGTTGTTGTTTTTAGAATTTTAGACATTCTAACACGAGTACAGGGGGATCTCATTGTTTTAATTTGCAGTACTCTAACAACATTTTACGTTGAGAATCTTTTCATATGCTTTCTTGCCATTCGGATATGTTCTTTGGTGAAGTTTCTATTTAGATCATTTGTCCATTTTTTAACTCTTTTCTTATTGTTGAATTTTAAGAGTCCTTTATATAAATTAGATACAAGTCCTTTATCAGACATGTCATTTTCAAAGGTTCTTCCATTTTTTTTATTCTTAGTGTTGTAATTTGTACAGCATAAGTTTTTCATTTTAATAAATTTCAATTTATCCTTGTTTTCACCTTTCATGGATAGATCTTATGTCATTTTTTCTAAAAAGTGACCACCAAATCAAGATTTTATTTTATACTCTCTAGCTTTTATCTTATGTTATCGTCTAAGATTGTTATAGTTTTGTATTTTGCACTTACAAAATCAGATCTCTGGTACATTTTGAATATTTTTGTGTGTGTGAAAGGTGTAAGATTTGTGCCTATATTCACTTGCAGCAGTTTTAATTTTATTAGTAATGCTGTTGGTACTTTATTTTTTAATTAAACAAACTAAACTAATCAAAATCATACAATTATCATCCAGAGTGTCATGTACAGGCACCAAATAATAGAGTTAGACCTGTGCACGTGGCCATCTGATTTCAAAGTCATCGAGACTATTATTGTGTGATATAGCTGCTCCACTAATCAGTCATCTCCTTACAGCGCTACCTAGCCTAGTCCCTGACACCAAGCAGGTCCCAAACAAATGTTTGATGAAAGAATAACTAATGAGCGAATAAGATGAAGTTGATATGATAAGTCAAATAATAGGACAATCAAATTTGATATTATATATTATTGGTAACATTAATTTTTTGGTAGGCCCAAGTTTTTCTCAGTGAATGCTTTTATTTAATAATATATACATAATTTATTATCTATAAATTTAAAAGAATTAAAATGTATATAGGAATAGGTTAAGAGAGTAACATAGATGATAGATTATGATCCATGGTAAGTTTGGAATTAGAGAAATTTTCTGTGTTTTTTAACAAACACTAAATGTAGACTTTTAATGACATTTAGAAAGAAAGAATAAATACAGTGTTATAATTATATATTAACCTTGAGATGGAAGATACTTGGCAGGCAAAAATAATAAATTTTTATAAACTTAAAATTATGCTTTCATAGTGATATTTTTACCCAAACTATATCAATTACATTTTTAAGCTGGCTTTTAACACTTAGCTCATTTATTATCAGATTTATGATTCTAAAACATAGCTAGCTAATAGCTACAAAAAGAGACAATTTTGGCATAAAATTGAATGCATGCTTTCCATGGAAACTTACTGAAATAGGTGGATATTCTTCTCAGCTAATTAATTTCTGGAAGCTCCATCCTCATTTATCATCTGGCAGGCTCACAATAACAGTGCATGCCCTTATGATCATGCGACTCAGGATTCTACATCTTTAAAAAATATCTTTTCACAGAAAGGGTCTAGCAATGGCAATTTGTGCAGAGTCAAGCAGCATACTGCTTATGGTTTAGAGAAGTGTGCTTGAGTTTTTTAAACTTTCATAGTTTCGCATTGCATTTACATGTTTTATAATGGTTAGTACTCTTCTTAAAATAAAAATGTCTGCACATTAGCATAGTTGCACTAAGAGAAAACACATAAAACAATGTTTGTTTTATGGACAGTAATCAGAGGGGAGATGGGAGTGGGTAATGGGGGTAAAAGGATGAAGGTTTGCAGGAACAACTATGAAGGACACATGGACAAAACCAAGGGGGGTGGAATCAGGGGAGGGAGGTGGGGATGGCTGGGGTGGGGGAAAAAGGCAGAAAACTGCACTTGAACAACAATTAAAATTCAAAGTATTTTAAATAAATAAATAAATATTTTTAAATGTTTGTTTTTTTTTCTTTCTAAGTCTTTGTAATTAATCCAAAGCAATATAAAAGAATATTCTCTTTTTAAAAGAAAATTAGTAGCTTTTTCATATTCACTTCCAAAAGCAGAGTATAATATTTCCTTTTTCTCCTGTAGTCATGGTTTACTCAACAATTAAGCAAACTAGACTGAAACTCCAATTCTAATCGAGGGCCAATGCAACAAACTCTTCCCTAAGTATAAATGCCTTAAAATTACCTGGCTCGTTAATTTTACCAATCTAAACACTTCCTATTGGATTCAGTTCTATCACTTTGGAAACACAAATCTTCTCTAAATTTCTCAATGTGCCTTCCAAGTCCTGGCCTTTAGAGCTATGGAAATGGATATGCTATGAGATGGGGGATGTTTGTTTTCATTTCTCCCCAAAATATTTGCTCTGCACATATCATGAGTATTAGACTTGCAGCCACCTGTTTCTTACTGGTGTGCTCCCATTCAAAATATATAAACCTTATCTCTTTTAATAACAGTTAAGTTCAGGGGGAGGGTCCTGGAGGGATGGGAAGGGCAACTGAATAGCCAAGAATCTTCCGGAGGGATTTAGAGAATTTTTTTCCTGTGTATTTATATTTCAGAAGATATATAATTCTCATTATAAATTTGAAAATCTTCATTTACTTCCCTCCCCTCCCCAGAGATACTTGTTTACAATCCTATCTCTGGCTCAGAATTTAATTGGTTGGGTACAAATTAACAGGTCTTTTTATTAACTGATAAAAAGTGTTTATTTACTTCAAACATGACTTCTTAGTAGAAAAAATGACCTTTTCTTTAGGAATAGAGTAAAATTAATATTTATAGACAATATTAACGTTTATATATAATGTTTATATATAATGTTTATATAATATTTATGGAAATGGCCTTCTTTCCATCTTCCTTTGCTCACATTAGACTTAGGGAATTTAAAGGTTAAAAGAGGTCTAGTCCCTCAAAGAAGAAGGAGAAGGTTAACTGCCCTGGAATAGTTAACAGCTAACAAGAGAACTGCTGTTTCTGATATGATAAAAAATGTTACATTAAAAAGAAAACAAAAACATCTATTCTTGTGGCTTGACATTCATACTAAATTCCCTATTTCCCAAAGTGGATATTCGAACACTAGAACAAATTCCAAATGATCGATAATTCTAGCCTCACATTCTATTCGTAATAGGTATTAAAGGGTCATGAAAGCTGCTGTTTGTCCAAGTCATTGCCTTTTTCACCCTCCTTATCAAATTCACTCTGCCTTTGTTGGTAATGGCATTTAATATTGTCTGCTTTATTATTGTTAATGTTTTATATGAAAATATAGCACTTACATTATGCTCCGTAGCAGCAAATCTCATACACCCCTGTCTCTCTCTCCCTCCCACTCCCCCTTTCCCCTCCTTCTCTCTTTTATTTTTACTCAAATAGTCTAGTAATAGCTTTTGTTTCTTCACTTGACTCTATATTAGAAGCATGCCCTTTTCTTAATGTAAAAAATGTTCACTCTTTATTTGTAAACTACATAAATAATTTGACTGTATTACACTATAAGCAGAAAAAATTGGCACTCCAAACATTCCTATGTCCTAATCTCCATTACTTAGGATAATGTTAGTAAAATGCTGTACTTAGAACTCACAAGACTCAGATACTCATGGCCACAATATATTACCATAAAAGGATACAGTTTAATCATCAAAGGGAAAGGTACATGGGGGAAACCAAAGGTCAGAAGAAACAAAGAACAAAGTTTCAATTGTCTCCCCACAGTGGAGTCTACAGCACACACCTAGTTCCCCCAGTCATGAAGCGTGACAACACATTGTAAGTGTTACCAATAAGGACAGGACACCTCCACCTGGGTTTCTGAGGTTCTGGTTGGGGTTACTCATATAGACATGCAGTGCTTGCATGTCTGACCCCGTGACTCCCAGAGTAAAATCAGGCGGTCTTCGTAAAACTCACTGTTAACAATAACTCTCTGATCGAAGTGATACAATGGGACCCAAGGCCTCAAGCATATAAAAGTACTCATATCAGGTTGAGTAGTACATAGGATCAGAGATCATTTTCCAGGAGCTGGCCAGAGGTCAGTCCTGAAAATTAGTTTTTCTTGCTAATGTGCAGGGTGTGCACAACCCAGGCTGAGATAACATTTTTCTGCACACGTATAGGAAATTAATGTCACACAATGAACCAAGCTTAAAACGGGGAGTTTATTCTGTTAAACATCTGTCTCCAATTTTGCCATTTTTGTAAGGACACCAGTCATATTGGACTGGGTGACCAACTACTCCTGTGTGGCTGCATCTTAGTCAATTAGATCTGCCATGACTTTCAAAATAAGGTCCCATTCTGAAGTACTGTGGGCTTGACTTTTAAAATACGAATTTAGGGGACATGATTCAGCCCATACCACACAGAATAGAGAAGAGAGCTACCAAATATCCCCATGCAAATAGTGAAAACTGACCCATAATCTACCACCCAAATGCAGCTAACTACTCTTCCCACATTTATGCCTCTCTTTTCATTTTTGTTATGCTGATATATAATTATACTATATTAAGATACATTTTTCCTGTACACTTTATGTCCTTTTAAAAATGCAGTACTGTGGTATTTAAAAATTCTCTTACAAAGAAACTTTAATGGCTCCATAGATATATGCTTAGCCCATGGCCTAGTGCTAAATGTTTCTGCTATTTCCATTTAGATTACTTTCTTCATATACTTCTGTAAGTATCTCTGATAATTTTCTTAGAAAAACAAGCCCACAAAGTGTAATGGCCTGGTATGGACATTAAAGATTTTTAATACCATATCACACTTCCTGAGCCTGTATTATGAAATAGGTGTTATTCTAAAGCCTTCACACTAACATATTTAACCACACAAGGTCCCTGTGAGGTATGCAGTATTAATACTATTTCCATTCCCCAGATGAAGAAACTGAAGCAAACAGTTCAATAGTTTGTGCAAGACCATGGGGCAAATACAACTAGAGTTGAAATTGCATTGAATGAAAACCACATACCTCTAAAATGTAGGATTTTAATCACCGTATTATCATATTTCCAGGTTACAATCTATAATATGTACTGGGTTACAACTTCCCAATTATCAGAGTTCTTGTGACCATCTTCCCAGGCATACTTGATGTAGTTATTAATCCTACTGTCTCATAACTGCTGATTTCAAGGATAAAAATCATATAAAATTGATTTAATTTGTATTTCTTTGACTAATACTGAAAATGAAAGTTTGTATATAAAACCTTTATTTTTTAATTGCAAATTATCTTTGTGCTACTGAATTATAATTTGTATAGTGAGGCAAAATTATTAAAAAGTTGAAATTTCTTTAATCCACAATATTTAGCCAATTTTTTTCTGCCTACTTGCAATAATCTGGCTCTTCTCAGGCCAACTCCACTATTCAATGAGCTCAATATAAACTTTTCTTAAAATTTACATCTTTTCCACCTTTCCAACCAATATGTGTACATTTTTTTGTTATTCTCATTCAGAATCTTGTAATCAGACAAATCAAAAGACGCAAATAAACAGAAAGACTAATTCCTTTGTTGAGAATGGTTCCATTAATTACTTCTAATTTTTATTCCACTCAATTATAATTATATTAATAATTATTAAATAAGTTTTAAAAATGACAGTTTTTAGAATATCCGTTCCCACCCTGGCTGGTGTGGCTCAGTGGACTGAGCACCGGACTGGGAAGCAAAAGGTCACTGGTTCCATTCCCAGCTGGGGCATGTGCCTGGGTTGTGGGCCAGGTTCCCAGTAGGGGGCACATGAGAGGCAACCACACATTAATGCTTCTCTTCCTCTCTTGCTTCCTCCTTTACCCTCTCTAAAAATAAATAAATAAAATTCAAAAATAAAGTATCCATTCCTAAAAGACATACTGGGGATGAGATGATATACCTAGTATTATCTAAATGTTACAACATAAAAATAAGATCGTCTTACTTCATTCATGCATAAAATAAGTCTACTGAGTTTCCGAGCACTGGGAAATAAATATCTTCTAGTCTTAAAACAAAAAGATCATATTGGTAGTTAAAACATGATGTTGCCAATAGTCACAGCAGCATACGAGTGTCTGTCATAATTTCTGGTGTACTAGATTTCAAATAAATATTTTTAAAATTATGAATAAGTAAATTTTATTTCAGCTGTTTTTTCTGCATCACTCCACAGGTCCCAGCTAAACCTGTTTGAAACCCAGAGAATAAGGCAAAGTACTTCTAGACTATATAGTCAAAAACACCAATCTTGCCCTGGTCAGTGTGGCTCAGTTGGTTAGAGCATCATCCCATAACTGTAAGATTGCAAGGGTTTTTTGTTTTGTATTTTTATTGTTATTCAATTACAGTTGTCTACCTTTTCTCCCCATCCCTCCACCCCACCCCAGCCAAACCCACCTCCCGCCCCTGCCTCCACCCTCCCCCTTGGTTTTGTCCATGTGTCCTTTATACTAGTTCCTGGAATCTCCTCTCCCCACTGTCCCCTCCTCACTCCTCTCTGGCTATTGTTAGATTGTTCTTAATTTTGATGTCTCTGATATATCTTATTTGCTTTTTTCTTTTGTTGATTATGTTCAAGTTAAAGGCAAGATCATATGGTATTTGTCCCTCACTGCCTGGCTTATTTCACTTAGCACAATGCTAAGTTTGCCAATGATACCTCAGACAAGGGCCTGATCTCCAAAATATATAAAGAACTCACACGACTCCACTCCGGGAAGACAAACAACCCAATTAAAAAATGGGCAAAGGACTTGAACAGATACTTCTCCAAGGAAGACATACAGAGGGCCCAGAGCCATGAGAAGATGCTCAGCATCACTAGCCATCAGAGAGATGCAAATTAAAACCACAATGAGGTACCATCTCACACCAGTCAGAGTGGCCAACATAAGCTAAAGATTGCAGGTTTGATTCCCAGTCAGTGTGCATATATACCTATGTTGTACATTTGAGCCCATGTCTGGGGACAATGCCCACCCAGTCCAGGCATGCACAGGAGGCAACCAATGAATGTTTCTCTCTCACATCAATGTTTCTTTCCTTCCCTTCCTCTTTCCCTCCCCCTTTCTCTAAAAGCAAATGAATCAAATGTTCTTGGAAGAAATAAACATTCAACCAGAACAGAAGGAACAAACAAGAATTCAAAAAAATGAGATGCTTAGGAACATCTGAGACAACTTTAGACATTCCAACATCTTAATCATAGAGGTGCCAGAAGGAGAAAAGGAACAACAAGAAATTGAAAACTTATTTGAAAAAATAATGAAGAAAATAGGACCTTAAACACTGTATATTCTGCCAAAGGAAATAGACTCCCAATCTTGCAAAGGAAATAGACTTCTGGGAAGTCCAGGAAGCCCAGAGAGTCTCAAAGAATTTGGTGCCAAGGAAACTCACACAAAGCACAGAATAATTTCATTACCCAAGATTAAAGATAAGGAGAGAATAGTTGAGAATCTTAAAAGCAGCAAGAGGAAAGGAGACAGTTACCTACAAAGGAGTTCCCATAAGACTATCAGCTGATTTCTGAAAAGAAACCTTGCAGGGAAGAAGGGGCTGGAAAGAAGTATTCAAAGTCATGAAAGGCAAGGACCTATATCCAAGATTCCTTTAACCAACAAAGCTATGATTTATAATAGAAGGGCAGATAAAGTGCTTCCCAGATAAAGTCAAATTAAAGGAGTTCTTTATCACCAAACCCTTATTATATGAAATGTTAAAGGGATTTATTTTTTAAGAAAAAGAAGATCAAAAATATGAACATAAAATGACAACAAACTCAAAACTATTAACAACTGAACCTAAAACAAAACAAAAACATAACATAATTTGTGTAGTTGCTATTGTTCTTTACATAATGCATCGTTACAACAGGACAACAGGACGTGTAAATGGGTTTGTTTTGTCCCTGGAAGAGCTTAAGATTCATTGTAGTGGCAACTTCAGCTTCCAGACTGTAGTCTATGAAGAAACCTATAAAAACAGTCCAACATCTTTCTTCACTTGCGCGCTTGAAATCAGACAGTTCTCCTGTGAGGATGAAGACTGCAAATAGTTGAGTAAGTTTCAACTCTAATTTCCAAAAAATGCTAAAGTTAGAGTTATTAAAAAAAACCTCCAAAGATAAGTGTAATTCCAAAATCTCATTCTTCAGTGTCTAGCTGACTTCTAGGACAGTACTGTACTCAGGGTGCCATTTTCTGGTTACTTAAAAATAGTTTATCCAATTATTCCTTGTGCTCAATTATTTCACTTCTATGGAACCATAGGTAGAATTCACAATAATCATCATTTTAGCCTCAGAGAAGAACTGAGTATACATCATTTGTTTTTTCTTATGCTTTGTTACTATAAATCATCAGTTGTTTATTTTTTGCCTCTAGCAAGTTTTCATTTTATTTTACAATGAATGAGGTAAGTACTTGCTGTGATACGCGAAAGAATCCTGAATAATGGCATGTGTATTTTTTTCCCAAGAACACTTTTTATATGTTTAGACTTATTTATAGGCATAGAATACATGGTTTGTTTCATGGAAACCTTACATAGAAATAATCATAAAATCACTTACCAATCCCCATTTTAGGGCATTAATGTCTAAGGGAGCTACTAACGTATGGTTTTGTTGCTTTATGCCGTGCAGAGCCCCTCTATCTGATGCAGTTTCGTCCAGAGAACACCTGCTTTCTAATCCTGCCACTAAGAGATTTATAGCAGTGTGTCCACTACTGAGAATGCATTCACAAAAAATACTGTCTGTCATTATGTTTCAGAAAACTGTTCTCAGTTTATCAGCACGCATTGTTTTTTTCTGATAAAGGAACAAACCCGGCCGGCATCTGACAGCTATAATAATGTACACGTGCTTCTCCATGGGATTCCTGTCAAAACCCCTCAAATATATTGGTTTCCCCCAGCCCTTCTGTTTATAATTCCTTTAACATGAAGCAATCATAACCATCTCTACAGTCCTGCAGACAAACCCATGACTAGATACATTAATTCTTTTTGGAGTTGTCTGAAATTTTCACTTACCACTAAATCCACCCACAGGGCACAAACACTAGCACTTAACTTTCTCAATTTGTACTGGTTCCTTTGTCTTTTTCAAACAATTTTTTGTCAGTGGAAAACAAGCAACTATCTTAAGAATGTATATATCCGACAAACTTATTAAAATTCACGAATACATTTCTGTCAGTCTTGAACATAATAAAATATTTTTCTCCTATTTTCTATAAAAGCACCATAGAACACAGGAGAAAGTATGAAACCTTGGGATTTTAAAGACGTCGCTAGGAATTTTAGGATGAAGTTGATTTTTTCATTCAGTATTTGCCATGTGTTAGCAATTAAGTTAATGTTAAAGTCATGTAAGCAGAAAAATCAACCCAAAAATTTTAACAGAAATTACACTGGAAGGATTTTTAAAGTTTTATTAACATTATTTTTGATTTTATTAAGTTTATAGGGGTGACATTGGTTAATAAGATTATATAGGTTTCTAGTGTACAGTTTTATGATACATCATCTGTACATTGCATTGTGTTATCATTACCCCAAATCAAGTCTCCTTCCATCACCGTACACTTGACCACCCTTCACTTTTCTACCTTTCCCCCTGCACCGTTTCCCTCTAGTAACCACCATACTGTTGTCTGTGTCTATCAGTTTTGGTTAGGTTGTCTTTTTTATAGCATTTTATTTATTTTTAGAGAGAGGGCAAGGAGGGAGAAAGAGAAGGATAGAAACACTGATGTGAGAAAAAAACATTGGTTAGTTGCTTGTTGAACATGCCCCAACCAGGGACTGAACCTGCAACTCAGTTATGGGACCAGACCCAGGATCAAACCAGTGACCTTTCACTTCTGCGGGATGATGACCAACCAACTGGGCCACACCAGTTGGCACTGTTAGTATTATTTGTCCATTTGCTCCTTTCAGTTCTATATCTCACATGAATGAAACAATATGGTTCTTGATTTTTTCCACCTGACTTTTTTTGCTTAGCACGATCTTCTCAAGAGCCATCCATGCTGTTGCAAAAATAATGGCCCACAAATATATGAAAAGATGCTCAACTTCACTAGCTATTGGGAAAATGGAAATCAAAACCAGAATTAGATACTACTTTACCCCTGTCTGAAAGGCTGTTATCAGTAAGGCAGGTTACAAGTTTTGGAGAGGTTGTGGAGGAAAAGGACCAACCCTTCTATACTGATGGTGGGAATGTATATTGGTACAACCACTATGGAAAACTGTATGAAACCTCTGCAAAAAAATTTAGAATAGAGTTACCATATGACCCAGGAACTACAGTTCTGGGTATTCACCCCCCAATTTAAAAACATTTATTCATAAAGATATCTGCAGCCCTGTGTTCACTGAAGCATTATGCACAGTGGCCAGAACCTGGAGACACTGAAGTGTCCTTTCACAGATGAGCAGGTCAGAAACATGTGCAACGGAATACTACTCAGCCACCAGAAAAGACTAAATAAAACTTATCTTTAATGAAAGGAAATGCATTTCCCAACTAAATCCTTTTTATTAGTATGCAGGGGTGGAGCTTGGTGTTTCCGTCCTTCACTAAAATAATGTCATAGTGTATTTATAATAGAGGGATATGGCAGGGAAGCTCTTTTAAAGATGGTATGGTAGTTTTGAATTCTTTAAAAATGTGCTATCTAATTAACTTAAGAAATACTTTCTTTTAAAAATACCTCCAATATTAAAGTTAAAAACCTCAATAACCTGGATGCAACCTTGATGTAGAGTAAAATGGCAGTGATCAGTAGATCGGGCCGGTATGACACAGAGTTTTTACAGCATATAATTTCCGAGATGTGCTGCTTTGTACCAGGTAGGCATGTGATGCACTTGTATATCTGACAGTGTTTCCAGTGACTTGCTGATGATCTGAGATTTTTGGAAATGTCAAGAAGAAGGCTAGGTTGTGGACAAGCTCCATTATTACTTCTACTCATAGAGAGATCGCTTTCCATATCCATATTCATAGAATGTCAAATACCCAGGAGAAAACTGTACTGTTCGCTAGCTTTTCCAGTTCTTTCACAAATCAGAATATTTAATTCTCAAGTTATATCAGGGGACTTAAAAGTACTTTTTATACACAATTTAATATTTTTGATGTTTTGATGGCAAATTACTTAAATCCTAGTACTTTTCAGATATAATACCTATAAAAATATACATACTCCTATAAAATAATGTAGAATATGATAAATGAATAAGAAGCAAACACAAATATAACTGCCAGTACTATCAAGTACAGGTTTGGCACCAACTTATAAGATTTAAGCTTGTATCTTCCTCATCACATCCATAATCTCCTGACTTCACTGAGGTAATCGATTACCTTGATATTTATGTTAATGATTTTCTGGCCTTAACAAATTTCCTTGTGATTTCCTCTTTGATGCATGAGTTATTTAGGAGTATGCTGTCTAGTTACATATAGTTGTGGATTTACTCTTATTTATTTTTACTTTAATTCTTTTTCTCACCTTAGAAAATCATTTGAGTAGTGTTCCTTTTTTTTCTATCCTAAAAGATTTTATGTAAGATTTTAATAGTTAGATGAATTTGGCAGAATTAGTAAAAATCTTCCACTTTGAAGAATCTTTGTTTCTTTGATAGACTGCCTCTCCATCATGAGGTTTGGTTTGCATGTTGTTTGCTATGTATAGTTTTTTCATTTCCATAATTTCCAGAAGAAATTCCCTATGAAGGGAATAGGAAGGAGAAGCTGAATAATGACAGACCTTCAAACAACCCCACAGGTACCCCTGGAGTTGAAATGAATCAATTCACACTACATTATCTGGGAGTTAATACCTCTGTCTCAATCAGTTATCTGATATGTTTGGTCAGGGAAGCCATGACCTTGTATGGGGTGGCTATTTGCAGCTGAAGCAATCCTTAAAGCTGCTGAGAATTAAATACTTTAGGCTGACAACATTCACAGCTACCAGGGCAACACACAAGTCATAGGGTTAAGAATCTCTATGTTCACCATACATGGATTCAACAGTTTTCTTCTCTTTTGTTTCTTTTTTATAAGGCATCCCCCATCCTTAACTCAGCCTTTCTATTTTGTGTATATATAATGGCAACCATTTTCTTTTAACTAGAACATTTAGTGTATGGGGTCTGTCCCAAAAAAATCCAGCCATTATTGATATAATGAGAATGGTTTGCATGACATCAATGTAACCTGGCAGCCAAGGAGAGTGGACTGGAATGTGCATGTGTGAACAGTGGCGACTTCACTGTACTAGTCAATGGGGACAGTAGACGCCATCAAGTGAGCACTGTACTGTATGGCTGTCTCAATCAAAATCACTGGGCTAGTAGAGCAATGAATCTGCATCAAATTTTTGTGTTAAGCTGAAACATTCCTCCACGGAAAGTATTCAGATGACTCAGAAGGAGGCAGCTATGGGCAACTGGTGATTGGCAGCTTCATCACCACAGGGCACCCACTCATGCATCACATCTTATGCAGTTTTTTGGCAAACCACCAAATAGTCTAGGTGACTCAGCCTCCCTACAGCCCAGATTTGGCACCCTGAAACTTCTGGCTTTCCCAAAACTAATATAACCTTTGAAAGGGAAGAGATTTCAGATTATCAATGCAACTCAGGAAAAAACGATGGGGCAGCTGATGGTGATTGGTAGAACTGTGTGAGGTCCCAAGGCTCCTACTTTGAAGGGGAATGAGGTATCGTTGTCCTGTGTACAATGTTTCTTGTATCTTGTATCTTCTTCAATAAATGTCTCTATTTTTCATATTATGTGCCTGGATAACTTCTGGTCAGACCTTCTATCTACATTCAATGATATTATTTACATATATGAAATTTTAATGTAAAATGTCTTAAGGTCTACTTTTTTTTAATTAGAGTCTGAAATGACTTTTATTGTTTTATACTTAAAAGATATTTTCACTGAATTGAAAATTCTAAGGTGGCATTAATTTTTTTACATGCATGAAGGATGTTATTCTGCTGCTCATGGTTGCCATTGTTACTCATGAGAAGTCAGTAAACACTCCACTTTTTAAGTAATTTTATTACCCCTCACACCTCCAAATCTTTTAAGATTTGTCATTATTTTCTGCAGTATGAGTAAGATGATTAAAGCATGAAATTTCTTTATAGTATACTTACAGGAATCTATGGGATTTCTTAGCATTTGACTGTGTCTGTTTCAGGAGTTCTCTTTTTACTAAGGGCTCTCCATCATTGGGTCAAATTTTCTTGTATGCTAACAATCCCTACTTGAATGTTTATGTTATTTTTTTTGTAATTACTGAACAATGTGCATTCATGAGGTTGCACATTCAATGAGGTTGTTCTCCTCTGAGAGCTTTAGAATTTGCTTTGACCAATTATCTGTAGATATAACCCATCTGTAATCACCACAAGTCAAGTGAAGGCTTGATTGCCCTTATATTATAAAAGCCTTTAAAGCCCAGACTTTCATTTTTTACTAAGATTATATTGTGCCTTTAACCCAGAGTCATACTCTTTTTGTGTAGGAGATCCTCAGTTAGAGCACCATTTTCTGAGACTGATTTTGGTCTTTTGATTTTTTTTTTTTTGCCCTTTCTTTTCCAACAAAAGAGAAGTAAAGATATGCAGTTAAGACCAAAAGCATTTCTAGGCTGTTTTGCTCTTTGGACATTAATATTTCTTAGAATTTGGCCAAGTAAATTTTTTTCTATCCTGTCAGTCGTAAATTCTTGATTGATTGATTCTGAGAGAGAGAGAGAGAGAGATCAATTTGTTGTTCCAATTATTTATGCATTCATTAGTTGATTCTTGTATGTGCCCTGACTGGGGATTGAACTTTGGCTTATAGGGAAAGACACTCTAACCAATTGAGCTACCTGACCAGGGCCTGCCCTACAGTCTTTTAAAGAAGATTATAAAAATATAAATTATCCAACTTTCCTAATTATTTTCAGTAGGGAGGTTTTCCCAAATAACCTAATCCATGATTTCTGGAAATGTAAATATACATATAAATGAAGAAACACAACTACATGGGTATTATCAGTGTGACCTAGTTCTCAGGCACAGAGGAGCAAAGGATTTGCAGTGTCTCCAGTATTAGAGGGGACATTTTTTATTCTCTGGTGATACTTAAACACAAAGTTAAAATTATCTTCTTAATGTGATTAACATATAATCCCATTTCCCTGGTCAATCCTGACAGTTCTAAATGATAGTGATTATGTATGTGCGTATGGCAGTTAAAGAAGAGTTTTGCACAAGTCTGATCTGTTGACAATAAAACAACTGCCGACGCACAATTCAGTGTTGGTGAAATATGTGGCAGTCAGTCATGGTATGCTTTCTTTAATATAGAAGCATTTAAACGTATGACCTAGCCGTTTTAATTGAAACCTAATTGTCTACCTGAAGACCGCTGTACGCAAAGTTAAAAGTGGCCCCTATGCTACTCAGTTATAATGTGCATTCATGCTGAAAAGACTCTTTCTTTACAAATAGAGAGAAAGCATATTCAGTAATTTCACAAGTTTAAGATCATCCTGTCTTTTCAGCCTGAGACAAACAACAAAGAAGCAAATGTGGAAACAAATTCACACATTGTAACTGAATCTGTTGCTCTTCAATGTCAAAACAGTGTTCAGAGACTTTCTTTCCTACCATTCAGATGCATCTGTTACAGGCGTAAGTGAAAGCATGGAATTATTTCAACACACATTTGCTTGTTGAATCTTACTCTATCAAATCTTTTACTGAATATTCCTTTCCAAATAAAACACTTTTTAAAAACAAGTTTCAAGTCTATTATCCATAGTACAGCCACGATAGTAAATGTTAATTGCAACCAAAGAAATGTTTACAAAGGCTTGTTTCCAAAATTACAGTGTATTTTGGTTTTGTAACAAATCATCTATATTGCTCTATTATTTGAATAATCAAAGTCAGGACACAGAATACTAAACTATACATTTCAAAGTCATTCTTAATAATGTTTCACATTAAGTAGTATTCATTCTTAATAAAAACAAACATACTCATCTGAAATAATAGGGGAATAATAATAGTTCTTAAATGTGCTTAAAATCACACAGTTTTAGTCTATTTGATGCAAGATGTTCTTTCCTGGAGAAAACTTACTATTCATACTTTATGAGCTTGTTCAGTTAACCAATAGTCAGATTGTTTAGAATAAATTGTGAACTTGGGTAATAAGATGATCTCACTTTTCACGTAGATTAAAGTATGCATTTATTCACTGTGGTCAAGTGATAATAGGATGTTTCCATATTTCACATAAAATATCTGACTATATTTTTCGTATTATGTTCCCTTCAGTGTATAGCCCTTGTACTGAAGCGTAAATATGGTATACCAGCCCTACGTCAAAGTATTATGGGAAATGATGATGGCACTTCCTCCATTAATTTTTATGCTGGATATATTTTATGGTACTCTTACTTTAGAAAGAAATTGTAATATTTTAACCTCTAAATTGAGTAGAAGACTTTTTCTGTGTAAGTGATGGCTGTCTGAATTTGCTTTTTAGGACAAAAATGATAAAATACTTTTTATTCTAGTTTTATGAAATGAATATGTTTATTATACTTATTTCTATTTTATATTGTATTTTAATGAAATAGATACTTTGAATACAAAATAATTCAAAACTAAGGTAACCTAAATCTTGGTATATATGTTTTCAAAAGACAATGCTTCCAAAACATAATACATATAATTTCATTATTTTTCTCTTTGTTTCCAAACATCTTGGTCTTTTAAAAGACAGCATTCTTTTATATATCCCCACTCACATACAAAAATAGGCACTAGCTGTTTGGTAGTAAGTCTTCCACCCCAGGAGAAATTTTTCACAATGGCATCCTGCTTATACTTGTAAATTGAATTACCCTGTAAGGACAATAAGAAGCAGCCCTTCCATCAATTAGATAAGTTTAATCTTTAAAGAGCAGCTTTCTGATAACCATCAAGCACACCTTAAATGAAAACATTGATCACTCCTTTTTGTCTCAACAGAATAATTCAAAATAGATTTTTAACAAAATACATACATCATAACTTAATTTGGATGAAATGTATAGGTAATATGCTTAAACACTCATGGGCAATACTTACGACTATTAATTACATGGATAGCCCTCACTATTCAAACTATTTTAAAACTTTGTAAGTCTTTGTTTCAATAACACATCATAAAACTAATTCTTCATGCTCTGAATGTAAGACACAAAATTTAAAATATATTTAAAATAGGACAGTATGAGATTACTGAAAACCAAACATGAAATCAAATAAACATCATACCAAGAAAAAGGTTTCCAGATTTTTAAAAAATGGCTTTAATAGTTGTGTTGCTCTGAAATTTACATTTTTCTTTTTTTAATTTATATTTTCTTTATTTAAAAAATTTTATTGTTATTCAATTACAGTTGTATGCCTTTTCTCCCCATCCCTCCACCCCACCCCAGCTGAACCCACCTCCCTCCCCCACCTCCACCCTCCCCCTTGATTTTGTCCATGTGTCACATTTTTCTTTTATACATTATATTTTGTGAGCTATTTAAGGTACATCTCAATTACTTACACATTTTTTTCCAGTTTTGTTTTTGTAAAAGTAAAGAAAATCTTTCAGCTTTACTGGGGAAAGCTAGAAAATCACCCAGAGACTCTTATACTCCCAACAAGATAAGGACCTAAGCTTGGCGAAACCGACAATCTGCAAAGTGATGCTGTACAATAAGAGTAAGAGTTGGCCTGAGTGAAACGTATCAGCTTTAAATGCTTAAACTCGATGTTCAGTCTCTGAGCACATGTTTGTTTGTATGCTTGTGAGCAACACCCTCCTCCCACCAAAAAAAAAATCTTGGATTCTATTCACAGGCATTCTTATTTTAAATGTACATATTAAGTTAATTTTTTGCAAGCCTACCAAAGATTAGAACACGCTATGTGCCAAATCAAATTAAAGTTCACATTTTTAAAAGGCCTTCTCCCATCATTTCTACCAAATGCAGTTTTCTCCACAGCGTGTAATGCATACAAACGGCATCAGGCTCACTTCTGAATATATTAACTTAATGTACCACTAGCCATTGTCTTCTAGTAAAAATGACCTTTACAAGTAAACTATCCCTCTGCCAACAGAGGCAAAACATTGTAAGTAGACTATGTACACTACTAAATATTACTTATGATAACTCAGACATGAATAGGAGATATATGGCCCTTTAGTTTTAAAATGTTTATTATAATTCTGGAAAGTCCAGGAAGCACACTCTGTTAAATATCATGGTATTTCCTGTCAGGAACGCAGGACACTGATAGGTAATAAGACACAATATTAAATCAAGTCTCACATTTCTAACAGAAATAAAATACCTTGAGAATAGTTGGGAATATACATTCATAATTTTTACTAAATATACCTCTTTGGTTTCATCACCTACCACTTCTTGAAATACACTATGTCTTAATTATAATGTCACCATCTCAATATCAGTGACAATCTTTCATATGTTTTTGAATTTACAACAACTTTTCTTTAGTATTCAATGAACTTACATCACCTTGTCTCCCTGGTGAATTCTTATTTTTAAAGTATAAGCTATAATTTTACTTCTTCAGTGGAGTTTTGAATTTGCCTTCCAGAAATGATCTTTAAAACCCTCCACTATTCTCATCACATTATTCTAATAATCCTTGACATGTTGTAGTATAATTATTTGTTAACATATCCCCAATCTAGCACATTGCCTGCCATCCAAAGTATATGTATAATGAGTCTCTCATTATTCTTTGTTTCTCTGTTCCACCCACCCCCATGTCTCCACAGGTGCTGTGGGACTCGTTCTGCGATTTAAGGTGAATGAAGTGATGCTGTGAGTGTGGGTTGACTATGAAAGTGAGGGGCAAGCTGGGGGGAAATTGGGACAACTGTAATAGCACAAACAATAAACTCTTTTTTAAAAAGAGGTGGTCAACATTGTCGAATGCATGGTTATCTTGGTTTTGTTTCACTAATTATAAGAAAATGAGCGATGAAAATAACCAACAATGACATATATGTTTTAAGTATCTAAACATTTCTCTTAACAAGAAGAATTCAGAAATACAGTAGAGAGTGGGGAAAAAAACTGAGAGGTCAAGGAAAAATACAGAAATGGAAGAGCAGTAGTAAAACAAGCTTGCAGACATGCATCTCAGGTGTGTTCTATATAAACTGATGGATGACATAAGGGAAGGGAAAGGGAATATGGTAGACATGATCATTTCTGTGCTCAAGCCATTTTTTCCCTTTTCATTTAATATTATTCTATTGTTCACCTTCCACTGCAGGTCTCAGGAAATCCATAATGTAGTCCTATTCCATCACTGGACTGAGTGAGGGGTAAGCCACATGATTTGGCTGCCACCAGGAAATGAAGTAAAAATCAGTTCTTTATTTCAGTTGTACATTTTCAAACCTATGTTTCAGCTTTGAGCTAAGGGACCCATTCTTTGACTATGAGGCTCATTAGTCTGAACTGAACATATTTAGCATAACATGGAAAGATGATGAAAGTTCCCATTCCTTGATGACATTATTGAAACACTAACCTAATAAAGCCCAAAGCTATTCTACTACTAGGCTTTTCCAAATATTTAATATTTTGTGGGTTATTTATTAAAATACCTCCTACTCCAGTTAGACATGCTTTAGACAACTTCACGTTGTCACACTGGTGAATGAAACTCTGCTTATTTTGTTTGTTTTTCCCTTTGAGCTACAGTTTAAATGTTGTGTTTTCAAGTTCACAAAATTTGTCTAAATTTTAAATATCCTGATGAACCTATTCAATTAATTTTCATCTAATATTGTATTTGCAGCAAAAATCATCCTTATTGATACAAACTAGGAAAAGTAACAGCACATAAACACATACATGCACACACATGAGAATCCGTACAGACTCCTGATCTTTAAACGCCTTTCATGATCATAAGAGTAAAATGAGTAATTCATTTATTTTAATTTTTTAATTTTTGTTCAAGTATAGTTGTCTCCACTTTACCCCCACCACTTCCCCCACCTCACACATCTCTACCTCCCACCCTCAATCCTACCCACCTTTGGCTTTGTCCATGGATCCTCTATAAATGTTCCTTGATGACCTTTCCCTTGTTTTCCCCATAACCTCCTCCTCCTCTATGGTTATTGTCAATTTGTTCTTTATTTCAATGTCTCTGGTTATATTCTGCTTGCTTGATTTTTTGTTGATTAGGTTCCACTTATAAGTGAGATCATAGGGTATTTTTCTTTCATTGCCTGACTCATTTCACTTAGCATAATGCCCTCTAGTTCCATTCAAGCCATCAGGAGGGGTAGGAGTTCCTTCTTTCTTTCTGCTGCGTAGTATTTCTTTGTGTAAATATACCACATCTTTTGATCCACTCATTTACTGATGGGCACTTAGGTTGCTTCAAGCTCTTGGCTAGTGTAAATTGTGCTACTATGAATATTGGGGTGCATAAGTTGTTTTGAATTAGTGTTTCAGGATATTTAGGGTATAATCCCAGCAGTGGAATTGCTGGGTCAAAGGGCAGTTCCATTTCTTAGTTTTCTGAGGAAATTCCATACTGTTTCCCACAGTGGCTGCACCAGTCTGCATTCCCACCAACAGTGCACGAGGGTTCCCTTTTCTCCACAGCCTCACTAACACTTGTTTGTTGCTTTGTTTATGATGGCCATTCTGACCAGTATGAAGTGGTATCAAATGAGTAATTCATTTAAAATCTGCTCTCTCATTTCCTTGACATTCCAACTTTCTAATGATATTCTCCTTTTTATCATCATTCTTTCATATTCATCATTATAGAATGTACTTCCTTTTCTACTGAAACTATTTTAACTGCTGTTTATTTGATTTATAAATTCTGCAGACTTAGCTCCTATTTCAACAATTACCAAGTCATTAGTTCTTTTTCTCAATAAGACCTGCTAGACTATATCTCTTGACCTCATGCCCCTCTCTATATGTAGATTTAACTATCCTTTACCAATCAACCCCTTGTCTTTCTCTTTTTCAGTCCCCAACACTAAGCCAAGGGTCTGTCACATCAACCAGCAATTTTCTGGTGTTGTCAATTCTTGTTTCCCTATGTCCTTCTATTGTCCCAACCTTGGATATGAATGTGGAAATTGAAAACTTAGCAGAAAGGATACTTCTTATATATTTACACTTAGATTATTCAGTAGGGAAGAATGTAAGATAATGGAACTATAGAGAAAGAAGTCACTGCCCTATGCCCTCACTGTCTTAACTGAAATTTATCTATTTACTAATATAATCTTTTCTTTCTCCTTCTTACTAAAAGCATTTTCAAAAATTTTTACTCTCTTCACATCTTCATCACCCACATCCCTATCTTGCAACCCAGTTCCACATCAGAATATTTTACCATCAATAAGTTGAGAATAAATTAATTAGGTTGGAAAACAAACAGAATCATACTATTGGTAAAATGAATACAAGCTCAGTCTAAAAATCCACTATATTCAATAGTTTAACTCACTTTTGAGAGCTTTTGTACATATACCATGGACACCAAACTCCTTGAGCCATTCACTGTTCCCTGAAAGCCCATTCATACTGCTCGGCCATTGCATAGTGTGCTTGCTGTGCTCATCCATTCTTCTCTATTAATTCCTATTCTTTCAAGACAGAATTCAAACTTCAACTCTGCCATTAATCACTTTCTCAAAAATTAATAAGTGCAGAATATATGAAAGGAATATGGTAGACTCATCATGTGGGAAAATTGCTAACAATAATGCCATCCCCAGGCATAGCTTTAAAGGTTATCTTTCATTGTTCCCTCAAATTAATACCATTAGTTGAATTGTTTGCAATGAGTCCCACTCATTGCATCCTAGAATATTCTTACTAAAATATCTCAGAGAAACAAACTTACCAAATCCATGAGCAAGCTTATAACTTCCTCTCAGTAGATTTTCTATTCTTCGATTTTTTTGTCCCAAAACATAAAGCTAATTTTTCATTCAACTATTTAAAATTTTTAAAGACCTTGCCAGTGGTCATAGGATAAAGATCAAAATTTCTGCCAGGGTTTTGTGGGCTCTGGCCTTTCTCTGCTTCTCAAATGCGTCTCACGCCAGGCCATGCTCTGTTTCCGAGCTGCAGCCACACCGACCATTTCACTGTTCTTTAAGTCATACGCCTGCTCTTATTTGAGGGATAACACACTCAATTTCCTTTGGAACTGTTTGTTTTTTTTTTTTTTTTTTTTTTTTTTTTTTTTTTTTTTTTTTTTTTTACCTTGTAGCTTAAGTTACTGATTTTTTAAAAATATTTCAGACTCTTTTTAGGGAAACTTTTTCTGAATCACAAGTCTAAATCATACTCTTTTGTTATAAACACTGATAGGATCATGAAATATATTTGTTTCCATCAAAGCCCATAAATTGTTTGCAATTTATCAGAGGGATGAAATATACATCAATATGCATGTCTTACTTTTTTAATCTCTTAAGGACAAGGACTACCTATTTTTTGTTTATCAGTATGCCCCCAGCACTGAGCCCAACACCAGCTGCTGAATTAATGTTGAAATGTGATTTATAAGAAACCAAGAACACAGCTCCTTTGAACATAGAGTTACGTCTTAAGGAAATAACACTGTATAAAATTGAAGTATTTTGAGACAATGAATTACTTATCTAGACACTGGTTTTAGGTATATAAAATATTATTGTGGGGTTAATTTGAACCCTGATAAGAGTTTTGAAAAAAATGAACAAGTGACAAAAACCCAAATTATTTAACATTTTTTCAACTCAGTAGCCAGTGACTTCCATTAATTACAATTCAACAATCTTTTTCCTCTTTGAAAGTACATGACATTACAACAAAATTCAATAACTACACTGTCAACTAAATATGAAAACGACACAGAAAAGCTGTGTCTTTCTTATTAGACTTCTTAGGACACTGCTCTGTCTGTATATAAGAGCAAGAATAATTTACTTATGTGGCATTGGTCAGTTATTTTGGGGGAATTCTGCAATGGCCAGGTTTTTTCTTTGTGCCGGCTACTGAAAAGCATTTGATACATTTTTAGCTAAGTCAAGTAAGTATGTAGGTATTTATAAAATGCATATTTTATTTTAGTCTAATTCCTTTTATTGTATATTTTTGTACTTAGAGGCTTGATTTTCCTATTTCTTTTTCTTTTTAAATATGTTGATAACATATTATAAGCCACTTTTTGGAACAAGGAATTATTTCTGGAACAAACACAGACAGAATGTTAACAAATCTAATAAAGAGCATAGGTTTAGATTACTTCGTACATGAAAGAAGATATTGCAAGACAATTGGGCACCACATACAATCACTCCCACAGTGCTGACATGAGGAATTAGGAAACGAGGCAGTGCTATCTAAACAAAAGCGTTGCTTTGACTCTGGCAGTAAAAGCATGTCCTGAGAAACTGAACCCACAGAGGGGGGGAAGTATTTGGCATTTTACTCAAGAATACATGAGAGTGGTTGACCAACTGTTGTATCCAAAGCGTTTTTACTCCATTGTCTTCATGTACACAATATAATGAATGGCATACAGAAATTCTTGTATCAATTCTTAGTCAAAAAATATATTGAAAAATTCTTGAAATAAATGCATAACTGATGTAATGTTTTATATCTCTTTATTCCTTTTAAAAATCATTTTTATTGTTATTCTATTACAGGCATCCCAATTTCCCCTCTTTGTCGTCCTCCACCCATTCGGCCCCCCCACCCACACTGCTGTCCATGTCCATGGGTCATTCATACATGCTCTTTGTCTATTCCCTTCTTTATTTCTTATGATTGGTTATAAAAGGATGTCCAGTTTTTTTTAATGTAATATTTTTTAATTATATCCAAACTTACCACAAATTTTTGCCTACTTTTTCATCTTCTGTTAACTTGAGACCTTATCTTCTATTCCTTAATTTTAACCCCTTGTTCAATTTTTCAAACCCTTATACCACTCTGAATATTTCACTGAATTACAAATATAACCACCTAAATATGGGTCAAACTGTGTTATTTTTCAACCCATCAATCTTTTGTAACTGGCATTTGCTCACAGGACACCTTTGGCCTAACAGTCCTAAGCGCTTTTGACTCTCAGTCTCATCCTTTCCTTCTAATATTCCCTGTGTTTCAAACAAACTAGTCCAGTACTGATTTTCATATATGTCTCTACCCATTCTTTAACTGTATTTTTATGCAAACTCTTTGTTTATTGTGCTGTATCCATCTCTAACTTGAAATACAAAAGACTCTCATATACATAATTCAAATATCACTTTAATGAAATCTTTTTATCTACCTGTAAAGAACCTCTTCTGCTATTCTTCCTTAGCCCAATCTTTCTTTTATTATGTAAGCACCATCAGCTGGATAGATTGTTTTATTTCTGTGTCTTATTAGTCTTACTTTTTTTTAAAACTAACTTCTGCAAATAAGGGCCAGGCAAGCCCCCAGAAGTCAGCCAGCAGTGGCACTGCCCTCTCTTTGACCCCTCCCACCCACAGAGAACCACACCCTGGCAAATACCCAAGACTCTGCCCAACATGAGTTAACAGGTATCCCAAAACTGAATCAAAGCAGCTCTACCTAGTACACAGACACAGGGAGGCTGCCAAAATAAGGAGACAGAGAAATATGGCCTGAAAGAAGGAACAGAACAGAACCCCAGAAAAAGAACTAAGTGATACAGAGATCAGACACATGTTCAAAACACTGGTGGTCAGAATGATCAAAGATCTCACAGAATATGGCAAAAGCACAAGGGAAGAAATGTAGGTTCTACTAAGGGAAATAAGGAAAAATCCACAGGAAAGCAACAGTGAAGATAAGGAAGCTTGGATTCAAATCAATGATTTGGAACATCAGGAAGAAGTAAATATTCAACCAGAACAAAATGAAAAAATAGGAATTCAAAAAAATGAGGAGAGTTTAAGAAGACTCTGGGACATCTCCAAAACAGACAACATCTGAATGATAGGGATGCCATAAGGAGAAGAGAAAGAGCACGGAATTGAATACTTATTTGAATAAGTAATGAAAGAAAAATTCCCCAGTTTGTCAAAGGAAGAAGACATACAGGTCCAGGAAGCACAGAGAGTACCAAAGAAATTGGACCCAATGAGGAACATAGCAAGATACATCAGAATCAAATTATCCAAGATTAAAGAGAAGGAGGGAATCTTAAAAACAGCAAGAGAAAGAGAGTTACCTACAAAGGAGTTCTCATAAGACTGTCAGCTGATTTCTCAAAAGAAACTTTGCAGGCTATAATAGAGTGGCAAGAACTATTCAAAGTGATGAAAAGCAAGGACCTATAGCTTAGATTACTCTATGCAGCAAAGCTATCATTTACAATGGAAGGGCAGAGAAAGTGCTTCCTAGACAAGGTAAAGCTAAAGGAGTTCATCGTCACCAAAATCTTATTATGTGAAATGTTAAGGGAACTTATTTAGAAAAAATAATAAGATCAAAACAATGAACATTAAAATTACAACAAACTCACAACTATCAACAACTAAATCTAAAAAACAAAAACAAACTAAGCAAACAAGGTAAAAAGAGTAGAATCATAGATATGGAGACCATTTGGAGGGTTATCAGCTGGGAGGGGAAGGGGACAACAGGGGAGAAGATATAGGGATTTAGAAGCATAATTGGGTAGGTACAGAATAGACAGGGGGATGTTAAGAACAGTATAGACAATGGAGAAGCAAAAGAACTAACATGTACAACCTATGGACATGAATAGGGGGTTACTGCTGGAGGGAAGGGGTAAACGGGTGGCTGGGGGCAAAGGGAAAATAATTGGGACAACTGTAATACCATAATCAATGAAATATACATAAAAATAAAGTAAAGGAAGGAATTCCTTTTAGAATCTTGTCAGGGACCATGTCACTTAATATTTTAGGATGAAAACCAAAGCTTTAGATAATGTTCTTTAAAGCATTAAATCAAATGAATTTTACATAATGGGAAGCTAGTTTTTGTCAAGGGAATAATGGAATGAAAGTAGTGTTCTCAAGCAATCAATTGGAGTAACAAGAAAGAAACAGAAAAGCTATTATGCAAATATATGGCTAGGTACTGCTAATTCACTTTGAGGAGATCCAGCACAGGATATAGGAAGACTTAAGATTCAAACATTTTCTGCCTGTGATCCAATTGTATTTTAATAGCAGATACCTGTAAAATAACAAACACTATTTTATAACAAGGTAAAATATTATGAAAGATTATCTGTGATATTGCTGAATGATGTCGGTGACTATGTCATCCCCCTTCTATGTGACCATTAATTCCCAGAGAGTTCTAATTGTTATTTATGGTTGAGGTAATACAAGTAACATTTATGTCTGGCAAATAAAATTATGTCATGCAGAATTATAAATCTTAAATTCTATAATTTTAAGTTAAAATGAAATGAATAAACATTATAAATAATAATATTAAATAATAAAACATTATAGTGCTAAATCTATACTTTGAACAGAACCTCAATTATTAAGCACTGTAGAATATCAAGGTTGTAAGGTTCTACAGCAGTAAAGCAAGAGGAATCTCAAATAAAGACATCTCATGGTAATTATTCTGAATTCAGAAAAATAATAAATGATGACTGTTTTCTAAAGTATCACCCAATAACACATATCCTATGGATTTACATTCCTAATTCTCTTACCTACAGTTCAATGTTAGTCTTCTGAAAAAATGTTATATATGCAAATTCATGTATTCCTTTTATGGTGATATAACCTTTTTTTATCTTACACAACTATCTTAACAGAGATGTGAAAAAAGAAATGACTCTGACTTCCAAAATCAATGAGCCATTACAAATGGAGGCGACAGCCTGTACACCGTGGAAGTTTAGGAAGGATGGTAAAACGGAGAAGTGCACCTTGGGAGCCGGGCTCCTTTCAGAAACTACCACTTCAGCATACTGAGTGGGAGTAATGGTTCTTCAATGTATCTTTTTAAAAAAAATGTAAAAGGTACCATTATATTTTCTGTAAGTTCTATTCGAATCTTTGTAGAAATTATGTTGATTTTTTCAAAAGAATCTAAAGGTAGTAAACTGAATATAAAAAAGGGAAAAAAAGGAAATAGAGTAGTCTATTTTTTCCTGGAATTATTTCAAACTCAAATCAGTTCATAAGTTTCAGTGAGAAAAAATAAAATAAAATCCCTGAAGTTGTATGTTATTAGAACCAGTTACAGAAAGCCATATTAAGATCTAACCTATAAGCATTCTAATAAGATCTAATGACACAGAGCTGAAAATATAACAATAATTTTTATAGAAAGCGCAATAATGTATGCTCAGAACAGTGAAACAGGAACTGCAGAAACTACTTTCTAATTTCTATTAAATCATTTACCTTAAGGTTTACTGAGTAAAAAGTGGGATAGATAGTCATGGAAAACAATACTCTATGTAATAATTGACTGGTATTAAAAATGTTAAATCCAAGTCCAGGTTGTGGTAAAATGGTCTATATCACTATCAATTTTAATTAATTTAAATATAAATGACATATATTAGACTGAAAGTCCTTTGTGTTATACTTTTAAGTCAAATACATAAAAATACCAAATAAAAGTAATAACTATGTCACACTGTTGATATGATGGTTAAATAAAATCGCTGCTGGGATTATACCTTGGGAACCCGTGGTATAACCAATCCAAAAGAACCTATGCACCCCAATGTTCATAGCAGCACAATTTACAATAGCCAAGTACCGGAAGCAACCTAAGTGCCCATCAGTAAATGAGTGGATCAAAAAACTATGGTGCATTTACACAATGGAATTCTATGCAACAGAGAGAAAGAAGGAGCTTATACCCTTTGCAACAGCATGGATGGAACTGGAGAGCATTATGCTAAGTGAAATAAGCCAGGCGGTGAGGGACAAATACCATATGATCTCACCTTTAACTGGAACACAATCAACAAAAGTAAAAAGCAAACAAAATATAACCAGATACATTGAAGTTAAGAACAATCTAACAATAGCCAGAGAGGAGTGGGAAGGGGGTAGTGGGGAGAGGGGTTTTCAGGAATTACTATAAAGGACACATGGACAAAATCAAGGGAGAGGGAGGTGGGGTTGGCTGGGGTGAAGTGGAGGGGTGGGGAGAAAATGCAGACAACTGTAATTGAACAACAATGAAAAATTTAAAAAAGAGAGAAATAACATATTTAAACTCCATAGAAAATGCCATGCACATAATACTCAAAATATCAGTCATTTTCATTATTATTGGAGTTTCTGTTGTGATTTTTGTTATCATTTCAACTTACTGCCACAAAGCATTTACAATGCAATTGAGGAATATATATTTAATTGTAATAAAAGAAAATGATAAAATCCAACCTCCCTTCTCCATCAAATCATTGTTTTTATATTACCTATCCCCCACTCCTGTCTCAAGAAAAGAGGTGATATAATGCCTTACTAAGGCTAATCATATCACCTGTGTTTGCAATTATAGCCTTATATCTTTTTTTGGATCATATTCTATGAATGTTTTAATTATTTTTTAAATATTCAATTATTTTTGACCATATGTGATGGCTATCAAAAATGCTAATGTAAACCTTAAACACAATTATCACTATATGATACTGAGGGAAAGGAATAGGGCAAACATGTTTCCTTTTTGCTAGATAATTGAATTCACTTATGGAATCCCTAAAGAGAAATACAGACATATATCCAAGGTAGAAGCTGAAGAAAAATTTTATTGGTAAGTCTGTTTAAATAAAGCTACATAGATTTCATCACAATGACAAGTATGTGCCCAACACAATCCCAAACACAAATGACAGAGTGACATAGAAGACAGGATAGTCTGCTCAATTAAGTTTCAATTTTAGTGGAGAATAATTAACACGAAACAGGCAAGCAAATAAATAAGTTGCGTTGAGAGAGAGAGATGTTTGAAGAACATGATATAGCAGGACATTTGGAAATAACATGAGGTGGCTTGAGAAAGGACCACAGAATAAGTGTCCGCAAGTTAAAGAAAAGAATTATTATAGCAATAGAACTTTTAAGGATGAATTATATTTGTGGAAATGACAGAAGTGCTAGTATCAACTTAATTGAAAGAAATGGATCATCAGAGTTATTTTGTGTTACCCAAGTTCTGTTTTCTCCAGAATAATGATCACCTAAAAAAATTTGTAACCTGGGGAGTTATATGATTTAAGAAGAAATTAATCACACTTTTAGAGGACAGATGTAGAGATGAGGAATTAGAGTTATTTCTAAAATGGAAAAGAAAAACCTTGGCTGGTGTGGCTCAGTGCATTGGAACATTGTCCTGCAGATCGAAAAGTTGCAGGTTTGATTCCCAGTCAGGGTATATACAAAAAGGCAACTGATAGATGTTTCTCTTACATTGATGTTCCCTCTCTCTTTACCCCTTCCCTTCTTTAAAAGCAATGCAAAAATGTTCTCAGGTGAGGATTTAAAAAATAAAGTGGAAAAGAAAAGCATAAAATTTGTTGTTTAATATAATGTACTTCTTTTTAACAGTAAATGCTACAGCAAAAACAAGCTACTTTAAAGGGCAATGTCATTCCATAATATTTAAAATTATTCAGTGCTTGCTACCAGATAGTAATAATGACAGGTACTCTGCATGATTTTGCCTTCAAAACAATACAATCAGGTAGATGCTGGAATTTTATCTGAATTATAAAGAGCACTCTTCAGAAAGTGAATCCTGACACAGAACTAGTGGAAGATAGAGCTGGAATTCAAATCAAGCTCTATCTGAGGCCAGTGTCCATGGTTTAACCTGTATGCTTTACTGTGGACACTTATTCTGTGGTCCTAATTTATTTATTAGGGTAAATAAATATTTGGAAAAGATGTTGCTCAGTCAGTTCAAACACTGGATAGGTGGTTGGATTGACATTCAGGAAGTGTGTAAAATAACATAGTGCACAGAAAAAAACAACAACTATTTCTATAATAAAAAGCCAGGCCTTTCAAATCCGTTTGAACTGAATTGAAGACCAGTATTTTTAATGTATAGTTTACTGTGTAACCTTAAGAGAGTTACATGAATTTTCTCCTATGTCTTTTCTTCTAGAAACAATGACTAAAAATGCCCCACACAAATATTATTCAAAGAGAGATAAACTTTAAAAAAATTGCTCAATCCAATGTTTAGCACCGACTGATCATTCAAGGAAATAAGATATATTTTTGATTTGTTTCACTCATTTCCTCATTTATTCAACAAATATTTATTATAAATCTTCTATATATCTGGCCCTGTTCTTCATTCTGAGGAAAAACAATGGTGACAGTGTATATCTGGGTAATGGTCACTGTTACCCAGTATGTTAACAGAATCACTTTCACTGAGATCATTTGTGAGCATCCCTTTCCTACCAAACATATCCAGATCCTCTTAGCCACCAAAAGCAAAAACAAACCTCCTTCCACAAAGCTACAGTTGAACACAAGCTTCACATTCTTCACAAGTTTATTTATTAAAGAAAACTGAATTCTGTCTACCAGCTACTTCCAATAACATTCTTTTCTCTCTCCCCCATGCCCATGTTTCAACACCCCTTCTATTACCATGTAATATATGGTTCTACACTTACTGATATTTTAAAAATGGCACTTCCCTCCTTACAGTAGTCCTCATTCTATATTAACTTTGGGGCCCTTATATTTTATTAATATAGTATAATTTTAAGTATATTTTATTGATTATGCTATTACAGTTGTCCTATTTATCTTCCCTTTATTCTCCCCTCTGCCTTGCACCACCCTATACCAACAGCACTCCCCCAACTTAGTTCATGTCCATGGGTCATACATATCTTTGGCTTCTCTATTTCCTATACTACTCTTAACCTCCCCCTGTGTATTTTGTACCTACCATTTGTGCTTCTTATTCCCTGTACTTTTTCCCCCATTCTCTGACCTCCCCCTCCCTTCTGATAACCCTCCATGTGATCTCCATTTCTGTGAATCTGTTCCTGTTCTAGTTGTTTGTTTAGTTTGTTTTTGTTATTGTTTTTTAGATTCAGTTGTTGATAGTTGGTGCCATTTTACTGTTCATGGTTTTGATCTTTTTTTCTTAGATAAGTCCCTTTAACATTTCATATAATAAGGGTTTGGTGATGATGAACTCCTTTAATTTTACCTTATCTGGGGAAACGTTTTATCTGCCTTCCATTCTAAATGACAGCTTTGCTGGATAGAGTAATCTTGGATGTAGGTCCTTGCCTTTCATGACTTCAAATACTTCTTTTCAGCTCCTTGTTGCCTGTAAGGTTCCTTTTGAGAAATCAGCTGACAGTCTTATGGTAACTCCTTTGTAGGTAACTGTCTCCTATTCTCCTGCTGCTTTTAAGATTCTCTTCTTATCTTTAATCTTGGGCAATTTAATTATGATGTGTCTTGGTGTTCCTACTTGGGCCCAACCTCTTTGGGACTCTCTGAGCTTCCTGAACTTCCTCGAAGTCTATTTTCTTTGCCAGATTGGGGAAGTTCTTCATTAATTTTTCAAATAAGTGTTCAATTTCTTGCTCCTCCTCTTCTCCTTCTGGCACACTTGTGATGCAGATGTTGGGATGTTTAAAGTTGTTCTGCAGGTTCCTAAGCCTCTCCTTACTTTTTTTTAACTCTTGTTTCTTAATTCTGTTCCAGTTGAATGTTTACTTCTTCCTTCTACTCCAAATCATTGATTTGAGTCCCAGTTTCCTTCCCTTCACTGTTGGTTCCCTGTGTATTTTTATTTTACTTTTCATAGCCTTCACTTCTTCCTCTATTTTGTGACTGTACTTAGTCATTTCTGTCAGCATCTGATTGCCAGTGTTTTGAACTCTGAATCTGATAGGTTGATTATCTCCTCATTGCTTAGTTCTTTTTCTGGAGTTTTGACCTGTTCTTTCATTTGAGCCATATTTCTTTGTCTCGGTGCACCTGGTATGATGTAAGGGACAGAACCTTAGGTATTCGCCAGGGTGGGGCAACCCATATTGCTGTGTTGTGATGCTATGTGTAGGGGAGGGGTCAAAGAAGGAACAGTGCTGCTGGCTCTGCTCTTGCCTTGCTTTTTGTCACTTCCCTCACTACCCACAAGCAAATTCAACACTTTTGGTGCTGATTCCCTGGTGGGCGGGTTTGTGTACATTCTAGGACCCCATGGGTCCCTCCAGTGAACTTTCTAGGAAGGCTGGGAGTTTCTCCCACCTGTGCAACCCCACAAATATTTACAGCCAGAAGTTTTGAGCCTTTAGTTTCCCATGCTGGAACTCTAGTTTGCATAGTCTGCTTAGCTCCCTAGTTGTTCCTCCTGGCTCATCAGCTACCAAATGTGGGACTGCCAGGTCCAGCCACCAACTCATTCACCTGTTCTACTGCCTTACCACACATCCTCTGGGCCTCAGGTACCTGCCTTCGCCCTTCCTACCAGTCAGGATGAATGTTTCTTCTTTCTTCATTGTTGGACATCCAGTTAATTTTCTGAGGGGTCTGGTTGTTTTTTGTTTTTAAACTGGTTGTTGTCCTTTTTTTGGTTGTGTAAGGAAGCAAAACTTATCTACCTACACCTCCATTTGGCCAGAAGCCTAACATAGTGTCATTTTCCTTTGAAACATTGTCTTCCCGAATATCATAGACAAGTAAACACTTTGAGATCACCTCTAGCTTATCAGTCTCAGTTTACCCCAGAATTATTCAATTCAATTGGTAGCTAGATACATACCTGTGATATTATTTTTATATTACAATCATGAGGGGGGAATAAAACAACATCAAGTCACTTAAAATTATTCTAAATGACAGGAAGATATCTGGTATTAAAATTCTCAAGATGGCAGTCTCAAAAGGCAAAATGTGATATGTTTGTATAGCAAGTTATTTCACCTACATGTGAGAAGGTAAAATGTATTTTATCAATACTTCCAAAAAATTACTTGAAAATAAAGCTGTTAACCAAAAAATAAATCAAAATCAAGAATGTAAGAGGAAAAAGTTCTCATTTAAAATAATTGGGATGGCAGAGAAGCTTAAGCACCCCTTAGAGTCAGTTTTATTTTATTTTAGTTAAAAATAATTTTAAAAAATAAGCATATAACAGCTCAACAAATGGCCATATTTTATAGTGTACTTTGTAGTCAACTGTAATTCTAAGGTTATGTAGATTCTTGTACAATAAAGTATAATAAAAATTATGCTTAAAATGCCAATGTTTTACATTCTTTAAATGATTAGCTTGCATTCTCTATTCCACTTATCCTTTTCCAACAGCCAGATGTGGCTGTGGGGCTGATGATCAACATTAACTATGCCAACGTGAGCCCTGTCCATAGGAATTTTAAAAATTCATATAGAAGGAATCCAAGCCCTGATAATTTTATAGAGAATTGCTACACTATTGCTCTGAATACCTATTTCCCTCTGGACTACAATGTAAGAGTCATTTAATATCAATGTTTTTTTAACTATAGTATAGTTGAGCTTCCATGTTACAGTAACACACCCTGTATCATAGCTTTTACCATGAGAAAAAAATAACATTTAAATTATTTACAAAAGAAATAATATTTAAACAGAATTAAAAGTTGTAGCAAAAATTTCTAAAGTAATTTTAAATATAAAAATGTATAACAGCAATAAAATTAACAATTTCATAAATCAATTGAGACTATTAATACAAATTTATATGTAGGAGGTGGTGGGATTTAAAAATAAAATTATTTGAATTACTTAATTTGCATAACACATTTGGTAAATTGAAATCTATAACCAAAGTAAAGTTAAAATCATTATCTCTTCCACCCAAATATATTATGTACTTCTTGCTGCTATTGTCTTACCAGGCCAACTGGCTGTGAAAGACCCTCTTACAACAGACTTAACTTTTAGACTCAAGTTTGTTCTACTTAATACAGCTCATTAAACAACAAGCTCCCAGGCTAAACAAGGAGGCTGGTTAGAAACCTGGCCCAAAGTAAACCAATAGGAAAGTCACTCTTAGGAATTTGAAATTGGTCTCAGTTGATGGCTAGAACTGAGGATCCCATTCTGTGGGGTGGCATAGTTTCCCAAAAGTAGGTCATTTGTGCAAAAGCACAGAGAACGAGTTAGCTGTGGCATACAAGTTTACCGTGAAAAGTAGGTAAAGGGGCAAGATCATGAGTCCTACTAGTGGTCTGAGAGATTAGCTGCTACTTTGATTCCTACATGCAGGTCTTGTTTCTGTTCTTGGTTCATGAGTCCTAGATATAATTTTTGTTTTGGTATTGTAACATAATTCTACATATTTTAAAAAGCTGGTCAATCCCTCACACTCAGATGAAACAGGAACCATTCTTGAATAAAGAGCAATGTTACAAATACATGAACAACTTCCTGCTAACACTTACAGTTGTTTTGATGAATAATTCTGTATTATCTTGAGATGTACCTCTAAAAACTGTATTTTTTCATGACAGTAGCCTATATTTTAGGTCATTTCCAAACAAAACTTTAAAATTAGCTTTTAAAAGAAATGAGACAGGAACTTTAGAATTTTATACCAAGAATAATCAATGTGTGTAAGATAATTCTTATTGTAATGAGACATATTTTCCTAATATACTATACAATTTCTTGATTATTATACAAATTGATTGTAGAATGTCAGGAATAATGTAGTAAAGGGTCATTTTTAAGCAATTATTCTGAAGAAAAGAATAGAAATGAAAATTCAATTTAGACTGAGTCATCAGATAAGGGCTCTACAAAAGACGTAGCATCTTAATAACAGGCAGGATCCTGTGGGTTTGGGGGTAGAGGTAAAGAGAGGCAGAGATAAGTTTTGCACTTTCCAGAAACAAGAAAGGGTACAATGCATTCTAAAGAAAGTAAGCAACGGAAATGTTAAACAGCTATTCAATATTTGTGAGGCTTAGTAGGCCAATATGAGTATTTTTTTATTCCAATTGATTTTAACAGGAAACCTTTTAGCAGGTAGAGCATGTGTTTTAAAGTACTCATTAAAATAGTCACTATGTTGCTATGTGGAAAGTGGGTAATTAAGGGCAGCATGAAGAAAGGGAGATCATACAAAATGTGCTTGAAGTAGTCTAGGTACGAGCAAATGGTGGGTGATTTAGTGTAGTCACAAAGGAGAGAATGAGAAATCAAATGGATTCAGGGTACACTACACTCTCAAGTTAGAGCTTATAGAGTTTTGGGGATATTAAACAAAATGACAAAAGATGGGAAGACAGACTCCTAGAAGTAGCTTCCTAATCCAAGTGTATAAAGCATTAATTATTTACATAAATGGTAGAAAGTGAAAGAAGAATCTCCAGGTGGCTAAAGTAGCAAGGGTTTTTACTTGGATATTTTAACTTTGAGAAGCCTATTAGATATCCAGATGAAGTTATCAAATAGATGATTCTGTACATCAGTTGAGAAATCAGGGAAGATTGAAAATTAGAAATTATTGCCATGAATGATATGTATAAGCATGTTTCTCAAAGAGATAAACCATATACAGAAATCTATAAATTGAGAAAAGGAGGGAAACCAGGACTCATCCAATGAGTAGGTATTATTTGGAGGCTAAATGGAGTTAAGGGTAGCCAAGAAAAAACAATTAAGGAGGGAAAAAACATTTGTGGTAAATATCAGATTTCCAAAAATAAAGAGAATCCCAGAATCAAAAATAAATAAAGAAAATAAAATGCTTATGACCTCAGAAGTCCCCTGAAAAGATGATATAAAGTGGGGACAGAGATGATAACTGGAAATGGTAACACAAAAACCACAAGGTTGGAAGGGACATCAGAGGAACGACAGCATGAGAGATCCCCTTGGTGTCTCCGCTTGAGGTTTCACCAATTTGAACAGCTATAACTCAAGAACGGATTTCCTGCTCAACACACAAACACACCTGAGTGATCCACTCATTGAAACATCTCAAGCTGGGCAAGTGGGAGCCTAAGGGGAAGGCAAGAAGGGTAAAGGGCTGAGATGAGCCATGGATGCAGCCTTCCACCTGGGAGCTCACAGTGGGGCTCAGCACAGAGAGGGGACAAATCTGGTTATGGTTGTGCTCCCTGCAGGTGGGAGGAGCAGAGAGATTTGGTGGGCACTGCTGCAGCTGAGCCAAGAGACCTCCAAAAGGACCCAGCCTCAGAGTGCCGCTGTGGTGGTCAGGTGGTTAGCATTCCTGACAAAGAAACAAAGGCACGGAGCCATGCCACCCCATAGCCTCCCAGAACTTGCCTCCCTTCAACCTTGTTGTCAGGTTACAGAGAACATTATATGAGAACCTGAGATGTGATACAATGGAATCACTTTTTTACCCTGAGCAAAGGGTGTACTCTGTGACCAGTCCCAGCGTTGGGGTACAGGGGGGATGCTGCAGAGGTCCAAGGTCACCATTACCAGGAGGGCAAAACAACAAAGAAGCTGGCCATCTTCCTCAGCCCACTAGACCCCCATGTATTGGTTATTTTGATAGCAGTGTATGGCTGTAAGGGACAACACTGGGATTTCACAGAGCTAAAACACTTGTGATTCAGCACCACCTACTGGGAAATAAGAGAAAAGCTCTTGGTATTAATCTGCTAGAGAAGTGCTACTTATACCTAGGTGCCTAGACAGAGATGGAATCCTTAAAATTCCATGAATAACCAAGGTAATATAAGGCAGGTCAGAAAGAAAATAAAAAAACCTCCAGAAAACAAACTTAAATACATGAAAATATGTGAAAAAAATGACAGAGAATTCAAGATTTTAGTTCTCAAAATACTAAACAAGGTGTGAGGAAAATACAGACAGACAATTTGACACACTTGGAAAATAAAATCAATGAACAAATTGAGTATATACCAAAGAGTTTGAAACTTTAAAAGAGAACCAAAGAGAAATTCTGGAGATGAAGAACTTAACAAAAGAAATCAAGAATGAACTAGCAAATATAGGAAATAGAGCTGACCAAATAGAGGAAAGCATTAGTGATATCAAAGGTAGAAATCTAGAAATGATGCATAGGGAAGAAGAAAGAGTCCTGAGCATAAAGCAAATAAAAGACCTCTACAAGATCTGACTCCATCAGAAAGAGCAATAGAAGAATAATAGACATAACAAAAAAAAAAAAGAAGAAGAAAGGGAGAAGAGAACGGATAGCTTATTCAAACAAATAGTTGATGATACCTTCCCAAACCTATGGAAAGAGCTAGATCCTCAAATTCAAGAAGCAAACAGAACACCTATTTGCTGCAATCCAAAGAAGTTTTCTCCAAGGCACATTATATAAAAACTGTCAAAAGTTAATGATAAAGTTAAATTTCTCAAGGCAGCCAGGGAAAAAAGAAAGTAACCTATAACAGAAGCCCATTAGGTTATCACTAGACTTCTCAGCAGAAATTCTACAAGACAGAAAAGAATAGAATCAAGCATTCAAACAAACAAAAGAGAGAAATTACCACCAAAGAATAATATATCCAGCAAGTTATCCTTTAAATATGAAGAATAAAGATTTGTACAGACATACAGAAGCTGAAGAAAATTATCACCAAAAGACATTCACTGCAGGAAATAATCAAGGGGGTTATTCTACCTAAAACATTGAACAAAAGGTCACAAAACTACAAGTAAAGTCACCAACAAACTTACAGCATGAACAGAGGCAATTTGTGACAATAATACATAAAAGGGGAGGGAGTAAAGGTTTGGATTTGCAAAGGAGGATGGAAATCAGGTGCATTCAACAGGAAAAAAAAAACAATTACTGTTTACATGAAAACTTCTTTTCCATAAACCTAATGGTAAAATAAAATAAAAACCATTTAATAAGTGCACACCCTAAAAATGCTTTAAAATTATAAATCAACTGAAAAAGGAAGTAAAGAAACCCACACATGTCAAGATTTAACAACATACTGCTAAAAAATGATTGAGTCAAAGAAGAAAAGGTGAGGTCAAAGATGAATGAGAATGACAAAATTCCCTACCTGAAAGAAAATAAAGTTGGATTTTTCATACAATTTGATTTCAAGATATATTTTAAAACTAAAGTAATTAAGGTAGTATTGTCATGATATAAGATGAAGTAAACAAAAATTAGTACCTAAATATAAGCCTCCATACACATGGTGAATTGATTTTGGACAAAAGTGAGAAGGCATTGGATGAAGAAAGAATAGTGGTTTTAATTAGGCATTCATGTGGAAAGAAATGAAGTCAACCTATGTCTCACCATAGCGGATCTCCATGTAAAACCTACAAATACCATACTTGTTGGAGAAAACATAACAATAGCTTAGTGACCTTGGGTTAGACTGCCCATGAACTCCTGAAATTACTTTAAACCAAGATGGAGTCCTCAGTCCCAATCTGCTTCTTTTTTTTTAACTGGATTTTACCATTACCATTTTTTGCTCTTATACCCCTTCAACCTCCACGCACCCCATCTCCTATTACCAAGAGAAAGTGTTTGCCCTCTGTCTACCTTTGTCTTGTGACCAAGTCTGTAGAGCACCACACTTCAACTAAGTGCAGGTATTAGCCAAGCATTATAGATGAGCTGCATTTTATATTGACTATAAAAGTCCGTTTCTGGAAGCACATTTACACACACTTAAAACTATCTGTAAATATTCCCCTCAGTCATCCATATAAAATATACCATCAAACATATTATATCACAGTAAGTTCAAGACAATTTGTTTCTTCATGTAGGAACAGATGCTTCTCAGTTACTGTTTACTTTAGAGGCTCACTAGGTGGGATCTATTGCAATATCTAATTTTAATTTTATTTTCTCCATCTTTTTTCTTTCCTTCTAGCCAGACAGAAATTGAATTTACCTAAGTTGTATACGAAGTGATTGTCACTCCACCAGTGTGTATTGGATTCTACTTCATTTGAGTCAATCTGTCCTTATAGGGATGTTACTATTGCTGGATTCAAATCATTGTTTGTGTACTCCTTCACATCAAATGCAGACCTTGCTAAGTCTATTTGTAGAAAATAAACTTGCACTGTATTCTCTGTGCATGCGAAGGGAGATTTGTTTCATAGAAGAATAATTCAGGGAAAAAAAATTGACCATTTCCTCTTGAAGATTTACAACCTCATTAAAATATTAGAAGTTCTATGAAACCATTAAATGAGAAACAGATATAATTTTATGTAGCCCACTCTTTCAAAAACTTATTTGACTTTTGAAAATATAGAGTAAAGCCAGAAGACAAAGTATTGGATTTCAAGTTTGAATGGAAAGCTACAGTAACAAAAATGGTATGAAACTAACATGAAGACAGCCATATAGGTCAATAAAAAAAGAGTCCAAACATGGACACACACACACACACACAGAACACCTGGTTTTTAATTAAATTTATTGGGGTAAGAGCAGTTAATAACATTATATAAGTTTAAAGTGCATAATACATCGTCTGTGTACAGCACTGTGAGCTCACCACCCCAACTACAGTCTCCTTCCACCACTGTATATTTGACCCTCTTTATCCGCTTCATTCCTCACCAAGCCTCCTCCCCTTGGTACCACCTATCTACTGTCTGCGTCCCTCAGTTTATTTTATAACAACAATTTTTTTACAATAATGCTAATGTTAGTCAGTGGAGAAAATATAAAGTCTTTAAAAAATAAAACTACACGAAATTTAAAAATAATTCTCAACCCTTACCTCATGCTATCTACCAAACTTGACTTAACACAGATTTTAAATGTAGAACAATAAAAGGTAAGAATAACTCAAACAGACTGGGGCTTGGCAGAGAGTAAAGGTAGAAGGGCTGACTACAAAGACTCACATGGGAAATTTCTTAAGGGGAGGAAAAGTCAAATATATATGTGACATTTCATGTATCTGCATCTGCGTGAACACAGTGTCTTTCCTCAGTCTCTCAGTAACTTCCCCATATGAATAAGGAATTCAGACAGCACATGTTTTAGCAAACCCACTCATGTTAATATTCCGTATCACGTACAAAATGCTTGTGTAATGTTTATGTGCACCTAGATATAATCTTTTCAATTGATTGGTCTAAGGAAATTCTTTGAGCAAATCCACAGTGCAACACTAAATGTCTGTCTAGTTCTCAGGTGCGGTTCCCATCCGCCCAACTTTGACCTAACAGCTTAGCTAGATTTCACCATTCAAAGCAGGCTCCTGTTCAGCTTTTCAATCAAACCTTCACTAACCCGGCCGACATGACCCAATTTCTTCTCTACAGCATTATAGAATTTTGAGCCATAATTTTTCCACTTCAACTAGTATTGAGTCTCAGATAAAGTTTTCAAGGGATCACAACAAACAATTTTATTTAGCTTATGAAAGTTCAAGAGTCATGAGGTGATTTCTTAACTCCACTGAATTTGTTCTTAGCCAGCCTTAAAAGGCTAGCCACAAAACGGAGTAGAATCTCCTTCTTAAAAATTATTTTTCCTTATTAAATTTTAAGAACAAGGAAAAATCTAAAACTAAAGTCATGTTTCTAAGCTTGAGAATTGTTTCTAAGAAAGGTTTTCATTATTTTCTATGCATATAGGCCATAGTTGTCTATTATGAAGTCCAGTAGTATATTTCTAACAGTGATATAGTATCTAAGTCATACAAAGTGACTTCAAAAATAATTCATAGCATTCTGTTAAAAGAAATAGCAAAGAGTATTTGCCATATGTTTCCATGGAAACTAATGCACTTGCACGAAAATGCCATACCCATTATTTCTCAATAAAAGTCTCTGATTTATATTAAATTGATTCAACACCAAGGAGAAAGTTTTAAAAGTCAAGAAATGTCTCAAAATTAAAACAAAAGAATGGTATTATGAATTTTTGGAGACTTGCTTGTATTATCCTCCTCATTCAACAAGATGCCTCGCTCTGAAATTAAAGAACTCCCTCCGCGTAAGATCTGGTATGATCTTATGAATATATTTTGTAACATGTGTATATAATAAAGCACTTGTTTTATAGAAATGAAGTTATTTGACTTATCCTACAATGGTATTTGTAAAAATAATTACAACTTTATGTATATCTTGGAATGTAAACCTGAAGGTAAAGTTAATCACTCACATAAGATATGTGAATAAATTTCAGAAGTTGAGCTCTTTATTATTTTTAAAGCCTGACACTAGGCTGAGTTATGTTTTCTGACTGACTACATAGACTATTTGCTATATTATATTCAAAGTAAACTTGCAGGCTTAGATAACCTTTTCTGAATCTCAGCGACAAGTTCTCTTCCAAAAAAGTCTCAGTTATCTGGTTGAATCTCTGAAATCCCCACATAAACAGAGGCATACTCTGAATGAATACAGTAAATACTTTATTTACTTAATTAGGTTTTTCGAATCTCAGACGTAGTCTTTTTTAAGTTAATATTAATTTTTAGCTTGATTTTCAGTTTGAAAACTCAATCATGAGGAAAAAGGCCAATGGAGAAATCCAGAATGGCTTTTGAAACTCTTTTCTCTGCTCTTCATTTGATGTAAAAATTGCAAATAGAATATAATTAACTCACTCACAGAAAATAAAGACTCTCAGATGTTTTTAAATAAATTCTATGTCATATGATGTATAAAATTAACAGAGGAGAAAAGTTACATTTTAGTCCTGCTTGAAAATAAGGGGAATAAATTTTCTGGACCAATTGATTACCATGAAATCCAAATTTCACAATTTGAGAGCTTGCAATACTTACAGATAAAGACATGCATTTTTCCATTAAAATATTTAAGTCAGTAATGCTTTAGGGTATTCTCCCTGGGACACTAAGCTTTAATGTGAGTGTAATTTATGTATTGCTCTAACACAAAATATATGCATAGTATCCAAGCTATAACTTTCTACTTTTAGTTTGATATAAAAAATTGATTCAGAGTGCATTCATTAGTACTTGCATGAAGTCTAGCTGTCGTTACCTACATATTTACTTAACTCAGCTGAAAATTAAATGGACAATTTTTTTTACTTCTTGAAGAACAAATTCTACAATAAAAGTTGCACAGAAGAACATAGTATATGTATCAGATTAGCTTTGCCTGTATTTATTTGTGTATGTGTAAAATTTTATTTTAAACTACTTTCTAACTATAAAAATACATATAACTAAGATTATATACACCTACAAAAGCATTAGAATAAATGGAGCATTTTTTTAAAATCTTGTTTTGATGTTTTTGTCCTCACCTCCTATTTAATGCACCTAACACCATTTATAATCAGGGACATTTATAATCCAAGTGATATTAGAGCATCATATCATGAAAGAGGTAGAGTAGAATTTGATAATCCTTGCCTTATGAAATGTGAAAATCTGATTTTTAAATAATGTAACTGCAAACCAGACCAGAAGAATAGCTTCTTCTTCTCTGCTGTTTCTACGTAGAAAACTCACAGCCTTTGGCAACCCCACCTGTGGAAACATACTGAAATGAAGGACTGCCAACTTAGAGCGGAGGGACGATAGCAAAGAGGTTAGAAGGCCAAAGGAAGAGAAAGCCAAAAAAAGAAAATTTTTCTAGAAAGACCACAGTGAGTAGGTCAAGGAGGAAGAATGGTGTTTGGATGGAAGAGCTGCCCTCAGAATAGCAAATGAAAATCACTACATTCACAGGATATGCTTATAGGATAAGCTATGCAGTAAAATCACCCTCAGTTTTTCAACTCTGTTAGGGGTCTGTTTGCATAGCAATATATTCCTCACATCTACCACTAATGACTGTTGTCTACATGCTCTACCTGAAAAGAGTAAGAGAGTACAGAAATAAACCCCACGAAGTCTTCCCTTCCATATCTAGGAAGTTCCTATTAGGTGAGGTTTCATCGATAATATACAAAGGTGAGCAAAACTAGGTTTACAATTGTTTGTGTGGAAAATAGTACAATAATAAATAATAATATAAGAAGAAACTCCGTTTTGTGTACTCACATCTATAAACCTGCTTTTGCCCACTTTGTATGTATCAACATATTTGTATATGCTTGTGTATTTAGATGTATAGTATAAGCACAGGTTTTTAAAAAAGCATCCACAAATAATTCAGCATGCTAAGAGGGGATGATTCAAAGACATAAGATGCTGAGTGACTTATCTTTATAGCAATTTGCTTTCCTATGTTTTCTAATATTCTACAAAAAAAATGTTGAGAAACATTTGTAAAAGAAAGAAAATGGCATAGTAAAATGATTAAATAACTATGTAGTAAAATATAAATACCAATAGCATTTTGATTTATACAAGTGAGATATAAAGTTTTTTCTTAAAAAAAATCAACAGAGCCATCAATAATTACTTCCAAGTTCTAAAACAATGATTATATGTAGAGTTGTCATTTCTTAGAAAACTTGATTCAAGTAAGAAATTATGAACTGTAGGTACTTTTTACAGATCCCCCTGGGATCCTACACATGTTGTTTACAAAGCAAAGTGTAACAAAGATCAGATTATTAAGAAAGAGTGTTCCCAAGTATACAGTAAGAATTTCAAAACATCACACATTTTAGCCATAGTAAAAGTACATGCACAAATTGGAAAAGAATTCATGAAGAAGATAGCAGAAAAACTGCTATTCTCCACATGTTCTTCAGTAAAAGAAGCTTGCTTTGTAGCTCAGAGTGGAGTTACCACCAATGCCAAGTTCTAAATAATGAGATACACTAGGAAACATACTAGACAGGTGACTTTGCTGAAAGGTGCTACGTATTTTTTTTTCTTTCTCTTTTTATTCCTTCTTTTATTTTGTAACATAGAAATCATGCATGAACTTCTGTCAGCCATCTTATACACGAAGAGAAATTCAGATTCGGTCCAGTACTGTGGAGCAGAAAATTCAAAGGAGCCTGGTTCCCTGATAACTTGTAACTGTGGAACTGCTACACTGGCCTCAAAGTGCTGACGTCTGGCATTATTTTAGATACAATAATTAACTCTGTGTGGTTGAGCTATTCTGGTAAGATTTCTGTCATTTACAACTGAACACAATTCCTACCCCATATGGTGAAGAAAGGTCAAAGATATTAGTTTGGAATCTTTGATTATAAATAATATACACTGGCCGTAGCAAACAAACATAATAAATGTATTTAAATACTTGGCAGCTCACCGAATTAAATAAAGCTTTTAAAAAAATGAAGACTGAAGAAAGAACAGTTGCAAAGAGTTACTGAGATTGTATTTTCATCTATTATCATCAAAACTACTCAGCTCCAAAGTATATGCAGTCTGTGATACCCCCACTCAAATGCTCAGAAGTGAAAATCTGACTACAGCTTATCTTTTCATCAAGGCAAGTTGGTGCCAGCTGAGCCACGGTTACTGACAGTCTCAATATGACTTCGCAGCATGGGGAAAATGTAGCTCTCACAGTGTTACTATTGACGTAAGGACAGAGGGAATAACAAGAGGGGGAAAAGAGGCAAGAAAAGTCACTCCTTGGATAATAATTACACATTCAAATAGTCTAGATGTAATTAAAACATATCTTATGTTAGATTCTGCCTCAGGTATAAGGACACATTACACACGTACACACATATATACAAAATGTTTCCTTCACTAAAAATAAGCAATCCAAAGCCAGTGCCTGCAACAGTACCCAGCTTCAACACAAAATTTTTGAAAGATATCCATCTTTTAAAAATTACATTATTTGGAGAACTGGACACTAACTAACCTTAACCATGCTCAACATCTTATATAATATTATGGAAATAAAAAGGAATTTAAAATTATTACTCATGTGAAGCCACCAATAAAGGTAAACGTTAGAATTCTATATTCTGTTACTATTTTAAAACGTCGAGAATTCTAAATTTGTATAACGATGTTACTGCTTATAATTATGATGCTTCCTTCTATAGCCTATATATTCCAGTTAGAGTTCTTCAAGACTAATTTCCAAATATTTCTATCTGAGTTTTTGCAATTACTGCATATCTAGTCTTTAAAAATATATCAGCCCTGGCTGGTGTAGCTCAGTGAATTGAATATGGGCCTGCAAACCAAAGTGTCACCGGTTTGATTCCCAGTCAGGGCATATGCCTGGGATGTGGGTCAGGTCCCCAGCTGGGGGAGCATGACAGGCAACCACCCACTGATGTTTCTCTCCCTTTCTTTCTCCTTCCCCTTCTTTCCAAAAAATACATAAAAATAAAATATTAAAAAATATATATCAGTGGTCATGTTATTACACTAGAGACTCTTCCAAGTTCTACTCTCTTTCCCGCCACCATTATTTAGCAGCCACACCATTTCTGTTTTGAAAAGCCTGACAATCACTGTAGCCTTTCTCCCTATCTCTTTTTTCCCACTTTTGCCATTGCAGGAGATGTTGGAAATGGCCAGATAGCAGGCTCCTAATTATATTCCTTGGTAAAAGTTTCTCTTATTTGATTATGAACACTTCCAGAAAAATAGAGGTCAGAGTAGTGGAGATAATGAACAACATTTTTAAATGAGTCATTAAATATATTTTTACAAAACATCCCCACAATTATGCTTTTACTTTTTGGTAACTGTAAATAAATACACTACAAGCAAATGCACACACATACACAAGTAATTAGAGCGGCAGTACCAAATGTCATTCATTGGTTCAAAGGATTTCTACCATTCTGAAAGAGACAATAATGTCAATCTCATTATGTTCCCCAAGCAAGCTTAGATCCTGGAAGTAATGCCCTTACTTTATAATCATCTCACAGGAGCACCCTTACGGCTAGACGAAGTTGTTGACAGAGATCTCAATGACAGCATGAACGGCACACTGGGAGCATCTCATTTACAAGCAACGGTCTTGTTTTTGCCTTAAATCTGTCAATATTTACTACTTGCATTTAGTGATGGGGTAGCACTAAATACGCTCAGTCGATATCTAGTTTGACCAGACAATACTTAATTCACAGTCTCTGCTCAAGTTGTATGGTTCCTAAAGTTCCAATCACTAGTTATCCAGCAAGAGTATTTATAAAGGAATTTATAAATCCAGCAAATAATAATATAATATCCAGCAAAATCTTTCAGTGCCAAGCAAGAGTACTTATAAAGGAATTTACTGATTTCTTGAAACTGATATGGGATTATTCCCAACACTTTGAGCTTCTGAAATGATATCTTTTTAAGAAATTTTCAGACTCTACACAGAGTATGGCAACCCATTTAATTAGAACCCAAGTCCAATGAAATATTTCAAGCCATAGTATCAAATGTCAGAGAAGATTACTTCATATGTGGGGCAGCTAGAAAATTATTCTAGTTCCTAAACCTAAGTACAGCTGGTAGTACATTACGTTTTAAGTCAATAGACAAGAGGAGGGCATTGAATGCCACCTACTTAGCCTCAAAAACCCAAAGGGACCTATCAATATGTCTGCCTCCTAATACTGGATATTTTCTGCTTATTCCTGCTTATTTATTTCCCCTCACACACCATCCTGTTTTGAACCACACGATACCAAAATGTTTGAACAGAATGAATGGTTTCCAGTGTTCTCCGGTGTGGTTAACCAATGAATGAGTGGCCAAGAAAGTGAAGGGCAGGAGGAGATTTCAGGTAGAGTGTCTCTCTCACTGAAGTTCATGTGGTTTGCCCATAGGTAGGCTACTTCCATACAGCAAAGTGTACAGAGCTTCTGTCAAGCTGACATCTTCTGCTGGAACAGCTACTATCTCTGGATTTGTTAAACTAATTTTTTCATGTACCCCTTCTGATGTAGAAGTGCAATGGTTCCCTCTCTGTATTACACTGAGATGTCCTTTGTTGGTTTTCCTTTTCTGTGCTTCCTAGAGATCTATAAGTAGTCCCCTATTGACTATTTCTGTTTTTCCCCACTTATGAGTCAGCCAGAATCAGACTGAAACAAAATGAGAAAAGAAAACCATAATAATCTTTACTTTGAGGAAATATTCTCAATTGCCCGTATACTGAAAGTGGCAGAAATTTCAATAATGTGTAGGACTTTAACATTTCCCAAATTTATTCTCCATTCTCATACATATCTTACCACTGTTGCTGGGGAGCTTGAACTTGGTACTCCCTGATCTCCTTTTATTCCCAGGGTCCATAAGAATCAAATTATTAGTGATCTGTCCCAGGATGATGGCCTGTGGAGATGATGAAGTTGTTAGTATCCTTCAAGCTCAATTATGGCACCAATTTGAAACATCATCTCTTCTTAAACAAGATGTTGAAGGCTTAATTCCTGGTGATCTACACTTGCCCAAACAGGTGATATTAAAAAAAAATAAAGTTTGGAGGCATGTAGCTACTTTCCAGTGTCAGGGGTTTATTACATTCTCCATGAAAAAAGACTACATCTGGAGTAGCTGCTATCATTGCAATCGCTGCAAAATTACTTTCCTTATAATCTATTTTCATTTTTTAATTGCCAGACTGCTGAATAGTTCAAACCAGGAAAATTAACAGGTAAGCGATTAACATCTCTATAGCTGCGCCATTCAAAATTCTGATCATGACTTAATTTTTATGAATCCCAAAAGAATGCATTATTATACTTGGATTGCTATTTCAGTGAACAGGAAGAATTCTAATTGTTTCCACTTGACTTTTCATGAAAATTTGGGATTTCTGCCAGGTTCTAAGCTTATCAATTTAAAATTTTCAATCAGGGAATGATAAAATAGCCTTAGTATTGGTGAAACATGGAGCAATTATAATTAAGTTTAACTACATATACTAGCGACAGTAAAATTAAAATGTACACTATTTTAAAATCATGAAAATTTTATTTTGCTTTTCCTTCTTTTATAAATTCAGAAAGGAGACAGCCCCTGGAGAGTTTGTTTCATACTCATCAAGGACCCAACATCTTTCTCCTTTATTATCTTTGCAATCGCCTTTCTGTCTTCTACTTGCTACAGGCCACAGGCTCTTTAATTACACCATTGAGTTGGCACCCCCACATATAATTTTTGTAGTTAATCTCACTCTCTTACAAACATGAACCATACTGAATTATCTATGTTCAGATTACTTCTAAGCCACTTTATGGTGGTTTTCTATAATAATTTATGCTACCTATGTGACTCAATAAAACATTTATACTTAAATAAGATACATGATAGATAGATAGATAGATAGATAGATAGATAGATAGATGATAGATATATAGAGGTTTTGGTTTGCCTCTGGAAATTCTAGCCTCACACAAAATATCCAAACCTAGCAAAGACTTTTGGCAAATAAAAATTAAAAATAAATCTTCAATATGAATTTAAATATAAACACCTAAATGAAAAAATAACTAAAATAGCAGAATCATTAAAATGCCAAGCATGGTTTAAAATTCTAAGAATATAAGAAAGTTCAATATTGGGAAATACATTAAAATTTATCATGTTAACATTTGTATGTTAAATAATTAATGATATATTAACATGCTAAAGGGACGCTATCATTTTAATAAATGTTGGAAAAAGGTTTGAACAGATCATATGAAAACCTGATTTCATATGCTTGAGCAAAACCCAATAGCTCTTCTTTAACAATTAACAACCAGTATTATATTTAAAAGTATAAAATGCAAACAAAAGAATGGTCCCCTCCCATACCAATTTTATTTCATTTTAATGAGCAACTGTTAGCTAGGTACAGAAGTCTAATAAGTTAATTACTTCAAATGAACTGACTTCAGATACAAAAATAAAAAACATCAGTAACAGTGTCAAATTCATTAAAACTCAGAAACTTTCTTATATTGCAATAATAATGAATTAGAAAATATAACCACAACAATAACAGCAAAATAATTCCTTTTACTGCACCAGAAAACAAGAATAGTTGTCAAATAAAAATTACATACACAAGCCCTGAGTGGTATCGCTCAGTGGATTGAGTGCAGGTCTGTGAACCAAAGGGTCACCAGTTCAACTCCCAGTCAGGACAGATTCCTGGGTTGCAAGACAGGTCCCCAGCAGGGGGTGTGCGAGTGGCAACCACACATTGATGTTTCTTTCCCTCTCTTTCTCCCTCCCTTCCCCTCTCTAAAAGTAAATAATAAATAATAAATCTTTTAAAAAATCACATACATAAGACACATCGAGATAAAATCATAAAACCTTACTGAAAAAAAAATTCAGCAAAATATTAAAAAAATAATTTTAGTGAATCTTTAATTTTGTCAAGAAGATAGTTAATTTCTAGAATATAAAAACACAAATACAGCAGAAGAATTTCAGCCAGTATAGAATAGTGAAGTTGGAAATATAAAAAATGTTTAAATATATTATCAAATTATAGGAATTAGCAGAATTTTGACAGATATAATGTCAGTAGATCTGAGTACAAAGTCTGGAAACAGACCCAGCATATATGGTGATTTCATATGAAAGGAAAGCTGGCATCTTAAAGCAGGAGGAAATAGGTATGCCAATTACAGAACAGGAAGCTAAATATATTTCCCCAAAATATATTCCAGATACAAATACAAATTCAAACCTCTAAAACACAATTAGGGTAAAATGTCAGTGAAACATTTTGTAACTTGAACTGACAGTTGGTTCTAAATCTGGCACAAAAAATTTTTGGTAACACCTTCGTGGGGTAGCCCAGTTGATTGAAGCATGATTTCATATAACCAAAGGTTATGGGTTCAATCCCAGTCAGGGCACATACCTAGGTTACCTAGGTTGTGGGTTCAATCACCAGTAGGGGCATGTACAGGAGGCAACCGATAGATATTTTTCCTCTCACATTGATGTCTCTCTCCCTCTCTGCCTCTCTCTTTCCCTCCCTCTCTTACGCTTAGTGAGGATTTAAAAAACAAAAATAAAAAATAAAAAAATAGTGGTTACATTTTAGCAAAAGCATTGCTTAAAGGAAAACTTGTATCATTGAATGAATTTATTAGAACAGAAGAAAGATCTAAAATAATTCATGTAAGCTTTCATCAAAGCAAACTACAAAAAGAAGAGCAAATTAAGTCCAATATAATCAGAAAAAAGGGAATATTTAAAAAATAAAACATAAATCAATAAAATTGAAAACAAGAAATTACTGGAGAAAAATCACTGAAACCAAAAGCTAGTTCTTTGAAAAGGTGGATTAAAATGTCTAAGCCTCTAGCCAGGCTAACTGAGAACTGAAGTAAGTGGACACAAATTACTATGATCAGAAATTGTAGTGAGGATATGACTACAAGCCTCAGGAGCGTTAAAAAGATTTTAAAGAATACTGAGAACTATTTTAAGTCTACAATTTTGATGACTTACATAAAAATAAAATAATTCTTGATAGATCCAATCTGCAAAAACTCACACAGGAAGAAATACATTATCATCACACACCTATATCTATTAAAAAATTGAATCAATAAATATAACTTTCCAAAACAAAAAACTCCATACCCAGATGGTTTTACTGCTGAAATTTACCAAACGTTTTAGAATGAAATTATACTAGTTATCTATAATCTCTTTCAGAAGATTAAAGCAGAGGGACTACTTTCTAAATGATTCTGAGACCAGCATTATTACTAATACTAAAACCAAAGATACTGCATGACAATTACAAATCAATGTTTTATGAACACAGATGCATAAATCCTCAATATTAGCATATCAAATCCAACCATGGTAAAATGAATTATACAGTGCAACCATCTGAAATTTATCCAAGGTATGCATGTCTCTCAACATTCTAAAATCCATTAATGCAATTCATCATATAAACAAGATAAAGAAGAAAAATCACATGATTATATCAGTAGGAACAGAAAAAATATTTGACAAAATAAAACATCTATTCATGATAAAAAATGACCACAAACTAAGAATAAAGAACTTCGTCAACTTAATAAAGAATATATACATAAACACTACTGTTCACATTACACCTAATGGTGAAAAACCCAAAGCTCACCCACTAAGATCAGAAATAAAAAAAGAATGTTTCCTCTCAATATTCCTTATCAACATTGTACTGGATGGAGTTCCTAGCCAAAGCTATGATATAATAAAATAAAAAGTATAAAAATTGAGAAGAAAAAAAATGCAGATAAAATGATTGTCTATATAGAGAATGTGAAAGAGTGGGCAAAAATGTTCTGGAACTAATAAGAGATTATAGAAAGGTAGAAGGATGTAAAGTTAATATGCTAAAAATCATCACTTTCCTACGCCAGCAATGAACAAGTAGAATTTAAAATTAGAAACATAATACCATTTACATTAGTTCTCCCCAAAATAAAATACTTAGGTATAAATTTAACAAATTATATACAAGATCTCTATGAGAAAAAAAACAGTATGACTTTTGATTAAATGAAATAAAAACACTAAAATAAATGAAGAGATATTTTATGTTTGTTAATGGGAAAACTTTATAGTGTCAAGATCTCAGTTCTTCCAGTATCCTCTATAGTTCCAATGCAATCCTAGTCAAAATTTTGGCAAGTCACTTTTTGTGGATATGAACAAATTGATTTTAAAGTTTACATGGAAAAGCATAGGATCCAGAATACTCAACTGTGCCATTAAGGGGCACATACGAGATCATGGACACTTAATTTGGAGGTTTGGATTCGCAGATGATAAAAACCCCAAGTCAAAGGTGAATAGCTAAGCACTTTATGAAGCGAGAGCAAAGAGAAAGCAAGGATCAAGATTATACATCACCAGGCGGGAGTTCACCAACACCCAAACATAGATGCTGGGGAATCCCAGAGACAGCATTCGGGGTCAACTGGGAAAGTTCCAAGTGATGTGGCCTTCCCTTGAGTGACATTCCAAAGTCTCACTTTGGGGGCTGTGATTAAATATGTTTTGGACAAAAGTGGCTACATCCCAAGGGCCTTGTGTGATTTGGCTCACCAACTGGTCCCCCTGGGAGAAGGGTCAGTTCTCCCCGAAGAAACAGCTAAAGATCAAAGGCACTAATGTCTCCAGGAGAAGGGCCAGTCCTCCCTGGGAGATTGCATGCCTATATTTCACTCTTCCAATGAAGGTCACAGCTCCGGCATAAACAGGGAGGATTCTCAAGGGTCCTTTAACCCGTAATCAACACAATATAAAAAGAGAAGAAAAAAATCAGAGGACTGGCACTGCCCAACTCAGGATTTAATATTAAACCACAGTAAAAAAGTATAGACAAGTATATGAATAGAACAAAATAGAGGTCCCATAGATAGATACCTGTAAATATAGTCAATTGGTCTTCAATTGAAGAACAAAGACAATACAATGGAGAAAACATAGTCTTTCAAATAAATGAATAGTCTTTTTAAAAACCTTGACACCTACATGCAGAAAAATACAAAACTATAAAAATCTTAGAAAATAACAGCAGAAAACTAAAGATGACCCTGGGTTTGGCGATGATTTTTAGATATGACACCAAGGAACAGCCCCTGATAAGCTGAACTTAATTAACATTTTTTAAAACATTGGCTCTGAAAAATAACTGTCCAGAGATTTTTCAAAAGTTACAGAGTGAAAGAAAATATTCTTTTAAAGCATAGCACAAGGGACAAGTACTCAAAATATAAAAGGAACTCTTAAAACTCTTTAATATAACATGAACAACAAAATTTCTAAAAAATTGATCAAAGAGCTTAAAAGACATTTCACCAAAAAATATCCACAGAGGGCAAATAAGCAAGAAAAGATATTCCACGATCTATGTTATCGAAGAAATGCAAAGGAAAAATGAGATACTGCTATGCAGGTATTAGAAGGGCCCAAACCCAGAAAAGCGGCAGTGCCAAAACTCATTGGTGGGGACATGGAGCAACCGGGGCTTGCATTAGTTGCTGTTGGGAAAAATGGAACAGCCACTTTGGAAGACATTTTGAAAGTTTTTTACAAAACTAAACACATTTTTACCATATGATCCACCAATTACATGCCTTGGTATTTACCCAAAGGATTCAAAAATCTCTTTCCACACTAAAGCCTCCCCACAGATGTTTATAGCAGTTTTATTCCTAACTACATTATGACATTAAGCATTATAACATGAATTATGGGATTATCAGAAGAATAAGAAAAAAGAAATCGCAGAGAGTTTATTATAGGAAGCAACAATATCAAAAACTTCTCAAATCTGTGGAAAGAAATGGATATAAATGCAATAACTGAGTAACAAAATAAAGGGTGTAACACATAACATAATTTTATTTTTTTTTGTTTTGTAGTGCATATAGAAGTTATATTTACACTGTAGTGTAGCCTATTAAGTGTGTTAAAATAGTATCCTACCTAATAAAAGCAAATAATTTTTAAAGGTACTTCATTTGTAATAAAATGCTAACTATCATTTGTGCCTTCAGCAAGTGATGTTTTAATTGGTGGGCCAGGGATTTTGCCTCAGTGTTGATGGGTGATGCCTGATGAGGGTGGCTGGTGGCTTGGTGGTTTCTTAAAATAAGGCAACAATGAATTTGCAGCACTGATTGACTCTTCAAGAGCAATGTCTCTATAACATGTGACGCTGTTCAATAGCATTTTACTGATGGTAGAACTTCTTTAAAAATAGAAGTCGAACCTCTCAAACTCTGCCACTGCTTTATAAACTAAGTTTATGTGATATTCTAAATTCTTTGCTGTCATTTCAACAATTTCACAGCACTTTTATCAGAAATAGTTTCCATCACAACACTTTCTTTGTTCACCCCTAAGAAGCACTTCTTCATCTATTAAAGTTTTGTCATGAGATTGCATTGATTCAATTGCATTACCAGGCTCCACGTCTAATTTGAAGTCTCTTTTTCACCACTGCTATAGTTACTTCCTCCACTGAAGTCTAGGACCCCTCAAAGTCATCCATGAGATCTGGAATCAGCTTCTTCCAAACACTTTTTAATGTTAAATTTTGACCCTTCTCCACAAATCACAAATGTTCTTAATAGCCTCTAGTATAGTAAATATTTTCCAGACAGTTTTCGAGTTGTTCAATACAGGGTTGCCACAAACCATCAGTTTGTATTAAAAGAAAAAGAAGAAGAAAGAAAAGAAAAGATAAAGCGATATCCGTGAAACACAATAGAGCCAAGTGCAATAAAGTGGGATATGCATGTATAAAGGGCTTCCAAACCACAGCAAGAAAACAAATAACTCATTAAACAATGATCAAAGGTCTTCAATACACATTTCTCTAAGAAGATAAACAAAAATACAAATGACCAGCAGGATAATAAAAGATGATCAATATCAATAATCATTATAGAATCACAAATCAAAATTACAGTGAGATAGCACATCACACCTACTAAGATGGCCACTAAAATTACAAAAAAAAAAAAGGATTGCTGAGGATGTAGAGAAATTAGAATTCTTATGCACTGTTGATGGGATGTACAACTACTATGGAAAACATCGAGGTGTTTTCTTAAAAATAAATTATAATAGGTGGTGGGGATGTTATAAAAAAGTTATAATAAAAAGTTATAATAGAACCCTTATACAGCAATTTCACTTCTGAATAAGTATTGAAAGCAGGGTCTCAAAGTGGTTTTCACATTCACGTTCATAACAGCACTAGCCACACTAGTCAGGAAACCCAAATGTCTGTCTGTGGTTACATGGAAAAATAGAATGTGATATAAGCATATAATGTAATATTATTCAGCCTTATAAGAAAGGAAATATTTTCTCTTTTTTTTTTTAAATCCTCACCTGAGGATACTTCTTCATTGGTTTTAGAGAGAGGGAAAGGGAGAGAGAGAAATATCATCGATGTGAGAGAGATACACCAATTGGTTGTCTTCCTTAAGTTCCTGGGACACCAGGGACCAGACCTGCAACCCAGGTATGTGCCCTGACTGGGAATGCAACCCATGATCTTTTGGTTACCAGACAAGGGGACAAGACTCCCACCAACTGAGCCACACTGCCCAGGGAGAGAAAGAAAATTCTGTCTCATACTATAACATGGATGAGTCTTGAGGATGTTATACTAAGTGAAATAAACCCATTACAAAAAGACAAATAATGCATGATTCCATTTATGTGAGGTATTTAAAGTAGTCAAATTCATCACAACAAAAAGTAAAATGATGGTTACCAGGGCCAGGTGAGGAAGATTACAGAAAGTGTTTAAAGGGTATAGGGTTTCAGTTTTGCATAATTATGATAAAAAGTTCTGGAGATTTGTTTCTCAATAATAAAAATATACATAACACCACTGAACTGTATATTTAAAAATGGTTAAAATGGCGTTTTTCATGTTATATTTTTTCACAACACAAAAAGGAGTAAAAATAAAAAATTTAGTAATTTATAAGTTCACCAATTTCTATACTTAAAAAGTCATACTCATTAATACGTTTAATGTTATTTATCAGAATTGAAAAGAAAAATTTAAATGAAAATAAGAAAATGATTGACTCATTCTTGATGTACTCATTTATACATGTTAACTATGAAAAATATTCTTACTGAAAAGTATTTTTAAGATAACATTTTTCAGTTTGTAATTTCTATAAACTCCTCCACACAGTTTTATATTTCTTATATCATCATATATATTCATAGAATGATATGATTTTTCTAAACACACTGCAAAATTACATGTGAAATGTATTTTTATGCTTACTGTACCCTGTAAGTTAGGCTTCCCTGTTATTAACATTCTCCTGTTAACACAGAGAGTAAGTGACGGTGCTGGGTTCACAGTCTATGGATCTTGATTCTCTGAATAACGGGGAGCATATTGCTGTATTTCTCACATTCGAAGAGAATGAGAGTATGCCTAAGAAGGTCAATGGGCTGTCAAATGACTTTTATGTATCTGAATCAATATACCGAATATTCACTGCTCGTATGGTAGAGTAGTTTTTTGTTATTTGATGTTAATATTTTAATGTACTTCAAACATGAATTAAATTCAATAGAGCTAGTCCACTGAACATGGTTATCTATACTGTCCAATCTATTTATGTTTACTAACATTGTATAATTATATTCACAATTTTGGAGTTGTCCTTAATAAAACCATTAAAGACGTTTATCAATTCAACCCTAAAACTTAAAGTTAATTCCATTTGGTCTGTAATTCAGATATTTGTGTGTTTACATATTTTAATGTATAATGGCATTTGACTGAGACGCTCTGACGCAGAGTTATCAGAATTTTTCTAAAATACCCATAGATACTCCCTAAAACAAACAAATAAATAAAAACATTCAACAACACACAAGCTACAGCTACCAGGCAGCAGAGTAACATTTAGGCAAAATATACACTAGTTCTAAGGCCTACAGAAACAGATTGAAGAAAGCTTGCCAAAAATTAAAAAATCCAAATATCCATGACCTCAGTAAACTGAAATTGTCTGAGAGAAGAAATGTGCACATCTGTTCTTTGCTCACCGTATATTACCATACTTATGATCCATTTTCTCTACCGACCGTAAAAATAGATAGTCACCCCCATCTCATCATAAGTACATGAAAAATAATCACGATCTTCATGTAACTATTATTTATTTTTGTGAAGAGGAAATGCATGCACACTACACAATTCAAAAGTATACAGTAATGATCTCCCACTTCTCCAGTTTTTAGCTAGTCGATTCCCCCTCCCGGAAGCAACTGCATTACAAAGAATGTCCATGCATAACAAACCACATACTTTTTTTTTAAAAAAGAAATCATCAAGAGCCTTCAGTAACTTTTAGTTCTCTTTCTTAGTCATAGTGAATCCAATAGTATTCAGGAGACCTTCAAACTCTGGCTGAGGGAAGGAAGAAACGGACCCTAAGTTTTGGCTCCTGATTACCCTGCAAACTAAAAACTTTCTGTAAGGGATTCACAAAGTATATAGCTCCAGCTCCTTGCCAAAATGATTTAGTTTCTAATCTACTCCAGCAGGCCTGTCTATTCTAGTTAGTTCATTCTAACTCTGGTGGACCCTCCCTGGAAAACAATGTCAAACTCCAGAAGCCTTTGGCTGTTATCTTCCCAGTTTTTGTTGTTACTATCTTTGTTTTATATTTATTTACTAATAATCCCAATTGAAAACAAAAGTTACAAGAATAGTAAAAAAAGGAACTGATTTATCTGAACGATTTGACAGTAGTCTGCAGGCATGATATTTTCACAACTGTTGCAGTAAGTTTCAGATATGACGATTACCAATTAAAAATTAGGGTGTATTTCACAAATTAGGACATGAGACTATGTACGCATTGCACAGCCGTCAGGACTAGGGAGTTAGTACTGAGATAATACTACTCTAATTACTAGACCTTATTCAAGATTTAGCAAATACACCAACAATTAAAAAGGCAAATTAGCAAGACAATATACTGCTTTTAGTTAGGACTGTCACTAGTGCCATTCAGTGCAGGAGAGTTCCTCAGAGTTTCAAAGATTACAGGACAGTTATTTAGTAGCATACCCCGCAATGTGACTTTGATATTCCTTATAATTGCATTCTAGATTCACTTTGTACAATTTTGGCAAAAATGTCATATACATGATATGATATTCTTATAGCAAATTCTTAGGTTACATCCAGTTTTCTTTTTTTTTCCATCATGGGTGGCAATAATTTTGATTACATGATTAAAGTGGACTGAGAAAAATTTCACCTCTATGAAGTTATGTTTAACCAGTGTCAAAGAGCCAGTAGGAGTTACCACTAGGGTTGCTCAACCTGTGAATTCTAAAAGCAGAGAATGTCAAGACTTATTTTTTCTAAACTATATTTCCTTTGGGTTATGCTCAATCCCAAAACAAAATCAATTGATTCATGAACTAGTAAAAAATTATTAAATGCTTAGCATATGTCAAACACTGTCCTAGGAACTACAGTTATTTTGTATGTTATGAAGAAATAATGGATGAGCTTGTATCTATGAGCCTGTGTCTGAGAACAGACATATGAGGCTGTCCAGAAGATATTCCACCATGTAATATGAAAAAGGGACATTTATCAAAGAAGATACAAGAAAGAAGAAAGTACATAGCACAATGACGCCTCAGTCCCCTTCAAAGTAGGCACCTTGGGACCTCACACAGTTCTCCCAATCGCCATTAGCTGCCTGGCTGTATTTTCCTGAATCTCCTCCGTGGTCTGAAATCTCTCCCTTTCAAAGATGATTTTAGTTTTGGGAAAAGCCAGAAGTCACAGGGTACCAAATCTGGGCTGTAGGGAGACTGAGTTACCTAGGTAATTTCATGTTTTTCCAAAAATCTCTGCAGGAGATGTGATGCAGGAAGGGGCACATTGTCATGATGAAGCTGCCAATCAATCACCAGTTGCCCATAGCTGGGGCCTCTGAATCATCCATATGGTTTCCACAGAGGACTATTTAAGCTTAACACAGAATTTGGTGCAAATTTGTTGCTCTATTTGCTCAGTCACTTTGAATGTGACAACCACACAGTACATGTGCTCACTCAATGGCATCTACCACCCCCAACTGACTAGTACAGTGAAGTCATCATTGTTCACACATGTGCATTCCAGTCCACTCTCCTTGTCTGTCGGGTTACACTGATATTGTGTAAACCATTCTTGTTATATTAACAATGGCTGGACTTTTTCTGGACATGCCTCATATATCTCACTTGCCTCTTAGCTCAAGAGTGGAATGAAATTTAACAAAAGAGAAAGATGATTCCCCTGAAGGATGGGGATTGAGGAGGCAAAAAAAAGTCATGTGAGCCTTGGTCAGCAAAAGAAGAGAAGACATTGATGATTGTTTCTCCCATTATCTAAGATGGCAGAATGTTGGCACTGGGATATTCTGCTAGATGTGGTCCATTTGTACAAGCTTTCACCCATACAATTTTCCCCTTCTTTTGAAGCAAGTGTGAAAGGTGGTACTGTCACACCCGCATTGTAGCTACCACTGGGCCAGATTGAATTTGTGGCGCCTGCTGTTGAAATCTGATCTCTGGTAAGTTTGAGGGATATTTCAACTCCTCTGGTTCAGGGAGGGTTGCCAGGTTTAGCAAATAAAAACACAGGAAGCTCAGTTAAATTAGAATTTCAGGTTAACAACAAATATTTTACAGAAATATTCATTGATCAGTATTTGAGACATATTAATTCTTAAAAATTATTTGTTGCCTTTCTGACATTGAAATTTAATTGAGAACCCTATTTATTCTAGCAGCCAAACTGTAAAAGTGAAAAAACAATGGTGCAGTAGGGATAGTCCCACAGCTGCTCAGAGAAGGAGTCTCAGTCCCCGTTATCCCATTGTTTAGGCAAAGCAGGAAGAGCATCTTGGGTCACTTAGGGGCAGTTGTTTCTTAATGCACCATAAGGAACTAATAATAAACCTAATATCTCTGCATATTTGTCCCTTTCAAAAATATATGATGCATTTGATTATATGTATCTATGTATTATCTATTATGACCCTCATTCTACAGACTTAATTTTGTAAGAAATATAACCATATTTCCATAGAGCTCACTGAAAAAAATTTGGCCTGGTTTTGTTTTTACTGAAATAATTCTGTCCACATTAAAGAATAAATGTCAGTAAATAAATCCCTTTCTTTTCTCAGGGCCATGGTTGATGTACTCCATAGTCAGGGGACATAGAATGGTGGATATGACTGATGTATTTTTACCTGACAAATGCACATTTTCTCCCCTCCTCCCCAAAACCCCTTTACCTCACCTTTCTGTCAACAAAATTCTGTAATTTTTACCTCTAAATCACATAGATATGGGCATATCCTCTAAAGTACAAATAGAAAGACTGGGTCAGGCTTCCTAAGCAAGTCTTTTTTCTTTTTTCTCTCTCTTATAAAGAGAGATTTTCAAGGAGAAAGTACCCTTCTTTTCTTTGGATGCAGTGTAGTAAATATGATGCCAAGATCTATGGTAGCTGTTCATTGATCCTTGAGAAGAAGACAGAAGCAAAGCCAACCACTGAGGTTGACTAAGAAGAATATGAAAACCCCCATGGCTTCCATGACACCATTTTGCTCCTAAATTAGTTAGACCCCCTGGGTTACCCCTGTGTGAGGTAAGGAATGTTCTATTGCTTAAACTGGTGTCTGTTGGGTTGTTTGTTCCTTGCTGCCAGAAGACTACCATCTGGTTCTCATCATCATCTGTCCACGATGGTATTCATCAATACATCCATCATTCTGGCATGTCCTTCGTTGTCAGTGCATATGGCCTGCATGGAATCATCCTTCATTCGATCCTCAAAGACCCACGAAGAAAATCACTCTTACACTACTGTCCAGGCAAATCTATAATGCTGTTTAAGATCATCTGCTAGATTCTTAATTCATTTGGGAGGTGGCGGCCTCCCTGGACCTTCCTTCTCAGCCTAGTTCTACTTGAAAAACAAAATGCATGTTTCTTTTGCTATTTGATTGTGCAAAACTTTCTGATGTGTTTTTTCTCTCTCCTGGACCTGGACTGTGGGACAGGAAAACAAAGACTTTAATGAAAATTGCTCCTAAAATCCATTACCACTTACAAGCCCTTCTCCTTCAAGCTTCAGTTGACATTACTTTCCCCAGTCTGAAGTGGCATGGCACTCTCTGCTTCTCCATGTATTTCTCCAGATCCTCTTGTTTATGCCCTGGGTTCTTCCTGCTCTCCTCCAAAACCAGCCTTATGAAATTGAGAAGTTAAAATAAAACTGCTTTAGGTTAACATATCCTTCCCTGGAGCATTGAGCATACAACAGTTTCTGTTCTGTTGAAATGACTGAGGGGGGAGGAGAGATCAGAAAATATCAAAAATAGTGCTTTTAGTATTTCAAACTTATGAACCTGCTCACACACACACACACACACACACACACACACACATACTTTTATTTAGTCATTCTCAACAAATTCCTTTGCTGTCTTCATTCAGCTCTAAATGCATGTTGATGGCATATTCAGTATATTTCTCAAAAGATATTGGAAATGAAAGCTACTCATTTTCTGGTGTCTCGGCTAAACAGAACTGGCTATGTAATCAACCATACTCAATATCACTTTAAATCTTCTCTAGTTTAGCTATCTTTCAGGCTAAATATATCCTGCACTTAAAAGACTAATTCTAGAGGTACTTTATAAGGCTCTTGCTACAGAGCCTTATAAAGTTTTCTGAGACTTGACCCCAATATCTGATAATACTGAGCATTAGGGAAACGTAGTTTCAAAGTTTTATTGGTTATTGGAGAGAAGGTCATCTTTTGGGAGAAGTGGGAGCCTGGGAATCACTTAAATGGACCCTTGGTAATGTAAATGAGAAATAAGATTTTTTTATGAAAATAAAGTTTTGAAACAATATTGTGTTGCTCTGAATATTAATATTTAAAATTATTTGCCTCTTGGCCAGATTGCCTCCTTTCAGGAAGGTTATCATGATGTTGAAGTCGTTTCACAGAATTATACAAAGGAAGAAAGGTGATTTTTTTCTTTTATTTCGCTTTGTTTTGTCTTCCTTACATTACAGTGAAAGAGGAATTGAGGAGCTAGGCTCCAGGTAGAATGGAAAGTAACTGAGAAATATCATTAAGGTGAAATGAAACTGATTCCCACAACTAAACAGCAGTCAGGAGTCTAAGGAAAAGAAAAATCAATGGAAAATCATGTGTAGCTGATCGACTCTAAGATATGCAATCAGTTTTGTGTTTTTGTTGTTCTTAAAAATTCCTGTATTGCATCTTATTTGTGCTCTTTAACTTCTCAATGAAGTAGAGCTGGAATTTAAGACTGGACTTGTCTGTTTCAGGGATATATGGGTAGGAATGTATCTCTATTTTGAAGACAACAGCCAAGAGAACAGTTATTGAATAAATAGTGACATGCAGGGAATAGGGCAGCTTCCTCCTCTTGCTAGCTAGCTTGAACTTACAAATGAAAGCCACTCAGGGTTTTTAAAGCATGTAAGAATTCCTTAAGGAATTTCACACATAAAAAAATAAATTCTTACTGCTACCCCGTACAATGAGGGTTCCTATGTTGCTGATTGAGATAGTAGATACTACAGATGGCTTTTAGAGAGAGAAATGAACATCGATTGTTGTTCCCCTTTTTTATGCATTCATTGGTTGGTTCTTGTACGCGGCCTGACGGCGGACAAAATCACAACTGTGGCATACTGGGACAGTGCTCTCACCAACTGAGCTGCCTGGCCAGGGCCTGCCCCTTTCTCCTTCTTCAACAAAACCTAATTTGATCAGGAAAACCACCGACCTCCCTATATCCCCAGGTTTCACACAGCTAAGCACAGTAACCCTAATCCTCCACAGTGCTCATCTAAAATATTTTACAACTGGTAGAACTTTTGTTTTTTCCTCATCAACACTGTAACAAAACAACATTGAAACAAATGACATTATTTAAGGATTCACATACATAGTGTCGATTTTATTAACAATAGCTAAACGCTATGTTATAAATAAAAAGCATAGAGTTGGCCAAAAAGTCCATTTAGTTTTTTTCTGTAAAATAAGACACATTTTTCATTTTCACCAATAACTTTATTGATTTGGATATTTTGAGAATGTTGGCTATCTCTCGCTATTGGCTGCTAGTGGGTGGAGGCCAGAGGAGCAGCTAAACATCTTCCAATGCAGAAGACAGCCCCTCAGCAAAGAATTATTTGCCTAAAATGTCAATAGTACCAAGAAACTTCATAAACCACTTTTCACAGTTTCAATTAGTCACAGCGCCTTCTCTATATACTGCACAATTTTTTGTGTCTGTGTTTCAGTTGTGTTTTTACCTTTGTTGAAATAATAAAGCATAATATGCCAAAAATGTTTCATATTTTCTTCCATCTTCAATATTAAAATGGCTACAAAATTTCACCAATTTTGATTTTTAAAAAATGCATGCTGATATGACAGCTATCACAATACAATCTAACAAAATTGTTTTAAATGAAGTTAAATACAACTAAGTACTACTAGAGCCATCATACAGAAAAAAACGAATGAAATTTTTGGCCAGACCCAATACTCGACCCTTAACATGTAATACATGAGTAAAAAGTTGTGTGATGACCATATTTCCTTTGTAATCCATTATGTATGACCTAACTTTTAAACCCAAGAAAAAATAATATCTTAGCTAACATTTTTACTTTATAATTGTTCATCAATTTTATATGTAAATACAATAATTGATTACAGAATCTGTATGCAATTATAGTCTAGCAACTCACTAACAAAAACATGTTGAAATGTATTCTTTAAAAAGAGTAATAAAAGTTATTTAAATAATCCTTTAATTTATATAATAAATCACATAATATATTTCAAAAGTTTTTCTTAATTTCCTAACTGTTATTTAGGAGATCAGAAGGAAAAAAAATTCTCACTGATTACAGAATATCACATTTTAAAAAATAAATGCTTAATGCATTGTTTATATTATAATTCTTAAAACTTTATTAAATTTGAGCAATATTTAATTTTTGAAAGGGCAGGAAGAATGGCTATGTGACCAAAATAAAAAAGAATGGCTAGTAGTACAAGCTTCCTTCTAGCTGAAACAAAACAGACCAATAAACCAATATGCTAAAAATGAAAGAATAAAATAAATAAATGCAAATGCCACATAATGCAATCATGTGTGTAAGAATTTAGAGCGAGTATTCTCGACAATACAAACCATCACAGAATCTCTAAGTTAGGCACTGTGTCACAACAACCAACATAATTCTTTTCTAACACATCGAATTACAGATGCTTTTGCGTAAATACTAAGCACCTTACAAATACGCATGCAAATGTGTAAGATGCGATGGACTAGTGACTGTGGCTTGTCTTACCTTTTTCTGTCTTCTCCTATCAACTTTATTAAATCACAACTAATATAGGTTCCAAGTCAGAGTAAAGAAAAATTTGAAGTGACAAACACTTAGTAAGTCACATGCTTCCTTCTGCCTCTTTGAAGTGGGCATCTTCCACAGAAAATCATCCTTACATGTGCCTGAGGAGAGTGGATATTTTGTGGGTCAGCTAAGACTTTGGTTTTTATTATTTTATTGTATAATGTCTTTATATTTTGTTCTGGTTAGAGCTGCTTTGAGGTTGTGTTTCATTTGTTTGTTTTTCTTTTATTTGCTGCCTAGAATTTCCTAGTAGGTTTTTCCCAGTATGTGTTCCTTGAGAACACATATTAGATAAAAATTGGCTTTTCAGGATAGTATTGAAATTCCCAGAAAGCATCCTCTACCTAAATGCTTGAAAATTTGGGGATCATTCTCTAGCCAATGGTGGTTACTCTCTTCCGAGTGTTATTTTTGATTCAGTTGTGTTGCAAATTTATATTTGCAAACACTGCAAGGATTATGTGTGATCTGTTCATATTGAAGTTTTATATATCACTAGACTTTGCTTCATATTGTATCCTGTTCAGGCATTTGCTTCCATAATTATTATAAATGCTTGTTTCATTTTCAACAACTCAGTGTTATGGCTGATTCCTCTATTTTTATCACATGGCAAATCCAAAACATAAGCCAGTAGTTTCAGCTTTCATCTTCAAACTATATGCAGATTTTAAAACCTAAAATCACCACTTATCAACCACCACCCTAATAAATGACACAGAAAAGCACGAGTTATTGGACTAGCTCCCCGATCTTTCCTTTGTTTTCACACGTCCTTTACAATCTCTATTCAGCACAATAACTAGAATAATAATAACACTTGTAACACTTAAATGAGATCACCTCAGTCTTCAATGCAAAACTCTCTGTTAGCATCCCATCTCTCAGAGACTAAAACAAAGGAACTAAGATGGGCCTCTAAGGACTTCACCTGTGGCTTAGCTCCTACTTCTCTCTTCTTCACCACATACAGCCACAGCCCTCCTTGCTATTGCTCAAAACCACCAAGAACATTCTGTTACCGTGGTCAGAGCTGAGTCAGGAGGGCCCTCCAACCCCAAGCTTGTTCTTCGGTTCTTGTCTCTCTTGCAAGATATGACTTTGAGAGAGAGACTAATGCATAGAGTGGAAATAAGGTAGCAAGTTTATTTATGAAACACATATGAACACAGAGCTACAAGCAGGACCTGGCAAATCTAAATGCCCTGCCTGTGGAGGAAAAAAAGTTGTTAGTAAGTTTGTTCTGTACACTTGAGCCAAAGCTACAAGTGGGTACCTGGTTAATCCGAGTGCCCCAACTATTGGGGTTCAGGGACTGTAGACTTTAGTCAGTTTCTAGGTTCCATCTCCTTCTTCCCCTTCTAGACCTTGGGAATGATGCACGGCTACAAAGGCTTTCTTTTTCAGTTAGTAAAGGCTCTTAGTCTTAGTGAAATTGTTACAGAGGCTCCCTCTCCCAGCACAGAGTCTCAAGGACTCCCTCATGTGCTGTCTTCACTTGTCATGTTGGGAACACCTGGCAATCTTTTGGGACCAGTCTCAGGACTGCTGAGTTAATTGATGAGACATGAATTCCTTTTGTTTCCACCCTTTTGTTTTAGGTTCTTTGTTAGATTGTAATGGAGAGGACCCTGCTTTATTTCCCCTCTGGCCGCTCATTTCTATCTGCTACTTACAGTAACAATTCTACACCTGAGGGTCTTTGAACTTGCTTTTCCTCGGGAGAGCCACCAGGCTCTCACTCTCACTGTTCAAACATCGCTTTTTTAATGAGGTCTTCCCTGACTATCCAATATATGATAGTGATTTGTTCCTATCAGTAAAACTGCCTATTTTCCTTACCCTGATTTATTTTCTCCATAGCACTTATCATCTGACATATTATAAGCTTAGTTTGTTTCTCTGCTTATTACTTCCCTGTTTCTATGAAAATGCAATCTCTAGACTTCTGGTCTCCAGTCTGGGATATAAGAAGCTTAGAGTCGCCACTTCATCCTAACAACAAATATGAATCTGAGCAAAGTAAAACATCAACACTTCTTAGATCCCTCAGAGAAGAGAGATTACTGGGCAAACTAGTGTCCCCGATATTGAAGAGAATAACAAGAAAATTACAGAGATGGGGAAAATTAACTTTACAGTAACACCTCAAAGGTGTTTGGGTTTAGCTCCAGACATCCGCAATAAAGCAAGTTCTAATCTTTTTGGTAGTGGAGGGTCTTGCTTCAGTTTGTTTAAAAAAAAAAAATCTGTGAAGCACAATAAACTGAAGCACAGTACAACAGGTGTGCTTCTAAACTGCTGAACTCCCTGAGTTCTCAGGAAACTCTGAGAACCAAAAAAACTCCAGAGGAACCCAGTCATAAAGGTGCCCCCAATTTTAGCAGCTGTATTCCCAAGTGTTCAACCTATTTGCTACAGGGACTACCAGAAAATGACAACGACAACAACAACAACAACACAACAACGACCTGTTGCTTCCAGGAGGAGGAAGGAAAAGGGACCATTCTGAAATATGGGTTGGCCAAAAAGTTTGTTCTTTTTTTTTTTTTTTTTGGTAAGATGGCTCTAGTAACATTTAGTTGTCTTTAACTTCATTCAAAACAATTTTGTTAATTTGTATTGTGACAGCTCTCATATCAGCATGCATTTTTAAAAAACTTATCAAACTTGGTGAATTTTTGTGTGGCCGTTTTAATATTGAAGGCAGAAGAAAATACACATTTTCAACCTATTATGCTTTATTATTTCAGGAAAGGTAAAAATTCAGCCGAAACACACAAACAAAAAAGACATATGCAGTGTATGAAGAAGATGCTGCGGCTGATCAAATGTGTCTTAAGTAGTTTGTAAAGTTTCATGCTGGAGATTTCTCACTGGACGGTGCTCCACAGTCTGGTAGACAGCTGAAGTTGATAGCGATCAAATCAAGACATTAATTGATAACAATCTCTGTTATACCACACAGGAGATAGCCGGGATACTCAAAATATCCAAATCAATAAAGTTATTGGCAAAAGTGAAAACTGTGTCATTTATTTTATGGAACAAACTAAATGGACTTTTTAGCCAACCCATATATCTGTGCACTCTCCTCTTCTTAACAAGGACAGCCCTCAGGAGAGACTACTGAGCCAGAACCCAACCTGCCAGGGCTTTATCACAGCCTAATGGACCTGGGGGAAGTGAAATACCCAAGCCCACATCCCTCCAGCATTCAACATGGGGGAAGGGAAACATCTCCAGGCTACTCCAGTCATCCTGTCCCACCAAAGGAGAGAAAACTGAAAAAGCACTCGTAAGGTCTACTATTGAGACATTCAGGCCCAGTAAAAGTCTGAGGCCTAATCATAAGAAAACAGAATGTCCCCTTGCCTGCCCACACTCCCTACCTGTTGATAGGGCCTGTTGGTCCTGATGGAGTAAGAGGGAAAAGATGGGCTGGGGTGTGCTGAGCCCCATGGCAGCTCAGAGAATGGCAGGTTCAGGCTCAAGGATCCGCAGCTGCAACCACATTTCCCCAGAAGAAGCCTAATCTCATGGAATCTTGGGAGTTCTATGGGGTAGCAGAGGAGTCCAGGGATGAGAAACAAGTGCGTGCCTCACCTGCTGCAGTCCCTTCATCCCATACTGGGCCATAAGGAGTCTGGCTCTCTCTACTTACAATACAAGTTCCAATTCTCCTGGAAGCCTGCCTTGCTCCTCTCAGAGTCAGAATGGGGGTATTTCTCTCCAGAGGCCTGGCCAGGTGCGCAGGAATGGGGTTCTGGCCCAAAAGCTGAGCAGAGGGGCTGCTAGGTCCAAACACAGAAGTGAAGCAGGCTTGCTGATGCCACAAATGTATAGCCTTCCAGCAGCGCCTAACGGCCTGGAGCTATGAAACAGGTTTGTGGAGAACAACCCAGAGGTAGTCCCAGGGCTGCAGCAACCTTAACTTGCTGTTCCATTGCACAGTCTGTGGTCCAGCTGTTCCTTCCAGCAGCTACAAGGTGTCTAGGATTTGCCCTAGAAGACCATTGCTGCCTGTTCCTGGAGTCTGTCCTTTAAAGAATAGTCTCAGGTCATTGCTCCTTAGGACCCAGCCCAATGCCAGCACCCTGGCCCCTTTACCCATGTCCCTCCATCTGGGAATGTTCCCTTTTGAACACCATGTGAGATGATCTCAGGCTGAGTCCAAGACCTGGTCTGGCTGGATGGAGAGTGGGGTTTCCCAGGAAGGTAAAGAGGGACCTTTGGGTCCAGAGTGTGCCCTGTGTGGCCTTGAGTGAGTGGAGCAAGTATTCCTATTACCAAGCACATCATGTCTGCCTATCAAAAATATATATGTAGAGCATACTAAAAGACAAAAAACATAGTTTGAAGAGACAGAGCAAGCATCAAAACCAAGTTCGGTTATGGCAGGGGTGTTGGAATTATCAAACTAGGAATTTATAACAGCTATGATTATAAAAATGTGCTAAGAAAGCATGAAGTAGAGAGCATGCAAGAACAGATGTGCAATATAAATAAATAGAAAACCCAAGAAAGAATGAAAAAAATGTTAGAGATCAAAAACACTGTAAAAAAGAACAATGTTTATGATAGGGTTATTAAAAGGTTGGCCATGGCAGAGGAAAGCATCACTGAACTTGAGGATATCACAATAGCAACTTCCAAAACTAAAAATCAAAGAGAAAACAGGGCTAAGAAAATAAAACCAACACCATAGAATTATGTACCCTAAAAAGTTATCCTTCAAAATGGAAAGATAAGTACTTTCTCAGCCAATGAAAACTGATGGGGTTTGTTGTCTGCAGACCAGCCTTGCAAGAAAAGTTAAAAAAAGTTTTCAGAGGGTTCCCTTTTCCCCACATCCTTTCCCACATGTGTTTTTTGCTGACTTATTGATGATGGCCATTCTGGTGCACTGGTGGTGGGAATGCAGACTGGTGCAGCCACCATAGAAAGAGGAATGGAGTTACCTCAAACATTAAAAAATGGAGCTGCCTTAAGTATGACCCATCAATTCCAGTTCTGGGACATAACTGAAGAAACTCAAAACACCAATTTGAAAGAATATATGTACCCGTACGTCCACTGCAGCATTATTTACAATACCTAAGATTTGGAAGCAGCCCAAGTGCCCAGCAGTAGATGAGTGGGTAAAAAAGCTGTGGTACATTTACACAATGGAACACAATGCAGCCATAAAAAGAAGGAAATTTTACCTTTTGCAATAGCATGGATGGGCCTGGAGAGCAATATAAGCCAGTCAGAAACAGATGAGTATCTTTTGATTTCACTCATATGTGGAGTCTAATGAATAAAATAAACTAACAAACAAAATAGAAACAGACTCAAAGATAGAGAACAGACCAACAGTGTGGGGGGCTGGCTGAAAGAGGTGAAGGGATTAAGCAAAAAATATCACTCATAGACACAAACAACACTGTGGTGATTACCAGAGGGGACAGAGGGTGGGTGAAATAGAAGAGGGGAAAGGGGAAATAAATTATGAAGGAAGGGGACTTGACCTGGGGTAGTGAACACACAATATAATTTACCGATGAGGTATTACAGAATTGTACGTCTATATTATTTTATTAACCAATGTCATGCCAAGAAATTCAATAAAAAAGCAAAAACAATTCTGCCTGGTGTGGCTCAGTGGATTGACCACTGGCCTGTGAACCAAAGGGTTGCCTGTTCGATTCCCAGTCAGGGCACATACCTGGGTTGTGGGCCAGGTCCCCAGTAAGGGGCATGTGAGAGGCAACCACACATTGACGTTTCTCTCCCTCTCTTTCTCCATCCCTTCCCCTCTCTCTAAAAAGAAATAAATAAAATCTTTATTAAAAAAAAGCAAGAACAGTTTTCAGAAAGATGCAAAATGATTTACTTTAGAAATTCAGATTTACATAAAGGAAGGAAAAACATCAAAAAAAGAATAAATGAAGATGAAATAAAAACTTACTTTTCTTATTCTTAATTTATCTTTTTAAAATATTGTATTTATTTATTTTTAGAAAGAATGGAAGGGAGAAAGAAAGCAAGGGAGAGAAACAGCACTGTGTGAGAGAAACATCAATAGGTTGCCTATAGACCCACGACCCAGACATAACCCTGACCGTGAATCCAACTGGTGACCTTCTGGTTCGCAGGCCAGTGCTCAATCCACTGAGCCACTCCAGCCAGGGCTTATTCTTAATTTATTTTACAACAGTGATATTGGTTATATATATGCTTATGCATAAGTGAAATAAATAACACCATTTATACAATGGATGAGAGGAAGGAATTAGGGTTATTTTCTTACTATAAGAGACACCCTGGCCCTGGCTGGTGTAGCTCAGTGGACTGAGGGCAGGCCTGCGAACAAAAGGGTCGCCGGTTGGATTCCCAGTCTAGGGCACATGCCAGGGCCAGGGCCCCAGTAGGGGACACGAAGAGGAAACCACATTGTTGTTTGTCTCCCTCTCTTTCCCCCTCCCTTCCCCCATCTGAAAATAAATAAATAAAATCTTTTAAAACATAAAATAATTTTGTTAAAAATAACAAGATATACACAGGACCTGTGCAATGGTATGGAGTTATTTGAAAGTGAACTTGTATATTAGGGTTCCCAGAGGGGTAAGATCAATAGTAAATATATTTCTATTAACCCGAAATAATGTATATACATATATATTTAGAAAGGGGGGAGAGAGAGAGAAAGAGGGACAGTTGATTGTAGGAATTGTTTCATGCAGTTATAGAGGCTGAGAAGTCCTACGATCTGCTATGTGCAAGCGGGAGAACCAGAAATGCTAAGGGCATAACTTATTGTGAGTTCAAAGGCCTGAGAAGCAGAATAGCAAGAGTGGTATAATTCCCAGTTAAAAGCCAAAGGCCTTAGAACATGGGGGTTGGGGGGAGACAGTCATTTCAGTAAAGTAAGAGAGAGAAAGAACTCACCCTTCCTTCAGGGTTATTGTTCTGTTCAGGCCTCAACAGATTAAATTATGGCCATTCATATTTGTGAGGGTGAGTCTTCTCTATTCAGTATCCTGATTCAGATTAAATGTGTATAGAAGCTTCTTTCATAACTGCCAAAACTTGAAAGCAACCAAAATGTCTTTTAGTAGGTAAATGGTTAAATAAACTCTAGTACATCCAGACAATGGAATGTTATTCAGCATGAAAAAGAAATATCAAAACAAAAGACATTGAGGACTTAAATGCACATTAACAGTTAAAAAAAAAAAGCCATTCTCAATATACTGTACGACTCCAAATATGTGACATTTTGGAAAAGGTAAATGTATGGATACAGTTTTTTTAAAAAATCAGTCATGGCCAGGGATTAGAGGGAGGGAGGGATAAATGGGCAGAGCACAGAGGACTTTTAAAGGAAGTGAAACTCCAGGGGTGGACACATATCATTATAAACCAAAGGAATGTGTTCGGTAGAATACACAGCTCTCCTAGTTTGCTCAGTCAACAGAATGTGCAAGACCAGGAGTAAACCTTAATGTAAAAGTGGACTTCGGGCTACAGGATGTGTCCGTGTGGGTTCGTTCCTAACTACAGTGAACGTCCCACTCTGGTGGGACTGTTAGTAATGGAGGGTTTATGCGTGTGTGAGGACAGGGAGTGTGTATGAAGCTCTGCACCTTCCAGCTTGTTTTGCTGGGAACGTAAATCTGCTCTAAAATACAAATTCAATTTAAAAAGATACAAGAGAAAAACATAATTGTCATAAAGAAAATGGTTTATCCTTTAGTGTTCTATTTCTGGGACTTATAGCTGGACAAGACACATAGTAGGCACTAAATAGCTATTTGTTGAATGAACTTCTCAATGGTTTAAAAGCGCTTTTTGTTGGCTGCCACCTACCTTTTAGTGAAGCCTAAAATGAATAATAGACTCTCTCAGTAGCATCTTCATTGTATACCCCAACGCATTTAATTATCACATCCTTTTCTGTTGGGTTTACAGCTGTGTGACTACAAAAAGTTCAGGGCTTTTGTGGCTGTTGTGGTTAGCGTGTGCATGAATGACTTTGTATAAATTATAAGAATAAAATATATAACTATTGTTTTACCAAAGGAAATAAATGCAAATATAATACAGTATCTCAGTGATTTACAAATACATTGTCACTGTAATATGAAGATAAATGCACATGTTGCATAATGATTTGCTTTAAAATGTTTTAAGAACATCATCAAACAAGAAAGAAGATCTCTGTAATGCTAGGCTGCATCACATTAGGCAGTATCAACAACACTAGAAAATTCAAAATAGCATATTATTTGGTTTGTCTTATTTATAAATATTCAAAGACTTTTGTTTTCTTTAGAATGCAAGTACAATAATCACTCCAAGTGTCTAATGAGTGAGAATGGTGCTGTTTTGGGCTTCTAATACAAAGCAGCTAGATTTACCAATTTTCCTGTGACAGTCCCAAGACTTATAAATGCAGCTATTCAGTCACCGACCTCGAATAAAGGGCTTCATTAGATCGTGATGGAAAAAGTGCAGGATAAGGACTAATAAGCTGATGTATTCTCAGAAATGCATAAAAGGATGCGTATAACAGGATGGATCACCGAATGGAAAAATACACTTCAGAATCGACAATTAGCAAAAACTCAAGTATTTACTGTTATTAAAAGTCCATATGCTGAATTTTTTTATTATGAATAGTAACTCATATTTAACATGACAAGAATGGAAAGATATGGAGAAAATAAAATTTACTCCCACTCAAGGATAACTTTTCAAGAGTTGGGTAACTATTCTTTTAATTATTAGAAAGAGAAGGACAAGAATAGTCATAATGTACACATAATTTTGGAATAGTTTCTGGTCATTTAACAGTATAATGTTAACCTTTTTTCATGTCATTAATTTTTTTTTCTTATTTAAGCATTGTGGGATCTTTTGCTAATTTCTCATGACTAGGCCATGGTGATGAGTAGGTAAACTATAATAGTTTTGGACAGGGAAGATGCTTTGATATTGACATTTTCATTTTAGGGTCTTTCCTATCAAATTTAAATATTCTATGCTTAGAGTGGTAATAATTTTTTCCCCTAATCTCCACTTTCAACAGCATCCATTAGAATTCTTACCCTTCAAACCTCTCAGGAGGGTAATTAATTCAAACGAGGACCACTTTGACTATTTTTTAGAAAAGACTTGGAGTTATTACCACTAGACTTTATGTTTTCGCATACGGGGACAATGGCTAAAACAAGGGGTCATGTCTTCCCCCTCCTCCCTCTGTCCTGTTCTCTCTGGACTCTCATGCCCATCTTGTCCCATTCTTCTGTCCCTAAGGATGATGATGGAAGACAAAGAATTGTCAGTCCCAGTAATAAAATATGTAAATTGGTGGGGAAAACCCTAAAATAGCAATGTGGATGTCCAGGTAAGAAGGAATAACTAAAGTCATCCCTGATTTCATTAATATGGCAATGGGCCTGTTAGAAGAATAAAAATAAAGTTAAAACAAAACTAAATTACATGAAACTATATTAAATTAAATAAACCTACATTTTCCAGCCTCCTTCACTAGAGCAGCTTTGTCAGTGTCAGTGGAAATCGACTAGAATGTTTGGGCATGAGTTATCTTGCAAAACAGACACCACCCTTTTCTCCTTATTCTCTTATTAATCTACTGCTTATAGCCTGTAATACATGATTGAAGGTCAATCTAAGACATGTGACTGTGAGGATTATAGCCAATATCACTCATTATGGATGGGGCAGCAGGGAAATACAAGAAACCTGCAAAAACAGTGACCTCAGGAAGCTAATGCACTATCTCAGTACTTCCTAGCTCTGAGTTTCTTCATATGTGTTGAAAAACTAGAAAGTGTCTCCTTTAAGTCACTTTTATCTGTTACTTACTTCATGAATTCTTAACTGATATTTTTCTTCTTCCTAAGTTACCTTTTTAGAGAATGTTTTTCCATAGATAAAAACAAACAAATCTCCCATGCATTATCTTGATTTTTTCCCCTGAATAATTGAAACCACAAGTATCACCCCTTCTGCAGCTTTCTTATAAATCTATATTTTATTTTCCCTCGTCCCCCACATTTTAGAATCTGAGATTACTTGAAATGAGAAAAGCACTGTCCTCCCACCTCACTGCTCCTTTTTGGATGATGCTGTGTCTAACCACGTGTAAGAATGTTTTTTGTTTTTTAAGATGCAATGTAACTATGATCACAACATCCACTCCGGTTTCTATTTTCATATGATTCCCACCTTGCACAGCTGATTGGCCTCCAATACTAATATAATGGAAATGACTGCAATATTTACACAGGTGATCTTTCTCCAAATTCTTAAATGCATGTTTCATACAAATGTTCAGGCTCACTTTATCTCATCCACACTCTCCTGTATACAGAAGCTGACTGTGGGCATCGTTTCTAAGGCTCCCTCTCCAGAATTGTAAATGGGAGCTATTTTGCTCTGATCATAACGTAGGGCTTCTCTTTCCCTCTTCTTTTATCACACTAAACCCTCCTTACTTTTTGAACTTTCTAATATCTCTGTAGAAACCTTCTCTTTTTTTGTTGTTTTCTTCATGTATAAGCCATTATTAAAACTTCTCTAATTGATATTGTCAATTCTGTTTCTTTCCTTAACCTTTGTGGTATCACCTAACAAAACTTAAACTTAGGTTGTTAAAACTATTTGCTCCCTTCTATATCCAGAGTACTTTGTGGTCCAACAAGTAAAGTACGTGACTGTGTGGCTCTGCAGTTACCAAATCACGATGTCAAATCTCGGTGGGGCCGGAAAAGCTGCCTGCGACTCTAGGCACAGCAGACATCCCATGGCCCTTCCACAACGTGAAAGGCGATAGAAGCAATTAATTCTGCCTAACGAGGAAATGAGCAGTGTCTCAAAGGAAGCATGTTTACATGAACATACCTAAATATAATAGTTTATTGATAAAGTGATTTTTAAAAATATAAACGATTTTGTGCAGGTATATAAATATATAGCTAGTTCAGAAAACTGCATGTCACCTGTTGTACCTGAAATGTATGGATTTCATTCAGCAGATCTATTTGTGGGAAGTGTGTTTACCATCCTCAGGAGTTTATGGTTTTATTCTATTAAAATAATAGCAAAATTTTGTAAATAGAGGACTAATATATATCTATATTAATATAGCTTATTGCAAAGTAAAAATACGTTTAATTTGATAATATAAAATTTAAAAAGCATGTAGAAGAAAAATAGAAACTGGGCCTCAAAAAGTTATTTTTAGTAGGTCTTCTATAGTTATATGTATGTTTGCAAAAGTCAGATCATAGTGTACATAGTACACATATAGGTTGAACTCTGATTTTTTCCATATTAATAAATTATAATTCTATTTCTGCATCAAAATTATCTCATGCTATCATTTTAATGATGTGAAATTATTTCATAATATCAATCTTTGCAATAAAGTTAAGTAATTACTACTTTTAATTAATAAATGTATTTATCTTAGAAAAAAATTTCTAGTAATACCATTCTAAGCTTTTAATATTAACAAATAATTCTCCAGAAAGTTGGAACTAACATATTCCATAACATGGGTTAGAAAATCCAATAGTGTTAAAATATACATTCTGTCCTAATTAAATTATAGGATAAGTACAAACTTAGTCACAACCCAAGCTGGAATATTTCCAAGAAATTCATAAGATGATTTTGAAACTTATTTGGAAGAACAAAAGATGAAGAATAACTAAAGCACTTTAGAAAAATGAGTTTAAAAAGTTGAAGGAATCCAAGATTTATTATAACACTACAGTAATCCTCATAGTGTTGTCTTTCAAAAAAAATGCAGAAATTGAGCAATAGAGCAAATAAGATAAAAGAAATTTTAACTTATGTACAGAAAACAGAAGTACTAAAATATCAATGTCAGGGAATCATCTCCAACATTTTATAAAAATTATAAAACATTAAGTACAACTGAGGTAATTGACAGAAATGCAGGTATGATAGTGCATTAATAAATAACCAAATGTGCTTAGAGAGCACATAAATAAATCTACACGTAGATGGTCAAATGATTTTCAAGGATGCCAATGCACTTCAATGGGGGAACAGAAACTCTATTCACCAAAAAGTGCTAGAATAGTTGGACATTAACATGGAACAAAAAAGAAACCAATGTCTACTCCACACCATGCACAAATATAAAAGATCAATTTTAATGGATTAGTGTCATAAATGCAAAAATCGAAAGTAGAGTGTTTTAGAATATTAATAGAAAAAATACCTTTATGATATGTGGGTAGGTAAGTACTTTTTAGAACAAAGAAAAAGATAGATATAAAAGAAAAATAAGAAACAATTAGACTTAATCAAATTGAAAAATTTTCTCAATTAAAGTTTAAAAACGCCATTAATGAAATGCCTACACACTCCAAACACTGAAAAAGTACTTACAGCCAAAACAGATTAGGAACTACTGCAACTCAATTATAAAAGACAAACCAATAAAAGTGAGCAAAACGAACACTTTACAAAAGCAAATATATAAAAATGGCAGGGGAGAATATGAAACAGCACTCAGAAGCATTTGTCATTTGGGAAATGCAAAAGTTTAAATCATAAAGAGACAAAAATTGCACCCACTTGTTAATTGGCTAAAAAGATAATGGATAAAAGTTCAAATATTCAGACAGTGACCCTCATATATTGCTGATTGAAGTGTAAAATGGCATAACTACATTGGAAAATTGTGGCTTATTAAAAATGTAAATGCATATATACTCTATAACTCAGAAATTTCATTTCTATTTATCCAAGAACCCTGAAAACACATGTTGTTATAGCTGCATTATTGATATAGCTGAAAAACTGTTAACAACACAAATCATTAGGACTTGTATAAACTAGTATATGAATATACTAGTTGTATATTCATACAACTAGTAATAATCAGCTGTGACAAACTGATGAACTCCTGACGGATGAAACATGATTGACTGTTAAAAATATGTGATGAGTGGTAGAAGCCAGATGAAAAATACACACACAAAATTTACTGTGTGATTCCATATATATATATAAAATTCTTATCTGTACTAATAGACTTTCTATTTGTAAGCCTGTTATTCCAAAGATACTTTAAATGCTTAAAATAATCCATAATCCCACTCCCAAGCATCAGTAGTAGAAGACAGCAGCGTTAGTGAGCTAGTGATGAGCAGCGTAGGCTGATGAGATTCGTTCGCCTTTGTCACAGCACAACCTGAACACAACAACGTTAGCTGTTGTCTCTTCTCATGATTGCAGAATGGCTGAAGCAGTTCAAGATTTCCCCAAACTGCAGTAACCCAGAGTGGTATTTGGTAAAACTCTCTGAGTTGGTCTGACTTCTTCTAGAGAAGGCATGTTGCCAAAGTGGTGAAGTTTATCAAGTGATTTTATCAGTATCTATTGACAGGGCCATATATTAGTTTTATTGTTCTCTCTAGTAAAGATTAAATATGTTTATTAATGCACCACCATACCTGCATTTCTGCCAATTACCTCATTTGTACTTAATGCTTTATAATTTTTATAAAATGTTGGAGATGATTCCCTGACATTGATATTTTAGTACTTCTGTTTTCTGTACATAAGTTTAAGTTTCTTTTACCTTTGAGGCAAACTTTTTGACATCAATATGATGGTAACTTTTTTAAAAAATTGGGATATCATCCATTTTGTTCTGTAAACTAGAGAAGTATAAACCCCAAAAGAATAATTTTTATTTAAGTCTTGAAATGTATTGATTTTTATCTTCAAGGAGCCCAGAAACTTTTTGTGGGTAGTTACTTGTCAATTTTCCCCTCCTTTATTGCTTGTGTTTTGTGTTTTTTTTCTTCTTAAACTAATTAAAATTGTGTGTGTGTGTGTGTATATATATATATATATATATATATATATATATATATATATATACTCATTGTTGATAGGACTCAATGAATACCTAGTAAAATAGATTGAATTTTTAGAATGCAAATGTCAAAGATAAAATGATAATATTTTCTAGGGAAAGAAAAATAAAATAACGATAACCAAAGATAGTGTAACAAAAGCTCAATAAACAGAATGGCATTTCACTTCCTAAATGTTGATACTGTCTGTAATTCAGGGAAAATTATTTATACTAGGCATGGTGTATACTTAATTAAATATTGAGTCACTATTAAGGATTGATAAAGACATTTTAGGAAAAGCAAGTTTTCAGAAATTTAGATACATAAACCCATCAAGAAGCTATTCTCCCATAGTAGGGAAAATGACAACAGAGAAAAGTTCTGAGACCCAGAAAAGCAGAGATCCACAAAGAAAAGGTTTAAGGAGATTCCGAGCTGGATGAAGGGAAATCACAGACAGGTCCGTGCGCCGCAGACCAGAGAGCAATCAGTCCTGACTGCAGGGAGGGGGCCGTCCCCACACAGATAAAACCGACTGAATAGTTGATGTTTACACTTTTTTTGAGAACTTAAGGGTGCTGGACTGGAGTGTAATGGTTCTAAATAAGCACACAAAGTGAGTTTTCAAGGAAAACAAAATATTGTTAAAAAAAAGACTTTTAACTCTGGTATGGCTTAAATATGGATAAGGTTTTCATAATCCCACGTGTACTGATTATTGATATAAACTGTATATTTTTCCTGTTTTGGAAATATGGAGAGGGATAAATAGGGTTGGTGTGCTGAAGAGCTAAATGCTGATAAGGCATAGTGAAAAGTAAATATACGAAGTCTAAAATTAAAATTAACAACATAAACATGCTATTTTGAAATATGGACATTGAAACTAATTGGTATCCTATAATATTCATTTTCTCTCTTCAGGTAATGTAATAATATTCAGTTGTGTGTACAGTTACTAAACATTGTTAAGATGTTATTTCCAGCTTCCTTTTTCTTAATGTGGCCATGGGTGAATGTAGAAATGGCTTCTTCTTCTTCTTTTTTTTTACAGAGAGGGGAAGGAAGACAGAGAGGGAAAGAAACATTGATGTGAGAGGAAAACATCCATTGATTGCCCGATGGGGGACTGAACCCATACCTTTTCATGTTTGCATGTGATGATGCCAACCAACTGAGCCACATCAGTCAGAACTAGAAATGACTTTTCTTTTTTTCTTTCTTTCTTTCTTTCTTTTTTTTTTTTGTATTTGAGACCACACATGACCTTACCCTTTTCTTCTTTATCTCCCAGTAACCAAATTGCTATCTTGAAATATATGGATAAATGCCACATTCTGGAAACACAGTAGACTAAGAGAAAGCCTGGGTTTCTTAAAGCAGACCTGTCTTAGCAGCTCAGTTTGAATACCTACAACAACGTGTGTGTGTGAGAGAAGTGAACTTCGTGTACGCAGTGCAGTACAGAAGTGGATTCTGAGAGTTCTGTCTGAACTCCCAAGCAGACCCAAAACTCTGGGACTTCGGGCAAGTTACATGTGTTTAACTTACATTGATACATAACTGCATAACTTGTTGAATCATACTAAACATTACTTGGATTAATCCATTAAAGAAATTAAAAGAACCAGACACTATTTAACCTTACATTTTCTTTCTTTAAATACTCTGGTGCATATGATTCTGACACTACTATCTTACGGGTTTACCAATGCACCTATGCCTATTGATTCTCACTTTGATTTGCTAAGTCTTCCCGTAGATACAACTAGCTCCTCCTTTATGTTTATACTAAATATGTGTGTGTTTGTGTCTATATATGTATATATATTTATATATTTTGTCAGTTCAGGTAAGGAACCCCTGGATACTTCATTCTGAAGTTATAAAATTCCTCAGTGTCAACATAATCCTCCAGCTTTCAAACTTTACTTGAGAATATACATATTTGTAATGTTTTTTTCTTTTTCTCAATTACAGTATCTGCTGTACTTCCTAATATCTCTTGAGCCCATACACTTTTTGCTATTTTGTCCAAGTGACTTACAAGTCTTCCACAGACTATTGCAACAGATACTTGCTCCAGTGCATCCAATTCTTTCTAAAACGTAAATTTAACAATTTCCCTTTCTGTGTGATTTCTTTCAGCAACATACTCTGCCCCGAATGTTACATTTTAGATAATTTGACATGGCTTCAACTGTTTCCATCTTTCACACTCTGCATTCCAAAGTAGACTTCTTTGATTTGTTGTTGTTGTTGTTGTAGGTTTTAGATTTCTCTTGCTTCTGGCACTTCTCATCTATTTGCCCTTCATTCAGTCCCATTGATAATAGAAAATAAATTAAAATGGATTAAGCATTGCTCTAAGAGTCCCTTAAAGTAGAGTCCAGAGGCTATTAGGGGAGTGGTGCCTAACAGCAGTCCTGAACTGCTATTACGTTGCTAAATGCGTTGCTAAGCTCAGATCAAGGCTGAGCCATAAACATTTTGGAACAACTGCTGTAGAGTCACATATGGAATGCATCTCTGCTTTGTACTTTTGCCTCCCTCTTTGCATATTGGAACTAATCAATCCCTGTTAACCTAGCCAACAAGCCTTAATTTGCATAAGAATTTCATTCTGTGGTTTCGAGCCCTGCCTGTCTTTGTTCTCTCCAGAGCAAAGCTGGGTTGCTATCTGAATCTGTGTCTTTTGGATGGCTATCATTTGCTCAAATGCGTGCTTTTTACCCTTTATTACATCCTAAGCCTTTTTTCTCTTGGTTTACATCATTATCCCCCTTCCCCTTCACACCAGTTGTCCTGTATAATTAATTCTCTGTCAGTAATTCCATTTTTAAATGTTATTCTCTCTGGATGACTTGTCTTCAACCCTGGGCTACATGCAAAGTTTATATCACTTCTCATAGAATAGGTCTTAGTTTTAACCTTTTTTGGATTCTACAGTTATACTTGTCAAGGACAAAGAACACTTTGCTAATAGTACTTAGTTATATTATAGTGTATGCCTCGTTAGAGCTAACATTCAAAGTGATGGGTTGGTGTACGTGCAGTTAAAAAAGGTCATTGACACAACATATACAAGTAGGATATATAAGTAGCCCATGTATCTACAGTGTAGTTGCTATGAGAGAAGGTAACTCAGTGTTCTGCAGAATATCACTTACTTCTTTCCTGGATATCCCATTTGGGTTCATCACCCCAAACAATATATAATAATAAAATTAAGTTTAAAAAGAAAGTACTGCTAATATTTATTCTGTGCTTGTTATATGCTACATGCTATTTTATCTATACTTCTTTATCTTCACTAATCTTTATAATAATTCTAGGTATAATTGTTATTCTTATTTTACAGCTAAAGATACATTTTTGGTGAACACTGCTTAAAAAGCACTAGTGAAGGATACAAGTGTACAAAAATGCCTTCAATATGAATATTTATTTGTATCCCACAGTTTTGCCAAATTCACCTATTGTTACAGAGCAAGGCAGGGGGTGGTTCACGATAAATTATTACAGAAAGGATTCCCCCTTTCTGTCTCTGGAGGTTCCTTCCCCCACGCCCACCTGCTAGGTTCGCAATGCCCGCCGCCAGAGGAAAGACGTCTCTCAATGCCAGAGACTGGTGAAAAGGAAAGGAATTGTTTATTTAAAAGTTACACAGACTTAGAGTAATGGCTTAATGTCTTCAATAAGATACTAAAGTCCTCTAGAACACCCACAGATGCACAGTCCTTCCCTCTCCCTGTGCCCAGTCCGGGGTACCGTGTCTCAGGAAAGGAAGTAGAAGTCCGTGATTCAGGCTCCCGGCTCCATCAGCTGTGTGGCGGCTGCAACCTCCAGTTAATCCAAAGCCATGCGGCACCTTCTCATGGCCCAGCAGCAAGAGTCCTTCCTCCCCTTTCTTCCCGGCAAAGTCTCTCCTGCTGCCTAAGCCAGCCGCGTGGCAAAAAGAAGCACCCCAAAACCTCGTGGTCCTCTCTACTCTCCTTCAGAACCGCGTGGTCCTTTTCCCCATTTCAGAACCACCTGGTCCTCTTTCTTTCCCCTCAGAACCTTGTGGTACTCTCCTCTTTTACTTCAGAACCACATGGACCTCTATCTATCTACTTGCTTCAGAACCTCGTGGTTCTCCCATTTACTTCAGAGCCGCGTGGTCTACTCTCTCTATGGCTGCTGGGCCTAGGTTTTAAATCCCAGCACCCATCTTCCTTTGCAGCCCCATTTCCGACTCCTCCTACAGTCAGTTACACCTGCCAGCATCCCCGTATTCTTCCAGCTTTACTGGGGTACCATAGTAAGTCTGGGCAGGTGTGGCCCCATGGCATGGAGCCAATCATCTCCAAGCTCTCACGCAGGCCCTGTAACCAGGGGGAGTTGCTTCCCAGTCCCATCTTGGATGGAAGTCACTCCCATCCCCCTGGCTCAAAGCAGGGCCACAGCTATTTAACATATCTATGAAACCAGTTAAAGGTTAAAGATATGTTAAATGACTGCCAGGGGTTAGCTGCAAAGCTGTTGCTACCCAAAACAGCTCTGAATGGCCCTGTTCCATGTGTCCCATCCCCCCTGGCTCAGGCCTGTGGGGGTGAGGACATCCTACACACATTTTTCCAATATTTCGTGGACACCCCAAGCTCTGGACCCTATTACAAATCCCTTCTTGGGGCCCTCCTCTTGGCTGCACCCTGCTTCACTATTAGGTTGAATAGTTTTTTGGTAAAGCCTATATGGTTTTCTATGTACACTATTATGTCATCTGTGAACAATGACAGTTTTACTTTATCCTTTATAAGTAATTATTTAGAAAATGCAAAAAGTACAAAAGAAAATATTATAATTTTCCTTTTATGAAATGCAGTCAAATTAAATTATTGGCAGCCTGTTCTGATTTTTTACCCTATTATTCTAAGAGAATTCACTTATATTTCTGGTAATAGTTTGGGCCTGATATCCTTAATTTCTTTTTATTGCATGAGTATTATTCTATGTGCTCATTAAAATTCAGTGAACTATGAAGTTGTCACAAGTAAATACAAGCCAGAAGCAATAGTACTCTGATACTATTTCTACTCATTTCAGAAAGTCAAAGAAATGTTTACATAAATAATATTTAAAACTGTGGTTACCAGTACTCATTGCTGGGTTTTTTTTTACATATACAAAATAATTTCAATATGTCCTGTTGATCTATTCTCATATTATATTGTGCTATTTTATTCAAGTCACTTATAATTTTAGAGTTGGGGTCAAAAGGATAGTATTCTCCTTAGCAGAACAAAGGAATTAGTGTTTTGGCCGAGAAAATTTGTTTGAGTTAGATGCAACGTCTCTGTTTCCTGTCTGCTACAGGGCGTGGCTCTTGAGTATTGAAAAAACACAGCAATAATTCTCTTGAAACTTTTTTTTGAATAAGAAATCAACATGCAGGAATTTAATAGATGTAGTGAACCTTACTCAGATAAAGGGATTCAAATGAGAACAAATCAGAAACACCTGTTTAATATCACAATTATTTATAATATTTTCCTTGCATGTGCTTGTATCTATGTAAACATGTTTATACATACACATACATACATTTTATATGACAGACAAATGTTACTGGTCATGGGGATTATACAATTAGATCAAGTATCTTTTACTGCTTTGTATATCCATGCATAAGAAAGGAAAATAATATTCACATTCCATGCTGCTCTCCAGTCTCTAAATGTTCTGTTATTCTGTCAGCTAAGAAGCTCTACTGTGAAAGGAGGCCCCCTAAAATTGAGTGACCTCATGAGCTATTATAATGCTGAAAATTCAACATGCCTGATAAAGAGTTCTGATGAAGAGCATGCAGAACTGGCAAACTAGTATGCAAGTAACAAGTCCTATTAGTACACAGGGAAGAAGGGTAGTTGAGACTCCATTAACAGTGTGTAGCAAAGCCTTCTTTGCAAGAGTTTTTCTTATTCTAATAGAGTCACTTAGGCTGAAAGTTCAAACCTTTCTTTTCTTATTTACCTCCTTTGTGATTATGACCAATTTCATTTAAATTGCCTTTCCTGAGTCTAGTGTTAAAATAGTGCAATTACAATTGAGCCACTCAATCGAGGCTTGGTACTCACAGGTCTCTGGTTTCCATTTGTTTCTATGCTAATTATTTTAAACCACTAAGGTTTATTTATTACACTGTTTACTACCTCACCTTTGCAGATGCAAAAGTTTGCTTAAAGATATTCTACTATCACAGCAGAATCAGTCTGCTTCTAAAGATGTTGGTTTTTTCTCATGGTACAGTTTATTTTTTCAGAAACTCGGGCTCTGTATTCTGTTAAGTATAAAATGCTCACCTGAAAAGTCAGTGTGTAAAACGAATGTCCATATTGTGGACACATGTTTATTTCTGTCATGAAAAGGTAACATTTAGGCTTGAGTGTTTCAATTGCTATGTTCAGTGTTTATCATTGACCATCGAGAGTGAATACATTGACAAAGAATGAGCTCAATCTCCCAGGCATATATAGAAATATTTTGGGTGTCATTTAAAAGCACACGTATTTGACAAAATATCACTGTGATTCTTCCAGAAACTGACCTTTCAGAATGATAAACATCTTTAAATGGGGCCCGGGAAAGTTATATAAATGTTCGAAATAGGAATGACTCTTTTCTAATCTTGCCAGATATTTTGTGTTAAAATAATTGATTGATATGAAATTTATGCTAAATTCAAACTAGTAGTTATTAAAAATAAGCTGTTTGACCCCTGCACATCGTCATTGATGGAGTGGCCTCCTGGGACACCAGACTTCCAGGGGTGCTAGGCTTTTTTGAGCTCTTCCTCCACTCCTCGTGCTTTATCCTCCACCTGCTCCTCACCCTACCCCATAGACTAGGCAGGCTGCAGCAAGCAGATGCTATGGGGTTCTTTTCAATCAAACCACCAAAACACCAAAAAGGAAGCTGAGAGAACCCTGCTCTTTACCACCCAAGCCACACAGGACCCTTCCTGACACCCCATAACCACATGCCTTGTCCCAAGTGGAAAACAAATGACAAGCAGCCAACAACGGCAACAAAATTACTGAGTGATGTTGTTGTTTATTTAGTAATGTTGTTTAAAAGATGTGGGTTGTAATTCATGTAACATTTGACTACAGTAACATATTTTCATGTTAACGTGAAAAAATTTCCATTTAGTATCAATATCAAAAATCTCAGGGTTCAAATTTTTGAAAATAGGAGACTATTAAAACAAATGCACTAATTTCAACATTGATCTTTAAATCTTTAGATTGCAAATTGAAATTAATAAGCATATTTTGATTTCAGTTATGTAATACAAAATAAACAAGTATGCCTTAAACTTTTTCTCAAGGGTAAAATTAGTTTATAGATTCTTCCATATAAGAACAATCTAATGGACATCACAGATGACTTTTCATTTGTTTGTTTAGCGTGAATAGTCAAGCATAATACATAAAGTAACATGGCGATTGCTGAGTGGTCCAAGATAATTGAAATTTGCTGTTTTGACACAAAGTGTTGACCTTTGAGAAAGTGGCTACTGTGATTCTACTGCACTTTAATAGCACCAAGATGTACCATAGTTTTTTTGATCCACTCATTTGCTGATGGGCACTCAGGTTGCTTCCAGCACTTAGCTATTGTAAATTGTGTTGCTATGAACATTGGGGTGCATAGGTTCTTTTGGACTGGTGTTTCAGGGCTCTTAGGGTATACTCCCAGCAGTGGAATCCCTGGGTCAAAAGGCAGTTCTACTTTTAGTTTTCTGAGGAAATTCCATACTGTTTTCCACAGTGGCTGCACCAGTCTGCATTCCCACCAACAGTACACTGAGAAAACATTTTCCTTTTACCCCGCTTCTCTTGAAATTTTACCACATGGAAAAAAATAATTTGTATAAAGAAATGAATTTAGATGTATATTTGTAAATTTACTATATAAAGTTAGAAAAACATTTTAACAAAAAGCCTCCAAAGCCCTATAAAATCATGATTATATATGGATAGAACCAAACACATCTCATTAACCTGTGATTAAATCAAATCATCGTCTACAAGAAGATACAAATTTGAAGATGTATATATATTGTTGATTAGGCAAATGCTTTCAATTTTCTCTCCCAAAGAAAATGCAAAATGAATACTTATTAGTGCATAACATGTAAAACAACTAATCTGAAATTCAAATATTCCATTTCTATGCATGTCCAAGTTTGCCATTTTCCGTGCATATTTTCATATGCAACTATATGCTTGAAGACAACCTCCAATACCCAGTTGCCAATTTACCTTTTTGAGAAAAGCCTTAAATCTCTTCTTAATCCTCACTTCTCATATGAAGCATATTAAATGAGTTAAGATTATTGGAATTAACTCATCTTTACCATGGAATTAGGATTTCTGCATTTGTCAACAAGTTCCATTTCTTGAATATTTTCATATTACTTCCCAGCATATATAAATCCTATTCTTTGAATAAAGCCTTACAACAACCTCTTAGCAAAAATTAATGTTTTGCTACCGTCTCCTTTCAAAAACTTGTAAACCTTAACCTTAGTTCTTATTGGCGTAGATCTCACTGGTTTTAAGCCCTTGGACTAAAGAAAACTTCCATTTAGGCATATCCGGTTCCTCCAGGAATGCTTATACATAACAGACGTGTGGTAAATACTTTCTAAAATGTATTGCAAACTAAGATACTGCTTCTCTGGAAAGACTTTTGAAAAGAGTACTACACTGTCATCATTTTGATATACCCATGTTTCAGCTCACTAGACAAAAATGTATGCATACATACATAAATAAAATAATGCCTTAATGCCCTTAAAGTTGAAAACTATAACTATACTTTTATTTATTTATTAATGTTTTATTTTAAGAGAGGATGCTATTTTCTAGAATAGCCCAGTAGAAAGGTCAGAATTTTGCTTTCTCAAGTGCTCTTTCATTCCTGTGTATTGTGTTTGGGCATTGAGTTTTGTACCTTGCCCTGCAGAGCACACATAGAGAGTGGCTGTGTAGGGATCCAGTGGGCATATCAAGGAAACTGTCTAGATAAGCAGAACCAAGTATCAGTGGATGATTCACTAAAAGACCAGCAGGAAAAACAAAAAACAAAACAACAACAGAACACTTTTGCTTAAGCATTGCTAGGTAGCTAAGTTGATTAGACATTTTGTAGTAAAGGAGAATACTGCTTTATCAAAATCTTGTTAGTACCTCAGAAGAGGGAAATCCAGGAGAGAATATTTTATTTCAGATTGGACAGGTATCATCACACACGAGTTTAGACAGGGTAAACTCCCTGAGGTGAGAGTCGTAAAGTACATTGTGATCAACCGACTGCTACTCTTTTTAAGTCATTATTTTAGGTGGCACACACTCTTATTGTCCCATAACAATAATTTCCTGGAAGAAGTAGCTAAGTGCCTTATCCTTATTTTCAGTATTATTTAAACCGGGGGAAAAAAGGTATGTTGGTCTCGGTCTTCATGTCCAGTGGTAGACACACAAAGAGGCATATGGGTTTTCAGTGAGAGTCAAGGAAGTGCTCTATTAGAAAGAACTCTAGGACATTCCCAGAGACAGAGAGAGCAGGACCTGAGGTGAATCATCCTTAGGCTTTAGCTACAGGGGACAGCAGAATTCCTGGTGGTGGACTCTGCTTATCTCCGCTGTCACCCACCCAGGAAGCAGCTCACACCACTTTAGAGCAGAGACCAGGGAGCAAACAGAGGACTCTTCATGAATCTGCGCATCTAGCTCTCCTCGATCCCTACAAGATCTTTTAGGGCCACACTGCATTTGGGGTGAGAGCGACGACAGGGAAGACCCAGAGATAGAAATCTGAACATTTTACCTAAAGAACCCTTGGAATTATTGTACCACATCAAGTTTATAGGACTTAGAAAATATTTTTTTTCTCCACTCCACTACAGAGAAATCATCCAATCAACTTAAAAAAAAAATCAGTGTGCAATGTATGTTAATTCGTGAATTCCTATGTTCAATTATTACTATGTTACATATTTTGCCTACTGACTGCCATGAAACTGGAGAAGCAAATGCCCATGGGCTTTACCTGGAGTAACCTGGCAAAATTTTTCCCCCAGGCAAATAGAGTAACAGAGGCTTCAAAGGTAATTTAAAACTTAGTTTCAAAGGGGAGGAAGAAACTGCAACAAGAATATCCTAGAGAAAGGAAAATAGAAACAAGGTATATGGATGAAAAGCACAAGCAAAAATGTAAATATTTAGGTCAGGAAAACAGAAGCTATGTTACATACCGTATTTTGCCGTGTATAATGTGCTCCCATATATAATACACACTCATGCTTTTGTCCCCAAATTTCAGGAAAGAAATCTTCCATTTTAACTTTGTAATTCTATTATTTGTTTATTTATATTTAGAAACAAAACCGATTAATCATATTCCAGTGTGTTCTTTTGCATACAAATATCATTACTGTTTTCTAGAGTTACACTTCTAATACATAAGCATAAATAAAACAATTAAAAACATTTATATAGATGCAGGATTAATACCACACATGTATAATGTGCATCCTTATTTTTCCCTCAAAAATTTGGGCAAAAAGTGTGCATTATCCATGGCAAAATACTGTATTTCAACTGGAGGAATTCAATAAGGACGTGCTTAGTAGTGCATTGGAAAGAGAGGAAAACAAACAAACAAACAAAAAAAAGAAGTTAAATAGAAAAGAAAGGATGTGATGACTAGGAGAGGAAAGGGGAGCAATGGATTGCTTTCCAGAGATGAAGAAGCTGCTTCCAATCATGGTCGTGAGTCCATCAGCTTGATTTTTTTACGTCTCTGCCAGGCACAGCTGCTGGTGGTGGTGCTCACACCATTGGGGCACCACTGCCAAAGCTGGAATTGCCAAAGGGATTCCACCTGCTGCTGCTAGGGGTAGCGAAAGCTGCACGGAGTGTGACCCTGCAGCAGCCTCCAGCCACTGCCCTGCCAGTCTCACCTTCTAATGCCAGTAACCGCTACTAATAGGAAGTAGAAACTAATAACAGAAACTAATAAGAATACAATTTGCAACAGAACATCAGAAATCTTTCTGAGCTTCCAGAGGGAGGGTGTGGGCCTGAAAAAGAACAAATAAATATCTAATGCAATAATGGATAAGCTTCTGAAGTTTTGACGTGGAAAAACTTGATTTCTCTGAATGTTTTCAAAATCAAAACATTCAGAGAAATGTTTTGATTTTCTAACACCTTTCCAATAAAGTAACTTGTGATAATTTTTGGCCTGTTACTTCAGGCCTTAAAGCAGAGGCTAACATAAACCTATTTTGCTAAGTTGAGCTTCTGATCCTTTATTGTTATTAACTTGTCCACAATCCAACAAATACTATCTACTGTGACCTAAGTAGTTATCAAAGCAGATCACGTGACTTATATTAACACAAGTCAAGTGTGCTAATGTGTGAGTTTCTAAAACCTCATTCCTGGTTTTCTATATTCAGTTCTATTTAATAGACACTTTCACTTATCCCACTCAGTCATTAACCCATAACCCTTCAACCAAATTTTTCTAATTAAAATAATCAATCAGCTCCATGTTGCAAAATATAGTAGTAAATTTTCAGTTCTCACTTTGCTTGACCTTTGGCAGTGTGGTTATTTCCTCTATCGAAAACTCTATTTTCATATCTTACAAGAAACCACACTGGTATTTCTGTGACCACATGAATGGTTTCTATATAGTCTTCTTTTTTTCCATCTCTTTAACCATAAGATTCTGGCCTGACCCTAGCACTTCCGGTCAAGACAGTGGCACAGGTAAACACGGCTCACCTCTTTGCACAAACACATCAAAATTATAACTAAAATATAGAACAGCCATCACTCAGGAATGCCAGAAATCGAGATGAATGGAAGTCTTACAACTATGGAATTAAAGAAACCACATCCATCCAGACTGGTAGGAGGGGGCACAAGTGCAGAACAGGCTGGCCCCTCACCCATGTATGGTGGATAAAAATTTGGGAGGGGTATCTCAGGAGCAAGGAGTCCCAGCCCCACACCAGGCCCCCCAGCCCAGGGTTCCAGTGCCAGGAGGGTCAGTCGCCACAATTCTGGCTGCAAAAGCCATTGTGGATGGAGTCAGTGGAAGAAACTGCTGAAGCCCCAAGCAGTTTCTCTTAAAGAACCCACACACAGACTCACTCCCTCTGAGCTCCAGCACCAAGGTAGCAGCTTGAAAGTCAGCAATGGCATAAGGGGAGGAACTGAAGTGTCTGGCATCGAGGTGAGCAGAGGCCATCATCTCCTTTCAGGATCTTCCCCCCACAGAGTCAGCAGGCTGGTGCCATATCTGAGACTCCATGGACCTGGCTAACACTGTTTGATTCGCCCTGGAGAACGCCAGAGACTTTGCCCTACCCAATTTATGGGCCCACCCAAGCTGCTTTTCCAAATGAGTGGCTGATCTTGGCTCATGATTCACAACTTTCTATGTACTCTAAAAAAAACAACAGCTGGCCATTTTGAGCCGCAGACCTTGCACTAGCAGCAGGCAGCCTAGATTCACAGCTTGGATCCACCTGGGAATCTCCAAGTAGCCCAGCACAAGTAGCAGCCATCTCAGATTGTTAATGTAGCCCATGCAGGATGTCCCAGGGCAAAACACAGGTGAAGGCTGACCTTGGCTTGCACCACCCAGGAAACCCCAGGGCCAGTGCACCACGTGGAGAGCTACAGACCATGTAGGAGAACCACCACCCTCCCCCTGCACATCTTATTCTCCACAGAGGATAGAGGTTGGTGGTCAGTGGTCACAGCCAATTCTTTCTGCTGACTGGCCTGGGTTAATCCCTCCCATTGATCTGCCAACAGCAACCAAGTCTCAACTACAAAGGGGAGGGTGTGCTCAGCCCACACAAAGGGCACACGTTGAGTATCCAGATTGGGTGATAGGGGAGGCTGTGCCACTGGACCCTATAGGACACCTATTACATTATACCACACCACAAAGTCAAAACAGCTCTACCTGATACATAGAAACAAGCACAGGGAGGCTGCCAAAAGGAGGAGACAAACAAACATGGCCCAAATGAAAGAACAGATCAAAACTCCAGAAAAAGAGCTAAACAAAACAGAGATGGGCAATCTATCAGATATCAAAGTTCAAAACACTAATTACAAGGATTCTCAAACAACTTGATGAGGACCTCAACAGCATAAAAAAGATCCAGTAAGAAACAAAGGATGCAATTTACAGGGAAACAACAGTAGAGTGGATGAAACTGAGAATCATATCAATGATTTGGAACATAAGGAACCTAAAAACAACCAGAACAAAATCAGACAACAAGAAGAAAAAAGAATCCAAAAAAAAAAAAAAAAAAGAAGGCTAATATAAGTGAAGCAGGAGATAAGAAGAAGGAAATTCTGGAGGTGCCACAGGGGTAAGATAAAGGACATAAATGCAGGACAGAGACCCTGTTCTAAGACCAGTTGCTCCCACTTTCTGGAAAAGCACCGAGTCATGGTGAATCATGAATGCACCTGCACAGAAGATGCTGCATGACCCCTGCTTCAATATAATAGCATTATAATAAGTTAACATTGTGTGACCCCCTTCCCTCATGGCCAATCAAGGAAAATCATGGGAGACCATATGTGCAATAGCTTTAAAGTAATGTAACCACTTGTACATGTGAAATAAAAGCCCACCAAAACTAACCAGGAAATATCTGCCCTATAAGAATGGAACTCCTCCAGCCCCTAAAGTCAATCTCTGCTCAGAGTTGGCCCGCTCCCATGTTCTGTGGAGTGCACTATTGTGTAATAAATCTTTTCTCTCTCTTTCTGCTATAAACTCTCTGTGTGTTCGGTCAATTCTTTGTCTGCATTCACAAGAACCTGGTTATCTGTACCCACCTGTGACATAAGCAGCCTCTGGGAAAACTTGAAGAGTCCAACATTCTCATCACAGCGATGCCAGAAGGAGAAGAGAAAGAGTTAGAAATTAGAAATCTATTTGAAAAAAATAATGAAAGACAACTTGCCTAACTTGGTGAAAGAAATAGACAGGCAAGTCCAGGAAGTACAGAAATTCCCAAACAAGATGGATGCAAAAAGACCCACTGCAAGCCACATAATCATTAAACTGCCAAAGGGTAAAGATAAAGAGAGAATCTTAAAAGCAGCAAGAGAACAGAAGTTAGTTACCTACAGGGGATTCCCATAAGGCTGTCAGCTGATTTCTCAAAAGAACTTTACAGGCTAGAAGGGATTGGCAAGGAATATTCAAAGTCATAAAAAGCAGGGACCTACAGCTAAGATTGCTCTACCCAACACAACTATCATTTAGAATCAAAGGGCAGATAAAGAGCTTCCCAGGCAAGAAAAAAACTAAAGGAGTTCATCATCACCAAACCATTATTATATGAAATGTTAAAGGGACTTATTTAAGAAAAAGAAGGTCAAAACTGTGAACAATAAAATGGCAAAGAAATACACATCAATCAGCAATTGAGTGTAAATAAACCAACTAAACAATCAAGCAGAACAAAGACAGAATCATGGATACAGAGAGTGTTTTGATGGTTTCCAGATGGATGGCGGGTGTGGGGGAATGGTGATGATATGAGGAGAATAAGAAGTACGAATAGGTAGTTACAAAATAGTCATGGGGATGTAAAGTACAGTATAGGAAATGGAGTAGCCAAAGAACCTATAAGCATGACCCACAGAATAGTGGGATTGACTGAGGGAGTGGGGGGGGGTGCTGGGTGGAGGGAGGCAAAGGGGGAAAGATCAGGACAACTGTAATAGCATGATCAATAAAATATAATTTAAAAAAAGACTTTGACCTGCTTAAGAACTCGGCCCTTGAGGGTTTTCCCTACACTATCTACAGTCACTTTATTTGTGATTTCATTTAGTTCGATGGCTTTAAATGGCACTAATTTTCTGCCACCTCTCAAGTTGTACATCCCTGGTTTGAAACTTGCCTCTGAAGCAGTCCTATGTATTTAACTGCCTATTTGATTGATGTGGTTGGTTGAATAAAAAACCTTTCAAATGTGACACATTCAAAACTGAACCCTAATGCTGCTCCACCTGTGGTTTTCATCTCAATAAACCATCATTCCATCCTTTAAGTTCCTCAGAAAAAATTACCTTTGGACTTTCCTTCATTCCTGCCTTTATTGTGTCCCAACTAGTGTTGGCTTCATCTTTAACACATATCTAAAATCTTACAACTTCTCATCTGTCTCCCATCGTCATCATAATCAAGCCATCATGGCCACCTGGAGTTTTGAGGGATCCTCCTTACCGGTTCCCGGCTTCCATCCAGGCCCCCATGCAGTCCCTTCTCAATAAAGGAGCCAGACTAATCCTTTCATAATGTCGGGTCTCTTCAGGCCTTTGCTCAGTTATGTCTAATGAAATTCATTTCTCTCAAAGCAGAAGATGTATTTTTATTTTTTACCGTAGACTACATGGTGTCAAATGGCCTGGCCCCACACTCTCTCTGACTTTATCTCCTATAGTTCTCCCCTTTCCTTCTTCTCCTCTGGCTATCCTGGGAGAAATTGCTGGACTACGACAAGCACAATTCGACCTCAGGAACTTTGCAGTTTCCGTTGTCCTCCTCCGGAAGTCTCTTCTCATAGATAGACGCAAGTCTCACTTCACAACTTTTACCAGGCGTTTGCTCAGTTACCTTATTCCCAAGGAATGAGATAATGCCCACCACTGAAAGACTACCTGCCTTCCCATCTCGATTTTCATCTCGAATTGTTATGCATTTACACATACCTATTACATATATGAGTATATGTGTCACGTATACATGTACACATGCATCCATACTTGTCTACACTACACGTGTGCAATCTTTTCTTGCCTGCTGTGTTCACTGCTGTATCCTAAGGTCCAAAACACAATTACTGCACTAATGATAGTAACTATTTTTGAAAAAATAAATAATGAACTGGTATTTTTTAAAATAAAATGGGTTTTAAAATATTTTATTACATAAAAATAAAAGTAAATACTCCTAGAATTAATTATAAAATAAACTGCAATTTTACCAAATTTTAAAAATCAGTCAATAATTTTTCTTCACTTTTCCTGACCTATAAAATTTGAAAAATTCTCTTTTATTTTATACTTTAGTTTCTGAAGTCTAATTAGAAAAAGTGAGATTTTTAGTAATATGGTAATCTAGAGGTGGTTTAATCTAAGTCTTTGATTATGTAATTGCAAATAAAAAACCAGAGACCAGAGGTAGAATGTTGCATAAATAATACCACGTTACTGGGTCACAGAACATCAGGAAAAGGAACAAAGGAATAATAACATATTTTTTCACTGCATCACACTTTTCTTTTTTAATGGGGTAATTGTGATAGTGTTAGATTTTGCCACCAATGACCTTTTATACTCCTATTACTTTTTATAATTATATACGCAAATTTTTCTTAGCAGTATTCTGGCTGTTTTAATGGAGGGAAATCAATTTAAATATGTATTTCATATGTTAATGATATATTCCAGGTGATGTTGTCAGTGGACAGTATTTTTATCCTTTAATAGAAAATGCAATGAAAAGTTTTAAGGACACTTTTAGACTATAACTAGTGGAAATAAAGAGGAAGATTCAGAGCATCTATCAGATTATAAAGTTTGATGTTAGTGCTCACTTAAATTTTGTAGTAATATTTCCATTCAAAATTACTCCGGTATTATACACATTTAAACACTCTGGATTCAAATATCAAAAATGTAAGTGATTATTTTCCTATCAGTAGTAACAGTATTTTATTTAATTAAACTTAGCTGACATAAATTAAAATAACCTTTTTAATGAATATTTGCATTAACATACCTACACTACATTAATTATAAGTGCAAAGAACCATGGATAAAGAGCACAGGCATTGCCAATGAGACAATTTTTCCTTTGTAGAACTCAAAACATCGTAGTTCCATTACTGTGAAAGACAGAGTTATAATATACTAGGTAAGCACAGTGGCTTGCACTGTAGCCCCCAAAGGCATGTTTAAACCCTAACTCCCAATACCAGTAAAATATGAGTTTTTTTTAGAAAAAGGGTCTTTTGCTGATGCAATCAAATGAAGGATCTCAAAATAAGTTCATCATGGATTAACTGGGTGGGCTTTTAATCCAATGACAGTTTTCCTTCAAAGATGAGAAGACGCAGAAACAGAAGAGAATTGCAAGCGAAGAAACGGCAAAGCTTGCAACGATGGACCACAAGACAAAACACACCTGGAGCCAGCAGGAGCTGGAGGGATCCTGCCCTGAAGCCCTGGGAGGGCACACGTCTTTGGACACCTTGATTTCCCACTTCTTGCCTCCAGAACTTGAGAGAATACATTTCCGCTTTTTTAAAGCCTCTAAGTTTCTGGTAATTTGTTACAGCAGTCCTCAAAAACTCATACTCCATGGGAGAATTAACAAAATACTCATTAATAAAAAAACTAAATATTTTTGAACATCGTGACTAATATTGTTTGGAATAAGTCAGGAAAAGTTCTTGAGGGTGAGGTCACATTTTTCCTGGGTCATTAATAATGAGTAATTGTCATTAGACTGGAAATAACAGAGGGGTTTGCATACTAAATCAGTGTAAAGAAATGTTTTAATGGCAAATAAAATGGCTTAAATTGACAATGTTTAAAAGTTTATTTAACTTCCCAAGGCCTTTGTGTCTAAGGACTTTAGATGAACAAAAATTATTTGAAAGATGGCACTTAAGTTTTTAAAATAAATGCAATGTTTCATGAAAATGTGATTAATGTCTGTAATAGTTCATAATGAGATTTTGGAATTCCACATAATAGTCTGGTCTTTTAAGATCAATGAAATTATTTAACCATAAATAACTTCTACACATAAATGTGCTATCACATAGCACATTAACCATCCTCAGTCCATAAAATTCATTCAGTCACACACGTACAGCCTGTTTTTTTTCCTATATTGAAAATAAGAATAGAACAAATTTAAGCATGCTGCAAAATTCTTTAAAGTTTGGTTCACATTTTTTGTTTTGTTATTTTTTTTAATCTTAGATTTTCATCAGGCCATAATCTTGTTTATATTCCTATAATGGTATACCAAATTCTAGACGATAATAGTGAAAATGTAAAATTTAAATGTAAAATTAAGGTATCAGTTAATAAGGTATCAGTAAATAAAGTAACAGTTAATATTAGATTTGACTCCAAGTTACTCTATAAGTATTGTAAAGGATAGAAGAACATGCTACCCAAAATATGCCACTTTAACACAAGAATTATTTTGAGCTAAAGGCAATTGAGAAGTAAGAGGTACAAGAAAAGATTTCTGCCTTCAACTATTTGCCTAAAAGAAGGACATATATTTATAAAAGTATCCCCATTCCTCCCTCCACCGGGAATGACAAAGATTAATTCCTGGAGACAATTTTGTACCTTTTTCAATGGAGAAGGCTCTGTCATAAATCTGTATAACAAATCTTACTCTTATTTACCTGTTGGTTTTTTTCTGGCTACTTTCCCATAACTGGCCTTCCCCACACCATTCTCTATTGTCTTTAGCTGAGGATTGTATTTAAGCCAAACTCTAAGCCACATCTAGGAGTCACTCATTTTTACCTGGGTATCTCCCATGCATACATCAGGTATATATGTTAATAAACTTCTACTTGTTTTACTCTTGTCAATCTGTATTTTGATATAGAGCCTCCCGAGAGAACTTAAACGGTAGAGAAAAAATTACTTTTTTCCTCCTCTACAATTTTCACTTGAACTTACAATATTTTGATTTTGTGTCCTCCTTAGTTTCAGCAAACATAGATTCATAACAACCCCAGTTAATACAGTGTATTAATTTTATTTGAGTGACAAATTTGATTGGGAGGTTTGTGAAACAAAAAGTTTAAGAAATTTGCAATTATAAAATATAATACATAACATAAAAAAATACTAAAAGAGGAAAGTTGGCCTTCACTGGTGTGGCTCAGTGGATTAAGCACTGACCTGGGAACCAAAGAGGCACTGGTTCCATTCCCAGGCAGGGCACATGCCCGGGTGCCTAGTTGGGGGTGTGTGAGAGGCAATCACACACTGATGTTTCTCTCCCTCTCTTTCTCCCTACCTTCCCATCTCTCCAAAAATGAATAAATATTTTTTTAAGTGGAAAATTGCATGAAATGGGAAGGTTAATAATGAAAAGCAAGATTATTTTTCATACATTCCCCTTTAATATTTGAAAAATCCATGTATAAAAAGCACTATAGAGAAAATCATCTGTACATATGAATAAAAAAAATTTATAGGTTAAGTAATATGTTTGGACAAGTATCCAAACCAGTTTATAATTTAAAATAAAAGGATTTTTAGTTGCAGCTGCAAAGTTGGATGTTTGCCTGTATAGACTAAAATTTAACAACCTTATTTCAAGATGGAAATAAAATTTCAATTATTCTTAAAACTTTATCTGAAATGTAAAACAAACAAAACCTAATTTTACTTCTCCCATATCTATTTTTAATTCCTTATTTAGGTGACAGAAACCAACAAACTATCTCAATAATGCTCTGCTGTTAACTTTCTTTAATATGCCAAATCAGTTTAATTACAGTTTCTATAAATAATCTATGCAAAATACTTCCCAGAACAGAATGCACTTTTCCTTCTGTGTGTGGCACATTTTAATACTTAAAAGCATTAGAACAGATGTTAGGTGCCTGCTAAACTTGTTTTCAGTTTTCTTTTATTTATATGTTAATGAGAATTTAATGACTTCATGAATACTTAAACAACCTGAGGGTGCCTGATATCATTAGCTTGAACACGACAAGCACCTCAAGTGACCACATGGGAAGACAAAAATTGCTTTCGGTTTACTTGTAGACAGAAAGATGAATTCATTTCACCCCCTGCTATGTTTTACCTGACACACGAACTGGAAAAGCACAGACTCAATCTTGCTCCAACAGGATTGAAAGGATTTCAGCAAAGAACTCAAGAGCATAAATTCTTCCTAGTTGGTTTTGCTTTGATGTCTTTTAATAACTACTCTAGCTATACTCTGCTTTAAAATCTTATTTCACTTGAAGGTGTTCTATTAAAGACAAGTCACTCTATTTTATGTATCATGTCTATGGCAATTGTAGCAGAACTGTGCATATTTAAAACATATTTTATAGCATTGAAAAAAATTCTCCATTTTAACTTAATCAAAAGGGTTTATTTTACCTGGATGAACTGTAGGAAAGCTTGTAACAGATCATGTGGAAATTTTTCCTTGTATTTTTTTTTGTACTGCAATTGGTAACAATTTATGATGAAACTTTATGTTTAAATGATTAAATAATTCCACACAATAATCATATTATCATTTTTAAAATATGAATTTTATAGCAAAATACAATAAATATTAACTGCTTTCCCTTAGAAAGTAAAAAAGCATTAATCAACTCACGAATACAAATTTTACCAATGACATAGTATTTGGAATGAATGTGGAATTATGAAGGGGTACACACAGTCTGAATTAGAAATAAGAAAACACAGTATTTAAAAGGAGAAGATAATAGTAGAATGGTGTAAAGAAAGAGGACATTTTCTGAAACTATTGGTTTGGTGTATTAAGGTTGCTACAGCTGACTAATATCCCTTGTAGATTTGAATAATTGCCAGCATATTTGATTAAGCAATATTTTTCTAGATTTGAAGATCTATTTTAAAATTATATTTGTATTATTTTTTCTCCCATTAAAAAAATAAACATCACAACTTTTATGAAAAATTATTTTTCATATAAGTATTAAATGACATCTTCCAAAATATTTTCTCATAATGTTTTACTAAAAAAAAAAAACCCAAAAAACAAAAACTTTCAACTTAAGCTGAAATTTAAAAAAAGAAAACCAAAACAACAAACCAGCCAACCAATAACAAAAGTATTTACATATATTTTCTAAAAGCTGACATTTAACAATGCTTTTCATAGACAAATAAAATTTATGAATTCCTATGAATTATCTGGATCAGAGCTTTGCTCTGATGATAGGGTGGGTTGAAGGTGGATTGAGTTCTGGGACCTTTCCAACCCTGGGCTGGTCCTACCCAGCTGCTTATGACGTAAGTTTTACGTTGCCTTCCACGGAAGCCTCTGTGACGTACACGCAGTGTCCTGCCTTGCGTGTGCTGCGATGTGGTGACACCGTGGTTCCTGGGCTTCAGTGTGCAGCGTTTATCACATTCATCAGATCAAAATCCCTTTTGAAATAGTGTGCCAAATAACTATTTCTAATAATGGGAAATAATACCTGAGAATAATTTTTTACAGTATTTGTTTATCTTATGTGTAGAAACCTAAAAGTATTTATATCTCAATGTAATATTTTCCTCATAATAGAATAACATTATATTTGGTATCATTTCATTTACATGAATTGAAGTTTACAAGAATGATTTAAAATGTATAAATACCTTATATTTGTGTAGAAAAAATGAGGAGAGCAGGATTAATATAATCTTTTATTCATTAAGAATTTACATGAGAAATCTGCTAAATAGCATTCTAATTTGTAAAAGGAGAAGAAGATGATTTATAGAGCTTTAGTAGCAGGGAGGGATTATACAAAATTTTTTAAAAACTTTACTTATTATTAAAGGGAGGGGGAGAAAGAGAGGGGGGAAAAGATCAATGTGTGAGAGAAATATCAGTTGCCTCTCACAAGCCCCCAGCTGGGGACAAAGCCCGTAACCCAGGCATATGCCCTGACTGGGAATCGAACCGGCCACTTTTAGGATGGCAGGCCAGTGCTCAGTCCACAGAACCACACTAGCCAGGGCGGGATAATACAAATTTAACAAAAAGGAAGAAAGTATGCTTATTGATTACCAGCCGTTGTTTGGGCAATTTGGATTTCCTCCAGATGGGATAGAGAGGAACAACCAGAAATGGGAAGAACTTGCCATGGCCACAGTGAAAAATTCTGTTTTCTGTGCCTCTTACAATTCATAGGGAGATTATTTTACTGGGGATTTTGAAAGAAGATTCAAAAGATTTCAATTAGTAATGTAATATGCTAGTTTTTTAATCTGTCAAATGTATTCAGCTTCACTTAACACTCACTGGACTTTTCACAAAGTAAATTGTTCTTGAGTGTCTTAAAAACATTGTGGCTTATCTTCCTTCCAATGACCACAAATTACTGGCTGTTATAACAAAATCCAATACAGGCAAAATTGTAATTGAGCTTAGAAAGTTATTTTTAGAAACTTCAAAACCAAAACATAAGCAAATATTTCTCCAGGCTTAAACACAAGGGAGACGTGCTTTTTGGAGTGTGTTTGTGTGTGTGTGTGTCTGTTTATCACTGGAAAGGAACCAGGAAATTGTGCCCCCATACAGTGTGGAAAGTGGTGGTTCTTGGTTTCATGCAGGAAAGATTTCATAGCAGCAGTCCAGGTGGCATTCAGAGTACGTTGATTAAAGCTGGGGTCGGTGAAACAAAGGCAGGGCTTACGATAGAAGAGACCAGACTGTAGCAACAGGAGTGAGCCTGAATGGAGCTGCCGTGGCCCTTTGGAAAGTCAGGCAAAAAGAGGGCCCTTGAAGACAGGTTCAGGGGGTTAATGCAAGACAAGCTGCTGTTGCCCATTGCTCCTCAGGTTGCAAATCTTTCTGGGACCCTTAGAGCTTAGGAGAAAAAACAAAGATACACACCTGATGAGAGAAGCAGGAGAAAGCACTGGCGTGCTCAAGAGAGAGCACACTCTGGATCCTTTGTCTTACAGGTTTTTATCTGTTATCTAAAAGTGGGAGTTTTAGGGGAAGTCTCAGGAGACAATCTCAGCAGAATATTTATCAGCTTTCCAGGTGTGTCCTTTAATATGCTGATTTATCAAAGTGAGTGTAGAAAGCAGTCAGGATTATTCTCCAGTCTGTTTCACCTTCAAAGAAGGTCTCTGAAGAGGGACCAGGACCTAGGTGAGTCTGCCTCAGCATGGTCTGAAATGTGTAAACTACTTGCTTCCAAGTGTCCTTGATTAAGGAAGATAAGACCTTGTGATGTGTTAGCTGACTGTATATTGCTCGGTCATTTAACTCTATCTTATTTTCCCCATTCCATTTATCAAGGCATTTTCCCAGCTTCTTACTAACTTGCCTCATTTTGTCAAATATATGTTTATTTTTTAAAGTATAAGTATATGGGCTGGCCTTGCACTACATTACCAAACAAAAGCTTGTCATGGACACTTGTTAAAAATAATAAGGAATCATTTATTTAAGACTGTTGTAATAGGAGGGACAAATTAATCTCAGTTCCTTTAAAACAAACGAAGAATTTTAGCTCTGGGATGAGTTGCTCAAAAAGGACTGCAGAACATAATGGGGAAGGTGGTGAATGTGAGGAAGGTCACCATTCTCTGCTAATGGGTGCTCCCTCCCCACCACAGAAGCTGGGAAATAGGGGTGACACCTCCCTTCATGATTACCTACCAAAAGGATGGCTCTTGAGACCTTGAGAAAAACATACTTGCCCTGTAGACAATTTACATCTCAAAGGGGATAGAAAAGGATTTACAATTACAAGTTTTCTAAAAGGAGGGAGATCAGAGAGCTGCAACCAAGAAGGAACTTGTTTCAGATTTAATCAAGCTGTAGGAAATAGTAAGTTGTCATGGTCAGTATCAATCCATCATTGAATGTCATCACATAAATATTTATTGAAGTTAACTTGTAAGACATAAAGAAATAGAAATGAAGCAATTATTTTGATGAGCAAAAGTCACTTTAGCTTTTATGGAAATCTTTACTTTTTGAAAATACTATAGGCACTTAGAAACTGTTACAGTGCACATAATTACATAAGTAGAAGTAATAAAGCTCCAAGTCATGAAATAATATATTTTCAGGATAAAGCATATTTTTCCAGCATTACATCAGTGGAAGAAAATCTCTCATTTAAATGGGAAAAAATACAATGTTTTATATCTTGATGGCAAATTCCCGCCCAATTCACTATAATTAAAGTGCAGTAAAACACCAAGGTATAAGTTACACGCTCTCATGTTAGGGTGTAAGTGCTTACACACAATTTTCTGATCATCTGGAAATTACCAAACATGGTTGGTAAACAATTGCTTGTATGCAGGTTCTATACAATTCACATGCCTTTGACATTGAAGCACTATCAGTCTAATGGATTCCAAATTGCATTAGAATTTTAATACATTTTAACTCTCTTAAAAAAATGCTGAATTATATGTGTCTTGTTTGAGTTGCTGTAACAGAAATACCATAGACTCAAGTGGCTTACAAACAACATAAATTTATTTTTCACAGTCTGGAGGCTGGGACGTCCAACATTCCCAGTGCTTGATGAAAGCTTACTCCCTCTTATGTACGAGGGCATCTTTCTCACTTTTGCCTCCTGCAACAGAGCTCTCCAGGGTCTCTTTTATAAGGTGAGTAGTCACACTCATGTGGGATCCACCCTCATGGGCCCGATCACTTCCCAAAGGCCCCACCAACAAATACCATCACCCTGGAGATTAGGTTTGAACTATGGATTTTACTGGGGCACCAACATTCAGTCTATAGATTTCTGCCTCTTCCCCCTCCCCCAATTCATGTCCTTCTCACATGCAAAATACATTCATTTAATCCAAATATCCTCAAATTCTTACTGTGTTCAACCTTACAACTTTAAGTCTAATCCAAGTTCTCATTTCAATACTTGAACTTAAATTATAAAATGATTGTAGTGTACATTGTTATATTATTTTATTTTCCATTTAGATGCCAGTGTGTGCCTTTACTACCTTGTAAGAATGGTAATAGAATGAAAACATTTGTTAGAAAAGATTGCCAGAAATATCATCAAACTCTTCTCTTTTTAATTCTTTTCTTTCCAAATAAAAAGTGTCAGTAACCCATGTGGGTAATTATTTAAAGTTACGAGCCACAAGAGAGTTCTCAAAAGTGATACATTGACAAATCTAATCAGGAAAAATAGAGAAAAAATCAATGCTAACATTCCAAACTTAAATTTTTATGAGGACTGATTCAGTGAGACAACTCCATGTAACTGAGGAAAATCATGAATAAAATTGACGTTATTTAAAGGCAGCTTCATGCTACTAACCCACTCTATGTTAACAAAACAGAAAATTACAATTGGAAGACTCATAATAAGAAACTAAATGCACTGACATGCTTGATCTTCAAGGATTGCTTAAGAAAGAAACATTAGCTTTCTATATTAATTGTAGATACTTAAGCATCTTCTTTTAAAGGTTTTAAGATTGAATTAGTGATAACAAACATTATGGTTTTACTAGCAAAAGAACATCAACACTTTCTGTTTTAAAAATGAATGACCTAAAGCTGTACATAGAAAGCGTAAAATGTGGGCAATAAGGCAAAGAATTTCAGAGCCTAAAAATTGCCAGGTAAATAAGCAGACTGTAATTCTGTTAAGAATCTATTCAGATCCTTGCTGCGTGGCTCAGTTGGTTGGAGCATCGTCTCATACACCAAAATGTTGCTGCTTCAGTCCTCGGTCAGGACACATGCCTAGGTTGCAGGTTTGATCTCCCATTAGGGTGTATATGGGAGCAACTTATCAATGTTTCTGTCTCACATGGATATTCCTCTCTTTCTTTCTCTCTCTCTTCTCCTTCCTCTCTCTCTAAAATCAACCACAACAAAGATATATACAATATATCTTTGGGATATATTCTCCTTGGATAAGGATAAAAAAAGAATCTCTTCAAATCACAGTTGGACATTGACCTCTGACAAGTAAAATTGTAATGGGATCCTTTGCATATTCATATAAATATTTCAATTCCATGTGTATTGATGGCTTATGACAATTTAATTTCCAATGTTTTATTTCTTAAAATAAACCCTTTCTTAAAACAAAGTTTTGATTTACAGTTATTTGTAAACCTCTGAATACACTGATTCTGCTTCACAATTCCATAGCCCTCCAACTAGTTCCCCTCACAATCTTTGATGCTCTCTAGCTCAACACTATCTCATCTGATGCAGTATTCCATCTCTAGGGCTGACATAAGCAAATAATCAATTCAAAAGGCAAAATTGGGATGCATTTGCTTCTTGACAACCAGAGAATAAATCAGATAATGAATATAGCTCACTAAGTTGCTAAATTTTAAACTTTTAATTTCATTTTTATCTTTTTGTTTTCTAAATTTACTGTAGTTACTTAGAGAAAATGTAGGTATACATTCATGTTTTCAGTAGCTGCTTAGGTAATACTTGAAGGGATGAGAACAATGGAGTTATGAAATAAAGTCAGCTGTCTTGTATTACAAGTTCCACAGGGACTGATCACTGAATATGGTTCATGAATGCTCTGCTGTGTTGTCGTACTGTTCTTTTGCGAAAGACCTGGAGCAAGGAGAATTCTTACAGAATGACAGAAAGATGGCCAAATGACACCTGTAAGCACAGTGGATTGCACTGCAAAACATCCCTGGATATAGGGAATCTCAATGTCTTATAACGGGCAATTTACATGTCTGTGCTTTTTTCTGGAGTAAGATGCTTATTATCTTCAATTCTGGACAGCAAACACAGCCGCAATTTGATATGGAAGGAGGCATTATAACTTAAATGTTATAATAAACATGCCTTTTGGGGGGAGGGCATTATTTTTCAAAGCTGTTTGTTTTACAAACACCCTTAAAAATACAGTTCCGTTGTTTTCCGATTCAATATGAAGATAGTTTGGAAATTATTTCTCGCATCATCACAAAAAAAGCAAATAAATGAACAAACTAAAAATTCAACAACTCTTTTTAAGATTCATTAGAGAATTGATTTTGCAGGGTAAATCTACACATGAAAAATGTAATATAGAAAAACACACGTTAGCAAGAGCAGAAGCTACTGGAGCCAGAAACTGGTAGGAAAATGTAAACTGTAATTGATAAATCCCTGGAGACTGAGTGTAGAAAGTTTAAGAATTAAAACTTTCTGGAGCCGTGACTGGGTGGCTCAGCTGGTTGGACTATCATCCTGTGCACCAAAGGGTTGTGGGTTTGATCCCCCGTCAGGACAGATACCGAGGAGGCAGGTTTAATCCTCCAGTCGGGATGTATGTAGGTGGCAACAGATCTCTCTCTCCCCAGCCTCTCATTCCTCTCTTTCTCTCTCTCTCAAAAATAAAATAAAATAAAATAAAAAACCTTAAAACCTATACTTGTGCACTTATAACCTATATAATTTGATTAACCAATGTCACCTCCATAAATTCAATATATTTCATTTTTCTTTTAGAAAAAACAAGCTGCTGACTGGGAGGAAATATTTGCAAAATACATAACTGGCAAAGGACTTTTATTGAAACCATGGTAAACAACACTTAACACTCAATAGTAAGAGTACCAACAATATAATTTAAAAGTTGTCAAAGTATCTGAATAGTTACATTTCCAAGAAAGAAATATATATGGGAAATAAGCATATGAAGATACTCAACATCATATGCCATTAAGGGATTTTAAGCTAAAGCAAAAATGAGATACCATTATACACCTGTTAAAATAGCTATATCGCAAAATTGACAATAGCAAATGCTGTCAAGAATGTAGAGCAGTAGGCGAGCTCATTAATTGCTGGTCGGAATGCTGTGGGACAGTCACTTCGAAAGACATAGCTGGTCATAGCCTCACTATATGATCCAGTAACTTTACCTCGGGATTTACCCAAGTGAAGTGCAAACATATCCACGCCAAGAAAACTTGCATACAAATGTTCAACACAGCTTCCGTCATGATTATCCTTCAAAAGGTAAAAGGACAAAGCAATATTTTCATGCAATGGAATTTTACTCAGCTATGAAAATTAATGAACAATTAAGCTTTAAAAAGGCATGAAAGAAACTTAAATGCATATTGCTGAATGAAAAAAAGCCAGTCTGAAAAGGTTAATCTGGGCTGTTTTACTCACAATACTTCTGGCCCAAAATATGTGAGTGCTTTACCATATCAACCAACTCTCCAACTCTCCAGACCCCACCTGGGTGTGTCCTACAATTCCATTCATTTCTAACATAACTACTTGGAGTTAGTACAATACTGCTCCCACGTCAGAAGTCAGTCACAAGTCCCAGGACACCACCGTACTTCCAACCAACTGGCTATAATTTTAGAGTTCCCACTACCCCCTACAAATATTTGATGATTTGCTAGAATGGCTCACAAGACTCAGGTAAATACTTTACTTAGTAGTATTGGCTTATTGTTAAGGATACAGCTCAATAACAGCCAAATTGAAGATACCCATAGGATAAGGAAGACTTTCATGCTCTCTCTGGGCATGTCACCCTCCCAGAATCTCAGTGAGTTCACCAACCCAGAGGTGCTCCAAATCTCCTCCTTTAAGAGTTTGTAGGAAGGTTCCATTATATAGGCATGATTGATTAAATCATCTACCAGCTCAATCTTTAGTGTCTCTTTCTTCCCTGGAGGTTCAGGGTGGGACTTAACATTTCCAACACTCTAATCCCATGGTTAGTTCCTCTGGCAACCAGCCCCAATCCTGAAGCTATCTAGAAGTCAACTAGAAATCAACCAGAAGTCACCGTGTAATGGAGTAGTTCAGAGTTTGGATCCCCTGAAAACAGGGAAACCCTACCATCCCCCAAATCCTGAAAAGAGGCAGTGGGGACAGGGAAAGGTGCCCAGAGAGCAGAAAGAACAGCATTGGAGGCACACTGAATAACAAAGCCAGATTAACAGCCTGTGCCTTCCTGAAGGAAGGAGCTGCAGAAGATGGCTGTTGCCTGGGGCAAGTTGTGAACATGACTGTGAGAACTTGCACCAGCAGAGTGACTTGTGACATAGCCAGGAGCAGGGGGAAGCTCATACAGTGCCTAAGTGAGCTTCAGGGGCCAGATGCCCACTGGATTCCTGTGCATGGCTGGGAAGTGTTTTTTGTTTGTTTGTTTTTTAAGATTTTATTTATTTATTGTTGGAAGAGAAAGGAGGGAGAAGGAGAGGGAGAGAAACATAAAAGTGTGGTTGCCTCTCACGTGCCTCCAACTGGGGACCTGGCCCACAACCCAGGCATGTGCCTGGGCTGGGAATGGAACCAGCAACCCTTTGCCTGTGAGGCTGGTGCTCAATCTGCTGAGCCACACCAGCCAAGACTGGCTGGGAACTCTTGCCCTGACTAATGATGGCATCTGAAAGAGAGTCAAAGACACTGGGGAGGTGACAAAAATGGTGGACACTAACATTCCATAGGAAGAGCTAGATTGTTTGGCTGCCCAGGAAGTTCTGAGCCAAGCCTTCAAATTGGAGCATGCTGAGAAACCCAAAGACTGTGGGTCTCTCTGTAAGGCTGGAGGTCTGGAGGCCCATAGGAAACATCCTCAGCACCCGTCTTGCACAGAAAGTGGCGGCAGATCTGGCAGTGCTGTGAGGGGCTTGCCTCGCCAAGCACACAGACACACTGGTGAGTCGATGGCTGGAGTAAAGATAGCTCCGGAGGAGGGAAACTGATGCTGCGAGAAGGACTCAAGACAGTCGTGAAAGTTGCTTGCAGCTGACCGGTGAGTGGGAATGTTGAGCTGCAGACTTCGGCGTTTCTGAAAGATGGTGTTTTGAATGGCATATTCTGAAACTGGTCTGGCTTGGCAGAGGGAGGCATGGCTATTAGTTTTGGGGTGTTTTTAAAGGGAGCAGGGCTTAATGGCAGAAAGGCTCATGCTCTCTCTTTCTCTCACATGCCTGGTATGGAGAAGTTGTTCTCTTGGTGTGGGGGCTCCTGATATAGGACTTTAGAGCTTGGTGCAAACTCTCTCCCTCTGCACTTTTGGGATGTGAACATTCTGGGCCTCTGGCCCTGCTCCCCACACAGACAGGAGCACCTGTGGTACCAGGAGATGTGAGGCCCACTAGGGGGCTTAGCCCCCACAGAGGATGGAAGCCCACTTCTGCAGGAAAGGTGCCATACAGGGACACGTGCTTCCCTTGGTTCCAGCCTCTGGGACAGCATGGTCTAGCGTAGCACAGCACACAGTTCCTGGTCCACTCCATGGGGGCCGAGAACAGCACATCCCAGATCCTGAAGGAGAGGACTGCTGTGAGACAATGATGACTCTGAAACCCTCAAGTGCACATTCCAGAGAAGATGGAGATCTGTTTGCCTGGCCAGCTTAAAGATAGATAAGAATATGGGGGACTTCTGGGCATAATTTTGGCCTGTAGCTTTTTGGGGAGCAAGGAAAGTGCTGGTTCTCTCTGGAGAGGAGGGCTCTGAGCAAGAGTGCTCTCAGTCCTCCTGAGGTTGGAACCCTGTAAATGAAAAACTGTTTCCTTCAACACAAATCACGGAGTCATAGAAGAGCACCAAATGGCTGAAACCCAGTTTGCACAGTTACAACTTTATTAAAATAAAGTGAGTATGATTTAAAGGGACTTGCTATGAGTGACAAAAGTTGCTCCAATAAGCTCTATCACTATATAATGTCAACTATATGACAGTTTTTATTTTAAAGAAAAATTATGGAGAAAGAAAAAGATCAGTGGCTGTCAGGGGTTAGGTGGAGGGAGGGAAGTATGAATAGGCAAAACACCAATATTTTTAGGGCAGTAAAACTATTTTGCAAACCCACAAAGTTGTATGTCACAGAGAATGAATTCTAACCCACAGTCTTCAGCTAATAATAATGGACCAATGTTGGTCCATCATTTTAACAAAATATCACACTAAAGCAAAATGTTAATAATGGAAATCTATGATTGGAAGGAAGTAGAGGTATATGGGAGATATGTACTATCTATTCGATTTTCTATAAGTCTAAAACAGCTCGAAAAACAAAGTCTATTATTTAAAAAGAGTAAAACATTATGGTAATACAAATGTCCTTAGAAAGATACTCTAGGAAAAAAAGCAGTGAATGCCTCTCTTGCAAGCTGCACAGAGACATGAGAGAGCCATAGAGAATTGTGTCTCATCATTTAGGATGACATAGGGCATCCAAAATTTACTTTGCATGTCTCAGGTGAGTATTTAGGTGAGATAAGCAATTATCTTTTAAATTAGCTGAAACTGAGCTGTCCTAAAAGATCCATGTAAATGCTAACTGTGAGAGAAAGATGCAGGAATCCAGAAATACATTGACTTCAAAAAACGTAAATCTATTAAAAGGTTTCCAATTTTCACACTCCAAACTAAAGGTTGGTGATAGAGCTCCCTTTTAACAAGGGTAAATCGGTGTATGGCATATCTGAGTAGCAACACAATTTGTTCTTTGGAAAATGCATTCTAAATGAATGAAAATGCATAGTGTTTTAGTAGGAAATGATACCTTCCTTTAGGAAACAATGAAATGAAATATGCTTGAAAAGTGGTGATGGAAAAATGGAGACAACTGTACTTGAACAACAATGAAAAAGTACATAAAAAAGGAAAAGGATTGGGTATGAGGGACAATCATTGACATTGACTCTTCCTGACAGGCCAGTTTGTGACAATGTGGTTACGGCCAGCACTGGAGAAACGGTCTAACTTGTGTTGACTATATTACATTTCTGCTCTTTCATGCGATGTGTCTCTTAGATTCCTTAAAGTTTAGTAATGAAACCACAGCTGTCCATCAAACCTCTTTTTCACTTGCTTCTCTTGAAAATACCTTGACACAGCACAAAATTTTGGGAGTGTAGCTAAGTAAAGGAAAGAAAAATACCCTGCCTTATCTCAACAGAGTTGACATATGTATTTCCCCTCCTTTTCTGCTACTTGCCAGTTCTTTATCTCTTTCTTTTCTCTTTTTCTTTAACCTGTTAAAGGAGGGGAGAAAAACCACTTCTATGAAAATGCCAGCAAAGCCCTAAATCTTGGCTAAGTGGTAATCTAGGTACAGACAATGGATCATGCCGAATTTCCCCTGCTATCACGCATGCATAGAGTACACAAGCAGCTTAGAACTTAGACATCGAATATGTCAGGGGAGACCATTAAGATTTCATAGGAGAAGATAATTTTGGCTGCATCAGGAAAAATGAATAAATATTTGTCAGACAGAAGTGATGGCAGGCCACATTTCAGCCACAGAGATCACTGATCAAAGATACGGAGTAAGAAGGAAGGGTGGGGATTTCCTGAAAGTCCTTGTGGTGGGACAATAGATTTCTTGAGGCAGATTTGTGGAAAATGAGAAAGGAGCAGGAGTGAACTACAGAACTGGAAAACAGCCTTTTGTGCCATCTAAGGAAATTGAACTTCATCCTGTAGTGAAAGAATTTCAAGCCAAGATGCTAAATGGAGAAAAGGATGTTTTCAATTTGTTTTGTAAGAGGAAAAGTAAGTTTGAGAATGCATGTGAAACAAAAAAGTCCGGACTTTGGAATCATTCTTGTATAAGGGGATGGTATCTTTACTACAGATTTTGTTGGGAACCGCCCTGCCTGGTTTCAGAAGCTGTAACCCCCCATGGTTAAGGCTGAGTCAGAGTTGGGATCATAAGCCACTGAGGAGACAAAGCTTATCTCCCTGGCAGGTGTGCCACCTCTGCCCACTTCACCCTGCTTGGCCCTGAGCTTGGCTAGTTGGCCAATGATGGGTAAGAATCCTCAAGGGAGGATCAACCTAAGACAGGCTCTGGTCACCAGGGATAAGCTCGCAGGGAAGGACTCAGGGGGCTGTGGCAAAAGGGGGTGATGGACCCTCGCCCCTCGGCTTTGAAATAGCCTGAGTCCTCATTCTGTCTGCAAGAAGTCTCCTAATCCCTTGGCTGCCTTACTTCCCTTGCCTGATTTAAGCCTGAAGCAATAACAGAGGGCGGTGCAGTCCTGTGCTGGGAGGGGCGGATTCCCTGGGGAATCAGGCCTAAGAAAAATACACACATTCCTGTGAAACCCACTTAATTTGTACCCTCAGCTTAAGAGATAAGGGTCCAGACCTGAGATGAGTCTGGCGCCTAAACTTTTATGGCCCTCTGACTAATTGGCTGTAACTCACAATAAGCCCTCAAAGTTCTCTGTAAATTACATATTGTTTAACCCTTACTGGCTGACAATGATTGATGAGCTTATCTGTATTCCTATGCGAATGAACCTAATAAAAGCCCATGGAGAGAAAGGCTCTGGGCCCTTCTCCTTTGAGAGATCAGCCACCTCTCCTCCCCAAGCAGCTCATGTCTTGGTAGACTTATTCTTCATCCATGGCGGACTGGGGGGCTGTGTTAAAGCCCCCCCCCCAACACCTGGCACCCAAACAGGGACCTGAGGATTTTCGGGACCTGCACGGACCAGAGGCTTCCAGCCACCGTCGCCACGGACAGCACACCTAAGAGGACGGAAATTAGCGCTTTCATCCCCCCAGGGACAGGGGCACCCCACGGTAAGGCCCCCAGGCGTGTTACAGATAAGAGGAAAGGTTTCTGTCAGGCTGCCCCTTGAGCGGTTTTCTTCTCATTTCTCTCCCCTGCACCCTCTTCCATGAGCTTTAGTAGCGAGGTATTTATGAGCGCCGAAGAAAAGAGGCACTTCCTCCCTCCAGCTCGAGATCTCCGGTGCCCCTAGGTGAGTGGGGGCCTCGCGGAGGTGTCTGGGGTCGAATCCCTGAGACGTGCAGGGGCCTCATAGGGAATTCCATCTCACGTAATTTAACTTTTGGCTCAGCGCTGGGAGCGCTTTGTAAGGTTTGGTCACCCAGCGCTTCCGAGCCTTCCCAGCTGATTTAGACGGCTGGGAAGAGAAACCGAGACCCATGAGCGGGGTTTGGGTACCCGAAATATCTGGTAACCCTCCCTGACTGTGTCCCACCAACAGCACATTTTGACCCCACTACACTCTCCTCCCTAGCAAGAAACAGGGTCTGAGGGTGCAGACGGAGAAAAAAGAGCAAATCTGCAGCTAGTTTGGAGTTTGCCTCTCTTGCGGCTGGGAGGAGTTCACCGCGCTCGCGGTGGGGAGAATCTTAGAAAAGATTCTTTTATTTTTATAAAAGTCTCTACAAATCCTTAACCATGGGGCTTACAGCCTCCAAAACCAGGCAGGGCAGTTCCCAAAAAGGTTTTAGCAATAAAACTGGAAAGAGGAGACTGGCCTTGACATATATTTCTGAGTTGAAATCAAAGTTACTATATTTAATCCTCATACTAACTTCTAAGATGTCTTCATTTAAAAAAAGTTTGTATTGTCACCTCAAACAAAACTGAGACTGAGACATGAAATATAACTTGTAAAAATGCATACAGATCATAAATTTTAAACTTGAAATCTGAGTTTCAAACTTCAAGTCCAAAATTCATTATTACACACTAAAGTGAGAAGCACATGTTTTGGCAACATATTTGTTCTTCTTGTTCTTCCTTAGCTACAAATTTAGAATTATTAAATAATTTTAAATCACATTCATAAAAACAATACACATACAGAAGTGTATGCCTGTCACTCCCTCAAGAAAACAGAAGGACTGCTCACTAAGTTCTTACAAAATGAACATATTTGTAAGCAACCTACAGTTTGAGAAATAGAACAACACCATGCCAACTTGTCTGGCATCCTAATTATCACCGCTTCTTATACCTATCCTTCTTCTCAGGTAGCCACTGTCTTGACATTTATGATAATCACTTTGCTGTTTTTTCTTACACTCTCATCACCTAAGTCTCATGACTATAATATTATGGTTGTTTTTGTTTTAATTTGATGTTAATAGAATGGGACAATCAGTATTCTTTTGTGTCAGCTTGCTTTGCTTAATACCATGCTTTTTGAGGTTTACTCATGTTGTGATATATATTTGTACTCCATACATTTTCATTTTTCATAGAATTTAATGATATGACTACACCGTTATTTATTTGTCTGTTCCACTGGTGTCACACATGTGCATTTTTTTTCTTTGAGGTTATTGTAGAATAGACTGTCCTGAACATTCCTATAAATGTCTATTGGTGCGCATGTAATGCATTTGTGTCAAAAACCATGCCTAGGAAGGGGGTTGCTTATGTAGTGTGCGTATGTTCAGTTTTGGGAGATAATGGTAAAGCACTTTGCAATATGAATGTACTTATTTCCCCTATTACAAGCAGCAAAAAAAGGTATAGTTGCTCCTGATCCTTGATAACATTTGGGGTTTTCAGTATTGCCCATGTCAGCTATTTTGATGGGAAAGTAGAGGTATCTTGTTCTAATCATCATTTCCTGAATACTAGTGAGACTGAATGCATGTTTATAGTTGTACTGTGTACGTAGACATTTATTTTTGTGAAGCACCTTTCACATTGCTTGCATGATTTTTCTATTCAGTTGTCCTTTTTTTTTTCTTATTGGTTTGCATAAAAATTTACTGTCATGTGATAACTTGAATTTTCACTAGTTTTTAATACTCAGAACTTTTAATATAAAAATCACCAAATTTATTACTGTTTCATATATTATTATTTTCAATTAATACTTGTACCCATTTTAAAACACTTTCCCTACTTTAGTTTCATTATTATTATCTAAAAGTGCACATATTTTTAGCATACACCTAACATTCACCCTAACTTAATTTTTTTAAGTCTAATATGGATAACCAATTGACTCAGTACCATTAAGTGAGAAATCTGTACTTTCTCAAATAATTTGTAGGATTCCATTTTTATGAATTAGATGTCCACATATGAGTGAATATATTTCTGAAATCTATACTTTTTTCACACATCTATTTGCTTATCCTTGCACCTAAAATGTACTGATTAATTTTTTAAACTTTATAATAAGTCTCAATATCTGGTAAAATATGTCCCCATAGCTATTTTTTCCAGATTTATCTTTGTTAACTTTGTTATTTGTATTTCTATGTACTTTTATTTTTAGTTTATATATTGTATTGGTTATTGAGTTACAGTTGTCTAAGTTTCTGCCCCTTCACCGCCTGCACACAACCCGCCCCCTACTCCCACAGTCAATCCCCACATTGTGGTCCACGTCCATCAGTCCTGAATATATATATTCTTTGACAAATCCTTCCACCTTCTTTCAGCTAGTCCCCACCTACCCTTTCCCCTCATGCAGCTGTCAGCTGAGTCATTTTTCTATGCCTCTGGTTCTATTTTGCTTATTAGTTTATTTTGTTCATCAGATTCTCTTGTGTAGAATTCCATTGTGTAAATGTACCACAAAGTTTTTGATCCACTCATCTACTGATGGACACTTAGGCCATTTCCAAACCTTGGCTTCTGTACACAGCACTGCTGTGAGCTTAGGGGTGCATATATCCCTTTGAATTGGTGTTTTAGGATCTGTACGATATAGTCCCAGAATGGAATCACTGGGTCCGAAGGCAGTTCCATTTTTAATTTTTTGAAGAAATTCCATTCTGTTTTCCACAGTGGCTGAACCAGTTTGCATTCCCAGCAACAGTGCACTAGAGTTCCCTCTTCTCCACACCATGCCAGCACTTATTGTTGATGTATTAATGATAGCCATTTTGGAAGGTGTGAGGTGATATCTCACTGTGGTTTTAATTTGTATTTCTCCAATGGTGAGTGATATATGAAATTAAAGAGACTACATTCATCCAGATTGGTAGGAGGGGCAGAGATGTGGAATGTGCGGATCCCACATTCATGTGTGGTGGATAAAAATTCAGAAGGGAGATCTTGGGAGCAAGTAGTCCCAGATGCACATGAGGACCCCTATCCCAAGGTTCCCATACCAGGAAAATAAGTCCCCATAACTTCTGGCTGCAAAAACCAATGGGGATTGAGTTAAAGAAACTGTTGGATTCCCAAGCAGTTCCTCCTAAAGGGCCCACACACAGATTTACTGAGACTCACTACCTCTGATCTCTAGCGCCAGGGAGCAGCTTGAAAGGCACCAGTGCCATACAGGGAGAAACTGAAGTGTCTGGCATCTGGGTGTGAGCTTGGGGACACCTTTCTCCCTGACAGAGCTACAGTCAGAGGCCATTGTTCTTTTTCTAAGCCTTCCCTTCACAGAGCCACAGAGCTTTCGAGTGGGTACCATATATTACATCAACTGATGGAATACATGAGATTCCATCAACTGGCTCACACCTATTGCCCCGCCCCAGAAATATCCTGAGACTTCATCCCACTCAAATTATGGGCCCACCCAAGCTGTTAACAGTGACTTTTGTGTATAAATAACAGGTCTTGGTTCAAGCTTCACAGCTTTCTAAATCCTCTCAAGCAAGCAACAACTTCCCTCAGTGATCCCCCAATCCCTGCACGTCTTGCTAAGTGGACTTAGGCCCAGCACTAGCATCTGCCATCCTAGATTGACACCTTGACTTCACCTGGGAATCTCAAAGCCTAGCACAAGTGGAAGCCATCTCAGATTGCTTTATAGCCCGTGCAGGCTGGCTTTGGTGGGGACCACACAGGTGGGGGGCTGACCTTGGCCTGCACTACCCAGGAAACACCTGAGCCTGTGCACTCAGTGGACAGCTACAGACAACATCAGAGCACCACCATGAGGCCCCTGCACAGCTGATCCTCCACAGAGGGCAGAGGTTGGTGGTCAGTGGTGACAACCAGTCACTGCAGCTGACTGGCCTGGGTAAATCCCTCCCATTGACCAGACAACAGCAACAAAGGCTCAACTACAAAAAGAGTGTGTACTCAGCCTACATGAAAGGTGCACCTCGAGTACCCAGCTTGGGTGATAGGGAAGGCTGTGCCACTGGACTATACAGGATACCTATGCCATTAGACCACATTACCAAAATTGGGAGTCATAGCAGCTCTACCTAATTCATAGAAACAAAGACAGACACAAAAACATGGTCCAAAGTGAGGAGACAAGGAAACACGGTTCAAAAGAAAGAACAGATGAAAACTCCAGAAAAAGAACTAAACAAAACGGAGATTATCAATCTATCAGATGCAGAGTTCAAAACACTGGATATAAGGATGATCAAGAAACTTATCGAGGACCTCAACAACATAAAAAAGATCCAGTCAGAAATGAAGGATACACTAATTGAAACAAACAGTAATTTACAGGGAACAACAATAGAGTGGATGAAACCAAGAATCAAATGAATGAATGCAACACAAAGAAGCAAAAAACAACCAAACAGAACAGGAAGAAGAAAAACAATAAAAATAAACTAGGATGGTATAAGGAGCCTCTGGGAAAACTCAAGCATTCCAACATTCAAATCATAGGTGTGTCAGAAGAAGAGAACTAGTAAGAAAGTGGAAATTTATTTGAAAAAAAATAATGAAAGAAAACTTCCCTAATTTATGAAGGGAATAGACATGCAAGTCCAAGAAGTGCAGAACTTCCCAAATAAGATGGATGCAAAGAGCCCCACTCCAGACGCATCATGATCAAAATGCCAAAGGTTAAAGATAAATAATCTTAAAAACAGCAAGAGAAAAGCAGTTAGTTACCTAAAAGGGCAGTTAGTTCCCATAAAACTGTAAGCTGATTTCTCAAAAGAAACTTTTCGGTCTAGAAGGTATTGGTAAAAAGTATTCAAAGTCATGAAAAGCAGGGACCTACAGCCAGGATTGCTCTGCCCAGCAAAGCTGTCATTTAGAATCAAAGGGCAGATAAAGAGCTTCCCAGGCAAGAAAAAACTAAAGAAGTGTATCATTACCAAACCATTATTATACAGAATATTAAAGGGATGTATTTAAGAAAATAAGATCAAAACTATGATGAATAAAATCACAATAAATATGTATCTATCAACAATTGAATCTAAGAAACAAGCTAAGGAATCAAGAAGAACAGAAACAGAATCATGGACGTGGGAGAGCATTTTGATGGTTGCCAGATAGGAGGGGGTGTAGGAGAATGATGAAGATGTGAGGGTGTTAAGAAGTACAAATAGGTAGTTACAGAATAGCCATGGGGATGTAAAGTACAATGTAGGAAATAGAGTAGTCAAAGAACTTAAATGCATGACATGTGGACATGAACAATGGTGTGGGGATCGCCCGAGGGAGTTCGGAGTCACTGGGTGGAGGGATTCAAAGGGGGAAGAATGGAGACAACTGGAATAGCATAATCAATAAAATATAATATAAAAAAGAGAGTGAGATTGGACAAACTTTTTTCTGACCTTATGTCAGACACAAGTAAAAATTTAGGTAAACTTAGGTAAAACTTTCTGTCTTTCACTATTTGCATGATGTTAGTTTTGTTTTTTTAAAAAAATTATAGATGTCTTTTATCAGTTTGAGGAAATTTCTTTCAATTACTAATGTGTGACATATTTTAAAACCAGGAATAGATGCTGTTGTTTGTTAATTGCTTTTTCTGTGCTAATTGAGTTGGTTTATATGGGTGTTATTTTTTGTTTGTAAACATGGTGAATTGTACTAATTGATTTTTAAATGTAAATTGACCCACATCTTGAGAGAAATGTCATTAGACTGTGATATATTACCCTTGTTATATACTATTATATTCAATTTTTAAAAATTGAGTTTAAAATGTCTGTATTTATAATCATGAGGATTATTTATTACAGACATCCTTCTTTTCAAATATAAGCATATGGTCCTATAAATTTCTTCCCTGGTGCTGCATTGGAATCATATCACAGATTTTTATAAATTGTCTTTATTCATTCAACTCAAAACACTTCTCTGATTATTTAGTTTGTGTTTTCCTTTACCCATGGGTTATTTTTAAAGTGATTTATTTAACTTTCAATTATTTGAGGATTTTCAAGTAAAATTTCAGTTATTGATTTTTAAATTCAATTCCATTATATTAAGAAAACACATTTTGTTATAGTTGAATCTATGACAGTGAGAATTGTTTGGTGTCCAGAATGTGGACTATTTTGCTAACTCTTCCTTATTCAAGGGAAAGAACATATATATTCTTCTGTTGTTTGTTGGGTGAGCTGTTCTTTGAATGTAAATTAAGATGTAAGTTAATAGTATTTTTGAAGTCTACCTATACTGATTTTCTGTCTACTATTAATTATTGAAAAGGGGTGCTGGATTAATTATAATTCTGGAGGAATTATAATTTCAAGGAATTTGTCTATTCCTCCTTGAAATTCAATACATTTTTGCTACATGTCCTTTGATTATGTTGTCAGATATATTTGTGGCATATTTTTGATCAATTGACCCCTTTGTTCTTATGTTGACTTGATCTCCAGTGATATTCTTTCTTCTGAAATTTATTTTTTTCTGGGTTTAATACAGCTATAAAGTATTTTTTTGATAAGTGCTAAAACAATATTTCCCAATCCTTTTTACTTTAATATGCTTGAGTATTCTTATTTAAACAAACAAACAAACAAACAAATAAAGCTTCTTCTGAGAAGCATTTGATTGGGTCTGGATTTTACCCAATGTGACAATATCTTCCTTTTCCTTGGATTATGTAGACTGTTTAAATGCTATGTTATTGGTATATGGCTAAATTATAATCTATCAGTTTACTATTTACTTTTATTTGTCCATCTGTCCCTTGTTCCCCTTTTCCAATTTGTGTGCCTTCTTTTGGATTAATTGAGTATATTTTTATAGCTCCATTTGATCTCTTCAGTTGGGATTATTAGGTAATAATTTTGGATAGTTGCTTCAGAGTTTTACTCATTTAATTTATCACTGATTCCCTTAAAGAGGTATAATAACACACTATACATAAAAATCTCACAGTAATACATGTTTGTTTCTATTATCCTAGACTTTGTGTGTTCATAGGCATATATTCCACATTTACAGTTGTCATAATCTCTAGATTATAATCTTACTATTGTTGATAAAATCAATTATCTTGTAAAGGAATTGAAATAATAGTAAAACTATGTTTTGTATTTACTAGGTAGAAAATACCATTTTCTGTATTTCTTATGTTTTTGTACAGATCCTCATTTCTATCAGGTATCACATTTTTTCTGCCTGAAGTACTTCCTGTGATTTTAATAATGTCCCCTTGTCACTTATAAAGTATTTCTGCTTTCGTGGGTCTTAAAAGTTCTTATTTCACTTGTGTTTTGTATCAGTTATTCTCTAACTGATACACTTATCAGTCATAGAATATAAATATATTCTAGGTTGACCATCTTTTTTTGAGTATGTAAAACAGTTGCTCCATTGTCTTTTACTTATTATTTAGTGTAAGAAATCAGATTTTCTACTTATTTTTTCTACTGTAAAAAATCTGTGATCTTCTTTTTTACTGCTTTAAAGATTTTGAGCACTTTTATTATGATATGCTGTGCTAAAGTAATCTTCATGTTTTGGATCTTGGGTTTCATTGAAAAAAGTCTTCTTTATTCTTTACTTCTATTACTTTTACTAATACGTTAAAATAAAAATATACAAATGAAGCTTCTTAAAGTTACCTTGTCACTCACTGATGTTCTATTTATTGTTTTTAAAATTTCTCTTTCTTCTTTCACTTTGGATTGTTTACATTGTAATGTCTTCAAGTTTACTAAGTTTACTCTAATTTTTTTCCCTCTATGTCTCATCTGCTTCTAATACATTCCTGTAAATTTTTCATCTCACATATTCTAGTTTTCATTTTTAGCAATTCAATTTTAGTCTTTCTTTAGCTTTTACTCAAATGCTTGATAATAGGAAATTCAGTCATAATAACTTTTCCAAATAACTTATCTGCTAATTCTAATATAATCAAGATCTGTCCAGAAAAAGTCCAGCAATTAATAATATAACAAAAACAGTTTGCAGGAGACTGATATAACCCAGCAGCCAAGGAGAGTGGACTGGAATGCACATGTGTGAATAATGACAACTTCACTGTCATAGTTATTGGGGGCAGTAGACACCATTGAATGAGCACGTGTACTGTGTGGCTGTTGCATTCAAAATGACTGAGTGAGTAGAGCAATGAGCCTGCACCAAAGTCTGCATTAAGCTTGAACATTCCTCCACTGAAACCAGTCAGTTTGCCAGTTTGATCCCAAGTCAGGACACATGCCTTAGTTGCGGGCCAGGACCCCAGCTGAGGGCCCATGAGAGGCAACCACACATTGATGTTCTCTCTCTCTTTCTCCCTCCCTTCCTTTCTCTCTAAAAATTAAAATAAAAGAACAAAAGGTATTGACTAATAAGCACGATGCTCATAATTTATCTAATGGATTCCTAATGTTATTTTTGCCTTCTTACCTAACCAGGTTCCTTGCCTTCTTTCTATTTGTACTTCATGACTTTTCATATTACAAAATTTACCTTTCCCCCCACAAACTATAATATTTCATATCCACTTGACTTCATATCTCCTCTTCCCTCAACCTCAGATATTCTTTTGATTTATCTATCTGAGAAGTTCATATTTCTCCTTCACATCTCTCTTCAAACATGTTCTCTGTGATGTCTCGTTTCACGCTACATGAAGACTCAGGAACATGTTCCTATATTTTCATATTATGTAAATTACCATATGTAATATAGTTGCTTGCCTCTCTTCCTATTCAATTTTATCTTTTCAACTGCAAGTTTCATGTGTTTTTTTCTTTCAAATTTATGATGGATGTCAAGAACATTGTTGATTCCAAATAAATGTTTCTTGAATACATAAATGTTTAATCTCCTGGCTGAAGAATTGTGGAAATATCTGAATTAAAATGTGTCAAAATGTAAACTAAAAATGTATTTTAAAACATTTGTAACAAAAATGATTCTAAGAACATAAAAATTATCCTATGGTACAATGGGCTACAAATGAATATTTTTCAACTCATGTGGACAGGCAGGGAAAGCTTATTCTGAGAAACAGAAAAATAAGAATTTAATATGGGACTTGTTATGGAGATGTGATATTACGGGGCCTCAGATAGAAAACTGAGAAACTGAGAACATAACTTAATTTTCTTGTATGATCTGGCCAATTTTCTTCTTTTGAGTTCTGTACAATACCTTGTTGAATTATAGTTAAACTTCTTATTGTTCAAATATACAGATGGACTATATTCCTTGAAACTAAAAGAACATTAACTTAGATCATATATGGTGTGTTTGTTCTTTCTAATGAGGGTCAACTTACTTTGGGCTGTATTCTCATCACACTTCCCCTAGACCTTTGCTAAAATTAATATGAATTTTAATATGATACTTTTATTTCAAGAATTTTATGATGATTATTGAGCACTCACTTACATATATCTGAGAAGTACATAGAAGGTTTTTCCTAATAGGATAAACTAAGTAACTTCGAATTTCTTTCTGAGGAAAAACTGCATTCTTGGTGTGGACAAAGTCCTAATGTTATTTCGGGAAAGTTCAAATGTTCAAATCAGGTGTATTTTATGCATAAGTTTCTCATGCTCAGACTTCTTACTCTGAACAGTGTTCTCAGAATGCAGTGTACAAATTAACCGATTCAGGGCCACATTACCGAATGAAGTTACAAAATGCGAGTCTTTTCCTTAATCACAGGGTTAACTAGATCAGCAGTTTTAAATGTGAGATCAAGCCTGCACTTTTCACATGTGTCACAGGTGATTATTATGCATTTTTGCTCTAGAGTAGGTCTATAGGCATTTTATTAATTTTTATGTATAGGATGTTTAAAATCATGCAGTATTTTCCTTTATATCCTTTATAGAACAAGCTCTTATGTTTTCTTAATAAATCTTTTTCTAGCCCTGGGTGGTGTGGCTCAGTAGATTGAGCACTGGCTTGAGAACCAAATGGTCACCAGTTCCATTCCCAGTCAGGGCACATGCCTGGGTTGTGGGCTAGGTCCCCAGGAAGGGGCACATGAGAGACAACCAAGTATTGATGTCTCTCTCCCTCTCTTTCTCCCTTTCTCCCCCTCTCTAAAAATGAATAAATAAAACCTTTAAAGACAGAATATTTTTCTAGTAATAAGTGTCTTAGAAAGTAGTAACATCAGTGTTATTATAATACCTTCAACACTGATAAATATTTCTGAGTAAAAAAATGTGTCCCTCAAAATTACCTTCATGTTCAGTACAAATTTTATGCAAAACCTTGTTCCCTGTCTTTCTGCAGAGATTTCATAGTTATGTCCTTAATATTCAGAATGTGTCTTCATGACTATTATTATTTGTATAATTCTATGTTCAAGAGTTGGTTTACTATTTGCATCAGAATCACATGGAGGGCTCTAAAAGAGTATGTTTTGTTGAGTCTCATAAATAAAAACCTTTTGGGCTGAAGCTTTGGATTTTTTTTTTAAATAACATAGTTTATACTTATACATGCAGAGTTTTAGAATCCATAATCTGAAGCATATAACTATAAAATATATTATTTTAAAATTTTCCATGTTAAAATTCCCTACTTTCAATTTCTAATATTTATTTTATTAATTCCATCTGAGTACAACTTGAATTGTTGGAATAACATTCATAGGAAGGAATTAAATCAAGTAGACAGTATAGGATGGTTAAACTAAAATGAATGAATTTAATAAGCTACAACAGAGCATATAATTTCCTTAGAGTGAATTCCTAGACTTGAATAGGTCCTATAAAGTTTTCTCAAATAAGAAGTACCATCCAATGCACTTGACCTTTAATAACCAAACTCTATTTCCAGTAAAATTTCCCAGAGGCTGAGTTTTATTCTCCTTAACCAAGGAAAATGTCCATTTTATTCAAAGCAAATAAAATTGAACAAATCTTAAAACCAATGCATGCTATGAGCAACCTTAACTACAAGGAAATAATACTATAATGATTTTCAAAAAATAAGGACAACTTTCCACACTTCACAATAGGCGAATGAGAAATAGTTATATTAGCAGTCTCACAGGCATGAAACATAGTTCATTATACACACCTGCCAACAGGTACATTAAACATTTAATAAGAGTAGGATACACCTTACCCTTACAAGTGATAAATGAGAACATTTTAACATTTTCTTTTATCTGTGATGATTTTGTCTTACTTGCTGAGTCATTAAAAAGAAGAGAAAAAATAAAATTACTATGTATTTAATCTTTAAAACAAGATTATTAGTGGAGACTGAAAATAAGTTTACTATCCTTTCAAATATATACCTTTTATAAACTACCATAAGTGATTACATATATGCAATATATATTTTAATTAGGTTTAAAGACAGTTCATATTGATTATTTTTAATGGAAATGTAGAGAAAAATTTTATTTTTTGTTTAAAAATGAACATTTTTTTGTTCCCAGGAAATAAAATTAAGTTAAAATCTATTAGAGCATTAAGTTAAAAAAAAAAAGTCCACCATAGATATCAGCTAAATTCTAAATATCCTCTTCCCTTTCCAATCAAATAAATACAGTGCAAAGTTTAGCAATTTAATATTAATTATAACTCTCCTTTTTGGGTTCAATTCCTATGCATCTTATACTTTGACACATCATCCATTTCCCTGAAAAGGAATCAGAAAAGAAGTGAGCAAACTAAATAGAGAAGGGCCAAGGAATCATTTCTCTGGCAATAAAAGAAAAAAAAAACATGAAAAAGTGTATAAGAGACACCACAGCCTCTTCGTATTTCTTTTCAATGTATGATGGCTCTATTGTAATAGAAGAGAATGCTAAGTACCCAATGCTTAATTTTAATGAGAACTATGTGGTCAAACATACTTAAATTTTTCTGCATACTAAGTGCTCTAGTAGTATTGAAAAATAATTTTGATTTTCTTAAATTCAAGAGACAAGTTTCTTTAGGTCAATCACAGATAATTTCCCTCATCCCACTCATGTGTAAGAACTGAATATGATTCTGAATGATCCATTAAGAATACATTACTTTCTTATTCCTAAACTAGCTGCTTGTAGACAATTATTCTTTTTATCCTTCCTAAGAATTGTGAACTAAGGTTTTGATATTCCTCATGGAAGCTGACAGACTATTTTCTAGGGTTAAGAAGTATAACAGTCATATTTTTGGTGACAATAGAATATAATCCCCTTTCTTCTCGAACCACACATGCTATCTGTTTTGAAAAATGGACCTTTATTTGTTATATTATAATAAATTTACATTCTGGTAATCCTAGGTTAGAATAGAGATCTCTATACTACCAAATACCATTTATCATTCAAAAAAAACTCAAATAGGTCCTCCAGTCTCAATGAGTCTATGAACACTGAGTCACATAGCACAGATATCAGCAGACTATAGCTTATGGACCAAAGTTTGCTGGTGTTATTTCTTCAAAATAAAATTATATTCAAGACAGCCACACTTATTTACTTGTGTACTATTTATGCATGTTTTAGCTCTACAGCAGATTTAAGTAGTTGTAAATAGATCACCTGACTGGGAGGCAAAAGCTAAAATATTTACTATCTGGCCTTTTATGTAATAGAAAAAGTTTCTCAATCACTGACATAGAATATTTTCTGCCTATGATGTAATAGCTCCAATAGTCACATCTCATTTCTTAGATATAGTTCTCTAAAAATATAAAACCATGTGGACAAGTTTGAGATTAGTGGAGTGAAGTCAGAACTTACTTTGTGTTTAGGCTTTCCTCTAGTAATAAGAAAATATGCAGGAAAGTCAAACCTTGTCAGATTATCTCTTTTGACTGTAGTAAAGCCTAAGAAATGTGTACATATGAGACACTTCATGGCAATCCAACAAAGGGGGATATTTTTATTGAGGTGGTGGGAGGAGCCTCAATTTAGACTACTTAGCTTTTCCATACCCCTTTGTAACTCCTGAATGTACACATAGAACATTCATAGAGCTGACTTCCTATTCTAGTCCTCTACTTACATGTCCCGTAGGCAACTCACTGTCACTAAACTACTTATTTCCTTAATGTTTTTATTTACACCCTGGTTCTATGAGAAGCACCATCATCCACCATAATATTGCTCAAACCATAATACTGGTTATCATCCTTCACTCTTGCCCACCTTGTTCCTTACATAAAATTTTGGCATGAAGATGCCCTGTCAGTGATACATCTTTAAAATTTCTACAGTATTGTTTTCTTTTTTTGTCTACATCTTCTACTGTAATGGCCCTGGATAGGCCTTTGACATCTCCTATTCAAGTTTCAGCAAAGTCTCATAAATTGTCCTCCTGCTTTCAGTTTTTTTTTTTCCTCAATTCAGTTTTTCACTGATGCAAAAATTGATTGTTTAAAATGGAAATAATTGTATCATGACTCTATGTAAATTAGTTTAGTAGGTACCCTTATTTTTTAAAATGTTTTTCAAACCCCTTAAGAGGATGTATAAAGTCCTTCATTATCTTACTTCTACCTTGCTCTCCACTCTCATTTCATGTTAAGCCATACTTTGCAAACTTAGACTTATTTTATATATACTGACTTATGGAACCATATGCTTAAAAAGACCCTTGAAAACTTAAAGATGAAAATCTCATTTTCTTTCTGAGATAATGGAATCCTTATACCAATTTGCATTTCTCGAACACTGTAACATAGTAAATATAACTCTAATCTGGAAGGTCTCATCTGTATTACTCAAGAACTATATTTTTGGTTTATGCCTTCAATAACATCTTGAATTTTGCCCAAAGTTGTAAAGATAATAGAATCCCTTTTATTTTTATTCAGGCAACTACTTAAATTTCAAGATTAGGAAAGAACAGGAAATAAATAAACTGTATATGTGATGAAAATCATGGTAACTTTAGCTGACAAGAACAAAAGTGATTCATGTTGAAAAGGAGGCAGCACATTTGAAACAAGTAGAAGTAATTTATGAGGTGGTAAACACAACATGATACACAGATGCTGTGTTATAGAATTGTATGCCTGAAACCTATATGATTTCATCAACCGATGTCACCCCAATAAATTCAGGAAGAAAGGAAGGAAGGAAGGAAGGAAGGAAGGAAGGAAGGAAGGAAGGAAGGAAGGAAGGAAGGAAGGAAAGAAGGAAGAAGGGAAGGAAGGAAGGAAGGGGAAAGAAAGAGAAAGAAAGAAGAGGAATGGAGGGAGGAAGAAAGAATTTGTAGTACTCTGTAATATTAGAATTATAAATTATCTCAATGGAAATGTAATCTAATTTCATTTTTAGAGAACTGAAGAAGGTAAAAGGATTACTGAAATGTTAAGAGATTTGAATAAGGCCTCAAAAATTTACTAGCATAAGACTCACACCTCAAGCTCTCAGTGTCTTTTTCAAAAATCTGGAGTGGGGTACACTTAGGAAGTTCAAGTAGGGGTTGAAACTGCAAAGCTGTATTTGAGAGTAGCCTAAGAATTGGAGGGGTTGTAATGGATGGGAGTCCTCATTAAGGAAGTAGGAAGAGAGCCGATTGGAAAATTTTCATTGTTTATTTGAATTCTTTGAGGCCAGTTTATTTCTGATTATATCTTCTTATTGATAGACTCAACAAATGATTGAGGAAAAGAACAAAAACAAAGAAAAAAAACAAGTAAAGGCTACCACAGGGGTATAGAGAGAAGAAAGACTGGTGAGAGAGGGTTGGTGAAGGTGTCAGTTTTGAAGATGGCAACATGGAAAGAAATGAAGAAATGTAATTTTTTCTGATGAGCAAATTAACCATGGATTTAAAGATCAGAATAGAATCTACGGAAGAGGGGGATAACTAACTGCAATATTAATTAGTTCTTGTCAAAGAAGAGCTCTTAAAACACCTTTTGCCTGAAAACAGTGACAGAATTTTAATTTATAAGATTAAGAGAACATAATTACTAAATTGGAAACCTGTTATACTTAAATTTTTATTCTCATTAAGATTACCTCATATTTCCATCAAATGTTTTATTCATATATATTATTTATATTATTATAATATATTTTAAAGTTGGTACACTATTTTAAAAGCAATAGTCTTCAGTTTTAACACTTCTTGAGAACCTTTAAAAGAATTAGTTCCTTACTATAAAGGACACATGGACAAAATCAAGGGGGAGGGTGGGAGTGGGAGAGGGAGGTGGGCTCGGCTGGGGTGGGGTGGAGGGATGGGGAGAAAAGGCACACAATTGTAATTTAATAACAATAGAAAAAAGAGTTAGCTCCTTGGGAACAATGAATATGTTATCAGACAGTGCCAAGGACAAATTAACCCTTCATAAAAAGTATATTGACCTTAGAAATAAGAAATATGAACAAGGCCCCCTGAAAACTGATGCTGTTTGTTCTGGTCTCGGCTTTTTCAAAAGTCACCAAAACCATGACTGTAACCAACCCATCCCATCTTGTCATAGTTACTGGGAAAAAATAACAGACGATATGTTTTTAAAGTGTTAATAAATTGGAAACTGTATCTGAACCCAAATGGGAACTATGAGAACTATATAGAATAAGTAAGAATAGCTAACTGAAATATAATTTAGTTAATGCAATATCTTAGGTGGTTAAAAGGTAGAGGAAGTTAACATAATAGTAAATAAAATACAGAATAGTTGAATGACTGTAGTTGCTTTTCAGAATAAGAAACCCATACAACAAAGGTCGTTACAAAAATGAAGTGATTGCGATTGCCTGTGTTTTCTTTTGCAGCTGCAGCACCTCGACTGTGACTTATAGTGCTCCTTCTCAGAGGAGAAAGTCTACATTCTTTTTGTGATCAAATGCCACTTATGCCAAATTTAAAAATTAAACCTGAAGTACATAGAGGGCACATATTATTAATTTATAATTATAAATCTGTTCATCTAACAGTGGAATTAATAGTTATAAAACATTTTTGAACAGAGAAATGCTATCCAATATTTATTACTGTGAATTTTCATGATACACTTACAAATATTATTTTGAATGGAAAGCAATGATAAATCTATTTTATGTTTTCTCAATAAAGCTGTAATTCTAGCACTAAATGCAAAATATGCAGAGTAGAATACATTGGAAATAAACTGATGGTATTTTTCTTGCTGTGTACATGATTACATCCATTCTAAATCCCTGTGTATCACTTTTTACTATGCCATGGAACTGAGAAGCAAATTATTTGGCTGAATAAAAAGGAGCAAGCACAAAGCAACAGCTTAACTGTAAAATGGTTTGGCAGCAAAATGCAGTTTGACAATTTGTTATAGGCAGATCATTAGGTTAATATAAAGTTGTGTGAGGAGGATGGCTGAGGGGAGGTTTACTTGTATCTGTATACAAATACTGAAAAGCAATTTGCACCATGCACACATCCTCACCCTGGACAGCCATTGAACATGTTTACAATCCACTAAGAAAACCTGATGCACATTTTATTTCAGAATTGAGCAGAGGAGGTGTTAGTGCAGTCAGGAGTGGAAAGACTGTGGGATGGAAAGCTACTAGTTAAACTTGAATAGACGACATCAGCCGGCCTGTTAAATATTTATATGAACTTGTGTAATATTTCAATAGTATTTTTGAGCAAAATATCTCACTAGCATTTGAATTCCAAAAAGATGTTTGGTTTTTTTCCCCAGCACATTTTTATGGCTCTTCTCTTTTCTGCCCACATTTAAAAGAACTGCATGGAAATTATTAGAATTAATCATACATTTTCTGTTTTATTATATTTCTAAGATTAGATTTATTGACTAAAATAATAACTCTACATGAACATATGATAGGTGGGTTTGTCTCTGAAAATTTCTATGTAGATATGTGACACAATAAGCAAACAAAAATATATAAAATGCTAAATACGGCTGAAAGAGCATGTCTTTGTTATTACTTTCAGAAATCTCATGAAATGGCTCTATATTTGACATCCTTGTTGGTCTTCTATCTGTCAGGTATCTCCATCCTCTTTCATGCTCTGTATTTACCGACTCTTCATTCATCCATTATTAACTTATTTTCCTGCGTTGACCTTATATTAAGTTTCAGGTACAATCTACCTCTGCCCCATTTTATCCAAATTTTTAGAAAGAGTAGTATGTACTTGTTCATCTCCCTTCCTTACTTTGCAGTAACTCTTCTGCCAATCACACCGGATTTTCACCCATTTGTTTGCAGGTGACATCCTAATGTTGTAAACCACGTGCTATTTGTTAGGATTTTGTGGTGTGTCCTCTTCTGCCCCAGCCGATGCTCACTTAATTAAATCTCTACTCCCATGACTATTGTGTTGCCACACTACCCTCACTCTCCTAGGACTCCTTAGATTAATCCCTTATTTTATCTTTTTTTTTTTTTTTTTTTTTTTTTTTTTTTTTTTCTTTTTTTAAAAGTTTTTATTGTTATTCAATTACAGTTGTGTGCCTTTTCTCCCCATCCCTCCACCCCACTCCAGCCAAACCCCCCTCCCTCCCCCACCTCCACCCTTCCCCTTGATTTGGTCCATGTGTCCTTTATAGTAGTTCCTGTAATCCCCTCTCCTCACTGTCCCCTCCCCACTCACCCCTGTCCATTGTTAGATTGTTCTTAACTTCAATGTCTCTGGTTATATTTTGTTTCCTTTTTTTTTCTTCTATTTATTATGTTCCAGTTAAAGGTGAGATCATATGGTATTTGTCCCTCACCGTCTGGCTTATTTCACTTAACATAATGCTCTCCAGTTCCATCAACGCTGTTGCAAAGGGTATAAGCTCCTTCTTTCTCTCTGCTGCATAGAATTCCATTGTGTAAATATACCATAGTTTTTGGATCCACTCGTTTGCTGATGGGCACTTAGGTTGCTTCCAGTACTTGGCTATTGTAAATTGTGCTGCTATGAACATTGGGGTGCACAGGTTCTTTTGGATTGGTGTTTCAGGGTTCTTAGGGTATAATCCCAGCAGCGGAATTGCTGGGTCAAAGGGCAGTTCCATTTTTAGTTTTCTGAGGAAATTCCATACTGTTTTCCACAGTGGCCTCACCAGTCTGCATTCCCACCAACAGTGGGTGCACTAGGGTTCCCTTTTCTCCGCATCCTCTCCAACATTTGTTTGTGGATTTGTTTATGTTGGCCACTCTGACTGGTGTGAGATGGTACCTCATTGTGGTTTTAATTTGCATCTCTCTGATGGCTAGTGATGCTGAGCATCTTCTCATATGTCTCTGGGCCCTCTGTATGTCTTCCTTGGAGAAGTGTCTGTTCAAGTCCTTTGCCCATTTTTTTTTTAATTTATTTATTGTTATTTAATTACAGTTGTATGCCTTTTCCCCCCATCCCTTCACCCCACCCCAGGTGAACCCACTTCCCTCCCCCCTCTCCACCCTCCCCCTTGGATTTGTTCATGTGTCCTTTATAGTAGTTCCTGTAATCCCCTCTACCCACTGTCCCCGCCCCCACCCCCCACCCCCGCCCTTGCTATTGTTACATTGTTCTTAACTTCAATGTCTCTGGTTATATTTTGTTTGCTTTTTCCTTCTATTGCTTATGTTCCAGTTAAAGGTGAGATCATATGGTATTTGTCCCTCACTTCCTGGCTTATTTCACTTAGCATAATGCTCTCCAGTTTCATCCATGCTGTTGCAAAGGGTATAAGCTCCTTCTTTCTCTCTGCTGCATAGAATTCCATTGTGTAAATATACCATAGTTTTTGGATCCACTCGTTTGCTGATGGGCACTTCGGTTGCTTCCAGTACTTGGCTATTGTAAATTGTGCTGCTATGAACATTGGGGTGCACAGATTCTTTTGGATTGGTGTTTCAGTGTTCTTAGGGTATAATCCCAGCAGCGGAGTTACTGGGTCAAAGGGCAGTTCCATTTTTAGTTTTCTGAGGAAATTCCATACTGTTTTCCACAGTGGCCTCACCAGTCTGCATTCCCACCAACAGTGCACGAGGGTTCCCTTTTCTCCGCATCCTCTCCAACATTTGTTTGTGGATTTGTTTATGTTGGCCATTCTGACTGGTGTGAGATGATACCTCATTGTGGTTTTAATTTGCATCTCTCTGATGGCTAGTGATGCTGAGCATCTTTTCATATGTCTCTGGGCCTTCTGTATGTCTTCCTTGGAGAAGTGTCTGTTCAAGTCCTTTGCCCATTTTTTAATTGGGTTGTTTGTCTTCCTGGAGTGGAGTCGTGTGAGTTCTTTATATATTTTGGAGATCAGGCCCTTGTCTGAGGTATCATTGGCAAATATGTTTTCCCATATTGTTGGTTCTCTTTGTAATTTGGTGCTGTTTTCTTTAGCCATGCAGAAGCTTTTTATTTTGATGAGGTCCCATTTGTTTATTCTTTGCTTTATGTCCCTTGCTTTAGGGGATGTGTCTGTGAGGATGTTGCTGCGTGGAATGTCTGAGATTTTCCTGCCAATGTTTTCCTCAAGGACTTTTATGGTGTTACGGCTTATATTTAAGTCTTTTATCCATCTTGAGTTTATTTTCGTGTATGGCGTAAGTTGGTGATCGAGTTTCATTTTTTTGCACGTAGCTGTCCAGATCTCCCAACACCATCTGTTGAAGAGACTGTTTTTGCTCCATTTTATGCTCCTGCCTCCTTTGTCAAATATTAATTGATCGTATAGATTTGAGTTTATTTCTGGGCTCTCTATTCTGTTCCATTGGTCTATGTGCCTGTTTTTATGCCAGTACCAGGCTGTTTTGATTACCGTGGCCTTGTAATACAGTTTGATATCAGGTATTGTGATACCTCCTGCTTTGTCCTTCTTTCTCAAAATTGCTGCTGCTATTCGAGGTCGTTTATGGTTCCATATGAATTTCTGCAATGTTTGTTCTATATCTGTGAAATATGTCATGGGTACTCTAATAGGGATTGCATTGAATCTATAAATTGCTTTGGGTAGTATGGCCATTTTGATGATGTTAATTCTTCCAATCCATGAACATGGTACATGCTTCCATTTGTTTGTATCTTCCTTAATTTCTTTCTTCAGTGTTGTGTAGTTTTCTGAGTACAGGTCTTTTACCTCCTTGGTTAGGTTTATTCCTAGGTACTTTATTTTTCTTGTTGCTATATCGAATGGGATTTTTTTCCTGATTTGTGTTTCTGCAGTTTCGTTGTTGGTGTACAGGAATGCCTTTGATTTCTGGGTATTGACTCTGTATCCAGCTATTTTGCCAAATTCATTTATTAGGTCGAGTAGTTTTTGAGTGGAGTCTATAGGGTTTTCCATGTACACTATCATGTCGTCTGCAAACAGTGACAGTTTCATTTCCTCCTTTCCAATTTGGATGCCTTTTATTGCTTTTTCTTGTCTGATTGCTGTGGCTAGGACTTCCAATACTATGTTGAATAGGAGTGGTGAGAGAGGGCATCCTTGTCTTGTTCCTGATCTTAGTGGGAAAGCTCTAAGTTTTTGTCCATTGAATGTGATGTTGGCTGTAGGTCTCTCATATATGGCCTTAATTATGTTGAGGACTGCTCCCTTTATTCCCACTTTGCTGAGTGTTTTTATCAGAAATGGGTGCTGTATCTTGTCGAACGCTTTTTCCGCATCTATTGATATGATCATGTGATTTTTGTCTTTGCTGTTGTTGATGTGATGTATTATGTTTATTGATTTGCGAATATTGTACCATCCTTGCATCCCTGGGATGAATCCCACTTGGTCATGGTGGATGATCTTTTTAATATATTGCTGGATGCGGTTTGCTAATATTTTGTTGAGAATTTTAGCGTCTATGTTCATCAGCGATATTGGCCTGAAGTTTTCTTTCTTCGTTGTGTCTTTATCTGGTTTTGGGATTAGGATGATGTTGGCTTCATAAAAAGAGTTTGGGAGTCTTCCATCAGTTTGGATTTTTTCGAATAGTCTGTGAAGGATAGGGGTTAGTTCTTCCTTAAATGCTTTGTAGAAATCTCCTGTGAAACCATCTGGTCCAGGGCTTTTGTGTGATGGGAGTTTCTTGATGACTGCTTCAATTTCCTTTGCTGATATTGGTCTGTTCAGGTTTTCTGCTTCTTCTTCAGTCAGTTTTGGAAGATTATATTTTTCTAGAAATGTGTCCATTTCATCTAGGTTTTCAAATTTCTTAGCATATAGGTCTTCATAGTAATTTCTTACGATCCTTTGTATTTCTGTGGTATCAGTTGTAATCTCTCCACTTTCATTTCTAATTCTGTTTATTTGGATCCTCTCTCTTTTCTTCTTGATAAGCCTACTTAAAGGCTTGTCGATTTTGTTTATCTTTTCAAAGAACCAGCTTCTGGATTCATTGATCCTTACAATTGTGCTTTTAGTCTCTATGTCATTTAGTTCTGCTCTGATCTTGGTTATTTCCCTTATTTTATCTTGATCAGATTCTTTTATTCCCATAACACATGAAATAATGCTATTACACTGGGTTTAATTGTTTTGGCTCACTACTCTTCTTATGTTATATATTTTTCTCATGTTTTTCTACCCATTCTCATTTGTTTCAACTACTACCTATACTCAGCTGATTCCTCATTTCAGTGGTCAAGCCCACAACCATTTATTGAACCACAGCCAAGTAGACCCGATTAGCTTCTGGATGTCTCTGTCTGGATTTTCTATTGGAACCTTGTAATCCATATATAGAAACTTAATGTTCATCTTTCTTCTTAACTTGTTTCTACTCTGCATCTTGATAGATACTCCCATCAGTTCAGTTACCCAAGGGAGAAACTGATGCTTAGGACTCTTTCCACTATTATATTCCCAGAATTCAATCAGTCTCAAACATCTTTCAAATTCACAACATCTTTATGGCTCTGTTAATGTCCTAGACCAGGATACTCAATTTTATTAATTGAGTGACTACAAAAGTCTCTTAATTTTCTTTGTTGCCTGCATTATTGTTTTCACCAGATAGATTTTCTCCACAACTGCCGAAGTAAACACCTTAAAAGCAAATCTGATTCTGGCACATTCCACATAGACCTCTGCAATGATTCCTTATCTTATCCAGTATAAAAACTCAGATCCGTAACTGACGGGACTTTCCTTCAGGTTGTGCATTCTGACACCTGCCTCCATTGTCAGCCTCATCTCACCACGCATGGTCTTGAAGACTGATCAACTTCCTGTGCTATTTTTTAAAAAATCTATTAGTATTTGTTAAGGCTATTTCCTCACTCAACACTTCCCAAATTTGTGTCACTAGTACCTGTTCATTTATAATTCAAAAGGTATACCCTCTCAGAAACTAGTCTGAACATTTCTACCATACTCTCTGTTATGATAATACACTCTATTATCTATGGCAATCGAGACATCATAAGTGAATGGATTTTGAGCCTATCTCTTTGTTTTATAGAGAGTGGGCATGCCCAGCAGTCCATGTATAGGGAATATCAGCTGCCATGGACACACTATTGTAGTCTTAAAAGCAGCGGTGTTGTTGGTACTTGGCCAAGCCAGTGTCACCTGGTCCTCAGTCCAGACTGGCTTCCATCCTCCTGCTTATGATATCACTGTCAAGTGCCAGTTTGGGCAAACTCTACCCAAATAAAACAACAGCAATTAAAATATTAGCAGTATGTCAGAGTGAATTAACAAGTTTACACTTGACTGCCATTATGCATAGTAAAACAAATCTAGTGTCTGTTGAAGGTACTGATTCAGACTGTTGCTAAGTTAATTGCTGATGCCTTGTTGTAACCACCAGATTTTATTTCTATGACAAACATAAAGAGATCTTTCTATGCAAAATGTTTGAGACAAGGAGGATTCTTTTAAATATCTTGAGAGAAGAGCTATTTTTTTAAATCCTCACCTGAGGATATGTTCATTGATTGCAGAGAGAGAGGAAGGGAAAGAGAGAGAGAGAGACATCTATTGGTTGCCTTCCATAGGTACCCCAACTGAAAACTGAATCTTCAACCTAGGTATATTCCCCTGGTGGGGATCAAACCTGCAAACTTTTGGTGTACAGGATGATGCCCCAACCATCCCAGACAAGTAGAGCTGTTTTTAATTGATGTACTCAACATTTCACTGTGATAAACAAATAGTATCTGAAAAAAAAGTTTTTTGTTTCACTTAGTTTTAATAGCAATGCCAAGAAGGATGTGAAGAAGGAATATGTATCCTACATGATGCCGTTGTGTGCTTTTTTTTCATGAAAAATATGTGAGTGGATGACAACATTACAGAAATCAAATTCTTTGCTGCCACAACAACTATAACAGAGAAAATGGAACCATGCACCAAAACAAAACATTTATTTAGAAATAAATAGCTCTATAATCCAGATTGTTTAAAATTATTTTATGAAACAGTATTTTTTCCCAAAAAGCCAGTCTAGTCATTGAATCCACAGTGTTTGCTAATTTCTATTATAGAGCACTTCAGGAATAAGTGTTATGGTTTAGTGATCAGATATTAAACAAATGTCCTTTTTTCTCTAAGCTTTAAAATATGAACTTAAAAAGTTTAAATAACAACTGTTGCAGGGTTTTTGTTTGTATTATTTTTGTAATACAAAAAGGTTTATCTCAAGAGAAGATGACCCCAAATTAGTTAGTTGTATTCTCACACACACACAGAAGTATGATGAAAGAAACAAAAAAAGACTCCGAAGTCACACCTTTTTGTTTTAATTTGTTGGTGTATTTTAAAAGTGCAGTTTCTTGGCTTTAAAATTAAGCAAAATATTATCATCTATATTTAATTTAACAAAACAATTACACATCAAGTACAAGTTTTTTTGAATTATACTTTTCAAGAGAATTAAGTCATTTTTTTCATCTTACTGCTATGTATTAGAAAAGATTAATTAAATGTTAAGATGAAATTACATGGAATAAAATATAAAGATGATATTGTGCACTCTTTGAGCAAATTAATTTCAGCTGTTAAAGTCAAAGTAAAATGAAAATTTAAGTAATGGATTTTATTGACACTCTATGCTTCCAAGAGTCTAGAACTCAGAAACATTAAACTATGTGTATAAATCACTCCTTATGGAGGGGTTGAATGCTATTTAAGAATAAAAACATTCTCTTGTCTTATGTTGAGCTTGATGCAAGAAGATGATAAATAGCATTGATATATCTTTAATTTCATACAGGTTTCTATTATTCTAAGTATTATTGATAAATTCAATAATTTACCAATGAGTCTGTTTTCATGCTACACTTTCAGATGTAAAAAATCTTTTGTTTCCTGATCTACCATTTTTTTTTCTGCCTCTTAGCAGCTAACACTATCTTCTAGGAAGTTTTTTCAGACTTGACTTCTGTTTTTCCAAAGCAGTCATGACATTAATTTTGGATTCAAAATTCCTAGTCATGTGTCCTCTAAAATAAATGCTACAATTGTCCTAGTTCAAGTAGTTTGACTTAACTTAAAAACTTCTACCCCTTTGATCAGCTTCCAATTTAATTTAATTTATTGTTGTTGTTGAGAATATTCATAAGATTATCTCTCAAGTCAGTTTTTACTCAGTGTAAGTACTTTCTAGTCAAAGACAGTTTTTAAGTTGCAAGATAACGTGGGACTTTTCAGAAAAATAATTCTTTCTTTTGTTTCTGTTCCTCTTTTCCTTCTCTCTGTACCATCATGTTTTCATTGAATTTGTGGGGGTGACATTGGTCAATAAAATCATATAGGTTTCAGGTATATAATTATATAATACATCATTTGTACATTGTAATGTGTGTTCACCACCTGAAGTCAAATCTTCTTCCATTACCATTTATGCTCCCTTACTACTTCTAATTCCCCCCACCACACTTTCTCTCTGGTAATCAAAAACATGTGTCTGTGTCTATCATTTTTTTATTTGCTTAAGTATTTTTAGGATAGACCACATGTTAATACACAAAACAACTTTTAATAAATATAAGAAGTTTGAAATCATATCGTGTTTATTCTGATCACAATGTTATGAAACTGGAAATCAATCACAAGAAAGAAATGAAAACCACACAAAGACTTGGATGCTAAATAACATGTTACTAAACAATGAAAGGGTTAACAATGGGGTAAAACAAGAAACCAAAAGACACCCTGAAATGAAAATGAGAAACAACCCAAAGTCCATGGACACAGCAGAAGCAGTCTAGGAGAGAGATTCACAGCATTACAGGCATACCTCATGAAACAAGAAAAATGGCAAATAAACAATCTAATTCTATGTTTAAAGGAACTAGAAAAAGAGCAACAAAGCTCAGAATAAGTAGAAGGAAGGAAATTCTAAATATTGGAGCAGAAATAAACAATATAAAAATTACTAAAGAAAAATAAAACTATGAGCTGATTCTTTGAAAAGATAAGCAAGTTTGACAAACCTTTAAACAGACTCATCAAGAAAAAACAGACCCAAATAAATAAAATCAGAAATGAAAGAGAAGTAACAACTGACTCCAAAGTAATATGAAGAACCCTATGAAAATATTATGGACAGCCCTGGCTGGTGTGGCTCAGTGGATTGTGCACCAGCCTGCAAACCAAAGGGTAGCTGGTTCAATTCCCAGTCAGGGCACATGCCTGGGTTGTGGGCCAGGTCCCCAGCAGGGCACGTACAAAAAGCAACCACATATTGATGCTTCTCTCTCTATCTTTCTCTCTCCCTCCCCCTCTGTCTAAAAATAAATAAATAAAATCCTTAAAAAAAGAAAATATTATTAAAAACTATATGACAATTTGGATTAATTAGATAAAATTTTGGACATATACAATCTTTGAAAACTGAATCAGAAAGAATTGGAAAATCTGAATAGATGCATTACAACTAATAGAATTTAAGTAGTGATTAAAAAACTCCAAACAAAATCCTGGATCGTGTAGCTTTTATTAGTGAATTGTACCAAACATTTAAAGAAGACATAACACCTATCCTTTTCAAATTATTCCAAAATATTCAAGAGAGGGGAAAACTTTCAGGCTCATTTCATGAGGCCAGCATTATTCTAACAATGAAACCAGATAAACACACTACAAAGAAAGAAAATTTTAGGCTAATATCCCTGTACCATCATTTTTATAGTGATTTCTGCCAAGGTGATCTATTCATGTGCATAACCACCTTAACCACTATCCTCTTTCTACCCTTATTTTCTAAAAGCATATAGATAAATGAAAATCATAGAAAATTACCAATAGGTTCCATGTTACTCAGTGCCTGTTATAATCTGTATAACATTCTAAGCGCTAAGATACAGCAGCACCTGAATATATGCAGGACTTTTTTCCTGTTATTTTCCACTAAGTTCTTATTTAATAGCTTTTTAAAATATTTGCAGATAAAACAAACTATTTAAATACTTTCAAGACTATGTTGTCTTAAAAATGGTTGAAATTATATTCAGACTTAATAGGAATTGGAATATTCTTGATGCTGGCTTGTAAAATAAGTAAAATATATTTGTTGATTTTTAGTCAATACAAATGCAGGTTTTCAACAAGCAGCCAGACTAGGAATCTAGGGGGTACTTTAGCCTGATAATTGAAGAGCTACATTTCCCTAGTTTCATCTACTCCTGCTTATTACCTATCAGCTAACTTAGTTTATGGGTTTATTAGTATGACTGAGCTGCTGTACTTATGCTTTGACCTCCACTTCTAACCTTATACTCATTTCCCAATGCACAGTTTACTCCTTGAGGGAGAATTGACATTAAACATTTTAAAAATTATATCACTGACACCGCCATCTACATTATCATAACTCCAAAGCTTCAATTTAAAGGTCACCGTATCACAGTAATACGGTGGAAAGGGAGAAGATTATATCAATTTATACTGCTTAAAATTGCTTTGTTGTTTATTTAATATAAGTAACCTTTTACTGCTACAGTGAATGTATTTTAAAATACATAAATTCATGAGTTTAAAGACATAAAATGTAAAATCCTAAAGATTTAAGGAAATAGCAGGAATAAAGCAGAAAAAAATAGGTATAATCCAAGAACAAACTTAAACATGTCACTTAGAAGAACTAATAATACCTAGCCAATAAATTAGCTAAGATTAATAGCTGATGCAGAGGCCCACTTAATATCTGGCCATCAACACTGCTGGAAAGATAATTAAACCTCATTCAGCTTGCAGTTCCTACATAGTTCATGTGATCATTTTCCATCATACTGAAAAATCCCTCTTTGCCAAAACACGGAGGTAAACACAGTAGCCCTAAACTGCGTTGTGCAGGAGGTAAAACATTTTAGGTACTTGGTTACAACTATAACAGAATCTTTTCCTTGAACCACATGTACCTTTCTATCAATTAATTCAGTTTAATGTGGTAGAACATTGGTTCTCACACTTGGATTAGTTTGGGTCAGGGCCACTAAATTTACATTTCTAATGAGTTCTCAGGTGACCATTTGTCTGCTTGTCCAGGACCTGGACCATACTGGTGAGAATATTAGTAGCATAATTAGTGAAACAATAGGACTTTGCACTCATAAAGGTTATAATATGCAGAGTATAAAGGAGTTTATAAAAATGGAATTTAATTTAGTTTTCACAATGTTAAAAAGTAATGATAACCAATACTACCCACAGTTTTAAGGAGAGAAAACTGGTGTTGGAAGAGTTTAATTAATGCACTCATGGCTAAATGGGTTATAAGAGGCTGCCATTGTTTAAGTACTTGGTTTTTTGTTTGTTTGTTTTTGTTTTTCTTCTCTTGTTTTTCCCAATGTTCCATACTTTTACTAGAATAGAATAGAATAGAATAGAATAGAATAGAATAGAATAGAATAGAATTCCATACTTTTACTAGAAACCACTGCTGATGAGAAAGAATCACTTAATTAATAAGAACCATTCAACAAAATATCAATCACTCTAGAAATGTTTTTCAGGCATCAGAGTAACCCTTCTGAGGGAAGGGGAGTAAAGAAAGTTTAGTCTCAAAGTCTCACTTCACACAAAAACAGATTCCAGGTGGGTCAAGAATTTAATTTAAGAAATTATCTGACATAATGACAATATTAGAAAAAAGTCAATTTATTTATCAAATAATATAATTTATAAAATAAGGTTTTTCTTAATTATTACTGAAAATTTGGAAGTTCTTAAAAACTGATAAACAAAAATATATTAAAATGCCTAAAAGTAATATCAAACAATTATCAATGGGATTTAGCATATAAAGAACTTGTGAAAAATGAGTAACACATACAATAAAACCCATTAGAAAGTTAAGCAAAAGACATGACTAGAAATTTGCAGGAAAAATAACAAAAATGAATCTTAAACATATGAAAAGATGATCCATTTTCACTTGTGGTAATATAAATTAAAGCTAAATCAAAACCCGATTTTCTCTTTCAAATTGGTACAAAGCAAAATGTTTTATTGAGTACTGTGCTGGCAAAGACTTTGGGGAATTAGTGGTAGTGTGATTTAGTAGAAACTGCACTCTATGTAGAAAATATCAAGAAAGGTAAATGTGCATTTCTTTTGACAACTGAATTTCTAGTAATATTATCACAGATATACTCAATGTTATGGAACAGCATATGGTCAATACTATGCATTGTGTCATTGTTTGCAATAATTTTAAAAAAGTCTATCAACATACACTCATGTACAATAAAATGTGTGCCAATAATTTGGGGGCGGGGGAGGAAAAGGAGGAGGAGAAACCAAAGAAGGGCAAAGAAGGAATAAAAAAGAATGTAACACATGAAGGAAAATAATCTCTCAAGTTTCTAATTAAAAAAAAAAAGATTTTATGGCCCTGGCTGAGTAACTCAGTTGTTTAGAGTGTTGTCTGGATATGCCAAATTTATGGGTCCCATCCCTTGTCAAGGCACATAAAAGAAACAACTGATGAAGGCATAAAGAAGTGGAACAACAAAGCAATGTTCTCTCTCTCTCTCTCTCCCCTCTCTCTTTAACATCAATCAATAAAAATAAATTTTAGCCCTGGCTGGTGTGGCTCAGTGCATTGAGTGCTGGCCTGCAAACCAAAGGGTTGCAGGTTCAATTCCCAGTCAGGGCACATGCCTGGGTTGTGGGCCAGGTCTCTAGTAGAAGGTGTGCAAGAGGCAACCACACATTGATGTTTCTCTCCCTCTCTTTCTCCCTCCCTTCCCCTCACTCTAAAAATAAATAAGTAAAATATTGAAAAAAATTTTTAAAGTAAGATTTTATTTTTTTGTATTAGGCCATACATTTGGATAAAAGGAAGATCTTATTTCCATCTTCTCCCATGAAGTATAGCTTTGTCTTCATCACTAACCTTCTAGGTGTGAAGAATTTAATTCTCATTCAAAGGCAGAGGGATTTGGGATGGGATTTTTCATAAGTAGGTTGACCATACAATTTGTTATTTAAACTGGGTACCATTTAAGAATGCAAGATAACTGACAAAACTGGTGGAAATTGAGGTGGTGAATGCAACAAATGAACATCCTACTTATGAACGCTGAAGACCACTGAAAAGGAAGATGTCCCTATAAAACTGGGAAAAGGCTCAGATGATGTTGATTCAGTGTTACTAGATATTTCATGGGAGTTATGTAAAGATAGAAGGGGGTTAAAATTCAAAAAGTACAGGCTAATGTGCCTCCTCATCATACGCCATATGTGACCACTGATTTTTTTTGTCTTTGCTTTCCTAATATGTGTTTATATTGTCAAATTAAAAAATCTGAGAGATATCCCTGGGATTTGACATGAGTTTCAAGGATCTCATTTGGAGGTACAAAACTGGACACTATTTCCTTTTTTTTGCATTCATATTATGAGAAACGTATTTTATCTCAAGGCCATAAGCATGTCCCTAAATAAATAGGAGAGTTGTCTCATATAAGGACTTCGGAGAAGATAAGTGTTTCAAGAAAATATCTTGCTATTTTATGGAAAAGAAAAAGTATAAAAATATAGTCAGCATGAAATCATTTACTAAGACTGGCTCAACTAGTGTGCAGAACATTTAGAATAATAAACTATTTCCACAGAGACCTTGTTAAAAGTCACAGCATTCTAATCTTCCACCTAGATATAAGGACGATTACACCATAATTTGGCCATGCTTCTTTGGGAATTTGAGGCCAGTTTAGTGTCAACAAGTGAGCATTCTTTCCATTTGTACTACTGCCATGAATGGAAGACCTTCTCATGTTTACTGCATACGTGTGTGTGTGTGTGTATTTGCATATATATAAACCAAAGATTTAAAAGTGTCTTCACTTAAAGGATATTTTAAAGTTTGAAAAAACACAATTGTTTCCATTATCATTGTGTGATGATTATAACTTTTAATTAGTAAAAAGGATTTTCTTATGTCATGATTCAGGACTCGATCTCTCCTCTAATATGTTTAACAATAAAATTAATGTGACTCACATCATAGAAAACACCAAATTCATAAGTGATAAAATTCTGAAAGGCATACTAAATCATTGGACAATATTTGCAGTGAAGGAGCAAATCTAGGAAGATAAAAGAAAATGAGGAATTAAAGGAGAGAATATTAAAGCCTGTACCATAGAATCATATTGTCCAGCATTATTCACACTTAATGGACATCATACCATGTTTCCAACATGCCAAATTGATCTTTATCATATGCTTATATGCTTTATACATATTTCCTTGTTTCTTTGTGTAAAATACTGTACCCCAATCCTCTACATGATTTTCTGTCATTAACTTGTGGTCAATGCTCAGATATCTTCTTCATTTTTTTTGTTTTTTTTTTTTATAGAAAACTTTTACTGAACATTTATTCACCTGGCTTGTGTGTCCATGATTTTACTATTGCACAGTCTGAAAACAGGGTTCATCTACACCTTGTAAGAGAAACTTTATTTATGCTGTTACAGTCATCCCAATTATTCCTGGCTTTGCCCTCCTCCACCCAGCCCATTCCCCACTTCCATAGTCATTCTCCACACTGTTGTCCACGTCCATGGGTCCTTCACATAAGTTCTTTGACTAATCCCTTCACCTTCTTTCAAACAATCTCCACCCTCCCCTCCTCACCTCTTACAGGCGTCAGTCTATTTATTTCATGATTCTATATCTCTGGTTGTATTTTGCTCATGAGTGTATTTTGTTCATTTCATTCCTCTTATAAGTGAGATCATATGGTATTTGTATTTCCTGACTATCTTATCTTACTTAGCATAATAGTCTCCAGTTCCCTCCGTGCTCTCATGAAAGGTAAGAATTTGTTTTCTCTTTCTCTGCATATATTCCATTGTATATATGTATCAGAGTTTTTAAATCTGCTCATCAACTGATGGGCATAAGGTTGTTTGCAAATCTTGGTTATTATAAGTAGCACTGCAATGAACATAGAGGTGTATAAATTCCTTTGAACTGGTGTTTCAGGGTCTTACATATATTACCAGAAGTGGAATCGCTGGGTCAAAACGCAGTTCCAGTTTTATTTTTTTTGAGGAAATTCCATACTGTTTTCCACAGTGGCTGTATCAGTCTGCATTCTTACCAATAGTGCACTAGGGTTCCCTTTTCTCCACATCCTTGTCAACGCTTGTTGTTTGCTGATTTATTAATGATGGCCATTTTGACAGGTGTAAAGTGATATTGTGTAGTTTTGTGTCTCTCTGATGGCTAGTGATGTTGAGCATCTTCACGTGGGTCTATGGGTCCTCTGTATGTCCTCCTTGGTGTCTATTCAGGTCCTTTGTCAATTTATTTATTTATTTATTTATTTATTTATTTATTTATTACTGTTTTAAGAGTTTTTTCCCTGGCTGGTGTGGTTCAGTGGATTGAATGCCAGCCTGCAAACCAAAGGGTCATCGTTTCTACTCCCCGTCAGGGCACATGCCTGGGTTATGGGCCATGTCCCCAGTGGGGGACACAGGAAAGGCAGCCAGACATTGATATTTCTCTCCCTTTCTTTCTCCCTCCTTTTCTCTCTCTCTAAAAATAAATAATATCTTAAAGAAAAGAGTTTTATGTATTTTTATAATTGTACTTCAAGTATAGTTGTCTCCGTTTTCCCACCACCACTTTTTCCTGCCCCATGCACCCCCACCTCCCACCCTCAATCTTTCCCCACTTTGGATTTGTCCATGGGTCCTTTATACATGTTCCTTGACAACTTTTCCTTCATTTTCCTCCATTATCCCTCTCAGTCCTCCCCTCTGGTTACTGTCAGTTTGTTCTTTATTTCAGTGTCTCTGCCTATATTTTGCTTGCTTGTTTGTTTTGTTGATTAGGTTCCACTTATAGGTGAGGTCATATGGTATTTGTCTTTCACTGCCTGGCTTATTTCACTTAGCATAATGCTCTCCAGATCCATCCACGCTGTTGCAAAGGATAGGAGCTCCTTCTTTCTTTCAGCTGCATAGCATTCCATTGTGTAAATGTACCATAGTTTTTTGATCCATTCATTTATGAATGGACATTTTTATAGATGGGTGCTTAGGATGGTTCCAACACTTGGCTATTGTAAATTGTGCTGCTGTGAACATTGGTGTGCATTGGTTCTTTTGAACTGGTGTTTCAGGATTCTTAAGGTATAATCTCAGCAGTGGAATTGCCAGTTCAAAAGGCAGTTCCATTTTTAGTTTTCTGAGGAAATTCTATATTGTTTTCATTGGATTCTTTGATTTCCTCATGTTGAGTTGTATGAGTTCTTTATATAATTTGGAGATTAAACCTTTGTCCAGTGTATCATTGGCAAATACATTCTCCCATGTAGTCAGTTCCCTTTCATTTTGATGATGGTTTCTTTAGCTGTGCAGAAACTTTTAAATTTGATGTAGTGCATTTGTTTATTTTTTCCTTTACTTTCCTTGCCCTAGGAGATATATTGGCAAAAATGTTGCTACGGGAGATATCTGAAATTTTACTGCCTATATGTTCCACTAGGATTTTTATGTTATCACAATTTGTATTTGTGTTTTTTTTTTTTTTTATCTATTTTGAGTTTATTCTGGTGTATGGTGTGATGTGATGGTCTAGTTTCATTTTACTGCATGTACCAGTCAGTTCTCCCAGCAGCATTTGTTGGAGAGACTATTTTTACTCCATTGTATGCTCATGCTCCTTTTGTCAAATATAAATTGACCATAGCAACATGGGTTTATTTCTGGTCTCTTCTGTTCCATTATGTATGTGTCTATTCTTATGCTGGTACCAGGCTGCTTTGATTACAGTTGCTTTGTGGTATAGTCTTATATCAGGTATTATGATCTCTCCAACTATTTTTTCTTAAGATTACTGAGGCTCTTGGGGTCTTTTTTGGTTTCATATAAATTTTTGAAATATTTTTTCTAGACTGAAATATGCCATTGGTATTTTAATAAGAATTGCATTGAATCCATAGATTGCTTTGAGTAGTATGGACATTTTAATTATATTAGTCTTCCAATCCATGAACATGGTATATGTTTCCATTTATTTGTATCTTCCTCTATTTCTTTAGTGTGCTGTAGTTTTCCTAGTACAGGAGTTTTACCTACTTGGTTAAATTTAGCTTAGGTACTTTATTTATTCAGTTCCTATAGTAAATGCATTTTTTTCCTTAGTTTCTTTTTTCTGATAGTTCATTGTTGGTGTACAAAAAATCCATTGATTTCTGGATATTGACTTTGTATCCCACTAGTTTGACAAATTCACTTATTAGGTTGAGTATTTTTTTTTGTGGAGCTTATATGGTTTTCTATGTACACTGTCATATTATCTGAAAATAATGACAATTTTACTTCCTTGTTCCTACTTGGATGCCTTTTTATTTCTTCTTCCTGTCTGTTTGCTGTGGCTAGGACTTCCAGTACCATGTTGAATAAGAGTGGTGAAAGTGGACATCCTTGTCTTGTTCTTGATCTTAAGAGAAACACTTTTAGTTTTTTGCCCATTGAGTATGATGTTGGCAGTAGGTTTCTCATATATGGCCCTTATTAGTTTGAGGTATGCTCCATCTATTCCCACTTTGCTGAGTGTTTTTGTCCTAAATAGGTGCAGTATCTTATCAAATGCTTTTTCTTTATCTATTGATATGATCATGTCATTTTCATCTTTCATTTTGGTTATTGATTTGTGAAAATTGTTTCATTCTTGTAGCCCTGGAATAAATCCCACTTGATCATGGTGTATGATCTTTTTAACATATTGCTGGATTCAGTTTGCTAATATTTTGTGAGGATTTTAACATCTATGTTCACCAGGGATATTGGCCTGTAATTTTCTTTCTTTGTTGTGTCTTTACCTGGTTTTGGAATCAGCATAATACTGGCCTCGTAAAAAGAGTTTGGGAGTCTTCCCAATTCTTGAATTTTTTGGCATAATTTGAGCTATGATTTCTGTCTTGTCTCTCCACTGCTGCAGGTGCCATAAACAGGGTATTTTTCTTTCCCCTTATAACCTCCCCTTGCCAGATAGTATGGAGCATCTTCTGTATTCCTTGGCTTTAAAACTTTGTATCAGCTGAGGTTCCCTTGATTGTTCAGGTTAATTGTCAGAAGATCAGCTGAAAATTTGGGTTGGGAGTAGGAGCTGCTGGACTTAGCCTCCACTTACCTGGGCACAGTCTTCAGTCTCTGTAAGGAAAAATCTGGATTAAATTGGAGACAAAGACTTGTGTTAGTTCACAGAAATGTCATACTCTTCTTCAAGGTTTGTACTTCTCTTGAGTTCTCTGACTAGTAGGAAAGCAGGAAGCTGGAGTGGAATTTGGCTGTCCTAACTCAAAAATCTTCTCATCATAGAAGTCTTTGATGATGACCTTTTCTATAATAGCACTTGCATTCACCACCTCACTCATTTTCTATCCCTCTTACTTTTCTCTATTTTTTTCCTCTGTAGAACTTTTCATTTTCTAACACAGTACCTAATTCACTTTTGTTTTACTTTTATTGCATTATCTCTGCAATACCTGCCACACATGCATATAACTAAATAAATGCTTCATAAGAACAAAACTTCTAATGTTTTCTCTTTCACTTTAAATCACTATATTCCCAGTCTTATGTCAATATAAAGTAGTCATAGCTACCCCAAAAACATTTGTTGTATGAATAAGTTAATAAATTAGAGTACTAAAATAAAGTGGTATAGTTGTGTTCAACCAAATACTATCCAGGTCACAGTTAATATATTATCCTTAATTCTGAGCTCTGTGTTTCAAAAATATCATATTCTGAATAGTCATATTAAGATGGTAAATTGTTTTATGTCATGTGAATAAAGATTAGCATATTTGATCATCTCCATTGGAAAAATGATCTGGTTCTAAAGATATGATAGATATCTTCAACTATCTATGAAGATAGAAAATATATTTTATATGTTCCCAAAGTTGAAAGTGTAAACAAATGGAAGTACAATAGCCAAGATTTGGAAGCAATCCAAAGGTCCCTCAGTAGATGAGCAGATGAAAAAGCTGTGGTACATTATGCAATGAAGTACTACTCCAAGGGGAAAAAAAAAGGAAGGAAATCTTGCCTTTTGTGACAGCATAGGTAGACCTGGACCATGTTATGTTAGAGGAAGTAAGCCAATCTGAGAAAGAGAAATGCCAGGTGATATCACTTACATATGGAATCTAATGAACAAAATAAATAAACAAACAAAATAGAAAAGAACGGATAGATACAGAACATACAGCTGTCAGATTGGAAGGGTGTCAGGGATTGGGAGAAAAAAGTTAAGAGATTAAACAAAACAAAAACAAAAACTCATAGATACAGACAATAGTATGGTGATTACCAGAGGGAAAAGGGAGCTGGGTGGGATGAGGTAGAAGTGGGAAAAGGGGTTATAAATGGTGATGGAAAGAGACTAGACTTTGGGTGGTGAACACACAATACAATATGTAGATGATATACTACAGAATTGTGCACTTGAAACCTATGTAATTTTATTAACCAACGTTTCCACAATCAATTCAATAAACATTGAAAAATAATTGAACTGCTAAATCCATGGAAGAATATTTCACATTTCAGAGCCATCCTCAAAGAGAAAGAGCTGCCTCAGGAACTAGTGAGGTGATGTTTTAAGTATCATATGCACCAACTCTTCCCAGGATATTGTAAAAGTGATTGAAGAATGGACTATAGATCAAAATGAAAGATAAAAAGACAATCTGGACACCTCGAAAATTATGTGAAAAATAAATTTTAAATATTGAAGGTGTCAAATCTACAAAAGTAAAACATTTTAGACCTAGAGACAAGAAAAAAGATAATGATTTCTAAATTTGGTGATTTGAACTTGTGGATATCAAGAAAGTTATTATTTTTATTGAGATAAATTATAGTATAATATTAAACAGAATGATTCAGACATTTGGTTATCCCAAGTCTAAATGAATATTATATAAAAATAACAATTTATTATCTGTTATTGCAGTTAAATTTGTTGTCTCTGTTCTCTTGACTTCTTTGTCATACATTTTTTGTGTTAACATCCTTTTTGTAGTTTATCAAGTAATTTCACTTAAGAAGTAAGCGAAAATGTTTTCAGTTAATTTCTTTGTTGAGATAGTAAAGTTCTGAAGGCATTATTCTCAAAAATTTGATTGATTCTTTTACAAAAGACACAGTAATATAGCTTATGTTCTTAAAACTACTGCCAAGCTTTTATAATAACATGATCAAAAAGAGTTCTTCACGGTGCTTTCTGTTGTGCTATTGCCTGCCTGACTAGTTGAATCAGTGGTGCAGACATGGGTCATTTACTCTGCAAAAATCAGGATCAATAATAAAACTGCTGACTCTGTGGCTGTTAGTTTTGTGAAGGAACACATGTTACATTAAGGGTGACTTGTTTTCATAACCTCTGAAAGAATTTCTAAACAATGACTTAACGTAACTTGTGCAGTGTATGTATTTTATTATTGTTTTATATTTTTGTTAGCTTTGACGTAAGTTGATTTTAAATTCTCAGCTTGTGTTACAGATGTCAAATGGCAGGGCTCATTTTGAGATGTAATGTAGTCTGAAAAAAATTGATTGCTCAGCAGGATCATTGCTTCCTTTAAAGAAATTCACATATTCAGTGCAAACATCATAAAAGTTATCAAATTATTTTCAAGATAGATTGTTGAAAACAGTCATTACTAGAAATCAAATATTTCACTTACTTTATAGGGAGTAAATAAGAAGGTTAATTCAGTAATGTAATCTGTTATATTTTTGCTACATAAAAAAACCCCCAAATTTTGTCACCAAAACGAATGAACTGTGGTCAGGAATTTAGGCAGGGCTTTGGAATCCAACATTTCTCCATGTAGTGAAGCCTACTGTCACTCAAGTTATTTACTTTGATTCTGGGCTCTTCTGGAGATATGAGAACATCTTTACTCACATGTGGAGTGCCTTAGCAGGGTTATCTGGTTGGCTAGCTTTAAAAAGGCTTCTAAGCCTTTTTTAAGACTTCCCTAAGCAGTCCCTCTAATAACTCTGCTACTTCCATGACAACTCAGGGCTCTAAATATAAATCTTCCAAAATACAGAGCACAGGACCTGGCAGATGTTGTAAAGGTTAGAACTGCAGAAACTGATGCAGCATTATTTCAATGGTACCCTATCGGTACGTTTAACCCATTGTTAATGGGAAGAGAAATAAAACCTAGATTTAAAGGGAATACTCACAAAGAATATTTGGCTATCTTTACTCCAAAAGTGAACTAACTTTTAAGCCCTTGGACAAATGTTTTAAAGTTTCCTTTAATATTTAATCAGGGAATTAAGAAATACTTCTCTCCTTATGTCTTTTAAAAATTCATGCTTTTAGTCTCAGCAAATGTCAAAGTGAGATTTCATTTCAAATCCAATAGCATGCACACTCAGCTATTTGGGAGTTCAATTTTAGAAACAAGTCAAGTTTGTCTAGACCCTGCTTAGGTTTCTAAATGAAGTATTTCATTGTTTCTGGATTTGCTGAGACGTGGGTGCACTATTTCTATTTAGTTTAGCCATTTAGTTTTTATAGCAAATTCTTGAGAATTTTCAGGGTTTTGTCATTCCTTTTGAGTTCATTGCCAGGTTTCTTTGTAAAATGTGACAATGCTTGTCAAAACCTGGTGAACCCAAAAAGGAGTTAGCTAACGTTCACCAGTTTTACATTCAGTTTGGAAGCTCACTTGGGTTTGGCTGTGCTAAATGTGCTTGGCTAAACATGAGAAATTTAAAGCAAATAAATTAACGCAAATTCATGTAAATTGCACTTTACTTTACTATTAAATTCAATAACAGTCAAAACCAAATAATCAAAAAGCAAGATACTAGCCCTAGAACAATTTGTAACGTAGATGGTTTGTCCTCAGATACCCGCCAGTTCTTTCTGAATTCTTTTAATCTTGTTTAGGCATGATTTCTAAAACAGTTATGACTTTTCTCCCTGTGGCTTTGCAAGGTTCCTCACACTGGTGTTAAATACATATGTATGTAAATAATATATACATAAGTATTATATATGACATAAAATAGTAGCACATAAGACATAATAATAGCATGTATGCAATATATGATTAGTTTAGAATAATATAAAACATAAACTAATATTGTTGTATATTATATATGATGTATATTTATGTTATAGAGTATGTATATGTAATATATTACATATAATAACACAAGTCATATAGTAAATTAATAGCATAGTAGTATGTAGTATATTATGTATAATGACATATATAACTAATAGTTTTTCCTCAGGACTATGTGTCCCAGGAAGGTCTGGATTATCAATATCTTATTATATCTTTAGTATAAAAGCTGTTATTACAGTTTTCAGTAGATATATTTATTTTCCTTTTTGATAAGTTAATTTAATATCAAAGTGTATTAGTCAGTAATGCTGTAAGAATATCATCTCACTTAATTCATTCTCAGCTCTACGACTGTATGAGCTATAAAAATAAAGAAAACCAGAGTGAATGCATGACATATTTAACATCGTTCTTTATGCCAAATTAAATCTATTTCTTAAATAGTTTCAATTTCATCACAAAAGCAATTAAAGCTATTGTCAAAGTAAGTAGCTAAACATATTGAATTATTTTTTTTAAAGGTTAAAACCTTGAGAAATTTCAAATGCAAACACTTGTCATCTCTTCCTGGCATTAGACCTCTCCATTTTTTGAAGGTCAATTTGGAAAGATTAATTCTGTTACGGGTACCCTAATGTGGAGGCTTAAAACAGCAGCAGTCTTTGCGTCAAGAATTTGGAAAGATTCAAGTCAATGGTACTGTTTCCTGGTGTCTCATGAGGTTGTAGTGAGGCTGTGGCCAGGGCCGGAAAGGAAAAGGGCCTGAGTGCTTGTGAGTGCTAAGGCGTCACTCTCTACGTAGTCTCAGGGTCTCTTTGTGTGCTCTCGCAGCAGGGGTGTGTGTATGCTTCCTCACTGAGCTGGTTCTGAGTGCTGGTTCCCTGTAACATCCGTAGACGGCCTCCTCTCAGAAGTCATGTCCAGGTACTTCTGCTACATGCAGTGAGATGGGAGTGACTCACAGACTAGTCTGGATTTTGGAAAAAGGGATCTAGAATACTTTCCTCTACCAAACATTTATACATATGAAATAAGAAAAGTGTCAAGGCCAAGTTTAGAAGAGCAGGTAGAATGAAGTTTTGTTTTGTTTTGTTTTTACAAAATCTGTTTTTTTAAAGAATTAATGTATATATTTTTAGAGAGAAATGAAGGGAAGGAGAAAGAGGGAGAAAAACATCGATGTGAGAGAGAAATATCAATTGGTTTCCTCCCCTACGTGCCTGACCGAGGACCAAACACAAACTCAAGCACTTGCTGGAATGAAACTGGTGGTCTGTCCCTTACCCAAGCCGTACTGACCAACTGAGCCACACGGGTCAGGGCTATGCAAACATCTTAAAATAAGCATAATGAAGAAGGAACAAAGTGAAATATTTACCTTAAAATTATCCAATAGCACCAAGAATCCAGAAATATTTAACTCTCTGTTTCTCATAAGAAACAATAATCAAAAAACAAACAAATTTGAGTCCTTCCATGTATCATCTAGTTATTGCAAACCTTCTCCTTAATTGTTTATAAATCCTCCTTGTAAATTATGCGATAAGTTTTCCTTCAAGTGAACTCTGTTATCTCCCAGGGATTTTCTACAAAATTTATTTACAGTCTGTCCAACCATTGGACATTCTAAATGAAAGTGAGAACCTGCCTTTCAAGATAGATAAAATTCAGGGAAAATCACTGAATGCTTTGGTCTTTCTCTAAGTTCAATGGCAAAATAACGTCTCTATAGCCTTTCAATTATTGCATTAAGAATCATTATTGTTGTTGTTATTGTTTCATTCATATTTCTCCCTGGCCTGTGAAATTTTAAAACATAATGATTTGTTAGTTTTATTAACTGTGGTTGGTTTGGCATTATGTAAAGTAAGTTAAATATTTTACACTTGTGTTGTTAAGGAAGAACGGGAGTTAACATCTCACAATATCTTACACAAAGACACTTAAGCATGCCAAATAAATATGGGATTTCATTTGGTCAGTAATTTCCACTTGGACAGGTGCAGGGTAAAGCTGTTATAAACTTGCAACCTTTCATATCATATGACAACAATACATGCACAGCTGTAGTACTGAAGAAAAAAGATAGAAGCCTAGCCGTCAAGTTTTCTTAGACTTGAGGATTTTTAATAATAAAAGGCATGGCCTTTTCTCTTCTTTCTGTTTTGTACAATACTGTAATTTAATTGTCCTTTATGACCTCTCAATCTTAGTATCCCTGGAATTTTGTTTCTGATTTTGTTTTGTCTTTCTCAATTAATCATGACCTTTAGAAATCCCTAAGTCCTAAGGTTTTTTCCCTTTACCCTTACAGCTATGCTAAAGTGCAGCCCCTAGTGAGGTGTGATCAAGGTGGCGGGCTGGTCTCTGATTAAATTACTCAACCTAAAAATGGGAGAAAACACTTTGTTCAGAAGTTGAAAACTGTGTAATGGAGCAGTTATAAATCAAATGAACCAAATCCTTAGTTTGTCAAAATTTTCTCAATTGTCTGAAGTCTCATTGAAGCAAAAGCACAGAGCTTACAATCATGCAAAATACATCTTTGAAAAAATAGATTTACTTCTTTTTTTAAATTCTAATTTGAAATTTAGTGTGATTTTATAAATAGGAATGACTACTAACCAAGAACTAACATTGCAACATTGTAATCAAGCCATAGGAAAAATATCCCAGCAAAATTTCTTGCATTTTCAGATGTTCAGACAGTGAATGATATGAGATACATGTTCTGCTGCATCAAAAAGAAAAAAAAATAAGTCTCTGAGGATATGTGAACTTCTCAACCCATGGGAGCTATGCAACTAACAGCCGCTTTAAGTAACTTTTGGATGTTGGATGGGCTTTTTAAAACTGAACTACATATTATTGGAGTTTCATTAGTTTTCCTTTTAATGTCTATATTTTTTCTGTTTCAAAGTCACATCTAGGACATGACATTCCATTATATCATTGTCATCTTAGCTTTTCTAGGCTGTGACAGTTTTTCCAAATTTTCATGTTTTCAATGACCTTGACAAGTTTTCAGGAGTACCAGTTAGGTATTCTGTAGAATGAATCTCAGTTTGGTTTTGTTGAACCAAATATATTTACTCCTTTAATGAGGTTGTGGAAGAGTTGTATAAGTACTATCAAAAAAGTATTAATGAGGAAATGTAATGTCTGTTAAAGTTTAGCACCATTTTCAATTGTTTAATTTAGAATAGAGAAGACCAGGATCATAATAAAAATGTCACTCAATATATTTTTTAAAAGTGTAATAAACTTGTCAACAGGTTACTTGTTGAGAGCTAGGAAAGAGGGCTAGACAATTATAAGCATTGCTAAGCAGAAAACCTCTTGAAGGTCACTAGAATGGATAAGGAAGAGAAACTCCTCCAGAGCTCAGAGCTATGCAGAGATAACAGCAACTCCCGCTTTTGTAACTTGCTTGCTTGCTTCTCACGGTATAAAAGAGCTAGCCTGTGAGCGTTCGGCGCGGCTCTCATCTGCAGCTCTTCAGAGCACCGTGTCTCCGGGACACATCGAGAGTCCGCCCCTGCGCAGGTTAAAAGAGTTGGCCATTAAAGTAACATCTCTGTAAACGTCCTGAAAGTCTCCGAACATCTGTTTCTTGAGTCAGTGGGTGCAACATTACTCACTTTACACTTAAATATGTGAATATTGGGTCAGGAGAAAGAAAGTAAAATATGGCATTTCAAAATCATAGTGAAATGTTTAGCCAGGTCACACTGATATTATTGTCAAAATGCTGATTATCTTAGAGTGATTAGTCTAACTTTCTGCATACAAAATGAAATACTGAGCTAGAATACAGCAGAACATCATGGATGGCACAATACTGTTGAAACCAGAAAAGTCAGTGTTCATGATGCCTGTCACGAAGAGAACCAATAAATAGAGACAAGGATTGTCTTTTTGGACCCTTTATTCAGATAGCTGATGATCTGAGAAGGCAGTGGGTTATGTACCCTGAAAAACTGTCTTACTATCTCATTTCAAACAAACCTTCTTATAATGAGAAGGTAAGGGCTTTGGGAAAAGTTTAATTGGATAAAAGTTGCAGTCCTGAGGCAATTTTCCTGGTACTTCTTTATTTTTTGATCAACAATTCTTTTTTTTTTATTTTTATTTTTATTCAATTACAGTTGTCTGCATTTTCTCCCCACCCCTCCACCCCACTCCAGCCAAACCCACCTCCCTCCCCCGCCTCCACCCTCCCCCTTGATTTTGTCAATGTGTCTTTTATAGTAGTTCTTGTAAACCCCTCTCCCCACTATCCCCTCCCCCTCCCCTCTGGCTATTGTTAGATTGTTCTCAACTTCAATGTCTCTGCTTATATTTTGTTTGCTTTTTTCTTTTGTTGATTATGTTCCAGTTAAAGGCGAGAAACAATTCTTTATCTGCATCACAGGCATTCCCTCCCTAGAGCACAGTGGCTCAGATATGAGCTCTACAGCTTGCAGACTGCCTGAAGCAGAAAGGATGAATTGCTTGTGGACCTTCTGGAGTGACACGGTCATGCATTCCAGTTCCTGGTATAAGAGCTTTCTGTAGGTATTAATCACTTAATCCTATCAACTAAGGCTAAGATCTTTAACACTTGTGTTCCCCTATCACTCTTAAAGTTGGTGTTCAGGCTCATTCCTTGTGTGACGTATGAACCACCTCTCCTACCAAGAGAAAGATGCAGCCATGGCTTTTAGACTATCTATTCAAAAGTCCTGTTTTCCAACCAGCCCACTCTAAGTGTCCATAAATCATGAACCTAAGCCAAACTCATCTTATCATGTTGATTCAGCATCGTTTTTTTTCTTTTTGTCGTATGAACAGTTTATTAACAGACAAGTCTTACAGATTTATTTCTTTTTGAACACACACACACTGTAAACCTGGGCCCATTGTCTTAATGTGCGGGCCTCCACATGAATATCCCAGATGTTGTAGACCATTGGCCAGGACCTGGTTGTATATTCTGCCCTTCACATCCTTCTGTCTGTTCAAGAACCAGTGTGGAATCTTGTGCTGGCAAGGGATCTGCATAATGGTGATCACACGACCCACCTCATCCTCAGTGAGCTCTCCTGTCCTCTTGGTGAAGTTGATGTCTGCTTTCTTCAACACCACATCAGCATATTTTTGCCCACAACCTTAATTGTTGTGATGGCAAATGCTATTTTCCACTGGCCATAGATAACCAGCCATTGATAGTGGTGTTGACTTCTCATGAAATGTGCTGGAAATTCTCTGGATCACTAGAGACATGGAGGGAGCCCCAACAGTGCCATGCAGGCCTCCTGTGAAAGAACAATACAATATATCTTTATTAGAAACAAAACCCAAGAATATAAAATAGAGATATCTTGGTACAAGAAATCATTATAGTTTACTTTCCTTGACCAAGTGTTCATATATTGGTCCATCTTTAGTACACCATAAAACTTAGTGGAACTCTCCTTTTTTAGCCTGTAAAAAACTCACCTTATTGTGACATCTTTCCTGCTCCCCCAAATTCTGCTCCAAGGCATTAACAGTGAATTATAAACATTTGATTATTAAATGCATTATATGCATATTTAAAAGTGACTGATAACATTAATTATTCATAAAGAAGTCATTTATATAAAGGCTGAATGGCAAGTTTAATATAGTCAGGGACACTTAACTCTTAAGCAGGATATCCAAGATGGTGGTGGAGTAAGTAGAAGCTACACTGACTTCCTCCCAGCACTAAACTGGAATTACCACTAAATTATATAGAAATCATCCTGAATAACCATCTGAACACCCGCCGGGAAGAAGCCTTATAACCAAGGACTTATGGAAGAAACCACATCCCCACATCGAGACTGGTAGGAAGTGCAGAGGTGTGAGAGGGCTGGCTGGGCTCTCACAAGTGGAAGCTGAAGTTCCAGAGGGATATTTCAGCAGTCTGGATAGTGCCCTCTGAGAACTGTGTGGTCTAAACCACAAGGCCACTGCCCCAGCTTAGAACACCAGAACCAGGAAAAACCCTAACATCCAGCTGTGAAAAGTAGTGGGTTTTCTGTCTACCAGGAAGAGACAATGAGAAATGCAGAGAGACTCTTCAAGGGTCACACACAAAATTTTGTTTGCAGCCACTTACCCTGAGCTCCTGCAGAGGGAAGGCAGAGCAGATGAGAGCCACAAGAGGAGAATCACTTTTAATGTAAATGGCTCAAATGCTCCAATTAAAAGACAGGGTAGCTGAATGGATAAGTAAACAAAACCCATATATGTGCTGTCTCCAAGCGACCCACCTCCAAGAGATACACACAGACTAAAAGGAAAGAGGTAGAAAAGATATTTCATACAAATGGATAGGAAAACAAAACGGGGGTGGCAATACTTACATCTGACAAAATAGACTTTAAAACCAGGGCTATAGTAAGTGATAGAGAAGGATACTACATAAGGATAAAGGGAATGATCCAACAAGAGGATATTAGTTTAATAAACATTTATGATCCCAACATAGGACCACCTATGGTCCTACATATATAAAGCAAATCCTGATGGACATAAAGGGAAAGAATTGACAAAAATATAGTCATAGTTGGGGATTTTAATACCTCATTACTTCAATGAATAGATTTTCCAGGCAAAAAAACAACAAGGGCACAGTGCCTTAAATGACACCTTAGATCAAATGGATTTACTTGATATCTACAGGACATTTCACCCCAAAGCAGTAGAATATGCATACTTTTCAAGTGTACACAGAATGTTTTCTGAGATAGACCATGTGAAGACATGAAACAAATCTCAACAAATTTAAGAAGACCAAAATCATATCAAGCACTTTCTCTGACCGTAATGCTATGAAATTAGACATCAATCACAATCACAAGAAAAACGCATAAAGACTTGGAAGCTAATTAAAATGTTATTAAATAGTGAATGGGTCAACAATGAGGTCCAGGCAGAAATTGAGAGATACCTTTAAACAAATGAAAATGAATTTACAACAACCCAAAATCTGTGGGTACAGGGAAAGCAATACTAAGAGGGAAATTCATAGAAACAAGATAAAGCTCAAATAAACAATCTAACTTTACACTGAAAGAAACTTGAAAAAGAACAACAAATAAGCCCAAACTGAGTAGAAGAAAGGAAAAAAGATCAGAGCAGAAATAGACAAAATAGAGTCTAAAAAATTGTACAAGAGATCGATGAATTCATAAGACTGTTCTTTGAAAAGATAATCAAGTTTAATAAACCCTTAACCAGACTCAACAAGGAAAATAGATTCTTATCCATTCAACTACCCTATTAAAAAAAAGAAAGAAAGAAAGAAAGAAAAGAAAAATACAGAGAGGACCTAAATGAAGAAAATCAAAAATTAAAGAGGAGAAATAACAACTGACACCAAAGAAATACAATGGATTTTAAGAAAATTTTATACCCAGTTTGTTTGCATATAGTTCACATATGAACTATATGCAAGAAAAATGGACAACCTGGATGAAATGGGTAAGTTCCTAGAAACATACACTCTTCCAAAACTAAATCAAGAAGAATCAGAGAATCTGAATAGACAGATTATGCCTAGTGAAATTGAAGCAGTAATCAAAAAATTCCCCCAAAACAAAAGTCTTGGACCACATGGCTTCACATGTGAATTTTACCAAACATTCTAAGAAGAGCTAACACCTCTCCTTCTCAAACTTTTTCAAAAAAATTTAAGAGGAGGGGAGGTTCCCAAACTCATTTTACAAGGCTGGCATTATCCTAATTCCAAAACCAGATAAAGACACTACAAAATGGAAATTATAGGCCAACATTCATGATGAACATAGATGCTCAAATCCTCTACAAAATATTAGCAACCCAAATACAGAAATACATCAAAAACGGTTATACACCATAATATATTGGGATTTATTCCAGGGATGCAAGGTTGAATGAGTAAATCAATAAATGTGAAAAACCACTTAAAAAGAATAAAAACCACATAATCATATCAATAGATACAGAAAAAGCATTTGATAAAATCCAGCCCCCATTTATAATAAAAACTCTCAGCAAAGTGGGAATAGAGGGAACATACTTTAATATAATAAAGGCCATATATGACAAACACACTGCCAGCATCATAGTCAATGGGCAAAAACTACAAGTGTTACCCTTAAGAATGGGAAGAAGATAGGGTGATTAAGAAAACAATTCTATTCACAATTGCTTCAAAAAGAATAAAATACCTAAGAATTAATCTAATTAACGATTTAAAAGACCTGCACTTGGAAAATTATAAGACACAGAAGAAAGAAATTGGATAAAATACAAATAAGTAGAAGCACATACCATGTTTATGGATAAGCAGAATTAACATCATTAAAATGCCCATACTACATGTAGCAATCTATAGATTCAATGTAATTTCTATCAAGATACCAATGATGTATTTCACAGAACCAGAACAAATATTTCAAACATTTAAAGGGAACCACAAAAGGCCCTACCAACAATCTTGAGAAAGAAGGACAAAGTTGGATGAATCATGCTACCTAATATCAAACTATACTATAAGGACATAGTAATCAAAGCAGCGTGGTACTAACATAAAAACAGACCCATCGATCAATGGAACAGAACAGAATACAGAAATAAACCCACACCTTTATAATCAATTAATATTTGACAGAGGAAGCAACCACATACAATGGGATAGTTTATTCAATAAATGGTGTTGGGGAATTGGACTGATACACGCAGAAAAATGAAATGAGGTCACCTCTTAAGCCACACACAAGAATAAATTCAAAATGGATTAAACACTTGAATGTTAGACCTAAAGCCATAAAAATCTTAGAAGAAAAAGTAGACAGTAAAACCTTGGACATTACTCATAGCAATATTTTTTCTGATCTATCTTAGGCAAAGAAGCAAAAGAAAAAGATAAACAAATGGGACTGTATCAAACTAAAATGTTTTTGCATAGCAAACGAAAACCATCAACAAAATAAAAAGACACTGAGTGGTAGAATATATTTGCTGATATCTGATAAGGGGTTAATATCCAAAATTTATGAAGAACTTATAAAGTTCAACACCAAAACAATAAACAATCCAATTAAAAAATGGGCAAGGACCTGAACAGGCACTTCTCCAAAGAAGGCATACAGATGACCAACAGACATATGAAAAGACGTCTAACATCACTAACCATCAGAAAAACTGAAATTGAAACTACAGTGAGACATCAGTTCAACTGGTTAGAATGGCCATCATCAATAAGTCAGCAAACCATGAGTGCTTGCATGGCTGTAGAGAATGGGGAACACTTCTACACTGCTGTTAGGAAGGCAGATTATTGTAGCCCTGTGGAAAGCAGTATGGAATTACCGCCAAAAATTGAAAGTGAAGCTGCCTTATGACCCGACAATTCCACTTCTGGGAATATACCCAAAGAAATCTAAACCTGATTCAAAGAATATATGCACCCCTGTGTTCACTGAAGTGTTATTAACAATCGCCAAGATTTGGAAGCACTCAAGTGTCCATCCGTAGATGAGTGGATAAAAAACTTTGGTGCATGTATACAATGGAATACTATTCTATTTTTTTAAAATACCTTTTGTGCATGTTTTTTGTCTAGTCACTTCCCCTTCTTTCCACCATTATCCACCTCCTTCCTCCCCACTAGTCACTTTCTGTCTGTTCCATGTTTCCATGCCTGTGACCCATAGACTTGGACAATGGTGTGGGGATTAACTGTGGGAGCGGGGGATGGGATGGGCAAAGGTGGGAAAAGGGGAGGGATTGGGACAACTGTAGTAGAATAACAATACAATTTATTTAATAATAAAATATTATCTTTTGTGATTTCATGGATGGACCTGGAGAACATCAAGCTAAATGAAATAAGCCAGAAAAAGACAAATACCATAGTTTCACTCACATGTAAAATCTAAATGAACAAACTTCACTAACAAGCAAAATAGAGACAGACTCATAGATAGAGAGCAGGCTGACAGTTCTAGTGGTGCTGTGGTTAAGGGGTGAAGAGATTGAGCAAAAGAGAAAAAGGACTCGTGAACATGGACAACGTGTGGTGATTGCAGGAGGAGGCAAATGGGTGGAAGTGGAATAGAGTATAAGGGAGGTAAATGGTAATAGAAAAAATACAATAAAATATAAAAATTTAAAAAATAGTTATAAAAATGTAAAATCCCATTGAACTAACTTGTCCCATAAAATCATGCTTATGTATGTTTGTGTGTGCATGTGCTTATTGATGAAAAGTGGATTATCCAGCAAAATCCTTCCTATGCTACAAATAATTATTGTGCTAACTATGCAAGACCCTTTTTCTCCCAATGATGTACAAACCATGTTTACTGACCTCAAACTTATGCTGTACACTATTTCTCCTTCACTTCTTAGTAAAAATATAGTTAACAATCAGATGACTTTTATATATAACTATAAGCATACATATTGGCTTATTCTTTTTGCACTCTGTATGTGAAAAGTTGCTTTAAAACTTTATTTTTCCAGGTGATCTGTGAGATACAGAAGGATTTATAAGTAAATTCAGTTTATTACTGGTAAGAAGGAAGGATAAGAAGTGGATTGCATGAGGTGGGAGAGAAAATAGTAAGAAACGCAATACTCTTATTTACCACTCTCAAACTCAAGCTTTCTTGCAAACATTGATTTAAAAGGGTCATTTTGTTTCTGATGACTGCTTGTCAGCACAGACTGTCTTCTAAGCAAGGTTGAGGAATTTCCTTCAATACTAATCTTTTATTCTACAGCAGACAACCATCTGTTTTACAAAGTTTAGGACGAAGCACTTTTACTAGTCAGGGAAAAAACAAAAACAAAACTCTTATCTCTCTTAACATTTGTCTACTGTTACTCTATAATTTCATTATCCTTTTAAAACCTTGGATACAGAAAGGAACACAATCACAAATGTACTCACAGATTAAGTTCGGGATTCTGGGGGCTTTGAATTTATCACAATACTACGGATTCTTGAATAATTTCTGTATTTATTTTTTCCCTTCTGTCTTCCACTCTCTGTTGCTCAGCTTTTTTGTATTCAATCAATCATCATTCATCAATTCTTCCTCATGCCTAGGTTATATGATGCAGAAGAATATTCACTCCCTTCTTAGCATCTTCAGGAACAAACATTCAGATGGGATTGCCTTCCTCAATGACCCATAAAACATTGCTTCTATTATTATCTCTGTGTGGGCATTTGAATGTGAGTCATGCCATTTTCTTTCTGTTTTATTCACAAGCACATTTCAAAATGCCAATCAGAACCACTGGAGGTACTGCTCCTATTTGGGATGAAAAAGATAATCCCTGACAGTATTTTGAATTTTTGGTCATGCTTCTATGTATAATACATTTATATATACTTTTTAGTCAGAATAATAATTGGGGAAGCTAGTGTGTTTAGCACATGAATCAGGCTCTGTTCTGAAATGCATCAGGAATTACATTTTAAGACTTAATTTAGGTAACTATTTTACATGTTATAGATCCCTATCACCTTGTTTAAAATGATACATTCAAGTTTTAAATGGAAGTAGATTTTTGCTGTTTGTTCCTATATGATAAATTGTTTAAAATAAGACCTTGGCACATTAGCTATTGATAAATAATGTATTTTTCTTCTTGTTTAAAAATGATTTCTAATTATTTGAGCTAGAGAAATCAAAATAGAATTATACGTATATCGGAGATCCAATATTTTTTAGGGGAAGAAACACAATAATGGGTCTGAATGCCCAACTCCAGTTGAAGCAAACTCTTGCAATTATTTGATTTCCGCCCTTTGCCAGGTGTTGTGACTGCTATACTCGTGGTTTTCCGACAGGTAATGAGCCAGTGTCGGGCACGGAACCAGCACACACTTCTCCGTTCACATCGGCTCCCTTGGCCCCCTTCTACCTCCCTTCCTACCTGCAAATGTAATTGTGTGGATCCCATGGAATGACATTTGAGGGAGCGCGTTTTATAGCATTTGGTGCTATCCCAATTAAAGAAACTTCACTCAATCCAAACTTTTACATTAAATAACTGGTTACATCCATCAGAGACAGAGAATTAATTTTCAATTAAGAGCATAGGATTTAAAAGGTTTTCCATTACCTTTATTAAAATAAAAAACAAACAGCTTTTCCTTTGTATCACAGAAGAGGCTTTCGCTTTTAGCCTTCAACTTTTGTTATAATATTTGAATGGATTTAATATTTGTATTTGTTCTGTTTACATTTTGATATTTAATCTTAAGTAAAGTGACCAAATTGAAACTAACTTCTGGAGTATACCAAGTAAAGTGCATAAACACTCCCAGGTAAAATCTTAGGAAACTTTAGGAATGGTCTAATTAAACCAACTTGTTTTGCAGGTAAGGAAACTGAGTTATAGATTATCAAGGAGGGAAATAGGTCCTTCGTTCAGAATAAAGCTAATGGGAATTTTTATTAAAATCGTTTAGCTAATGATCAGCTGATCTAGGTCCAGAGCCCAGCCTGTTGATAAAGAATACAGAGTTTTTTCTCTTTGCCAGAACTTTAGAGCTGATACAAAAAAGAAAAAAAACAAAAACAAAAAAACATAAAATACTTTAAAACTCAAAAGAAAAGAAAATCAAAATGAAGCAAGATTATCATGTATTTAATCAACCTGAATGAATCAACCCTACAATTCATATGTCATGTGTTTATACTTGAGGTATGTGAAGTGACCACTACAATGGGATGTTAACGGCACATTTAAAATCCAGGCAAGACTAAGGAATTGTGTCGTATATCTTATAATTCTGCATCCAGCTCCTGGTTGACTTGGGGTTAAGTACTCTTAAGATATATAATATAAGTTTTATGCAAATGCTAACTACTAGGAAATGTTTGTGTGTAGAACGGTAGTATAATATTTTATAAAAGTTTACCCTACAGAGCTAAACTGTAAAAAACTGCAGCTACTGTTTACTTCTGTGAAAACAGAGGCACTTTGAAGATACCTGAGAGATCTCCTGGAAATAGCACATTTTAAAGTAATTTCTTATTAAAAATGACAATGACTTGAAATGATGTTAGGGAAAACAATCGAAGTGAGTTTTTAATTAAATTTTTATTTATTGATTTGAGAGAGAGAGAGAGACATCCATTTGTTGTCCCGCTCATTTATGCAGTCATTGGTTGATTATTGTATATGCCCTGGCCAGGTGTCGAACCTGCAACCTTGGCATACTTGGACGATGTTCTAACCAACTGAACTACCTGACCAGGGAGTACTTATTTTTAAAACAATGAAAAATTCTCAAAGGCTTTCCTGGTGATGTCTCCCACTGTCCATTTGGCTTCCAATGCAAGGTGAACAGGCTCCTCCAGGAGTTACAGAAGACCACTATACCAACCATTTTTCTCTGTTTCCTCCTCAGAGTTCACTTATCTTTGAAAACAACACGATAAATCAATATGCTTGTATACGATTGAGGGCACATGAAACAATGATTGTGGGGGGACCTCAAGGATAAGATCATATATTTTAAGCACTGTTGGGAACCGCCTTGCTTGGTTTCAGAAGCTGTAACACCCATGGCTAAGGCTGAGTCAGAGACCTTGGGACCATAAGCCATTAAGGAGACAAACCTTATCTCCCTGGCAGAGGCGCCACCTCTGCCCACTTTACTTTACCCTGCTTGGCCCTCAACCTGACCAGTTAGCCAATGACAGGTAAGATTCCTCAAGGGAGGGATGACCTAAGACAGGCATGGTCACGAAAAAGGCCCACAGGGAAGGACTCTGGGGGCTATAGAAAAAGGGGGTGATGGACCCTCGTCCCTCAGTTTTGACATAGCCTGAGTCCTCATTCTGTCTGCAAGAAGTTCCTAATCTCTTGGCTGCCTTACTTACCCTGCCTGACTTAAGCCTGAAACAATGACAGAGGGCGGTACAGTCTTATGCTGGAAAGGGCTGAATCCCCCGGGGTGATCAGGCCTAAGAAAGAATGCATAAAGTCCTGTGAAACCTGCTTTGCTAATACCCTCAATTTAAATGATAAGGGTCCAAGCCTGAAATGAGTTTGTTTCCCAAAATCTTATAGCCTTGTAGCTAACTGACCCTGACTCAGAATAAGCCCTAAGAGTTCTTTGTTATCTATTGTTTGATCGTTACTGCCTGACAATGATTGATGAGCTTTACCTGTATTCTTGTGCAAACTGAACCCAATCAAAGCCCATTGAGGAAAAGGCTCTTGGCCCTTCTCTTTGAGAGATCTGCCACCTTTCCTCCCCAAGCAGATCATGTCAGGACTTATTCTCATCCATTGCGGCCGGGGTGGGGGGCCCCTGCAGGAGGAGCCCCCCACCACAAAGCACACTTCAGGCAGAAAAGGTAGTGTGAGAACTGTTAAGTCCACAGGAGTATCCGACCTTTTGGCATCTCTGCACCACAAGTTGTCTTGGGCCACACATTAAATACATAGCAGCATGTATTCACAACAACAAAAAAATCTCATATTGTTTTAAGTAAATTTATGATTTTGTGTTGGGCCACATTGACATCCACATACATCCAGGGCTACATGTGGCCCCCGAGCCACAGCTGGACACCTCTGTGGGAGTATAGAAAAGCATAGCTATCTGGAAAATGGCAAATAAGGCAGTATTGTTCTCACTTAATTGACAGAAGAAAGCCAAAATTTAAATAATTTGTTCACAGATTCCCAGACAGTAAATTGACAAATTAAAACCAACGCCTATTTTCCTGTTATCTTATCTACATCATTTGGAACATTTCACACTCTAAGATAGTTTACTAAAATAAGAAATATATATATTGCACCAAATCATTTGTGTACAAATTTTGTAAAACTTATTAGGTGTGGTTTCATTGACCTTTTTGATTAGGATTTATTCTTTAAAAATTTTAAAGAAAAATCTCTTCTGTTCTTAGTTTTTCCAACTGGGTTTTTGGCTACATGCATTTATCTTAAAAACATACAATAAAATATTTATATGCTTTGACATTTTTAAATGTACACTAAAGTATTCTTAGCTATATATACATTATTGCAAGTAGATCTCCAGAAATTTTTCATATGGTGTAAATGAAAATCTATATCCATAGAACATCAGTTCTTATTCCCAACTTTCCCCAGCCCCTGGCAAACTTCTATTCTACTCTCTGTTTCTATGAGTTTACCCATGTTAGATACTTTACAGAGGGGAAATCATGCAGTATTTGTCCTTTTGTGATTGGCTTTTTTCACATAGCATAATGTCTTTAATCTTCATCCATGTTGTAGTATATGACAAGCTTTTCTTCTTTTTAAAGGGTAAATGATATTCTATTGTATGTACATACCTCATTTTCCTTAACCATTTATCTGTCGATGGTCACTTAGGTTGTTTCACCTTTCTGGGTATTGTGAATAATGCTGCAATAAATATGAGAGTGCAAATATCTCCTTAAGATCTTGTTTTAAATTATTTTGGATAACTATCCAGCTGTGGGGTTTCTGGATTCTATGGTGGTTCTACTTTTAATTTTTTGAGGAAGTTCCATAATGTTGCTCGGAGCGGCTGAACTTTTTTACATTCTCATCAGCAGTGCACCAGGGTCCCGATATCTCCATATCCTCACCAACACTCTTTACTTCCTGTTTTGCTTGTTTTTAACAATGGTCATCCTAACTGATCTGAGCTACTATCTCATTGTTGTTTTGAATTGTATTTCCTTGATGGTTAGTGATGTTGATCATAAGTATTGGCCATTTATATGTCTTTTCAAGTTATTTGCAGATTTTTAAATCAAGCTATGTAGAGTGTTTTTTACTTGTTTGTTGTTGAATTGTAGAAGTTTCTATATATTTTAAATATTATCCCTTTATCATATATATGCTTCAAAAATATTTTCTCTTGTTCTTCAGGTTGCCTTTTCACTCTGTTGATTGTTTCCACTGCACAGAAATTTTCTGTTAGACAAGCCTCTCTTGTCTGTATTTGTTTTTGTTGCCTATGAATTTGCTGCCATATCTAAAACTCACTAACAAGCCAATTTATGAAGCTTTTTCCTTATGTTATTTCTAGTAGTTTTATATTTTCAGGTATTAAATTCAAGTCTTTGATCTATTTGAGATGGTTTTTATGAATGGTATATAGATAAGGGCCCAATTTCATCCTTTGCAGGTATTTTTAAACAGGATTTCGAACCTTCAATGAACACAGTAGTTACAATAGGTGCTGGAGCTATTATAGGCAGGTAAAGGACACAATGCTTTTAGTATGGCTTTTGCCCAGTGCATTATACAATCAAAAAAATAGAATCATGTAGAAGGAATAAATAAATGTCTGAAACAGCCCTGGCCAGTGTGACTCGACCGCTCTTGGTTGAATAATGATCCCATGCACCACAAGGTAGCCAATTCGGTTCGTGCTCAAGACACAAACCTATGTTGCAGGTTCTACCCCCATCGGGACATGTGTGGGAGGCAACCTGATCAATATTTCTCTCTCATATCAATGTCTCTCTGTCTGTCTCTCTGTTTGTCTCTCTCTCCCCCTCACTCTCTTCCTCTATCCCTAAAGATCAATGAACATATCCTAGGAAAAGGATTACAAAAATGTATATAACATATTCTATGAGAGGTCCCTTCCTTTCCTTAATATAGTTGTTTATATATGTATATAGTTAAAATATGGAGGGATGGAGATGGGAAGTTAATATTTAATTAAAGCATGGGAAAACAGTTTGGGTATTTACTAGGCACTATGTTAAGTGTGTAGACACATTGTAATGTAGCTGCCAAACTACACTATTAATATAATTATAGAATCTAAAATAAGATGTTGACAACCCCTTCTATACTTTAAGTCCTAAGTACTGCATACTAAAAGAGACACAGAAAAACTTGAACTTGCAGAGCAGATAATGAGAAGGGTTAAAGAAATCACATCATAATAAAATTGACCTAGAAATTGAGGTTTTTATTCCAGGAAAGAGAAAAATCAAGAAAATGTAATATCTTAGGTACAACTACTAGAAATGCTGTTATAAGGAAAAGATATTGAACCTTCTTTTTCATAATGTTAAGGGGCTGAGTCAGAACTCCTAAGTAAAAAGCGCATGAAAAACTGCATCGACACATTCCAGGACATTTTTTTTATGAGAATAGATTAATAGAATGCTTTCACAGGGTGATAATACTTTTCTACTTGATAGCATGTTGTTCAGATTTGTGGTCACTTCTGTACTCACTCATCAAATCACTCATGGTTCATGTTGTTTGTGTTAGCAGCCATGTTCACTGCCAATTAGTTACTACCCAGTCCACCACAGTGATGGGGAGTCAACCTGAATTGGCCATTCAGCCAAATGAAATATCTTGAACAGAAGAAGCCTTACATATGATTATTCATATTATCTAAAAATGGGCTGAGCCAGTAATTTCTATTCATTGTAAATATTTCTATATATTACTATAATGTAAAACTTTCTAGTAATAGGAGTAGAATTACCAATCCTAGTAGAATTCTACCACAAAAGAAATGGCAGTAGATGTACCTCCCAAAACCTGTCTCAGAGATAAAACTATATGTTGAAGAGATGCACAAATAAAAGTATTATCAATAGGTTTTTTAAATTACTTTATTGTTCAATTACAGTTGTCCACATTTTCCCCTCACCACTCCCTGCCACCCCGGCCAAACCCACCTCCCTCCCTTGCTTCCACACTCCTCCTTGGTTTTGTCCATGTGTCCTTTATAGCAGTTCCTGAAAACCTCCTTTCCCCACTGTCCCCTCCCCACTCCCCTCTGGTTATTGTTAGATTACTCTTAACTTCAAAGTCTCTGGTTGTATTTCGTTTGCTTTTTTCTTTTGTTGCTTATGTTCCAGTTAAATGTGAGATCATACTGTATTTGTCCCTCACTATGTGGCTTATTTCACTTAGCATAATGCTCTCCAGTTCCATCCATGCTGTCACAAAGGGTAGGAGCTCCTGCTTTTTCTCTGCTGTGTAGAATTCCATTGTGTAAATGTACCATAGTTTTTTGATCTGCTCATTTACTGATGGGCATTTAGGTTGCTTCCAGCACTTGGCTATATTGTAAATTGTGCTGCTATGAACATTGGGGTGCATAGGTTTATTTGGACTGGTGTTTCAGGGCTCTTAGGGTATAATCCCAACAGTGGAATTGCTGGGTCAAAGGCAGTTCTATATTTAGTTCTCTGAGGAAATTCCATACTGTTTTCCACAGTGGCTGCACCAGTCTGCATTCCCACCAACAATGTACTAGGGCTCCTTTTTCTCCACATCTTCTCCAACACTTGTTTGTTGATTTGTTCAGTATTATTAATAGTTTAATGTCTACTGTGATAATTTTCAATTTGTGCTTCTATAACTTAGAAATTTCCAACCCCTATATAATAATCTCTCTTTACAAAATGGAGTATAGAATTGAAACAATGGTAAGTACAATGTCTCTGTTATTTCTATAATTGCTTCACCATTCACTTCTACTACGCAGACCTTACTTTACAAGAATTGGTTGGGGGTTAAATACCTTTTATTTTAAGGTTACTTTTTCTTCTTAATGTTTCTTTTCTTTTTACGTTAATTGTTTGAAGATTTTTATTGCATTTTTTCCAATACCATTTATCCCCATTATACCACACCCCACAACCACAGATGTCTATGTCCATGAATCTTTTTTCTTTTTTGCTTGCTCCATCCATCCCCTAACCCTCCATAGTTCTCCATCTATGGCATCCTGCTCTCCATCTATAAGTCTGTCTCTATTTTGATTGTTAGCTCAACTTGTTCATTAGATTTCACATATGAGTGAAATCATATGGCATTTGTCTTTCTCTGACTGGCTATTCTCACTTAGCATAAAGTTCTTCAGGTCCATCCATACTGTCACAAAAGGTAAAATTTTCTTTCTTATGTCTGTGTGGTATTCCATTGCGTAAATGTCCCATTGTTGTTTCATCCATTCATCTAGTTATGGACATGGGCTGTTTCCATATTTTGGAGATTGTAAATAATGCTGCAATCAATATAGGGATACTAATGTTCTTTTTCAACACTGTTTTGGGTTTCATTTATATTCCCATAAGTGGAAGTTCTGGGTCAAAAGACAGATTTATTTATTTATTTTTTGAGGTATCCACATACTGCTTTCCACAGTGGCTGCACCAGTCTGTATTCCCAACCACAGTGCAGATGGGTACCCCTTTCTCCACATTCTTGCTAACACTTGTTTGTTGATTTATTGATGATGGCCATTCTGACTGGTATGAGGTGATATCTTATTGTGGTTTTAATTTGCATCTCTCTGATGATTAGTGACCTTGAGCTACTGTTCATATGTCTAGTGGCCAGATAAAGACACTACAAAAAAAGAAAACTATAGGCCAATATGCCTGATGAACATGGATGCTAAAATCTTCAACAAAACACTGGCAAATAGAATATAGCAACATGTCAAAAAGATCATACACCATGATAAAGTGAGATTTATTCTCAGAATGCAAAGTTGGTTCAACATTCACAAATCAATAAATGTGATACACCACATAAACAAAACGAAGGATAAAGTCACATGATCATATCAATAGTTGCATGAAAAGCATTTGATAAAATCAGGCACCCATTTAAGATGACAACTATCGGCAGAGTAAATATACCTAAAGATAACAAGGCCACATATGACAATCACAGCATCATAGTTAACCAGCAAAACTATAAGCTTAACCCCTGAGATTTGGAACAGAAGAGGGATGGCTGCTTTCATCCCTCTTCTTCAACACAGTGCTGGAAGTCCTAGCCACAGCAATCAGACAAAGAAGAGAAATGAAAGGCACCCAAACTGGAAAGGAAGAAGTAAAACTCTATTTGCAGTTGATATGATACTGTACTTAAAGAACCCTAAAGATCCCATAAGAAACTACTAGAACAGATAAATGAACTCAGCAAAGCAGCAGGATATAAAATTACTATCCAGAAATCAGTTGCATTTTTATATGCCAGTAATGAACTATCAGAAAGGGAAATTAAGAAAATTATCCCATTCACAATGGCTTCAAAAAGAAGGAATAAGTCTTCCTAGGAATAAACCTAGGAATAAATCTTCTCAGTGTTTCTAATGTCTAGCCTCTTGTAAATATCATTCATTAGCATAAAAAGAGAGCACGATAATGCCAAACAGAGATAAGAATATCCCTGTAATTCCTTAAAAAATACTTTGTTAGAGAAAGTGATGAAAACTAACATATTTAGGAAGACCCAAATTCTTATTTATATGCAAGTGTAACACTGAGAAGAATTAGAGATTAATATGCAGTCTGAATAGCAGATTCAGGACTTACTTAAATTCACTTAAATTCTGTCAAATTTACATTGGAGTTGCCTGGCTCCATGAGATAAAATAACAAAGCTGAATTTTTAATATTTGAATATAGTATTTTGTTTCTGGGTTGATAGAAAATTCAGAATTTCCTGTAGTGATTCTCTAAAACACTAAATTTTAAAATTATGAAATAATTTTGATTGGTTTGACTGTTATTTAAACTGAGGGTGCGAGGTTACAGCTCAGTTTATCTGATTCATTTGGCTGTCTTCCCAATAACAATGTTACCATCTAAATAGAGCATGCAACATTTTGTTGCTTTTGTTTAGTACATAACGGAGCCAACTTTTTTTAAAGGACAAACAGTAAACATTTTAGGCTTTGCAGGTTACTCGGTCTCTGTCACAGTCCTAGATATTGTTATAGTACGACAAGAGCTGTAGACAATCCTTAAACAATTTGTACATCAATGTCCTAATAAAAAATTATTTATAGGCATTAAACTTCAAATGTCTTGTAATTTCCATGTATCTCAGAATATTACACTTTTTGACATAAACTAATATTAAGCATGTAAAAACCATTTCTAGCTCATGGAACACACAAACACGGACAATAGGCTGGATCTAGCTTTCAAGCTATAGTTTGTCAATTACTGATAGTTGAACCCTTAATTAACTATTTTCATCTATTCATTTAAATATGCTTTTATCCCAAAATATCATAAAGCACTTTAGTAAATCAGTTTGTGGTTAAATAATTTATTTGGGTATAAGTGTACCTTCTTTCCCCAGTGCTTAACACTATTTTGCATAGATGTCAACAAAAAGGATATAAATTCGTTGGGAAAATATCAATTATGAATTTGGTAACTAGATTTAAAATATTTTTTATTCAAGTTCTGTTTTCCTAACCCTCACATGGAGAGCACTCAGACATCCTTCTCATGGGTTTAATCCCCTGAGAACATACGCTTTTTCTGGCCTACCTCAAAAGTTCCAAGCATGTTTCTAAGTTAATTTGCTTGGTTTGAGACCACTCTGTTTTTAAGCTGTTGTCTCTGTTGCCTTTTGTGCTGGTGTGAAATGATTAGCTGCAATGCAGGTGCTTAGAGCACCATCTAGAGATGAAAAGTTAATATTCACATAAAAATAGAACCAAGAAACAGGGTAGCTGGAAGATGACTTTACAATTTATAATTAGTGTGCAAATTATCTGTTCAAATGATTGGCTCTAAGAAAGTCACACATTCTAATTGAAAGCAAATACTTGTTTAATGTGATTCTCAGCATGACTTTTCCGAAGATACATAGATTGAACTGCTTCAGACTATATTTACATTCCATGCAAATAATTAAGATAATGAATAGATTACCGTGTATTTAATTATATTCGTAAAAAGCTCTTATGCTGAGTAGATATATTTAAGTCCCCTAATACCACGCATATCAACAGAAAAGTTTAGAGCAATGAAAATTGACATGAAGAATCTCTTCCCTTAAGCTCAAATAAATTTATTCATTATCACATACATATATATTTTTTTTCCACATGAAACCAAAAGTATATTCTAGGTCTATGACTGTAAACAGCACTTCTATTTCTCACTTTGTGCTAGATGAAAAAAGGGTTGCAATCAGTTTAAGGAGTAGAATCTAATTTTATTATTATATAAACATCTTGACCACAATGTATCGGTAATATAGCAATTTTTCTATTGATTAATGTGATAGTGAAGGGGCTGGATCTATTTTATCAAACAGCTAATTAACAAAATGAATACTGTTATTTTAAAATGGCATCTATAAGGTAATACATTATGTCAGTCTAAGCTAAGTAATGCCTAATTTTGACATTTCAAGTTCATTGTTTCTTTGAAAAAACATCTGTGATTTTAAAGTCAGAACACATTACCGACTTTTTTATCATATCAAAAGTGTACTGTAAGCATGTCATTTTTTAAGGCTTTTCAACTCTAAGTCAGCACTTTAGACAAGCTCTGTTAATTCTTTCCACCACAGTCACTAAATGCTGAGAATGCAGGAAACAACAGACTGAGGACCTTCACCTTCCAAAGGTAGATTTTATCTTCCTTGTAGGTACTTTCTGAAATTGATAGATCACATGAATAGTAGAATATGCTCTCTTAACCTTCAGAAATACATGTAAATTATATTAGTAATATTCCTCTCAGATTTGCATATTTTATCATGATAGATTTGTATTTGCAGACTTGGAGCAAATTTCTGTATCATGTATAAAATTAGTTTGAGAAACTTTTTCATAATTATAAAATAAATGACATGACAAAACTGAATGGAGAGATAATCTAGGTATCAGAATTGCAAATTTCAGAGGTTTTTTGTTTGTTTTTCTGACAAGTCTATTTCTTTCTATTCCATTGAACAGAGGTGTGATCTTGAGGTAATGAAAAGGAGAAATCAGGAACTTTTTCTTTAATCCTCACACAAGCGCATTTTTTTCACTGCTTTTAAGGAGGGAGGAAGAGAGAGAGGACAAGGAAGGGAGAAACACATCAATTGGGTGCCTCCCGTATGCACCAGGCCTGGGGATCAAACCCGCAAGCTAGGCATGTGCACTGACCAGGAATCAAACCCACAACCTTTCAGTTACAGGATGATGCTCCAACCAACTGAGCCACACTGGCCAGGGCTGGAAAGCATTGTTTTTAATTCCTGATTCCTCACTTTAGAAGTTTACAGCTTTGAGTCAATCACAATATAACCAAAACTCAGTGTTTGTACTTATAAGTTGAATATAATATCTGCACTTTTAAATCTCTAATGTCAAATTGGAAGTCCAAATTAATATGAAATTAGAAGATACTTAACATTGTTAAAGCCTAAAACATATGTTTATTATTTAAATCCTTTAATTTCTCTATACTTCGGTTGTTCAGCCCCTAATTTAAAATTAATACCCCCTGTTTAAAGAAAAGAGAAAGAATAATGAGATACTATTTGTGAAAGCATAAGTCAAATAGATTCACTATTTTACCTTAAAACTCTCTCAACATGCAATGAGATCTCAGGAGCAGTAAGGGATCCTCTTTGTTGGAGGGCTTGGGGGAGTTAGGTGTATAAATCCTTAGAGATCGCATTTTAAATTAGAATGTTGGGCAACTAGATACAATATTATTAGACAAGGTCAAATTTTTCTTTGTTAATTGCAAGATTAGAAGACCTCAAGCAGAATATCCCTTAGAGGTTATAATAATGAATAAGGCTGAAACTAGTCATTTATCATTTTGGTTTAACAATCAGTATAGAATATGGAAAAGGAAAACACAGACAAGACATAAATGCTCTCCTATGCATCTTTCTATTTCCCTAATGCAGATAAAGAGTAAAAAATGACTACCCATCTTCCCTTGCAAATACAAACAGTTGAAGAAATCTAAACACAGAAGTTACCAGGAGAATTCTACAAAGCATTTTTTTTCCTAATAAGTTATCACTAATAGAACTCTCTGAGAGTTAAAATACAAAACCAGAGTGCATTAAGTCAAAGAAAACATATACAAAATCCTCAGAAATCGCCTAAATATTTAAAATTAGAATTAAAATATAATTTGATTTAATATATCTATCTATGCTTAACAATCTAAAAATCATACATATATGTTATGGAAAGTTAGAAAATGGAGAATCATAATCACTCATGTTTGGACTTCTTACTGAATAATTGTCTAAAGTTCCGTTCCAGAGATCAGACCCTTCTGGTTCCAAATATGTATGTCTCTCATACGGAGAAATTAGTGTCAAGCTAGAAGGCAGGTAAAAATAAAACAGTGAAGTCATGCTTCCTTTCAAGAAAAGTGTCTTAGCATATTGCATAAAAAAAGCACTGATTCCTCATCCTGATTACTTGAATTCAAATTCTGGTGCCTCCCACTTTTCAGCTATTTTATTGGAATGACGTAACGTCTCTGGTTTTTAGTTTCCTCAACTGTGAAATGAGGTTACCAAGAAGAGTTTTCTCATAGATTTACTGGGAACGTTAAATTAGACAATGTAGATAAAGCATTTGAAGTAGTGCTTCACGTGTAAATGTGTTTACATGTTAGGTGTATTTTGGTTTCTCTGAGAGTTTCTAGAGGAAAGACAAGCATAGTTATGGAACATTCTTCTGGTTCTGATGTCAGCCGTGTTTCTCACTAAGGGTAAAGGCGGAATATTCCCCCTTCCTGTGACTTAGCTAACTGTGAAGCCATCCCTTACAGATGGATTCACATTCCAGGGCCAATTGCTGGTAAAAACAGGTTTCTTAGCCTTAAACTAAGGGCCAGTTTTAGACTGTGTTGAGTTGAACAAAGTAGTGCAGTGTCCTGGGAGACCAGCCAGGACTCTCTACAATCGTATACCTGAAACCTTTATTATTTTATTAACCAATGTCATCCTCAGTAAATTCAATTTAAACTCAATAAAGTAAATAATAAAATAACAAAATAAAATAAAATAAAATAAATTTTAAGCTTTCTTTGAATTACATTAGGTCACCTGAGTTCCTTTCATGATCACTTAGAGAAAAATAAGAAATATATTCTTAGAGCAATTTTCTTACTGTTGATATGGATAATGTCCAGAAACAACTACTTCAGAACTGGAAGTGAACATAATAAATACTCAGTTCCAAAAGATGACTGACAACATATGAACGTTCCTTTTGTTGTACCTGATTTCCACTGTCGCTTTATCTCTGTTAGCAGATTATGTATCGACATTTTTATTTTTTGCAGTGACTTTGACAATTTTCATACCCGGACCAGTAAAAAAAAAAACAAAACTAAATCTATAATTTAAGTGCTAGAAATCTAATTGTCGAAAAACATTTGTAAAAAATTAGTGATTCCATTCTTGCCAGCCTACACTGTTTTGTTGATTTTGTTTCACACACATTAAATTGGATTTATTTATTACTATACTTAAAAATTTATTATTAATTTGTTGATCTATGCTTCTTTCTCTTTCTCTCTCTCCTTCAATATCTCTTTCTCTCTCTATCTGGTACCCACATACTTAATTGATAAAATTGCATCAAAAAATAAATTACATGTTATGTGCAGTCTTATTACTGTTTAATAAAAGTTCTACTAGGGTATTGAAAAATATTAGAAGTAGTTACTTTCGTAGTTTCCAAGAGGACCATGGACTTTTGCATCTGGGAAGATGACATGTTAAAATTAGAAATTTTTTTAGTATTATTACTTTCTTTTGTTTGCCTTCATATAGAGAAAAAGATATTCTTACTTTTAATAATATTGATATTACTATATAAGTAAAAATTACTGAGAAACAGCAATATATTTTTTATGAAAAAATGTTGTCTAAGAGTTTCTTTAAAGTATAGCACAAGGGAACTGTATCAATCTTAAATAATATTTATAGACTGAGCCAGGCCACATCTTTTTCAAATGAGTTGGAAAACATATGAATGGTTAATATATATGAATAATCTAAATTGAACTATACGTTTTCTAAGGGCTGAACCCTATTTAATGAGAGCATCTACCACAAACACCAGCTATTTGGTGTTTTTATTCATTAGTTCCTCCAGCAAACAGTGATTGCATGTTAATTATGTTGCACGAGGTGGGTGTACACAAATGAATAAGCCATGACCTTTATCCTAAAAGTTCAGATTCTAAGAGGAGAAAGAAACCTGTAATAACTAGGTCAATGCCAAGTGCAATTACACAGGGTTTTATGCAATACAAGTTGTCTATCAGGAGTGAGAGATCAATTATTTGGGGGGTAAGAGAAAAAACAAACTAAAAGAGGATTGAAAATCGCTTTGATTAAGCTATAAGGTATAAAGGTATGTTATTTTTCAGTATTGTTTTAAACACTATTCAACAAAACTATGCCCATTTGTCTCCTCATAATCATTTGCGCAAATAATGGCATGCTGCTGTTCTTTTCTCCTGGCTTGCTGTTGGTCTGCTCCGGCCCTCATTTTACACCTCTCTCTGCTGTTTGCTTTCTTCCTTTGAATGATGGCTGCCTTCATGGCTGTAGCACTTCCAGAATGCTTATCTCTGCATAACCACATCCAGACGGAATGTGAGATCTGATTCTCTCTGCAGAGTGAGGTAACTTCTTTCCCAGGAGTATCCAGTAAATCTCTCCTTAAATACAATTTTATGAATTGGGTTACTTTCTGAAACAAACCATTTTGCTAGCAGGATGCCATGAAACAATTGGCCTGGTCTGGGTACAGAGAGAGAAAAATGAGCTTTGTTTAGTTGCATAACTGTACTTTCTGCAGCTGAGTGTGGGAACATACTCCACACAAACCTGAAATATGGGAAGCGATACTGGAGAAACAGTCATAATATCCACCACACAGGCCAATTAGGATAAGTTCAGTGTACTCTGCTGCTTAATGGTGACTCACAAGTCCCCCAGTGGATTTAGGGAGCACAGTTTCTGCAAAGTAATATGTGCTTGGACTCATCCAAACAAAGAAGTTGATAAATTAGAAAACTATTTTACAAAGCTCAAATGTAAACAGGAGAGAAAAAGACAATAAATGGATATGCACATCAAATAAATGTTTAAAAAATTGTGAAAGAGATTTTAAGTGAATAAATAAATATAACTAGGCCCTGGCTGGTGTGGCTCAGTGCATTGAGCACTGGCCTGCAAACCAAAGGGTGGCCAGTTTAATTCCCAGTCGGTGCACAGGCCTGGACTAGGCCTAGAGCTACTGAGCTAAATCCCCAGTACGGGGCAGGCGAGAGGCACCCACATATTGATGTTTCTCTCTCTCTCTTTCACTCTCCCTTCACCTCTGTCTAAAGAAAATTAAATAAAATATTTAAAAAATAGTAATCATTTTTTTAAAAATTCAAAAAGATAATAAATAGAAATAGTTTATATTCCTGACATATATGATTTATAAAAGGGGAGTAAAATATTGATATGAATAGCAAAAAATGAATTAACATATTTTATTCTGTTATGAGATCAAACTACTATTTGATTAAAATGTTATTTTTATTATATATTATTTAAAATATCTAAAATCTCAATTCTGATTTAAAGTATGTTCATTTAATACTTGTAAAAAAAACCCTTCAAGCTAATTTTGTACTCTTTTTATGACTCGTCTCTGTACAAAATTAATTCTTTGACCAACATTTGAAAAGGATGGAAAAATATTAAGATAAGGTGAATATTGAGGAGATTGCTTTATTTCATTTGTAATGAAAAGCTAGTCTACGCTAAGAATTGTAAAGGATAGTGATGGACAAGCTAGATAAGGCCCCTCCTCACATGCACTCATTTCAGTTAATGATGATTTTGCCTCTGAGAATATTCAATGACTATGGAGATAAATTTTACACTATCTTCAGACTAAAATGAGTTCCAATGGCTTGGTCTTTAAAACATGAAAGCTTGCACAAGCCTGAGAAAAGATTAGGCACGTAAAAGTTACTAATAAGATATATTTTAAATAAGGCACTAACAACAATTATATATTTAAATATTTTTAAAGGTCTATATAAAATATGCATATGTATTATACACACACAGTTTGAAAATGATTTATTTTCTGGTGCTCTCAGGAGAAGACCTACTTAATAGTGTGAAAGTGATTGTTATTAAGTCAACACTACATGTAAAACTTCAAGTTGTTAAAACAAATTTAGGCACTGACAGTGGTTTTTTAAAATCATATCAGTCATATTTATGAAACTAACTTTAATGAGTATAATAAAGACATGTAAAATGTGCATTTTCTAATAATCAGCCTTATGATTTTAAAGGGCCAAATGGAACAAAGCAGATAAATAAAACTTGCTCTTTGACCTCCCTCTGGACCAAAGAAGTGTTATGTAGGGGAGATATCAGTATGCGAGTAGAACGGCCTCATTAGTTTGCCATCTGCCATGGTGGATAGATGCTCAAATGTTGCCATCCTGAGGTTCATTGAGTAGTAAAATTATAATTAAAAATCATACATAGATTTATGGTAAAAATCCCAAGAAAAAAACAGCTGCCAAATGGTGACCAGGATTCTATGCCCCGTTGAAAAGATGAGGTAAGGAAATATCTTAGTATCTATATAAAATTATATACATGCACACACACAAGCACAACTATAAATGTTTGTAAATTAACCTTAGCATGGCTAGTCTCTGTCTTAATGAAAAGTAGTTCAACCGTTTTAGAGAACAAAGTTAATATTTCCATTTGATCTAGGAAATTAAACATATAGAAATAAAACAAATGATTGTTTTGATTGTTTTGTTGCATTTAGCTTTGAACAGATATATTTAGAAATAAAGGCACAATGAAATAAAATATATCAAGTAATACATGTAACACTTTTTTTAAAGTATAAGTGCCAAAATTACTTGAAATCATTTTTTGAGCCACTTTTGACCTTTTAGCAATTTAATAGGTGGATATAAGTGTATTTTTCTATAGGGTTTAAAAGAAAACCTATTTAAAAGAAATAGGTTTTAAAACCCTTTAAAAGAAAACAAAATTCTTATAAAAATTCCCACTAAAATTTTTTGAAAAACCTAGAGGCTGATGCTGCCCTGGCTGGTGTTACTTAGCTGATTGGAGCTTCATTCTGTAAACCAAAAGGTTGTGTGTTCAATTCCCAGTCAGGACACTTGCCTAGGATGCAGGTTCAGTCCTGGATCAGGGAGGGTATGAGAGGCAATTGATTGATGTTCTCTCACTTCAGTGTTTCCCTCTCCCTCTCCCTCTCTGCCTCCCCCTCTCTCTAAAATCAATAAGTATATCCTTGGCTGAGGATAAAAATAAATAAATAAACAAACAAACCAAGAAGTTGGTCCTAAAATTCATATGAAAATCTGTAAGGATCCTGAATAGCCAAATCAATCCTGAAAATGAAGGACAAAGTTGGAGGACTCACACTTCTGAATTACAAAACTAATCTACAAGAATCCACACAGTATGGCACTGGCATGAGGATGACATTGATCAAAAAAATAAAATTGAGAACCTAGAAATTAACCCTCAGACTTATGGGCAATTGATTTTTTGACCAGAGTGCCAATAGGAAAATAATAGTCTTTTCAACAAGTGATCCTGGGAAATCTTATATGCATGTACAAAAAATGAATTTGGAACCATGGCTTACACTATGCATATACATGAACTCAAAATGGATCATGGATATCAAAATAAGATCTGATAATATAAGCCTGTCAACAAAAAATATATAAGCTTATTAGATATAACACCAAAGCACAAGTAACAAATAAAAAGTAGACTTTCCAAAATTAAAAAAAAAATTGTTCTTCAAAGGAATGTTTATCAAGAAAATGAAAAGTTAGTTCACAGATAGGAAATGATTGGAAATCATGTATGTGATGAAAGTGATTAGAGACTTGTATTTAGAATACATAAAGAACACTTCCAATTTAACAATTAAAAGACAAATAATCCAACTTAAAAATGGCAACATTTTTGAATATATGTTGTTCCAAAGAAGATATACAGGGTGGGGCAAAAGTAGGTTTACACTTATTCATATGGCAAATAATGCAATAATTAATAAATGATAATACAAGAATAAACTATTCTGTGTACTGACAACTGTAAACCTACTTTTACCCCACCCTACACAATTGTCCAAAACACACAAGTAAAAATATCCAACATCTTCAGCCAACTAGGGGAAGCAGATCAGAACCATACTTCGAAGCTACATTATACCCCTCGGGTAGACTATGACCTAAAAAGTACGTGATAACAACCGTCGCCCAGGGTGTGGGCAAGTCTGAACCCTTACATATTGTTTACGATAATTTCAAATTGTGCAGCCCCTTTGACAGAATCCATCACTTTTTCAAAAGATTAAACATGGTGTTAGCATATGACCAATTAATTTTATACTCAGGTATATATCAAAGAGAAATGGAAACATACATTAGGAAAAAAATTGGTACACAGAAGCTCATAGCATCATTATTCATAATAGCCAAAAATGTAGAAATAATTTAAAAGTCCATCATCCAATGGGTGTAAAAAAATGCAGTGTGTGTATGTGTGTGTGTGTATATATATATGCTAATAAAATTAATTATCTAAATAATACAAAATACAAAATACCTAAAGAGATATTTTTCTAAGTAAAAGAAGCTAGTCATAAAAGACAAATGTTGAATGATTTCATATGTATGAAGTGTCCAAACATCTATAATGACAGAAAGATTTGTGGTTGTCAGGTTCGGAGAGAAAATGAGTGGGAATGTGGAGTGACTGCTGATGGGACGTTTATTTTTAGGGTGGTGGATCTGTTCTAAAATCGATTGTGTTGATGGTTGCACAGCTATGTGAATGAATGAAAAATCATTGAATTCTATAAATATTGTAAGGTATAAAAATACTTAGTTGTATAGTTTAAGTAATATTGTATATGCACTGCCCCTAATTGTATAGAAAATGAATTGTATCTCAATATAGTTATTAAAAATCAACTGAGATATTTTGACCTTAAAAAATTAAATGTTTCATTCCAAGATTTTGATTTCTGAATTAAGGCCCATTGCAATTATAAAGTTATAAAATTGTACAGTTTTAATGGTTATAGATCAAAGTCATAATTTTAAAAATGTATCTTGTCATTTTGATGTATTTTTTTGTTAAGCATTGAAAATACAGTCTTTGGGTTACATTAAAATCAAAGAATTTTTGTGTGTATTTAGTTGAATAAAGGTTGTACAAAAGTTTATTTCTAAAATAGTAATTATGTACCAGCCATGAAATTTGAGTTTCAACGAATACGTGGAAGAGATATGCCAATATTTTATTATCCCAAAGTTTACTAACCAAAAGAAGCCTTTGTGAATACCCATAGGTTTATATACCACTAAAAAAAGAAAAAATGCCAACTAAACTATGCATGCCTTTGATTGCTTCAAGCTGATTTTAGATATTTAAAAAAATTAATGTTCAAATCAATTTTCAGTAAGTAGCATTTTAGTCTTTATTTGACAGAAGAGCAAAATAAATCCTAGAAAGGTTATTATACCCATAACAAAGTTAATATGGCCATAGTACACATCTACAAGTGTTAGAATAAGGGTTTTGAAAACAGAATGTCTGAATCCAGACTGTCTTTTCCTCCCCCTCTCCTTCCCCCTCCTCCTTCTCCTTCTCTTCTCCTTTTTATCAGGCATTCATTGAGAATCTGATATGTGCCAGATACCACCATAGAGAAGGTAATCCCTCTCCCCAAAGACCTAATGCACCAGAGAATGTCCGGTTCTAATGTAATGCATGGCGGACATGATGGAGTGACTGCTCGAATGGGAAGCATTTAAAAGAGCCACAGAAGTAAAGTCTTTGAAAGGTAAGGGGAGGAATAGGAAATCCTAAGTGAGTCATATTCACTTGTCATTGCCTTGGCAAACTATTCTCTTTATATAAAAAAGGGAATAATAACTTCTCTTCTCATGTATAGAAAAGAGACAGTTTTATATTTTCCAAGATAATAACAGGACATATCATAAACTTATATTCCTTCCAAATTCCCTTTTATCAACAGTCATTAGAAAAATATCATTAGCCTTTTTTGTCATGTAAAAGAGCATGTGTGAACACTTTTGATACAGATCCACTGAGGTTAATATTCTAAAAGAATCATGGAGAAAGTGCTAGATCTTCCCCACTATTGTCCAGGATCTCTGTGGTCAGGCTGATTGTTGAGGTGTAACATTTGCAGAAGCAAAGAGTGATGGGAGGTGGGAAGGTAGGGATATAGTAAAGAGAATAAAATATATCTAAAATGCCCCTAAAATCCAGAAAATCAGTAAACAAACCAAAGTAAGACATATCTAGATTCTCTCAACACACATGGTCCCTCCCTCCTATCATCTTACCAAGGTCCAATCACCAGAGTTTACTTTTCAAGCTAGAAATTTTACTGGATTAAGGAAACTAGTTTTCTATATTTTTAAAGTAACATTTTAGAAGAAATTGTACCCTTTTACAGATCCATAGATGCCTGAAAAGTTCTTTAGACTAATATTTATTGATTCATTCAGTAAATATTTACTAAGCACCCATTTGCAGATAGGGCTAAGTATAGTGACTCTGGAACACTTTCCACTGATTGTTATATGAAATTGCTTTTTCATAAAAAAGGCCAAGCCGTGGCTGGGTGGCCCATTTGGAGCATCATCCTGTACACCAAAAGGTTGTAGATTTGGTCCCTGGTCAGGGCAGATACCTACTTTGCAGGTTCCATCCCTCATTGGATTGTTTAATGGAGGAAGTAGATTGATGTTTCTCTTTCACATCAATGTTTATCTCTCTCTTTTCCTCTCTCTCTAAAACTGATAAACATATCTGTGGGTGGAATTTTTTTAAAGTGGCCAAAACATCAGAAACAAATGTAGTACTGCACAGATAACACATGCAGTGACTCAAAATAATTACAATAGGAAACTCTGACTGTGAGATTGTGACCCATCCCAGGTGTTGAGGTAAAATGAATTTCCTTGAGGTAGTGATGCTTGAACTGACATCTGAATTGTGAGTAGAAGTTTATCAAATGAATGGAGAAGGAAAACAATTCCAGGGAGGGAGAATGGCTTATATAATTGTCCTTTGCCTGGAGAGATTAGGGATAGACAAAACAGCCAGGCTAATGCAGAGTGAGAGAGGGGGATGCGATGATGAAGAGAGGTCTAGTGACCAACTATTAAGGATTTTAAAGGGTGATTGGAGGTTAAAGTATCTAATTTTCATAGTTTAAGTATGAAATGCATACACAGACACACCCCACCTTTGAAACGTCTTTGTAGAGTTGGCGATTTGGAGACTTGGTTTGTATAAAATAACTTACTGAAAGAATAAAGGGTCAGCAGAAAAATACCCTTGAAGAACTCCAAAATTTGAAAGAAGCAGGAAGAAGAAGCAATTAGTCATGTAGTAGTAAAATAAACTGATTACTGTATCATTAATGCCAAGAGAAGCAATGCTTCAAACAGGAGGGGAGGTAAACAACATCCAATGCTGCTACAAACCCCAGAGCAGGACTGAGGTACGGCCATTGCGTTTAAAAGCAGGAAGGTCATCAGTGCCTTTAGTGGCATTAGGCTCGCTTTCGCTTTGGACAGGGTTGCAGACTGAGTAGGAAAAACATGTATGAATACACTCTTCAATAGTTAAGAAAATAAAAGCTTGCTAGTACAGGTCTAGGTTTGGAAGCACAGTCTCTTCTCTTACAATGTGTTTCTTAAATGCATGTTAACTCTTACTTTATCGATTAAAAATGGAATAATGTATACACAATGCATAGTGTGTTGATGCCTATGTAATTTTCCCAGAACTTTACTATTTTTTCAGTGATTAGGAGCAAATGTTTTCTTACAACTAAAGAGAAAAACTTACAAATACATAACAACCTTAAAAAAAAGATGAAAATTCTGTAAAACTTCTTTCTTGGAGCATAACTTTGACTTTGTGGCTTTAAGATACATTTGAATATAATAGGAAGGACCTAAGGAAGCATTATCCCATAATTGCCTGTATCTTTTAAAGTTGGATACTATTAAAAAAAAAAAGAAGTTAGTGCAATCACTGGCCATCTTTTTTATTTAATTTGTTGGGGTAACATTTGGTTAATAAAATTATACAGGTTTCAAGTATACTACTCTATAATACACTCTCCTTCACCACCATTTATTCCCCTTTACCCATTTCTACCTCCCCTCACCCTTCTTCCCCTCTGGCAATTACCATACTGTTGTTCGTTTCTGTTTTTCTTTTTTTTTTTTTTTAAATTCTCACACAAGGATATCTTTTTATTGCTTTTAGAGAGAGAGGAAGGGAGAGAGAGAAATATCACTGCAAGAGAGAAGCCTTGCATACGCCTGGATGGGGGAAATCGTACCCACCCAGATCAGAGAGAGAATCTGTGGCTTAGGTTCTATGTGCCCTGACCAGTGAGCCCTCAACCTTTGGGTTATAGGACAATGCTCCCACTGAGTCACACAGCTTTTTTACCCCCTGATCTACTGATGGGCAGGGCTGCTTCCAAATCTTGGCTATTATAAAGAATGCTGAAATGAGTATAGGAGTGTTTACATATTCTTTCAAATTAGTGTTTCAGGTTTCTTCAGATTTACTTGCAGAAGTGGAACTGACCTAGAGAAGCATGAACTCCTGGGTCAAGTTTGCAAAGACCCACTGATTGGGATGCTGGATGTTAATACCAGTGGAGATTTTAACTTTTGCCACTGTTTTTAAACACTGTATTTCCTATCAGCTCTGTTGTTTTTGGCATATAATTTTGCATAATTCTTTTAGAAATGCACATAGGATGTGACAGCAGTATCTGCATACAAATAATATGACAGCACAATCACTAACAATGACTTAATAATTATTATATACCCATCACTGTTCTAAGTAGTTCATGTATATCTCATGTTAGTCTTCAGGGCAATCATAATAAATACTATCACGACTCCTATTTTCAGAAGAGAAAACTAAGGCATAAAAATGTTCTTACCTTTTTTAATGTTTTAAGTAATCTGATGTTTTTTAAAGACTAATGTTTATTATAATTTTAATTTATATGATTTTGTTCAAGCTGTCTTCTTGACCAATAATGATCCCTGCCTTTCATGGCCTCACATTTTTTTATCTTTAAAGACTCAGCTTGAATATTTGGAATGAAGCTCCTTTCTTGCTTCCCGGGACTGATGAAGTAGTCACCAAATATCAATTGCAAAATATTGCTAAATAGCATTCCTTATGTTTTGAAGAATTAAGGGATATGCAAACAAGTAAAATATAATTATGGACAGTAAATTTAATATCCACAAGATTTTTATATTGCTTTATGATTTTCTTATACAAGAATATTGCTTCTAAATGTGGCATTTATGTGAAAGTTTAAACCTTTTGATGTCCCTGATATAGCATTTACAGGAACTGTTCATCTTTTTTCAAGGGTGAAACTGGCCAAATGAGAGCTGAGGAAACAATCAAATGTCACAACATTGAAAAAACTAATAGATGGCACAGGAACACTAAACATTATGGTGTATTGCTAAACTAAATACAATCTGGGAAATTGAAATAGTGAAATTAAAAACTACTGAGGCATAAAAAAGAAATTTCCACAGTCCATCAGTCACAAAGACACTGTAATATGACACATTTCCATTGTGCCGTGACCAAAGTAAAGAAAAACCAACCTAAGTTCGCAAAAAAAAAAAATGAATTTTTTTCTAAAGAAAATACTGTAAACATTCAATTAAAAGGTAAATTAAAGTAATATTTCTGAAGTATTTTGATTTCTAATAAAGTGATATTTCTTAAATAAATTTGAAATGCAAAACCTTTTTATTTTTAAAAATGTTTGCATCCTAAAACTATTAAATATATTTAGCAAGGAGTTGCTTCTATCACATTATGAAAACGGTGTGTTTCATGGAAATAGTATTAGTTCTGCCATCCAGAACCCTTGGTTTTGTTTAGTCTACATCTTGACTTCGATTTTGGGCACTAAGCTGTCAGTCTACATCGCCCCCTTTTGTCAATTGAGGACACTGCATTCCTCTGCAGTAAGGATGAAGTGAGAGTCACTTTGTAAGTGACAAATCATTCCACTGAAGTCAGGAATCTGACGTTCGCAATCTCAGCTGTTCCCAGGTCTCTTGAGCACATAATGCACACAAAATTTTACAGCTTCAGATTCGGGTATTCAGGTCCTGATTATATTTTTATTTGGAAAGGAATCTCTTGCTATCTGAACTCAGTCTCATGCCTCTGGTGAGTTGTGTGGTGAAAAAAACTGATGAGTTTTTCTTGTAAAAAACAAGAAAACAGAATTCAAGTGAATTGTGGCAATTGTAACATTATTTATAGTTTTTTAAAGGTAGTATGAATAATTTTAAATGTCCAATTTGATCAACATTTCTATGGATTTTTAAATCCTAATTTTTTTTTCTTGGTTTAAAAGCCACCTAGTAGATTTTATTTGGCTGGTAGAAATGCGGATTCATCTTGGTGTTTTATATCTTTCTTTGTTGACCACCTCCAGTTAGCTTGGTTCAATATACTTTTGTCTATTTGTGATAAAATACATGGTGTATTTTTATAAAAGGATAAAGTCCAGCCATTGTTAATATAACAAGAACAGTTTACATCACATCGGTGTATACTGGCAGCCAAGGAGAGTGGACTGGAATGTGCATGAGTGAACAATAATGGCTTCACTGTACTTGTCAGTGGGGGCAGTAGACTCTGTTGAGTAAGCATATGTACTGTGTAGCTTTCATATTCAAAATGACTGAGTGAATAGAGCAACAATTTTGCATCAAATTTGCATTGAGCCTGACTATTCCTCTGTGGAAACGATTCAGATGATTCAGAAGGCTGCAACTTTGGGCAACCGGTGATTGGCAACTTCAAAAGGACAATGGGCCTGCCTGCTCACGCACCATGTCTTATGCAGAGATTTTTGGTGAAACATCAAATCACCCAGGTGACTCAGCCCCCCTTACAGTCCAAATTTGGCATGCTGCAACTTCTGGCTTTTCCCAAAACTAAAATCACCTTTGAAAGGGAAGAAATTTAAGACCATCAATGAGATTCAGGAAAATACACGGGGCCGCTGAAGGTGATTGGGGGAATTATGTGAGGTCCCAAGGTGTCTACTTTGAAGGGGACTGAGGCATCATTGTCCTATGTACAATGTTTCTTGTATCTTGTATCTTCTTCAGTAAAGATCTCCATTTTTCACATTACATGGTTGGATACCTTCTGGACAGAATATATATATTCTTTTTGTAAAAGTGTTTACATACAGTATAAAATCAACTTATTTCTGAATTTATATTTAGGAACATCTTAAAGATGTTCACACAACAGAGTTTTAGGTTAAATTTTAAACTAGATGTCAGGAACAATCTTAGCATGTATCAAAAGTTAATATATTTGGACCCCACAGCATGGCATGATGGTAGGAATAAAGAATGCTGTGTGATGTAAATGCTGTAATAATGACAGTTAACATTAACGAAGTTAACCTTTTATTTACTATGCATTTTGATGTTCACTTCCTTTTCTCCCTGTACTTATTCAGTGCTGACTAAAATCTACACATTAATGCACTAGAATATGTGTCTTGGACCTACATAAGGATGTTCGTGTTCAGGTTACATTTTTTCCAGTGGGCATTGAATATTAGCTGATAAAAGCTGTCCTATTGAGATTACCACAGACTTATTTTATAAAAAGTTTTCCTTTTAAATATTTAACTTATAAAAATTAGAAGTAGATACCTTTTGTGGGTTCCTAATTTTGTTTCCTACTTTACCAAAATTATTTCAGTGCTTTAATTACATGAAATCCTAAATTTTAAACATTGATGCTAATAGAGTATAAGAAAAATTATGGAAATGAGATGAATATATGACACCTTGTACACAATATACTGTACTCAGTGACAGAATGGCACAACATATGGAAATCTAAGTATAAAGCAGTGTGAGTATAAATTTAAAATTAAATAAACAAGTAGTTCTGGGCAAGCAAAGGAACTTGAAAATCTGACTACAGATGTCATTCTAGAAACAAATCCAAGTCAAAGCTACAGGAATCAGCAATAGGTAACTCAAACTTAATATCTTCGTGGATATATGAATATGTATATGACAATATGTACATACATATAAACTATATATATATACTTTCAAACAAAAGCATACATAACAAAACAAATCAATGAGGATTTTGTTGATGGTCACAGTGCTTGCCCTGGTTCCCTCAATCATTACAATCACGTCAGCAATCTGTGTTAAGGGAAAAGCCATATAGATTGACTTTGTTCTGTTGTGCTCTCCCCCATCCACAGCAGGTTATATTTTTCTTATGCAAATGTGAGAAAAATCTGCAAGTAATTCCCGACACCACTCCCACACCACTACTGTTCAAAAAGTAAGTTTTCACTGAAACGCATGAAGAAGTGGGTTTGGCAGGTGGTTATTCATGGGAAGATTTAACTTTTATTGGAAGGAAACACTAATTCTTCAGAGCGGGTGAAAGGAACTTCCCTAATGCTAAGGAATGAGTAGGGCATAATACTAGAGTATCTATTGTAATGAATCTTAAATACCCTAAAGAAACATTTGTAACTAATTTGCTATACAATCTGAGCCACAGAAAGTTACTGAATTTAGCCTTATTCAGGCAGAGTTATCAAGAAGCATTATCTGGTTTGGATTAAATTTAAAAGAGAGAGAGAGAGAGTAAAAGTAGAATAGTCACCAAAGAGCTTATTAACATGGGTTGTGTGATAAACAGAAGTTTTACTAAGATAGTTGCAACAAGAGTGGAACTGAGAGTTCCCAAGAGAAGGCATGGATGAGGAAGAACTTAAAAAGATCCTGAATGTCTCTTCAGTGCAAAAGGAAATAACTTAGATTGCCTCTTCAGAAGCTAAGATCTGTCAAATAGATACGTAATTAATCCCATATTAAATTAGATTCCGCTTAGAGTAACAGCGTCAGTACCGGCTATGTCATCATCAGTACTGAGATAACTCTCCTCAGCCCAATTAGACTCTGAACTCCTGCCCTTGCCTCTGTGCTCCAAGTCTGGGCTCTGACACCTGCTGCCTCCTCTTTTTTGGTGTCTACTGTCTGTAAGTCCTTGTTCTGGTTTGGGTCTCAGTACTGCCTGTTCTGAAGCTGCCTGCTGGAAGGCACTGCCTGCTGGAGTCCTTCTGGACGGTCACACGCACTCCGCGCCACCCTGACTGAACGCTGTGCCCTGTTCAGTACGTACTGCTTGCTGGGTTCCTCCCATCTCTCACAACTAAATGGTCCCAGTGTAGCTAGTGTGCTTAACGTCCCCTTCCTGGATATTCATATACCATCTTTCCATCAGCACTATCATGCGTTATATTACTGTTTTCATAACCTTCTTGGATAGTACTGAAATACAAGGAATAAAGCTCCAGAGGAAAGTAGAACCAAAAGAAGTTAAAAATGATACTAAGATTCTATTTTTGGTCACTGAATGAACCAAATACTAGAATTTGGAGTTCAGAAGGAAGAGCTGGTTTTAACAGCTTTAGAAAAAGGGATTAATAATTCTAAAATAAAAATATTAAAAATATTGTGACTTGATGTAGTATAAATTTGTGTATTCTTCACTAAATTTATTAAATAAGGTTACCTTTTTAGTCCCACTTTTTTTTCACTGCAATCGTTCTGATTAAATGACTAGTTATTGAACCTGAAGCCCACAGAACATTTTAAATTTGACTTTGGAGGCTCACGCCTTTTCTACCCTCTGCTACAGTAATAATATAGACCCTGAAAAGCTACTGTCCCAATGGCATTTCTCTTATCAAATATTAAATGTAAAATAACTTTAAAATAATGATTTTCCCAAGCAATCTAGTTCCTGTTGATACACAGTAAATAACTGACCTACCAATCAGTGGTTCCTATTTGTATATGTAGGTCGTTATTTTGGTGAATTGCTTCTAGGGAAATCTAGGTTCAAGACAGATTCATTCACTGTGATTTACTGAAATTCTGTCCTCATAATGCAGAAGCCTTAACTTACCCATTTAAAAGATTCTTATACAGCAGTCATTCAGTTCTGAGTGAAGCAGGTTTAAATGACTGGGGCAAACACTAATTCCGCATAACATACATAAAAGTTTTCAAAAAAGATATTAAAATATCTTTTTATTATCATGGGAAGTCTAAATTTAAAAAAGCTGTAATTATTTCAGTGAATCCTCACAGCTGACCACAATAAAATATCTTAAACCCTGACATTTTCCTCTGACAAATCTTTGCTATTAAAGTTATTCAAAGCCTCGATTTAAAACAATGACTGGATTTAGTCTGCTATCCAATGTTTCAGTTCTGTTCCAACTTTGTGTATCCAGAAGATCATGTTTAAGCAGCCTCACATTCGGGTAACTTCATTTCTTCTAAAACACAATGCCTGACAGAATAGTAATTTTGGACCCAATTTTCTTAGGCAGCATAAAATACACCAAAAATGTTCAGAATAGTTATATTGTACATTCTATCAATTTCTATTTTTTTTTCAACTTTCAGACAAGCTTTTGTGAGTGTTTTATTTTAAACTGCAATTCAAAATTGACTCTGCCTAAGTCCTCTATTTAACATATTTACCTAAGGTGCAAACAAAGTAAAGAACACTTTACATCTCCTCTCAATATAGATAATTGCAAAGTAATTTAATGGGTAATTTTAAGAACAATTACAGAACACTACCAGGAAAGGTAAGTTACGTACATGTTAACATAGACACGCACAGAATGGCTACTATATATTTGCAATAGCTGGTTAAAGTCTGGAGCAACAATAAAATGGCTTAGAAGACTTGTACCTTATTGTATTGAAAATCTTAGAATATTATTAAATAGTTCTTAAGCTCTTACAAAATATTTTGGCTTTAGTTATAATTTTATGTCATCAATATTTAGCATGCATTCAATAGAAACTATTTATTTAATTTTAAAATCTTTTTTCTATGACATACGAGCTACTAATTGAGAGGCAGTGTGGTGTTGTAGTGGAAATGAACATTAACTGCTGTGATTTCTCAGGGGAGAAGAATACTTATCTGAAGTTCTGAGGAAATTTTCACAGAGAAGCAAAATATTTGAAATGAATATAAAATACTTATTGGAAAGGCTATCACATAGAAAGAGCTATTTCTTGTTTTCTAAATGATCATATTCAGAATTAGGTAGAAATCTTCAAGCACAGGAAGAAGTTTTCCTGTCAGAAGATATGTGAAGGACCATAAATGTAGGAAAGTTCTTTAAGAACTAAATTCTGTAGATATAAGCTGTTTGCAAAGTGTTATGCTAAATTTTGATTACAAATAGTAAGTTTTCACCTGTACATTAAAAATTATTAAATGTACCTTTTTTTTTAAGGTAGTTCTTCCAATTAAAAAATGTGTACAACAAATAGAAGCCATTGCAAGGAATCAAAATAGTTAATCTAAAACAGCTTTCTACTTCATAAAGGACTTTTATGGCAGTCTACTTCCCAAAACACTGCCTAATGACCAAACAGAGATGAGGTACCATCTAGCCCCAGTTACCTAATACAGGCCTGTTTGAAAAATAATTTTTCACATTACTGTTTAATCAGCACCAAATCTAAGCAGCTCAATAAGAAATTCCATACAGATGATATAAACTAAAACCATTACAGAAATGGCACATTTGCTATTCTCTGACAAAGACATACATCTCTGCTTAGGAAAAAAAGTTTTTGTTTTGATTTTAAGCAGTCAATTCTAAATTATTACGTATCCTTACCCCCAGAATTAATTTCCTCAAACTTCATTCTGCTTTGATCTTTATCAGTTATTGACAAGATTCTAATGTATTACTATAAGTATTTTAATCATTTTTGACCCAAAGCAATACAGTTCCTCTCCTATATGATCCAGAGTTATTAGGGTATTGATAGAATTTGTTAATTCTACAGGCCTACTCATCATATAGCTATACAATTCTTTAACAAAGTATAATTTTTTAAGATTTTTATTTATTTATTTTTAGAGAAAGGATGGAGGGAATGGAACATCAGTATGTGGTTGCCTCTCACACTCCTCCTACTGGAGACCTGGCCCACAACCCAGGCACATGCCCTGACTGGAAATCAAACCTCTGACCTTTTGGTTCTCAGGCCAGCACTCAGTCCACTGAGTCACACCAGCCAGGGCAACAAAAGGCAGTTTTTTTACTGCATCTTAAATACATTCTTCTTAGCCATGCAGAAGCTTTTTATTTTGATGAGGTCCCATTTGTTTAATCTTTCCTTTATGTCCCTTGTTTTAGGGGACATGTCTGTGAGGATGTTGCTGCATGGAATGTCTGAGATTTTCCTGCCCATGTTTTCCTCTAGGACTTTTATGATGTTACGACAAAATAAATGTGATAAGCAAAACTTTGAAATTGCTTGACTACTGTGACAGGAAAAAAAGTGCATGCAAGCATGGGTTTGTCTTTGTGAGTTCAAGTGAAAGACTGTTTTGGTAAATCATCTTTACATTCTCGAATCTGCTCTCTCCATATTTTTCTATTCCCATTTTGTAAGTTTGCTCCTACATTTTCTTGCTTTAAAAAATGCTTCTCACCTTTTTTCATTTTGTTTCTTCACAGTTAAATCTGGTGTAACACAGAATAAGCCAGAATGAGCAGGTATGGTGATGGTCCCTGTTAAGGTTGCTTTCCACAGGGACGCTGCCATTTTAATCAATAGTAAGTTCTTAGGAAAATTGATTTGCAAAACAGAGTCAGCTGAATTAGCAAACTTAAACTGACTTCACAACTAATAACATATCTCATTTTGGAACCCCAAATAAACTATTATACTGTGCAGCTCTGAATTCATATTCTTTTTTTTATTCTTTTTTATTTTTTTAATTTTAATTTTGTATTGTTATTCAATTACAGTTGTGTGCCTTTTCTCCCCATCCCTCCACCCCACCCCAGCCAAACCCACCTCCCTCCCCCACCTCCACCCTCCCCCTTGATTTTGTCCATGTGTCCTTTATAGTAGTTCCTGTAATCCCCTCTCCTCACTGTCCCCTCCCCACTCCCTCCTGCCCATTGTTAGATTGTTCTTAACTTCAATGTCTCTGGTTATATTTTGTTTCCTTTTTTCTTCTACTTATTATGTTCCAGTTAAAGGTGAGATCATATGGTATTTGTCCCTCACTGCCTGGCTTATTTCACTTAGCATAATGCTCTCCAGTTCCATCCATGCTGTTGCAAAGGGTATAAGCTCCTTCTCTCTCTCCGCTGCGTAAAATTCCATTGTGTAGATATACCATAGTTTTTGGATCCACTCGTTTGCTGATGGGCACTTAGGTTGCTTCCAGTACTTGGCTATTGTAAATTGTGCTGCTATGAACATTGGGGTGCACAGGTTCTTTTGGATTGGTGTTTCAGGGTTCTTAGGGTATAATCCCAGCAGTGGAATTGCTGGGTCAAAGGGCAGTTCCATTTTTAGTTTTCTGAGTGAAGTCCATACTGTTTTCCACAGTGGCCTCACCAGTGGCCTGCACCAGTCTGCATTCCCACCAACAGTGCACGAGGGTTCCCTTTTCTCCGCATCCTCTCCAACATTTGTTTGTGGATTTGTTTATGTTGGCCACTCTGACTGGTGTGAGATGAGACCTCATTGTGGTTTTAATTTGCATCTCTCTCATGGCTAGCGATGCTGAGCATCTTTTCATATGTCTCTGGGCCCTCTGTATGTCTTCCTTGGAGAAGTGTCTGTTCAAGTCCTTTGCCCATTTTTTAATTGGGTTGTTTGTCTTCCTGGAGTGCAGTCGTGTGAGTTCTTTATATATTTTGGAGATCAGGCCCTTGTCTGAGGTATCATTGGCAAATATGTTTTCCCATACTGTTGGTTCTCTTTGTAATTTGGTGCTGTTTTCTTTAGCCTTGCAGAAGCTTTTTATTTTGATGAGGTCCCATTTGTTTATTCTTTCCTTTATGTCCCTTGCTTTAGGGGACATGTCTGTGAGGATGTTGCTGCGTGGAATGTCTGAGATTTTCCTGCCAATGTTTTCCTCTAGGACTTTTATGGTGTTACGACTTATATTTAAGTCTTTTATCCATCTTGAGTTTATTTTTGTGAATTCATATTCTTATAATAATAAATGACAACCCATATAGTTTAATCATGGTAGTATGGGTACCTGTATAGACTTGAATTTTAAAAAATTACATTGATACTTAGAAGTGCCATAATTTGATTTAGAAGTCCATAAGTGATAATGTTGGATGACTACCATATCACCACATGAAATAACTGAGTCCTACTAGAATTAATTGTTTTGTAAAATGTTAAAAAAGATGGGATAACCAGGATTAGAACTCAGATATTCCTATCATCAAACTAATATTTTCTCACTATATCAGCAAATGCAATTATGGCTACTCAAGCATTTTATGATAACAAATCAAATATCCAATATAGCAAAACACGATGCAAGCCATTATGAAAAATTATTTACTGTGATTTGTAAATTATGAAATGAAGTATAAAACTATAAGTTAATAAATTAGTGATTTTAAGCCACTAAATTTGTGGTAATTAAAAAGCATCAATAGGAAACCAAAGCACTCCAATAATCAAATGCATTTCTGTTTAAACAGAATTGTACATTATATCTGATTTACTTGTTATGTGTCCATTTAGAAATCATATTATGTTTATGGTTGCAGAGTAAATCCCACAAAATAAGATCAATATTTTGGCTTATCCACACTGCAGATATACTTCTTTCTTTCTTCATCAAACAAACAAACAAACAAACACCAATGAATGAAGAAAAACAAAACTAATTTTATTCAGGTATCACCTCTCCTTCGTGCAGCTATATGACGTGTGCGGACTCCCTGCCACCAACACCGGGATGGTTCTAATTGGTGCAAAAGTCATTTCACTGCACTTCTAGTTACTGTACCAGCAATTAGCAAACTAAAATAAATTGGTGATTTATTGTTACCCAGCAGGTTCCAGGGAAATGTTCTTCTGTAAAATATCCATCCAAGTCCTTAAGAAATGCACCAAAAAGTTTTCCCTTTTCTCAACGCCATCATTTTTTCATATGATGTCTAAAAATGCCCATAGTCTGAGGAATAATTGAAAGACAATAATAGATGACAAGATAAAAAAATACCTGATTTTAATGATTGTGGTAGTGAAACAACCAACTCTGTATGTTACTTCAGCTTGAAACGCTTGTTTGGTGAATAAGTTTTGTTATTCCTTAAGCCATGTTGATTTCAGATTCCTTATATCTAACTAAAAATACATTAAACTTGGCTGTAAAAATACTTTGCACTGTAGCCCTGGGTTTCCCACTTACTAGATATACTACTTTACTTGCAAAAATTAACGTTTTTAAGGCTTAGTTTGCACAAAGAATTATTTTTACAAATAACTGATACAATATATATTAGTGTATTTTGATGATATGAAAGTGTTCAGGATTGAGCATAGTCATGCTAATAAACTCAAGGGGTAACATGAATCAATATAATTAGTTGTATAGGCAGTTGTAATGCTCAATAATCTGCCTCTATCCACTATACTTAGCTTTATATTTTGTTACTAATTGAAAAAAAATCACTATCAACAAATCTAGTTATTGCTTTAAAGAAGCAGTTATTAAAGTTGTTTGAATTATGTTATTCTCTTTGTATAGAACAATCTTAATCACATTATTTCTATATTAGTCACAACGGACTCAATTAATTATAACCCTATCAAGGTATCCTTGGCTACTATGTCCCACTCAAAGTGATTCCTCTTTCAAGTGACCCAATCTTATTAATAACATTTTAATCATTTATCTTCTTGTAATTTTGTATCTGTATTGTTAAATTACCTCATTCAATATCTATCTCAAGGCATTTTAATAAATTGTCATCTGTTAATCTGTTATTTTTAATTTTAATGGCAAAACTTTAAAATATTGAATTTATTGATGTGTTTTTGAATATTTACATTACAATGTTCACTTTACCTTCAACTTTGCTTATTTGAATCTTAACTATTTGTGGAAATTTTCTCAAATATTTTACCTTGAAGATGTCCATCAAAAACCTACATTTTCCTACACTTTTAAATTATTGTTTATGCTATTACAGATGTCCCAATCTTCCCCCTTGGCCCACCTCCACCCAGTCAGCCCCCCACTTCCATAGTCAATTCTCACACCATTGTCCGTGTCCATGGGTCGGTCCTTCATATATATTATTTGACTAATCCCTTCACCCTCTTTCAAACAGTCCCCAGCTCCTTCCTTCCTTCTTACTCCTGTCAGTCTATTCTGATTCTGTGCCGCCAGTTCTATTTTGTTCATTAGTTTATTTTGTTCATCGTATTCCTCTTTAAGTGAGATCATATGGTATTTGTCTTTCACTGACTGGCTTATTTCAGTCAGCATAATAGTCTCCAGTTCCATCCAAGTTGTCACAAAAGGTAGGAATTCTTTCTTCTTTCTGTTGTGAAGTATTCCATTGTGTAAATGTACCAGATTTTTAATCCACTCATCTACTGATGGGTATTTAGGCTATTCCCAACTCTTGGCTATTGTAAGTTGTGTTGCTATGAACATTGGGGTGCACGGGTTCTTTTGAATTGGTGTTTCAGGATTCTTAGGGTGTAATCCTAGCAGTGGAATCACTGGGACAAAAGGCATTTCTATTTTTAATATTTTGAGGAAATTACATACTGTTTTCCACAGTGGCTGAACCAGTCTGCATTCCCACCAACAATGTACTAAGGTTCCCTCTTCCCCAATCTTTGCCAGCACTTGTTGTTTGCTGATTTATTAATGATGGCCATTTTGGCAGGTGTGAAGTGATATTTCATTGTGTTTTTAATTTGCATGTCTGATGGCTAGTGAAGTTAAGCATTTTTTCATATGTCTGTGGGCCATCTGTAAGTCCTCCACAGAGAAGTGTTTAACGTGTCCTTTGCTCATTTTTCAATATGATTGTTTGTCTTCATGGTGTTGAGTCATTGAGTTCTCTATATATTTTGGAGATTAAACCCTTGTCTGATGTATCATTGGTAGATATATTCTCCCATATATTCAGTACTCTTTTAATTTTGATGATCATTTCTTTAGTTGTGCAGAAGATTTAAATTTGATGTTGTCTCATTTTTTTTTCCTTTATTCTCATTGCCCAAGAGGATATATTGGCAAAAATATTGCTATGTCAGATATCTGAAATTTTACTGCCTATACTTTCTGCTAGCATTTTTATGGTATGATGACTTATATTTAAGTTTTTTATTCATTTTGAGTTTATTTTGTTGTATGGGGTAAGTTGGTGTACATTTTTTTGCATGTACCAGTCTAGTCAAATGATCCAAAAATAATTAAGAATTGACTAGACTATAAGTAACTGTAATTAAGAACTAGGTTCAAAAAAGCCATTTCCCATTCTGCAAGGTTCCTCTCCATAGCCACAACAGCAACAGCTAATTAGCTTGTGTGGGGGGGTGGGGGGCACCTCTCACAGACTTGAGACTGAGGAAACCAGTTTTCTTCCCCAATCTGCTCAATAGCATCTCTGTTCTGGCCTCCACCTCTGTGTTGCACTGGTCTGTGATCTCTCTGCCCAGCTGGTCTCAGTGGGAAAGAACTGGCAGAACCAGTGTGTCTGGCATGGCTGAGAGAAGATCAGAATGGGTCCTAGAGAAGCACTTTTCTGGATCTGCTACATTTCTCTCTGTAACTGTGTTTTCAATCTGGTCTTCATGCTGGCAGAGCAGCTGCATCAGGGGTCCTTGCCCAGCCACGTTTCAGCTCCATTTTAAAAAGTTTCCATGTGATACCCACACCACAGCACTGTCTGGTTCTCCGCGCATACCACCACCCCAAAAAGCAAAATGTCTCTCAAGGTCATGGTTGGCTGCAGCCTGTAGGTGCATCTGACAGACCCAGGTACATGAACCTTCTTGTTTTAGGAGGTTGAGTCCCCATCCGGAATTCTTCAGGTTGGCACTACAGCTATGGACATAGCCTGTGTGTGTGTAGCCTGTGTGTCCCAGATTCCATATATCCTCAGAAGTCACTCTTGATTAGGATTGGGGATCCTTGTACGGGACTGGGGGACCCTTCTCCAAGAGTGGAGGGAGCTCCAACCCTGCAATTTCTGTCTGGTCCTTCTGCTGCTGAAGGGCCATGCACAGGGTATTTCCCCTTCTACTTCGGAAGTCTCCTTACCGGATGGTATGGAGCACCTTCTGTACTTCTTGACTTCAAAACTTCACGTCAGCTAACATTTCTTTGATTGTTCTGGTTAACTGTGGGAAGACTAGCCAAAATTCCAAGCAGGGGGCAAGAGCAAGTGGACTGAGCTTCTACCTATTCAGCCATGATCTTCTCCCAATTTTTCTAATCTTCTGAAAGGCCACAAAACCATTTCATATATTTTTGTTTAGTCTCTACCAAAAACAATTCTTTCTGTATTATACAAGCTAAGAAACATATTTTTCCTTCAGTTTTATTCTTTCCTACAAATGCAAGAAATGTCTTTTAGATTGTATGATTTTGAGCTGTTGATTTTTATAATTTTGGTTAGACCCCCAAGGTTCCAGATGCAGAATAACTTGAAGTCTTGTGCCACTCAGTAAAGAAGGTGATATTTCTCAGATTCTCTCACAAAAATACAGCCATTTAAATATTTATGTTGGAGCATAAGAAGGCATCCCTATTATTCATGTTCTATCTGCCTTCTTATCTGTTCTCTCTAATATGAGAGTACTGCTTTTCAAAGACACAGGATTACTTATTTCAGCATGTTGAAAGAATTAAAATCTGCTTTTACCCTGTTTGTATTTTTTTTTCATTTCCCCCCTACCCACTGAAGGAGTAACATGAAATGTGTTTTAACAGTTTCTGAAATAAAAAAACAAAACAAAATAGCAAAATATACATACACAGACAAAAATACATGCCTTATATATACAAATGAGAAGACTATGTATGTGGTCAAATGATGTTAATCAAAAAAAATTGTAAATGAAATGAAAATACACAGAGACTCAAAGAGATAGTACTCAGTTGAGTTTATTTATTTATTACATGAAATATATTTTTATGTTTATTTTTATTGAATTTATTGGGGTGGCATTGGTTAATAAAATTACATAGGTTTTAGGTGAGCGATTTTATATACAACATCTGTATATTGTATTGTGTGTTCACCACCCAAAGTCAAGTCTTCTTCCATTGCCATTTAACCTCTCTACCTACTTCTACCTCCCCAACCCTCTCTTCATCTGGAAATCACCATACCCTTGCCTAGGCCAATGAGTTTTTTCTTTTTCTTTGCTTACTTCCTTTAGCTTTTTCACCCAGTCCTCTAATCCCTCTTGCCTCTAGGAGCTGTCAGTCTGTTCTCTGTATTTATGTCAGTTAATATTTTGTTTGCTAGTTTATTGTGTTTGTTACATTTCTTATACAAGTGAAGTCCTATGATACTTGTCTTTCTTTGACTGGCTTATTTCACTTAGCATAATGTTCTCTAAGTTCATCCATGTTGTATCAAAGGGTAAAATTTTCTTCCTTTTCATGGCTGAGTAGAATTCCATTGTGTAAATGTCCCACAGCTGTTTTACGCACTCATCTACTGATAGGTACTTGGGCTGCTTCCATATCTTGGCAACTGTAAATAAGGCAGCAATGATCATAGGGGTGCTTATATTTTTTTGAATTAACATTTTGGGTTTCTTCAGATGTATTTTTAACTGGATTATTCATTTTCTTAGTGTTGAATTTTATAAGTTCCTTATAAATTTTATTTATTATCCCCTTATCAGATGTATCATTAATAAATAGGTTTGTTAATGGTTTCCTTTGCTGTGAAAAAATTTTTTCATTTGATATAACCCCATTTATTTATTTTTTTTCTTGTTTCCCTTGCCCAAGGAGACATATCAAAAAATATTGTATATGAAATGGCTTAGATTTTACTGCCTATGTTTTCTTCTAGAATTTTTATAGTTTTTGTGTCTAATGTTTATGTCTTTCAGTCATTTTGAGTTTATTCTTGTAAATAGGTGGTATATTTTCATTTTTTTTTGCATGTGTCCAATTTTCCCAACACCACTTATTGAATATACTGTCTTTATCCTTTTGCCATTTTAATTATGTTGTGTTATGCAGTGGGCCTCTTTAGGTTCATCTTATTTGGGACTCTCTGTGCTTCCTGGACTTTTGTGTCTTTTCCCTTCACTGCAGTAAGGAAGTTTTCAGCCATTAATTCTTCAAATAGGTTCTCCATCCCTTGCTCTTTCTTTTCTTTTTCTGGTACCCACATGCTGTGGATGTTGTTATGCTTCATGTTATTACAAATGTCCTTTAAACTATTCTCACTTTTTTAATCTTTTTTTTTTGCCGTTGTAATTTTATGTTTTCTGCTACTTTGTTTTCTATTTTGCTGATTTGATCCTCTGCTTCATCCAACCTACTGTTTATTCATTCTAGTGTATTTTTCATTTCTGTTATTTTATGGTTCCTTCTTATGGTTCTTTTTTATGGTTTCTATGTCTTTTTTATGCTTGCTATCTCTTTAAGTTCTCATAAATTCCTTGCAACTTTTTAAAGTCATTTATTTGAATTCTATATCAGCTAAAATGCTTGCCTCCATTTCCTTCAGCTCTTTTTATAGAGATTTCTCCCATTCTTTTATGTCTGTCATGTGTCTTTGTCTACCCATTTTGGATGGCTCTTTGTATTTGTTCCTACTAACAAAGATGTAGCAGTACATCTGCTATTACTCCTAATCCTGAGAGGGTGGCTGTATGCAGTAGGTGTCCCCTGGGACCCAGTGGCATAATCTCCTTGATCACCTGATCTTGGTGTTACAGGAATGCACCTTGTTTGGGTTTTGTGGGCCGTCTTGTTGTAACTGAGTCTTGATTGCCATTGGAACATTCATGAGTGGGGTTAGCTTTCAGGCTGGCTCACAGTGAGGATCAGTAATGACCACAACGTACAGCCTGATGTGCAGGTGCTGACCACATAGAGTGCAATTCACCTCAGCAGGGTCTGGTGCCTACCAACATTTCCCTTCGACTATGCTGCTTGTGAAACCAATTGGATTTTGCTCTGTGCTGTTTAAAGCTGGCTCTTTTGTCTGTTGGTTCTGGGGCTTCTTTGGATGCACTTAAACACAGTCCAATGTCAGATGCTGCCTGTGCCTGGCTTAGGCAACCTGTTTGGAACTATAAAATGATTCACAGTATATGGCTGCCTCTGCTAGGCATGAGTGTGCCCTGGAAGGGCCAAGCTACACAACAAGGCCAGATACTACCAGCACCAGGAGCAGAGGCAGGTCAGCAAAAGCCTTAAGGCACACTGAGATCTGCCTCCTCCGGCTGATCTCTGCCAGCTGCCTGATAAGTTCAGTCTTTGAAAGAGCTTCTGGTGGTACCTGAGTTGCATGAGTTAGGTTCTCAGTGAGTCACCAAGTAGGAACAAGTGGTGTTCACCAGATTGATACAGGTTCAACTTTAATTACAATTTGGGATCTGATATCACTCACCAAATGCCTCAGGGTACACTGATGGCTACCTGATGGGTGACCACAGACTTTGGTGTTGGGATGAGGTCTCTGGGAGTCGTCAGGGTGAGGCCAGCAGAGTTTATCAGGCCCAAAGAGACCAAGGATTGGCTGTGTGAAGGGAGGCGTCTGTTCCAGTACATGTGCCAGAGAAAAAAGGCCTGTTTCCTAGAGTCACACAATTTAGTCTTAATAAGTTGAAGGAATGCCAAAGCAGATTAATTAAGTGAGCTATTGAGGATACTGATTTCTCAAATGGTAAATGCATTTCAGTGTGACCAATTTCTATAATATTATTTTGATATGTAAATAATAAGGCCACTATTTTATTGGGTTTTGTAATTCAGGTGGATACTCTAGTGGTCTATTTTTGTCAACTTTTTTACTTGCAAGTGGGAAAATCATAATATGTTGTCATAAATATAATATCATTTCTAGCTCAAAAGTATTAATTCATTACAGATAACTATCAAATTGAGGAAAGTTTACAATTTTAAAAAGAAATATACTGATAATATTTATTTTATCACTGTTAATTTTATTGGTTTTTATTTTTATTTCTTAATAGACAAAAACATGTATCATATAACAACAAGGAAAAAATGGTTAACAGATAACTGAAGGAATGTGTCAAGTGTCTGCTGAGTCAGCCAGAACTTCCTTGAGTGGAGATATTTGAGCTGAGACTTGAAGGACAAATAAGAGACAGTTGGAAAGAAAAGCATTTCAGCTTTATGAAAGTATATGACACTTAGAAAATTGTGAGCAAATCAGTGTGACTACAGTATAGACTTTCTAACAGAGACAGGTTGGAAGTAAATTATAAAGGAGTTCTGTATGCCATACTATCAATAAATTTGGAGCTCTAAATTTTGCTGATTTTTTGTATTTTGTTTTTATTTTAAAATAAACATAGACTGCTAGGCTTTGGAGACTCAACTTTTAGAGCAATAACTCTAGCAGCCTTAAAAAAACTAAGAAATGGTGAGGAAGTGTTCTCTGTTACAGGGATAAGTAAAATACTCTATCAATACTCAGGGAAAGAATGAAGTACACTAAAAAAAGCAGTTTTAAAAAACTTATTATGATTATAATATAAAAATATTCATATACCCACATACATATAACTAACAAAAATCTCATGAAAAATTCTTAATCTTAGTATATTTGAGTGATTTGATATTTTGTTCTATTTTTATTGTTGTTAATGCAATTATAACCCAATGAATTGATTTCACAGCCAATTAATAACCTATGTTCACATGTTAAACAATACTGGCTAAAGGATGTTAAGGTTCAGAATTTAAATATGGGGGTAGAAAGGAAAGAATTCTAACTATATTGAGTATTCATTAGTTGCCAAGCTCATTTCAAAATTATCTTATTCAACCTTACAACATCTCTAGGAGATAGTTGAAACTTGTATCCAATTATACAGATAAAGAACAAAGATGGAGAGAAATGAAGAAGTTTTTAGAAATTATAAAATGTTAGAGCAGAAATTCAAGGTTGCCTCACTATGTGTTTTACAATTAATTGTACTGCTGCTAAAACCCAATTAAAGTTGGCATGAGAGGTAAGTGAGAAAGCATAGTAATAATCACATAAATATGGATTATGCGAATATAGCATTTATAAAATTAATATTTTGTGAATATATTAATATATTATTGGGTACAGTTAAAGCCAATAGTAAGTGGGCAGTTATAAAGTCAAATAAAAAATTTGTATGAATCTAGAAGTGTTAAATATGAATTTCTCCTTAAAGTAATTAGGAATAGAGCTAAGAATCTTTTTGGAATTCTAAATATAATATTTATTTAATAAAATCATGCATACACATTCCACACACATACATACATTTTTAAAGAATTACAAATATTGGATTGAAAAAGTGAAAGCATGAGATATCTGGGTAAATAATTTACACCCAGATATCTCATGGGTAAATCAGTAGTGCCTGGTAAGATTTGGTCAATGATTTTTAAATAAATTAGTCGTAAATGATTTTAACCCTCACCAATCAATTCTAAGAAGAAATGAAAATTGTTAATATATATAATTTATATGTGTGATTAGACAAAAGTGTTAACATGTATTTCCTGAAAAATAGGATTTTCAATACCATTTTTTATATTAAAATGAATTTATTTATAGAGTCTCCTTCCCATTCCCACCACAAAAAAAAGAAAATGTAATTGCTTCAATGGAGTGTTTTTAAGACAATGACTTTAGCATAATAAGCTGTAATAATATTTCCTTAGGTTAGCTGTTAGTTTATTAAGTTCCAACATCAGTAATTTAGACCCAGAACTCATTGCGAATCCTAATTAACTATGCAACAACCAACCGTAATGAAAGCATGAAAAAATGTCACTTCTAATGGTAAATAACAATAGTAGTGCCTCACCCTCTTATGTTACATTCCACTCATGCCAAATCATTTCAACATGTCTTCTACTGGTAATGTAAAAATGGTAACATCTTTCAAGGTCAACCTTAAATGTCATCTTCCATAAAACATCTTCTGAGTAGTTCAGCCCTTTCTCTCGTCCTGAAAATTTCTACATGTTTTTAGCTATAAAATTAAAGTGAAACATGTTCTTTTTGTGTGCCCTGTCATACTTGACAAATACATGATCATTGAGTACTCTTTGAATTTTTTAAAGTACTTATTTTCCTGGTTAATCATGTAATTCCACGTAATGTTTGTCCACAAGACAAAAATTTTTTAGGGTGTTTGAATATTAATGTTCATGTGCCTTTCCCACTCAACTTAAAATGGACAGAATCAGGATAAAATAAATATAAATAAAATATATAATTGCCAATTTATTCCAATCATCTATACAGGGCACCCTCTTTCTATCGTAATATGAAGAAAGCTAAAATAACATTCAGAACATTGTGTGAAGCATAGAGGGCAAGTTGATGTGTTTGAAAAGTATTTATTGTCAACTAATGCAGTCTCTGCCCTATAATAAGAAAGCTCTCTCCAATGACAGGTCGAATGTATCAGTCAGAATTAACAATGCTTTTCTTTGCCCCAGGAACAGACCAACAACACCCCTCCCTGGTCTTACATGGTGTTTCTTTAGCAATTTTCCTTCAGGTTACAATCAGCCCTTGCTTTCCTGTCTTCCTACTCAGGAAATATTTTGTGTCTGAAGTTGTTTTTATATACAAGGTCTGCCACAAACAATGCCCCTTTTTTATTACAAAGTTTTTATTAGAAAATCATGAGCATGCAATTCTGTAACATAATATCATATTCAAGCACACCATATGACATTTTAGGTGAAATATTCAAATTAAAACTATAGATTATTGCACCCATATGATTACCATCAAACCACACAAGCAGGCCTTACTTTTGCCAGACTCTGTATATAATCTCATCCAATATGTTTCAATTTCATAATTTGTTTATTTAATTTGTGTTTATCTGTTATCTCTTCATTTTAGGGTGGAGGGTTTGGGTTTTGTGGAAATATCTTTAATGTGCTTCTCTCTAATAAAAGTGATGATTATTTTTCTTCTCCCTTCTTGGGTGTGGCTCCTCTAACCTTATCCTTGGCTGTAATGACATATTTTGGTTTGAAGTATATATAGTCCTGAACATTTAGTATAACATAATTGCAAATACAGGTAAGAAATTTTCTTTAGAATCCAACATAAACATCTTGGATTTTCTGTTCTTACTGATCATTTATCTATGCCTATTCCTCCAAAGAAAAAACTAAAGTATGTTTATGTTAAAATCATCCACCTGAGAAAACCCTATAAAAAAGATTTAGGAGTAATTCATGTAAAGGTTCAGATAAGATTTTTGTAGACATTTCGAGGCAGCTACAGTTGACTTGAATTCCAGTGAGCCCCAGGTCCTCAAATACACTGAATTGCTTCTGACAATTAAGGCCTCCAAGACTGCCAACATCTTCAGCTACATGCAGACTTAGTTTTAAGTGGATCGTCTTTACTGAAAGTGTCCTTTCTGGTGCTGCTTTTATTAATCCCTATGGGTTTTAAAAAGAGAAGTCACTTTCAATATGAGTTCAACACTTTCAGGTTACCAAAGAGGGAATCTCAACATAATCAATTCAAATGCTCAGGGCCCTTGTCTCGCTTACTGGGTTGCCTCAAGGAAGGTTTAGAAAATTATGTAATTGACTGTATAGCTCAAAGTTTTCCTCCTGAATAATTCTGTATTACCTTAATATGTTCTCATTCATTATACTTGCTTAAAATGGAATTAGATAAAATTATTTACACGTGTTATATTTGGTATGGGTATGAATAATACTATTCTTTCAATTTCAACCTAATAATAACTTGAAAATAGAGGATATGTAAAGTCTATTATCAAACATACCTTATTAAAATTTATTCCAGTAAAACATAATATGGTGGATATCAAAAGCAGAGCCATATTAAAATGCATAGGTCTTATTAATAGAACCATATTGGGCTTTCAAAAAATAGCATCTAGTAAGGCCCTCTAGGATTAGTTTCAGGCCCACAGCTATTTAACATATTTATTAACAATCTGAATAGAATGCTGAGAAACAGATGATTCAAAATCGAGGGGAAAAGCAAATACTATACTTGAAGATTTATGATTCAATAAGATCTGGAGAGATTAACAGAATGGGCAAAGGGGTACTTACGTCAGCTTTAGCACATGCATCAGTAAAAGGAGAAGCAAACATTTGAAATTGGACTTTAAGCAGCTTCCTGCTTTATGTTGGGTAGATGTAGCTGAACGATATTCACTATGTATATAATTAGATTATGTAATTATGCACATTGTTCTTTAAGATGCACGCACATGCCAGCGCGGAAAAGAAGCCCTAAGCATTCAGGTCTAAATCAATGTCAGCATAATTGCCAAGGAAGAACTATGGACAAAAGGCAAGTTTTATCATAAAATGATAAAAAATTCAACAGTTGGATATACAACTAGAGTCATGAACTTAAATCATAAAGCAGCATTAAACCACAGCTGGGGCGCGGTTATCTCGTTCTTCACAAAGTACACGCTGACAGTCTGGAAAACATATAGAGAACATCCAAAGGAAGTTATAAAATAAATCATATTGTGAGAAAGTTATAAGCAAAATGGGAGAAATGATAACACAAAGATTATGATAAATTAAAAAAAACAGTAGTTATTAAGAAAAATGTGTAATCATTATACATAATTTGGTGAAATATTTTAGTCAAAACAAAGAGATTACAGATAGAATTATTGAAGTATAATAAAAACAACAAACTCTTAGATGGTACATCATGAAAGGGTTCATTTCTCTGGGCTTCAAAAAATGTTTGAATGTAGTTCTTCTGATAGATTATTTTCCTATTAATTTTCTTGCATGTTGCTTATTGTTTTGTTAACTACTCCCTAGGTCATTTCTATAAACTCACTGTACAAATTTTAATTCTGAAATTACTTTTAAGAAGCCCCCTTAATACATTTTACTTGGATTTTTTATGATTTGTCTATAATTGAATATTATTTTATTTTATCAGAGGTTTGAGAAAGAGAGCAGAAAAGGCAAGGCTAGGAAAAAAGAACAATTTGTTATAAAGTCATAGAAATATTAGCCTAGAATATTTTCACAAATAAGATGATATAAACTGAAAATGCAAATGCAACTTTCAGATGAAAATATGTTGTTATCTAAGAATGTCTAATGGAAACAGTTATTAGATAGATTGTTAGAATCTGTGTAAGTATTCATTGAGAATATTCAGGGCTTATATTAGGGAGGGTTTAGAAAGTTAATGGCAGGTATCAATTATTTTAACAAAATGAAGAGGAATATAACTGTATTGAATATAAATTGGAAAAACTTGGTAGTTATGAATCTATTAATATATGATTGTATAAAACATCACATTATTTTTATAACCATATTTTCTAAGTTCTTTATTCACCATGTGAAGAAAATTAAAAGGAATAAAATATGGAGTTTTAAATGTTTGGTGATTCTAAAGTAAAAGCTATTTTTAAAAGGAGTGCTATGATCAGAATACCTACTAACATTTAATTGTGTACTTTAAGAAAAGTTTTAAAAATTTATTAACACACCTTCATTGTATTTTTTTCCATTATCATTTAGTCCCCTTTATGCCCCTCCCCCAAGAAATGACCACACTGTTGCCCAGGTCCAGAGTCCTTTTTTCTTTTTCTCAGTCCCTCCTCCCCCTAGCCACCTCCTACATCTAGCTGTCACCCTGCTCTCCATCTGTGAGTTCAGGTGGAGAACCCATTTTATTTGTTAGTTCAGTTCATTCATAAGAGTATTAAAATTTTTAAAAAATGATTAACACAGAAATGCAGTGTATTGATAGGCAGAAAACGAGAGACATAAAAAGGGAATTAAAACAAACAACATGGCCTGGGAATTCCTGCGGAGGTTCTGTTTCATGTTGGTGATTTGTTATAGTCTCCATTTTAAGGTGGTTGTGGTGCTGAGTGATGCTTGGGGAAAGACTTGCAGAAACCTGAGAGTAGGACAGGTGAGTCTTAGTGGGAGATCTGACTGAAAAATGAGAGGTAAAGACAAGCGTTTTCAATTAAAAAACATAAGTTGATGGGTAAAACCTTACATGAAATATGTTCACAAAGTTACATTGGATTTACCATCTGACAATAAGACTAGAGACACATAACATTCAGGATGATTTCTGATACGTCACATCCATTCTCCAAGAAATTATGTCATATAACAATTAATTTTTTGTGACTTAGCTCGTATATAACTTATATATCTTGTGCAGAGTTTTCTAAATACTTTTGGACTATAACAATTGTCTTTCCTTGAAATCTAATCCTTTATACATTTTTTTGTCAGAATGTACTCTTCTCTCCTCTTATGACTATTTTTTTTCCTTTTTCTGGTTACTAGTTAGCATTAATGCATCAATGCATAATTAGTTTAAAAATACCCTTTAAATTTATTCTGTCTAAAGATATCACCCACCTATTAAATTTGAGAAAAATCTCATTAAGCACAAAAACCATTCTTTCTCCATGGTATCAGGTAAAAAATGAGATTATAATTCTCAAAATATTATTCATATGGAACAATATGTTCTAGTGTCATTAAAATCTAAGTCCTCCCCACCCCAGGAGATTAATTTAATGTCATTTTCTTATCTCACATTACCCTTGGTTACTAGTCAACAAAACTGCACTTGGCTTTAATGTTGTTTTTATTGCTTAAATGAAGAACAAACGTTATTATGCATAATATCACACATTCTAAGTGAAAATTGCTTTTTAAATAGAGATGTATATTTTATATACATGTTTTTAATTTGAAGCAGACATTTTAAGAAAATTAATGTCCTGTGTAATTATATTGCTATAGCAATAATACTGAATTTGTCATAATTCCAAATATATGATCTTTGAACACTACTATTAAGAAAATGTTCAATAGTTTTAGATATTCAATGTTGTGTCATTAGGCATTAAAATAAAATGTTAGACTAAGACCAGTGCATGGGGTTTTCAGAAATATAGGAAGAAATGCTAATAAAATGAATACCACAAACAAAACAAAACCAATAAGATTTGCGCTTAGGCACACAATCACTCTTTTATAATTTTTATGAAAAAGTGACATTATCTTCAGCAAAAAGCATAATATTATTTGTAATTTTTTTCTTATTGGCAATTTTGGTGATTTATAAATATCTATATGTTTAAAACAACTTAAAGAAAATAGTACCTGGAATTTCTGATCCAGAGGCAAAATGGTATTTTATATAGCTTAGCATTATTAATTTACATAAAATATAAATAGAAGAATATAATTGAACCAAATTATCACTCCATCTTTTACTACAAACATATAAAGGTGAGCTGACTAGTTTAGCAAAAAAGAGATGGACAATGGCTAAGATATTACTCACTACTAATCCTTTATATTAAAAACTTCTATTTACATATACTTGGTGAAACACTGAATGACTTTACCTCATGAATTGATATTTTGTACTACATATTCCTCAAATACTGACTTCTTAGTTTCTTTTTATAATTTATTATAGAGTTAAAATATGTCATGGACAGTGAAATCCCTTTGTAATTTATAAAGTAACACAAGGGTTTTTGACCAGAGCTATCAAGGTAGCATTGGGGTACTGCATCCAATGGAAGTTCCTTAAGATATATTTTGCAAAACCTGGATAAAACAACAAATATGGGTAGAGAGAGGGAAAATAAGTCTTCTTTTCCTTCATACTGAAAAAAAAACTCTCAATAAAAATTTATTCATCCACTTCTATTTCTGATTTTTACAAAAGTTTTATTGTTGAAGAACATTAAAAAATATCTGATATGCAAAAGTTGCTCATCAAGACTTGCTCCCCAAGGTCATGTGTCTTGCAGCTTCGCAAGATGCTGTTTTTGGCACATAGGAACCAGGGCACTGGTACTAGAGCCTCATTAGCTCCCTCCACAAAGAGATGAATGCCCTTTCAGAAGAATTAAATAAAAAGTCACATAAAACTAGGGCAGAAATTGCTGCCATGGATACAAAGCTGGACTCAGTACGTTCGTTACATATCTGAACAAGTTGTTGTAGAAAACTGCAGGAAGAGCAGGGGCAAAAAAAAAAGTTTTGCTGCCAAAAGAAAAGTATTCCAAGGACATAGCAGTGAGCATGACCCTGGTTTAATTTAGCTCTTTCCCAGTCAAAGTCACCCTCACACCACTGGCACAAAGATACTAGTAATGAAGGAGGCACTTGGGGGCGGGGAGCAGGTGAGGAGAACCTCAGAAATATTTTCGAGACAATCGATAGTAATTTTTACAATATTTAAATAAGGACAAGAATCAATACATGGTAAAAATATATTCCAGCTTCCACATAGCTAAAAGAATGGGAATGACAAAACTGATAAAAATTAAATTCAAACTGTCAGATTTAAAAGATGAAGATAAAAGAGTAAAGATTTTTCCAGCAAAAAGAGAGAGATAAATTCAAGTAATATGTTGTCCTCCTTTCATGCAAGCCCTTCTCAAACGAGAAAAGATGACAACCTATGCTTAACAAACAAAATATAACTACTACAAAAATTATTGGATTAAGTAAAATAAATCTAAACTTTTATTATAAAACTTGATATATGGTGGAACACTTTTCAAGTGTAAAACATTACAACTGTTTTGTTGTCTAAATAAATTTTAAAAATGACTTAAATATAATGTAAAATGATAAAATGAATGAAAATACCAAAATGAAAAACTATTTAATGGAAGTTCCATATTATTTATATTGTTATTTCACTTATTAAAGTACCTATTGCATGCATGTGATGTGGCCATTATGAGACTATGAGACGGTCGTTTATAACATCTAGACTGTCGTGAATATTCGCTAAAAACACTGATTCACCAAGAAAGTCTGCTTGACAGAACTTTAGGAAACTACAGAATGGAAATAAGAATGTAAGGTGGGTGAATACAGTAGAATGAAGTAACTTTAAGCCATAAAAATCGCAGAGAATTCTGGAGAGAACATCATATATTTTAAATAATGTTTCAGGTGTTTCTAGGAGACCTATGTTTAAAAAGGGAAAATTTGGTTGTGTTTTGATATGTAAATATGTGTGTACCAAGCAGCCAAGGATGGAATTGCATTTTAGAGAGTGTGTGTTAGCAAAGTCTTTGAGGTGTGAACAGCATAGTGAGTTCAAGAACTACATGTAGTGTTTTACACCAGGAATATAAATTGGGGCAGCTTTCATAATAACAAGGAGGATTTCAATTCACCTACAATTGTAATCATCTCCACCTTCTGAACTATACAAAATAAGTACAAAATCTATGGAAACATACTTATTGTGCAAGAACACAAATACGTTATCACCAAATCTGTTCAATCTATTTGTAATTCTTAACTGTCTAAGAAAATAAAAGTTCTAGACCTGTGCTGTTGAATATGACAGCTACTAACCCCACTTTAATTTAGATTAAATTAAATTAAAGATTCAGTTCCTAATCCTCACTAACCAGAGACTGCCCAGTCGATCAATAGCTGTAGATACCAGTGGCTACCATACTGAATATTTCCAATATGGAGCAGTTCTATCATCTCAGAACTTTCTATTGGAGAGAACCGGGAGATGGAATGCAAAGTAAAGCCAGAAATCTATTGATGAGTAAGATAATGGATGACCTTTCACAATATACTCAGGCCATGAAACATTGTCCTCTGGACCATAAGAAGACACTAAAATATTAAAGTAAGGATGCTTAATAAAATTTTTGTGAATGAGAAAACCAAAATTGAGGCTGTAATTTACTGGACTTCTATGTGCCTTAGCCATTGTGCAACACTCTGGGCCTAGTTTCTGGCTACTCCGCACCCTCACTGTTTGTGACTCAGGCGCTTAAGACTTTAAGGCCCAGGATAGGGCGTACTCCTTTACACCTCAGACATAAAGTGTCTCCATTTGTTTTCAGCTATTAGCAGCCAATTTATTATTTTCTGTTGAAAAGCTTATCTAACCTGCCACTGAAGTTATCTTAAGTGTGTTCCTTTGTCTTTTTATAGGTTATTCTCCTTCTGGAGCATCCCTTCCCCTTCCTTGTATTTGTTATGTCCTTGCTTTTATCTGTTAGAATGTATTACACGATACCATGAATCATATTTCAACAATTTTCTTTGTACCATTGAAACAAAATAGAATATATGTTATTAAACATGAATGATCTTTAGTACTAACAAATGGTCATAAAGTAGCTATTGCTTTCTTATAGTTTGCATATTAGGGTTCTAAATCTTAAATAGGCTAAGTAATGTATACAGATTCAGCTAGCTAACAGGTTAAACACTGAAATTTGAAACTACATAGATTATATTTAACTCTAGTTCCATTGTGAAGAGTGGATTAGATTGTGGGTAAACATAGACTTTGGGAAGCTAATTAGGTACCATTATAACAGAAGAATATATAATGATATGGGTCGAAGACCATGGTATAGGAATAATGATAATCGAACGGCCATAGAAGGGGTGTTAAAGTGAACTTGTTTCGTCATTAGGACATGGGGATAGTGTAAAGATAGAAGTCCACTCTCAGAATTTCAACTTGAGTGACTCAGGAAATATAGCTATATTTTATACATACAGTGATTATAATACAATAAAATATTTGGAGAAAGGTATTGGTATTTTTGTATCTGAGCAGTCTTTGTTATACTCAGATTGAAAACCAGTAACAAGAGAGAAAACAAGAGTGAGTGAAAAAGAAAGGAGACTTGTGTATATTCCTTATATCATTTGCATATCCTGGTTCTAGGCAGAAACCATTAGAAATATTAATATAACTTGGTTTCTTTTTATTATTTAAAGTATCAGAAAAAGGATGACACATAGAAGACAAGATAGAATATGAATAAGTATGTCCAGCATTACATGGTGGATTATATTCATTAATTATATTCATATTAGTATTCCCTGTGTAATTTTGAGAATATAAGGATATTTAGGGTCCACTAATTTTCTTAATGTTGAGAAATGGAAGAGAAAGAAAATAAGGTTGTTTCTCTGTTTCCCAGAAGAAACATTTCTTTATTTTTTTTTCCTTTTCTTCTTTAATTCCCTTTTCTTTTTTTATGGAGGAAGGGAGTTTTACTATTAAGACCAACATTGCAAGCAAGGAAGAAAATAGTAAGTAAAAATATATTACCTTTATAATTTTGTGTTGTTTATAGGAACAAAAGTTACTCACTAAAAATATTTTTGACTACATGATTTACACAGACTTATTATGATGTTCATAACTGCCTTTCTTGTCCCTTCCCCACTGCATCCCTTCCGTGCTGTTTTATTAGTTCTTTCAGAGTCATTTTAAATATTAATCTAAGAAAATCTCAGTTCAGATAAACAACTGATGAATTTAGTGTAGCAATTGCTTTCTCTTGTTTATTATTTTATACAACCTGTTTAGTTATTTATGACACAAGTGAGCAGTGATGCTTTGTTATAGCTTTATCTATGCCCACGTTTTATCTCTTTATCAAAAATAAGTGTAACATTTGGGAGAATATGATTTGTTTAGTTCTTAAATATATCAACACATATAATCTTAAAGTCTATATTAAGGATGACACACAATTCTGAAAATTTACGTTTGGGAATTTATGTGCCACATACAAAAATTGATCTAATATGTATTGAGTTTTGGTCATAATTCTGAAGCCAACATGCTTATGACTGCTGGATAAATCACTAATTTTCATAAAATTCATTTTCTTTTCTTTTTTATGGTTATTTTAAACTTTTATCTATTTATTTATTTTTATTTTTTGTTATTGTTCAAGTAACAGTTGTCTCCATTTTCCCCCCAGCAGTTTCCCCTGCCCCACTAACTCCCACCTACCACCCTCAATCCTGCCTCCTGTTGGCTTTGTCCATGGGTCCTCTACACATGTTCCTTGATGACACTTCCCCTTCTTTCCCCTCTCCTCTCTGGTTACTGTCAGTTTGTTCTTTATTTCAACGTTTCTGGTTCTATTTTCCCTGCTTGTTTGTTTTGTTGATTAGGTTCCACTTAAAAGTGAGGTCATATGGTATTTGTCTTTCACCACTTGGCTTATTTCACTTAGCATAATGCTCTCCAGTTCCATCCATGCTGTTGTGAAGGGTATAAGCTCCTTCTTTCTTTCTGCTGTGTAATATTGTTATGTAAATGGTAATTGTTGATTTTAGAAGAATATCTTCAGATCTCCTGCAGCTCTAAAATAGCACTACTTTATGTAGTAGAGGGGAATTTGTTTAAATTTCTATTTTTTTAGTGTTGTATTTTTCTTGCCTAAATGCATATTTAAGGTTTCCAATTAAAGATAACATAATGTTAATTAATCTGAGCTTGGGCAAGTAAATTTAGTTAATGACTTCTGTTTTTATGTTTCTCTTCTCTGTCAATTATTAAATATATAAGAATGACCCTTTTGCACCAAAATTGCATCCACAAGGCAGTTGGAAAGTTATTTTCACTTAGATACATTTTGATACACCACGTATTTTCATCTATATTCAAGTGTATACTTCTTATAGCAAGAAATGGGTGACTTAAATGAACAGTTGTATAGACCTACTGCTATAAGCATGAAGGTTAAATTATAAAATGAAATGTAGAAGTTACTCAGGTAGAATTCATCCATCCCTCTTTTAGCATGGAGAATCAATAAAAAATGTAAAATGTCAATTATAATTTGACCTCTGTCATATTACAGAATAGGGTGCTAGAGTCCTGTATGTCTCAAGACTTCATGTGGCTGGTACCACTTTGCAGGCAGCCCATAGTCACATTTCTTAGTTCTAATGAGGCAAAGTCAGAAAATTATGAAGCAAAAAAGTACAAAAAATGACTATGAAAAATAAAATAGCAGACATAGTAAAAGAGATGAAATCAGGCCTGACTGCAGGGATTGTAAGTTTACATGGAGAGAACAGAAATGTATACAAGTACACGCGTTTGTGTGTAAATTTTAGGCTCTGGCTGGAGGCATGACTGTAACCCAGAACATTATTGTAAATGGGAAGTTTGGCAAACACCTATGTTAACTCTGTAAAATAGGATTACTTGAGAAAAGGAAAATGTAACCCCTTCATTTCGATGCATACTTAGAATTCTTCAAATGGTGTTTAACAGAATTTAAGAATGAATGAAACTATTAGCTGATAATATATATATTTACTTGTTAATATGTTGATTATTTGTTTATTATGTTTAGAATACTGATGCCCATAATATTTATGGATTATTATGTAAAATGAGATCATGTGAACTGCTGCTGATCATACATGTTGCTAACTACAAAACAATAATTTTCCTGTAAGTACATAGGCTAAAAATGACTAAACAATGCAATGAGTAATAAAGATTAATTCAATTGAACATACATATATTGAATACCCACATTATAGAAGATATCCTCTCTTCCAGAAATGTGCAGAATGTCCTTCACTTTTTATTCAACTAAATATACCTTTCCTCTAGTTTTGAAAGTAATTTTTAAAAGTACATTTGAGCTTAATTCTTCTGAGTAAAGAAAAACATATAAAGAAACATTTAACTGCTTACAATTACACAAATAATTTGTTATTGTAAAAATATGAGAATAAAGTTTTACATTATTATCTCAAAAGGCACAGATAGAACTACAAAAAGCTTATATACGCCTCCAAGACGCAAATCAACACAGATATAGCACCATATGTACAAATACATTTATAAGCTTAGTATGAAGCTGTGGTAATGTAATACATACTATTTATAATTTGCTTTTCTGCTCACTAATAGTTTGTAAACACCTTGTGTGAAAGTTATATTACTTGTCAATTTGATTGAGCTAAGGAACGTCCAGATTAAACATTATTTCTGGTGTGTTTTCATGAGGGTGTTTCCTGATAAGATTAGCATTTAAATAGGTGGGTTCAGTCAAGTAAATTGCCCTTTCCATTGTTAATGAAGGACATCAAATCCAGTTAGGGCCTGGATAGAACAAAAGGGCTGAAGAAGAAAGAATACATCCTTTTGACATTCTGTGGGTTGGCTTGAGCTGAGTTGTTCATCTTCTTGGCCCTGGGACTGAGATTTACATTAGTGGCTTCTCTGGTTCTCAGGTCTTTGGTTTTAGATGGAAATGACACCACTCCTTTTTCTACCTCTCCAGATTCCAGATGGTGACCACAAGACTTCTGACACTCCACAGTCTTGTGATCCACACCTCTCTTTCTCTCTTTCTCTCTCTCTCCCTCCTCTTCTATTGGTTTTGCATCTCTAGAGAACCCTGATTAATATGCCTTGCAACATAAAAAAAAAAACTTCCATAAAATCATTTTATAGATTTACAATAATATATATTTTTGTTGCATTTTTTTGCAAATAGGAAATATTCATAATACCTCATTTATGTAGTATCAATTTTTAACAGTGAACTTTTGGTACATATTTCTAAATTACACTCCATGATTACAATCACATTATACTGCAGTATGATTCTCTTCTATTGGATTTTTTTTGTCTTTGTGTCAAAATCAGAATTATTCATGAGCTCATCGTAAAACTTGGAAAAACAAATCACTTGGTTTCACTGCCTTAAATTTTGAATATACAAAATGTGGGCTTCCTATGCTTTTCTCCAACTATACCAGGTCTGTCCAGAAGGTATCCTGCCATGTGATATGAAAAATAGAGACATTTATTGAAGAGGATACAAATTATAAGAAACATTGTACATAGAACAATGAAGCTTCGGTCCCCTTTGGGGTGCCTCCAAAGTAGGCACCTTGGGACCTCGCACAGTTCTTCCAGTTGCCATCAGCTGCCTTGTCGTATTTTCCTGCATCTCATCAATGGTCCAAAATCTCTTCCATTTTAAAGGTGATTTTAGTTTGGGGAAAAGCCAGAAGTTGCAGGGAACCAAGTGAGGACTGTAGGGGCTGAGTCACCTGGGTGATTTGATACTTCACCAAAAACTTCTGCATGAGACATGATGCATGAGCTGGCACATTGTCATGATGAAGCTGCCAATCACCAGTTACCCATGCTGCAACCTTCTGAATCATCTAATAGTTTCCATGGATAAATATTCAAACTTAACACAAAATTTGATGCAGATGTGTTGCTGTACTAGCTCAGTCATTTTGAATGTGCTGGCCACACAGTACACATGCTCATTCAACAACATCTACCACCCCCACTGACTAGTACAGTCAGGTCATCATTGTTCACACAGGTGCATTCGGGTCCACTCTCCTTGGCTGCCAGGTTTCATCGATGCTGTGCCAACTCTTCTTGTTATATTAATAATGATTGGACTTTTTCCAGACAGACCTTGTATTTTTATTATTATTTTGTTACACACAGCAGCCATATCTTACTGCTCATTTATGTATTTGGACCCCTGCTCATTCCCAGGAACTCACCAGAGGCTGATGGTTCAGTGGTGCCTGGATCTTCAGTTTTCCATCTGACAGGCTTAGATCATAGATATGGAGACATTTAACAAATACTTCTGGCCAAATACATTAACTACTGTACGAATGATGTCCTCTGCCCCTAGAGAACACTGTGGCTATAAAAAAAATTAGAATGAGAAGAGCTACTTGTATATTTTTATTACTGTGGGTGAAAAGAAGGAGTTCCATGGAAAATAACCTACAGAGTGAGTGATCTGATCAGAAATTCCTACAGTGGATGGGTAAACCTGCTCCAGGCATATAACTTCTTTAGGGAAAGGTTTTAAGTCAGCCCTGTCCCTTGTTCCTGCATATGGGTTACACCTTTGAAATACCAGAAGTAACAGCCCTATAAGGGGGCTTCAACCTCAATGACAGCACGCAATGTTGTTAACTGTCTTATATAATCCAATCCCTGTCGTGTTTTCTCCATCCATCATCATGCACCCTCTTTAATTTCAAATTAAGGGCGCATACAAGAAACTGTGAAACTGTTATTCTCTAGAGCATTTGAGATCTTGCTCCCAGTGTTATGTCAACAATTTGGCTCAAATAAACTCGTATGACATTTCTCTACAGGTTTGAACATTTTTAAAAAACTTTTATTTATTGTCTTTGAGAAAAAACACATGAGAGACAGACAGAGAGAGAGAGAGAGAGAAAGTGAGAGAGAGAAATTTGTTGTTCCACTTATTTATGAATTCAGTGGTTGATTCTTGCATGTACCTTGACAGCCTTGGAATATCAAGGCAGCACTCTAACCAACTGAGTGACTACCCAACTACCTGGCCAGGGTGGCTTGAACATTTCTTATATGAACATTACAAAGTTCAAACCAACATCAGGTAGAACACCAACAGAATATAGGCCATAACAGTAGAGGAAATCAAGGCAGTTCTGTATTATTATGAAACAAATAAAAGTGTTTTTTCCCAAGCTCACACACACAGAGCAAGTAAAATTTACTTTACAAAAGTGATAAAAGTAAAAATGAAAATGTGCAAATGCTAAGGCAGAAATTTTCATTCTCTCCATGGCATCGTCTGCCTGCTCACTCAGCATTCCCTGGAAAAAGGCTTGCAGTGGGTTTAATTGAAGAGCAGGGCTGAGCTCAAGAGAAGCTAATAACTTGCATTATCAAAGTAAGTGTTACTGTGCAATTTTACTGTGTTCATAAAAAATAGATGGCCACTGTGCACGATAAATCTTAATTTTTCCTATAGCATTTGTAATATGAATGAAACAGATGCCTGAATGAATGAGAAAAAATCATAACAGCAAATGGCTTTATAATCTATTTCAAATTTAAGTTTTACAATTTTAGAAATTAAAAAAAAAAACCCATGATTTTAGTATATCTGTTTGCATTTGATTCCTTGGTAATTTTAAACTTTATTAAGCTGTTATTCAAATTTGCTTCTGAATAATTTCTGGTACATAAAAGAATGTTATGAATTATTTGAAGACATCTATTTAATAAATGATTTTCTAAAATTACTGCCATATGTTAGAAAGATAAATATTTTCACTTTTATAAATAAGAGTTCTAAGTAATTTCAAAGGCCAGGTATACATCCATATTTATAATTAAAATTTAAATAAGCAAAAATGAGTAAGATTCACATAAAACAGTTTATAGTACCTTTCTTAGGTTTATGGAACTGTCTCTAAATTGTCTAGAATTATATAAACCTTTGAACTTTCTCAGATTTAAATTGGATTACACATTGATAGTACACTAAATAAACTTAAATGATTAAGAGTAAGTTCATTTAGTCATCATATGATTATCTCAAAAAGTAAAACATTAAATGTACTTTATTGGCCTAATTAATACATTAAGCTTACAAAGAATTTGAACATTTAACCAGTGTTTAAGAAAATAACTATAGTGAGTTGATTGGATATCAATTAATTACCAAAATTAGCATGTTAATTAGTGTTTATTTTACTATAATGGTAGTTATCTAGGATATTGTTAATTGAAATACTCTAAGCTTTCTTTTCTAAGAGTGTAATTATATTGCTAGCCTTACTTTCTGGGTATTTATATGGTAACAAAATGGGAATCTTTATACAATAAAACTCAAGCACTTAATATTCAACCCCTTTAACGTTAAAACTTACTTAAATGTATAACACATACCAATAGATTGTATCCGTATTTATTGTTTTTAAGGTGGTGTACTTTTATTAGCTTAGCTTTTCTAATGTTTAGCAACACTTAAAAAATATGGTTAAGTTTAAAGGAGATATTTTCTCTCCGTGCTTTGATCCAAATCACATAAGTAGCCTATGGTTGCAGACTGGTTATTCAAATTAATCTTAGCATCTATGTAATCACACAAATTGTTCTCATCAGTAACTACTAATTACTAATCACAGTGAGAATAGATGGTAGATATGGAGATAGAGATAATGGTTATACATAGTGGACATATTATATATTATTACTTATCTAAAAATACATAAAAGAATTTGAAAGTTTTCATAGATCTTAGGAAATGATCAATCTTGGCCCATTTTTTTTGTGCCTGATCAAAAGGAACTTTTGAACTTGTGAGGCTTTGTGATTCACGGCTCTCTTCCCTTTTTTCAATCCAGAATTCCATCATCTTCTTTATCCAAGAGAACTCTTTAACTTTGTCTGACAAGAATTTTTAAGTACCATGTTGAGCAAGAAAGAAATCAAACAAACAAACAAACATATCCTACAGCTACCATCAGCAACAATAAAAATCATGTCTATAGTTGTGGCCATTCAAGAGACAGTCTTTCTCAGGTATCTGGACTAGACATATTACAAGCAAACTTATGTTATGACCTTCTATAAAAATTAAAAACAATAGTATAATTAATATAATGTATAGTATAATTATTATATTATCATATTTAATGAAAAGAGGGAATTCCCATTTATTAAGGTTCTAATGTATTCCACCATGTTCTAATATTTTGCATATTTTACTTTAGACTTATTATCAGTTCCAGAAGATACTGAGCTCCTAGATGCATGTCTAGGATTATTAAATTTACCCTCCTTTCAATGTCCAAAGTTGTCAATCTTCTATTTTTGTATCTATCTAGGAATTTTAACTACAATCAGAGGGAAAGAGGCTGTGTTCAGTTTATGCCATTTTGGTTGGCATCAGCAGTTTAATGATGAGTTTTTTAAATTACTAGTTTCATTGGTGATTTTCTCATATCTAGGGTTGTTCACTGTGGCAATCGTAGCTAGTTTACTGAGGGGACAATTTGATTGTTTGGTTTTTAGACAAATTTCCTAAAGCTCAGCTAATATCTTTTTCTCCTGCCCTTTTAATAATTTTGTAACCATATAATAGCTTTACTATTTTTTTTCATTTCCAAATATCCAGAATGGTCCCCAGAAGTTAATTCAAATTTTTACAGCCCCTTTCTGCTTAAATAAGTATGAGCTGAATTTTTTTGCTTGCATAAAAGAATGCAGAGGTATAGTATTTTAGCAGGAACAAAATGGAGCTATGTAGTCAACTAAATCTTAAACTTGTTGTTGAATTCAGTACTAAGTTTTCTGTACCCACTTTAGCTAGTTAACTTCAGTTTTGTCATTAGTGAAATGGTATAGTAATGCGTAGACAATAGGACCATTATGAAGCCAGAATGATGACGTCCTAGCTATTGTTGTGCGAACTGTTATATAGATAGACGGCTACCTAACTGATTCATTCATAAGCAGTATCAAAGTAGCTAATGTCAGCATCTTTGGAAGGTACAATTATTAATCATCAAAACAACAAAATCAGTACATCATTATTTTAGAAGATAAAACAATGAGTATATAATACACAATGAATTTTGCTTCTAAATCTTCTTTGATTGCTATATCACAGCTCACTATTTCTTAACTTAGTGCTATATGTAAATATTCAGAAAAAAGACATGAGAGAAAAGGAACCATCAATAATTTCCTTTTGATCTTGTTCACATCCTAAATTTTCACATAGAAAATATTTGTATTCAGATTTTAAATCAAGATTTAAAAGTAAGAAATATTAAATACAGGCATTCTTTCTTTTGTTGTTAGTTTTTGGCAACTTAGCTTCCCACCTGTCACAATAATAATAAAGTAATTGTGGTGGTGATGATGATGATGATAAACATTTGTTTGGGTGATAAAAGTGGCACTTAAAGTTCTTCACTCAGTTTCTGGAATATAGCAGAAACTCAGTATCTACTAAGACTAGTTATTTACCATTCATTTTTATGATATTACAATAGTATTGATTGAAACTTAAGCAATTATTTTTGTGTAATGAATACGTGCTTATTACATCATCTTCCTGTTTTTCCATATAAGCATTTAGTTTTTCTATGATGGGTTATTTTTATATAATTTGATGTTTTTAATATACTTTAATTTAATACATTTCTCTTAGTGTCAAAAATATTTATGATTGAGTTAAAACACATTTAAAAACTGTTCTAATTAAACACCTTATCTAGATCAGAAATGACCTTTTATTGATGAGCAATTAATTGACTTTTGTCTTGCTTTCCATCAGATCATCAACACAATTGATAACCTTTGGAAGAAAAAAAAGTTGTCAAACATATCCTTGAAATACCTTAAACAATGCTTTAAAATATTAATGCTTTTGTAAAAAGACAAAGCCCCAGTAAAACTCTGGATTTTCTAAATATTTCCTTAATCCTTGGGCAAGATCCTTTTATGTGTTTGCAGGGAGAAATGTTATATTCTTTCCCTTTCCTGTAACCTAGGAAACTATCAATTTGGTGTGCTGCAAAACCTGAAATTTGTGTACCATCAGACAATTATTTCCTAGGAACTGTTAGTAATTGTTTATTTCTTACTGCTTATCCAGCAATTATACTGTTAGCAAGTCTTTTCAAAGCTGTTAATTTTTTCCACTTCTTTATCTTCTGAAAAAAATATTTTTCAAAAGGAGATCATTCATTGACCCAATAAACTGAAATCTTCATCTTCATTGGAGTCCATTAGATGCCAGAAGTGCATGATATTGGCTCAGTTCAGCTTCCAAAGTGAAGGTACAAATGGTCAGTCTGCCTGTAAATATCAAGTGCATGGTGTGTTGAAGCAAATCCATCGAGAGCATATAAAAATAGTGTATACTCCTTCCAATGTAAAGATGAAGTATTGGCTGACCTTCCATAGTATGCTGATTTTCCAGTTCTCTTTCTACAGTCTAGTATCATCTTTCTTATATCTAATAGTGAGTTTTTTGAGTCTACCAGCTGAATTAAACCTTTAGTACTTTGTTATAAATAAAGATTATTTATTTTCTAGAGTTATTTTATTCATTGCTGTGGCCTGAGCTAAAGATATATCCAGAGTATCAAGAAAAGGCACAATGAATATGAGAATGTGTGGTGAGCCTGGGTTTGTGTATCCATTCTGCGTGCTTTATGAGGACACTTTAAGGATCCTGTCGTTAAGGATAAATATAGGTTTCTCTAAACCCCTCACAGTCCGAGGATATTGAGGTCGGTGAAACAAATTTACATTTTGTCACAATAGTATTTTTTCTTGTTCTGCTCTTTGTTCACCAAATTATGAGACTTCCTTTTCCCTGTGGACTACTAACAGGAATTTTCTAGGAAATGCCATCTTCTGTTCTTAATGTACTACCCCATTCTGTAATAACCAGCTCGTAGTCAAATTACTTTTTCTTGGACATTTTCTCCAGTAATTTTTCCTGCCCTGCTGCTGTATAATGTATCACAGCAAGGCCCTTAGACTTTCTTTCACTCTCTTTTCCTCAGTTTATAGTTTTCTTTTATATTTATTGAGGTATAATTTAAAAATAAAATTGTGTGTATTTAAGTGTGCAATGTGATGATTTGATGTATATTATAAAATGATTATCAAAATGGACTTATCACCTTCATAACTGCCTTTCTTCAGCTTTATTGAGGTGTAATTCACAAACAAAAATCTAAGTTATTTAAAATGTACAATGTGATGATTTGATATATGTATACTTTGTGAAAGGACTCCCATTATTGAGTTAATTAACATATCCATTACCTCACATACATAACATTTGTGTGTGTGTGTGTGTGTTAAGAATGCTTAAGACCCATTCTCTTAGCAATTTTTAGGTATACAGTATTGTATAATTAAATACTGTGTAGTCTCCATTCTATGTATTAGATTACATAAACGTTCTCATCTTATTACTGATACTTTGTACCCTTTGGTCCACATCTGCTTATGTACCCCACCCCCAACCCCTGGCTACCACCATTGTATGATCTCATACATATGTGAACATATGTGTGTTGTAGATAACAAAACATGAAAACAAAGACTAAAATAATGGTTGCCTTTGGACTTTTTAAATTGCAATATATTTAATGGTCTTCAGAGAGTAAGATCATATTTTTTATCTTATAAACTATTTTATTCTCAGTGCCAAATATAATATTTGAACATTATTTTAATAAAATTGCATTGAATCAACATTGTATAACTTCTGATTTTATCAATAGTGGAAAATAATATGCATCTTAACTCTACTTATACTATATTCAAGCACAAAAATTTAAACCATCTTATGGATTCTATATTAATTACAAACACCTAAGATTTTCACTTCTTAATTTTACTTCCCTAGTCTTCCATTCTAAGACTTTTGGCATAAATGTCATTGTCTCTTGTTCGATCTGAAACTTTCTTCTTTGAAGACAAAAGGAAGGGACTATTCCTAAAAATTATAACGTGATGTAGGCTCTAAACCTTGCACAAACCGAGAGACAGCCACCATTTCCTTCTCAGAGGTAAGGAGAGGGTTTGACGCAGCCTGCATTTATAGGTAAAAACTGGTCTATGGTTAAAATTTTATAGAGATTCTTGGACTATGGAATATCAAAGGTCATGAGAGCTAAGAGGTCTACGTCATTTTAGTTTTGGACCTTTTGTCTTTGTAATGTAATTATTTAGCTTAGCGCTATTCCACAAAACACAGTTATTCAAAAACAAAAACAAAAACCATTGACTTTGAAGCTGGTGGGTTTTACTGCTTGGGCCCCCAGGGTTCTCACTGCTTTTGTGTTGTTATACCTTCTAAGATTTCTCAGTGGGCAGAACTACACAATTTTTATAAAGAAAAATTATTCATATATTCATGTTGATATAACAATTCACATTTGAGGCTATTGTGTTTTCACTTCTTGGATTTTTAATCTCTTTTATACTGAGAATCTTGATTTCTAGTGACTTGAACATAATCAGTTATTTGCTTTATTCTATTATATACTTTCAAATAATACTTTCAATTATATATTCATAAGATACTTCCAAACAATAAGTTAGTATTGCCCCTAAATATAAGATTAATAATTCAGTTTAATATTATTTTTGAGTTTTGTCCTTGGGATATGTCCAAGTGGAAAGGTACAGTACTGATCTACAGGCATGCCTTGTCAACATTGCCATCTTACTCAAAGCATTGTAACACTCTTAGCTTCCTAATCCTGTGTTCTGCCATGGATAATGCACACTTTTATGCCCAAACTTTTGAAGGAAAAATAAGGATGCACATTATACATGGGTAGTACCTGAAATACCTTGTATCTGTTCTTGTGTTTTGTAATTATTTGTTATATAAAATTTCTTGTACCATAATATGTTCAAAAATAAATGCTAAAATCCCTTTATAATACAAAAAACAAGTACCCAAATATAAATAAATATGACATTTAATTTAAAAATAAAACAAAAGTTTTTTTTTTTTTTTCCTGAAACTTTGGGCTAAAAACGTGGGAGCACATTATATATGGCAAAATATGGTATCTTTCTTATGGACTATGCACATTTAACTATATTTCAACTCAATGACTTTGGTTAAGCATTTAAGTATCTTTTTTTTTTATTATTTAGACCCCTGAAATAAATATGAAGCGAAGCACAGAAATTTACATGAATTGCATTGAGAATAAGATGATAGAACTACAGAGCTATGTATTCTCTGAAAAGCAGGAAGTCAACAAGATGGCATCTGAGATGTACAAGCACTAAGAGAGACAACTCAGAGTCATATCAAGACTTATTATATGAACCATAGTCGAAATCAAGAATACTTCAGTGTTAAATAAATGCAAATGTCTATAATAGTCTTTTGAAAAGGAGCACATTGCCAAACTCTAATATTTGTGCTGAATATGCCAATTATCACAGCACATGCTATCATAATAGTAAATAGGAATTTGCATAGATAGTATTTGATAGTAAAGAACATCTACTTATATGACAGAAAGCCTCTTGAAATGACTAGTAAAATAGACAGAGTGAGAGTAATAGTAACATCTTTTTCTTTCTTTGTTTATCCAAGTGAAAATAATGACCTTGCCTGGGAAGCTAATGAGGCAGGTTGTGAGGAAAAATTATAAGTCAGCACAAAAGTTGATATTAAAAGCAAGCCTTGCATGGTTCAACTGACGTAAGAGTGTGTTATGCTCCTTATATCAAAAGGCAACAGAGTTCACATTGAGGCAATTGTACATACTGTCTCATTTATACAATCTTATTGATGAGTGAGGTTATATCAATAAATGTTTTCTAGATGAGATAGCTTTGTTTTGGAAGCACTCTCCATTCTGTGTATTTCTCATGCAAGAGAAGAAATGCCTGGTCTCAGAGAATTCACGGATAAACCTGAATGTTCAGGTTCAATTGTAAGATATCAATTTAAAAATCGTATTAGTACACTAATATCAAATCTCCAGGTAGTCAAATAAAAGATCCAAGAAAAATTCCCAATTATCTAGAGTTTGAATAACAAAGCCTAGTTGAGAAAAAGAGGTTTTTCTAGTCTATAGAAAATATTTTTCTCCTTCATAATGTATTACACATAAAAACATATCTGTGTGACAATGACAGTTCTCTTTTTCTTTTTTGACAATTCTCTTAAACATATGGTCGATACTGTTTAGTATAGATACAAATTCCAAAAATTTTACTACTTTAAACATGTTATTACAATCTGAAGACAATAGGGTTATGATGCTTGCTCCTCAAGTACTCTGTTTGGGTGTGTGTATTCCAACCAAGAAACTTCACTGGAGGACTTTGGGAGAGTTTTGACTTATAAACAAATTTCTAAGTTCAGTGTCAAAGCTCAGCAAAAATTTCCTCCACAAAAACGAATGAATTCTATATAGATGAAGCTCTCCTTGTACACTGTTATTATTTTGAAGACTTTAAAAATATTATAAACATAAGGGTAAAAAATCTTGTTCTTGACAAGAAACTGGGTTTGGAGACATTGATGAAAAAATGTAGGTAAGTTTGAAAGCTCATCTCTAAGAAACTAACAGCTACTGAATTTGTCCAGTCAGAACATGATAAAGCCAGTAAGGAGCAGCCAGTCAAAATACCAATAGTTTAAAAAATATGAATCTTATTCTACAATTGTGATGCATTGGGTATGGCTGTGAGGCATAAAGCAGATGCCAATGATGACTTGTGTTTCTGGCTTAAGTGATCAGGCTGGTAATGAGGCAGTCTCTCTGAGTTGGAACTGAAGGCAGTCACGGAGTAGGAACAGAAGTAAATCAGCTTTGGTATGAATATGATTGAACTATTTTGAAACATAAACTTCTTCAGATTATCTATATATTGTAATTGGCTATACGGTATTAAAGCTCAAGAAGAATTCAGATAAAAAATAAAGTAATATTAACAAAACATTTTACTATTTGACATCTAGAGTGGTTTTCAATGTTTAGAATAAGAGCCTTAAGATATTTGTATATTTCTAATGACAATGTCCTTTTGATAGTACTCTCATTCAAAACACAAAATTAAGGGAAAAATATTTGATACTGTAACATTTTCTTCATCATAATTTTACTTTTTTTGTAATTTAAAAACACTGAAGGTCGCTTTCTTTTTGATCAATAAACTTAATTGATAGCCAGGCTGGGCCCGAACAGCCCAAATAGCTGACTTCAAGGGTTGGATATCACATGAAAAAAAGGTACGCCCACCTCCTGAAGTCATGCACCCCCGTGGGAATTTAATGAAGTGGTCAATGATGTCTGATGTCCCGTGATCACTTAATAATGACAGTCTCTTCAGGAAAGGAGCAGCACATGCATTTGCCCAGCTTAACATGGGTCAGTTCACTCCTGTGAAAATAGAAGGATATGAAGATCAGGCCCTGATGAGAGAACACAGTGACCTGTGAAATAGCAAGTTTTTAGATCCAAGAAAGGAATTTTTCTTTAAGTTTCATTTCTTACAGAAAAAAGCAAGTGACTCCCAGCCGGAGAAAGAAGACGGAGGTTTGTCTTGGAGAGAATCCTGTGACAGCACTTTAAAGGCCTATGTGAAAAATATTATTCCAATGGCTTCTGAACTGTTTATGCTAAAACTATAGATGGGAAACAGAACATTATTGCATGGATTGAAAGCCACGGTTTCACCCAAACAAGTTCTGGAATGGTTGCTGGCGGTAAGAATGGAAATTCACCATCATACCACCTACAGCCCAGGTGCTTGGAGCACTTTAAGACTCAGGTACACTATTATGAAGATGGCAATGCTCAACTGGTTCGTCATAAAGATGTTCAGGATTCAATAACTCTTTTGAATGGAGTCCAAACTACTGAGGAGTTTATTAAAATCATACAGCATGCAGAAAATGAGTATCATACAGCAATTAGTGAAAACTATCAAACAATGCCAGACACCACGTTCAAGGCCTTGTGCCAGCAGCTTCCAGTTACTTGCATCAAAATCGACTGGAACAAGACACTCAGCTATAAGATTGGCAAAGAACTGCAGAATGCTGAAAGGCTGAAGGTAGGATTCTTCAGTACGTGGTAAGAATGTTTTCAAGATATGGTCATATGATAAGTGATTTATAAACAGGAGTAATATTTTGCCAGGTCTTTCAAAGTTAACAGGTTTTATAGCCTATAGAATACTGTTGAGCCTGTATCATTGTCTTGATCCTTTCGTGTTTTCTGCCTTATAATTTTCTGTTTTCATTATATCTACTTGTAAACCTTTTTAAAAAAAAATTCTGCCACACTTAATGATGAAGAGAGAGATCAATCTTGGGGTCATTTTACTGTTTGGAAAAATTTTCTAGCCATAAAACCCTGTTACTGATATAGACAGGTAATATGTTCAGGGTTTTTCTACCCCTGTCCTTCAAAACACGCGTGGTATTTCCATGGTTTATACTGACCCACCAACAGCAGAAGAGGTTGTGCTACCAACTGTAGCCGATTGGAAAACACATTCATCCCTCTCACTCCAATTACTTTAACCATCGTTTATAACACTGCATAACTGTAGTTTTCAAGAGTTTGGATTGGGGCTTTTCACATCCTTCTGTTGGGCAAAAAATGTTTTCTGGAAATTCCATTTTAGACAGCTTCTTTGGAGAAGTTGTTTTTAAATTCAAATACTTGAACCACATTCCTTGCACGTGAATGTGTTTGCTTTATTCCCTTCCTTCATTATCTCCTTCCAATCTAGTACCATTATAGTTGTAGACATCTGCATTATTAGCAGAATTTTACCCATTACTAGCTTTTTTTTAATATTCAAGAACTGCTGACCTATGTGGGATGTAGTAGAGTATTACACTTAAAAATGCAGATGAAGAAATAACAGGTATCTTATGCTTTAATACATTGTGGCAAGATTGTACTATAAGCAAATGACTCAAACAACTATATAAATCTCAAATAAATATGTCAATGTCAAACAAAGCCTAAAAATGAACCAAAGTGAATATGGTAACTTCCAGGCAGTATCTTTCCATTGTAACTTGCTATTTAAAGGAATACTAGTGATTTGTTCTAAATAGAGTGTAAAACTTGTTCCAAATTACTTTTTCTCAGTCCTTCCTGCCAAGAACTTAAATGTACCTGTGATGTAGTAATCATTCCCAGGTATATTGGTAGGAGCACATGTGATCTCACAATACACAGGTGACATAGACATGATATGACAACTGAAATGGTAGATTCATTTACATTGTTTGCACTTCTATGGCCAGACTTTATGGGATGGTCAGGTGTTCAAAAAACAATTAGTGTCTTCTTTCCTATCACCACATGCATGTCAAAAAAGAAAAGTATCTCTACTTCAGCTTTGTTTTTGCTAAGAATACAGTTAAGCAAGAGTTGGTTTCCAAGTGATCCATTGAGCTGTGTAGGCATTTTTGTTTATTTCAAGTAAAATATATTTATATTATTTGTACTAGCCATCCATGCCACACTATCTCCTGTGTCAGATAGTCCAATAGAAATATACTTGTTTTGGTATAAAAACAATAATCAATAGGAGATACACAAAAGATAGTTCTATGGAATTGTAAGCAAAAATTAAATAACAAAATCCCTGATATATTACTTGATTCAAATTACACAAACAAAACCAGTCTACACTTTAAACACTCCAACTCTTTATATTGGGCCACTAATATATCTCATGTAAGATCAACATCAGTAGGGAAAAGAGAAATATACTTTCCCCAGCAATATCTGCTCCAAATGATATACCAAAGCTTCTAAATCCTTGAGAAAATTGAGTTTTCAATACATTTGAAAAGCATTTTGAATAATAAAATAATATTTTCCAATTCATATAACAAAACAATATGATAGCAAATACATTATATTTATGCATATTTATCTGTGATATATACTGAATATATTATGCCAGCACATGTACATGTCTATGCATACCACTAACCAATAGAAACTGAAGCTGAACATAAAATGTACTTACACATTCTTACAAACAACATATTAGGAATTATGTTTCATTTAGAATGTGTAGTAGGGTATACCTCATGTTTAAAAAATATTTAGATGAATAATGAACTCTTAGTGGTTCAATAAAATTAAATTTCAAATTCTAGGTAGATTTTTTTCAGCTTAACATACACAGTTAAAAATAAATCAGTCCCTCAATTTTGTCTTAATAATTACAGTAATCCAAGCTTTCAATACCAGCTTTCAATATTGAGAAAACAATCTTAGACTAAAAATGATGAGCCCAAGACTTCCCACCAAAATGAAGGTGTAGGTAGATACACTTTACCTCCTTGCACAACCAAAAGAAGGACAACAACAAATCTAAAATCAAAAAATAACTAGAACTGCCAGAAAATCAAAATGTGTGGAAGTCCAACAAACAAGGAGCTAAAGAAGAAACATTCATCCAGATCAGTAGGAGGGGCAGAGAAAATCAGCTGGGGTGGAGAGTACTCATGGCAGTGGCTGGAGGATGGGGGTGAGCAAGGCTGTGGCTGGCAGACTAGGTGGTCCCACATTTGTGTGCAGATAAACTGGGAGGAACAACTGGGGAGCAAGACAGACCACTCAACCCAGGGTTCCAGTGTAGGGAAATAAAGCCTCAAAACCTCTGACTCTAAAAATCTATGGGGGTTGAAGCAGCAGGAGAAACTCCCAGCCTCACAGGAGAGTTCATTGGAGAGACCCACAGGGTCCTAGAACATACACAAAACCATCCACCCAGGAATCAGCACCAGAAGGGCCCAATTTGCTGTGGGTAGTGAAGGAAGTGGCTGGAAGCAGAGTGAGAGCTGAGCAAGTGGCATTGTTCCCTCTCAGACATCTCCCAGACATATAGTGTCACAACCCAGCTATGTGGGTTGCTCCACCCTGGTGACTACCTAAAGCTCTGCCCATTACTACATAACAGGCATGCTGAGACAAAAATGTATAACCCAAATGAAAGAACAATCAAAGATCCAGAAAAAATACAACTAAGTGATGAAGAGATAGCCAACCTATCAGGTGCAGAGTTCAAAACGCTGGTAATCAGGATGCTCACAGAATTGGTTGAGTATGGTCATAAAATAGAGGAAAAAGTGGAGTCTCTGTAAAGTGAAATAAAGGATAATATAAAGGGAATCAACAGTGAAGGAAAGGAAACCAGGAATCAAATCAATGGTTTGGAGCAGAAGGAAGAAATAAACATTCAACCAGAACAGAATGAAGAAACAAGAATTCAAGAAAATGAGATTTTTTAGGGACCTCTGAGACAACTTTAAATGTTCCAACATCCAAATCATAAGGGTGCCAGAAGGAGAAGAGGAAGAGCAAGAAATTGAAAACTTAGTTGAAAACATAATGAAGGAGAACTTCCCTAATCTGGCCAAGGAAATAGACTTCCAGGAAGTCCAGGAATCTCAGAGTCCCAAAAATGTTGGACCCAAGTAAGCACACACCAAGGCACATCATAATTTAATTACCCAAGATGAAAGCTAAGGAGAGAATCTTAAAAGCAGCAAGAGCAAAGGAAACAATTACCTACAAAAGAGTTCCCATCAGACTAGCAGATGATTTCTCAAAAGAAACTTAATGGGCAAGAAGGAGCTGGAAAGAAATATTCGAAGTTAGGAAAGGCAAGGACCTACATCCAAGATTCCTCTAATCATCAAAGCTCTCATTTAGAATGGAAGGGCAGATAAAGTGCTTCCCACATGAGGTCAAGTTAAAGGAGTTCATCATCACCAAGCCCTTAATACATGAAATGTTAAAGGGACTTATCTAAGAAAAAGATCAAAATATGAATAGTAAAATGACAGCAAATTCACAACTGAACCTAATAAAACAAAAATGAACTAAGGAAACAACTAGAACAGGAACAGATTCACAGAAATAGAAATCACATGGAGGATTATCAATGGGTTGGGGTGGGGAGAATGGAGAGAAAGTTACAGGGAATAAGAAGCATAAATGGTAGGTACCAAATAGACAGGGGAAGGTAAAGAATCATATGGGAAGTGAAGAAGCCAAAGAACTTAAATGTATGACCCATGAATATGAACTAAGTTGGGGGAATGATGCTGGGGGTGTGGACAGGGCAAAGGGGAATAAAGGGGAGATAAAAAGGGACAACTGTAATAGCATAATCAATAAAATATATATTAAAAAAAAATCGTTTAACCCAGATGATACAAGTATAAATTTTCTGAGCAATATAAAATCTTAAAATTTTCTGATTTTTTTTTCCTGATGAGTTAATTTGTGTCCAAAAAAGGTTTAATTTAATTATCCAAGACTAAAAGCTTTCAATGGTAAAAACTGGGATAGAATTGAAGTATTTTTTTTCTAAGTCTATTGTTCTTCTCATGTCATTGTTTTGATGGCACTAGATTAAACATATGTAGTATATCCAGCAATAAAATCACAAGTATGAAAGTTTCTTGCTCAAAATTAAAACTTTAGCTACTTAATTATTATAACCTTTGGTTAATTTTATATAGTTTATATATAGTAATGTGTATTTATGGTTTATGTGTAGTTTATTTGATCAATTTTGTATACTTGATATGTTAAAGTTCCACTTAATTTGCATCCTAAAAATTAAAAATTTAAATGATTCAAATTATGTTCATATTTTAGATTCTTTTATAAGATTTAGTAAATAGAAGTAATAGTAAAATAAAATTTATTTAAACAACAAATGAAATATTAGATTTTGTCAATGTTTCTTGAGTTTTGATTAAAGATATTTTTAGTTTTATTAAATAAAATTATTCCTTATGACACTCTAAAATTTGGCAAATTACAATTTATTTTCTATGAACAAATATAGTATGTTGTAGGCTATATTATTTCTACTTTGTATAATAAGGAGGGAAAAGTGAGTATATGTATTTAGAATATGCTATCAGTAGTTTGCTTTATCTTTACAGAATAATTCGGCACCTCTTTTTTAGCAACATAGTCTCCAAGTAATGCATAATGGCAAAATACTTTTATCATCTAATTTATTGGTAATTTTTACAATAGAATCTTTAGCTAATCTTCTTTCAATTTCCAGGTACAAAATATCTAACAAGAATATTGAGCCAATGCTGCTTAAGTCTGCTAGATAAGTATATGATTATCATACCTAATTCATGACTATGTTTTAAAATTAGGTTTAATTACATTAATATGGATTAATAAAGAAATAAACAATATTTACAGATATGCCATAAAAACTCAAAATAAAAGTAAGCAATATAAATCAAGAATAACATTTAGGGAAATGAACTTTTTTAAATTAAATATTTAATCACAAGTGAGTTTTGAAATTCCCCTTATCCTCATTCAAATGGTACTGAAAGTATTCATTACCAGTCTGAATGGTAGTACTGTCAGTCCTCCTCCAGCGCCACTCTGTTTTTAGTCCATCTTGCTTGGCTACTGAGCTTCCTGCACTGAGCAGGACACAAAATCACCAGATGATTTGAAGGTAAGAAATGCAATGTCATCCTCATTTCTCTCCACCTGTCTTTTCTCGTGGACCTTGGGATCTCAAATCCTGGCTGCCTTTGCAACCTGCAACTTCATTTTTTACCTCTTTTGCTCTGTGATATTGCCAAAAGCTTCACTGGCTTCTTTTTTCTGCCACCTTCTGTTTAGCTTCTCAGTTGCCCCTTGAGCCTCACCGCATGCCAAAAATAGGCATAAATGCAGAGAAGGAAAGCATCATAATGAACTCTTCCCTCTGAAATCTTGGCTCCTCTAGTTCCATCTGCCTTGGAAACACTCATGCTTTCAAACAGAATTTTCTTGTTTGGATATTTTATTCAACCTTTCTGCAAAACTCCCTGTATCTGTTACAAACTCACCAAAGTTACAATTTCGTGATTGCATTTTTAAAGTCAGTCCTTTAAAGTGTACAAAACTTTAGTGGAGAGAGGGGTTTATATGAGCTAGTATAACGGACACATGGACAAAATCAAGGGGGAGGGTAGAGGTGGGGGAGGGAGGTGGGATTGGCTGGGGTGGGGTGGAGGGATGGAGAGAATATGCAGACAACTCTAATTGAATAACAATAATTTTTTAAAAAAAAAACAAAAAAAAAGTGTGCAAAACTTGGTCACAAGCCTGATTATCCAACCCAGTTCATGAATGTGCCAACTTACTCCAGTACTTTTAGGTATATTTTGAAGATAGAGTCAGTAGAATGGACTCAAGGAAGGGATCAAGCTATGCAAGAGCGGAGTTAAGGATGACAGCGAAGTTTTTGAGCCTACCCACTTCAAGTTGATGATGCATTTATTGAAAGGGTTGAGGCTGCAGAAGGTGCTCTTCTAGGGAAAAGAAAGTGCACGTGGGTATATGAGTCTGAGGTTCATAAGAGAAACCTAGATAAAGATATGAGTTCAGGATTAAATTGATTCAATTCTAATAAGAGAGCTATACAAACAAAATTTCTTATTAACTTCAAAATATTTTGATCCCAGGTACATTTAATCGAAGTAGACTCTGGGATCATGAGACTGATTTCCCTGACAAAGGAGGCTGTTTCTAACCTCACAACTCGTGAACCCCTAGGGCCAAGGTGGAGTCAAGTATTCTTTGTTCTCCTTGTGGTTTTCAGTCGATATTTTCCCATTAAAACATGCAACACACTTTTCAGAAGTGACTTATTTCACCTTGTTTCATAATCTTATAAAACAAAGGACTGCTATCTATGTCCAGCAGAATCTTATCACATTTCCCAGGTACATTGCTTATCGATTTTTCTAGATAAATATTTCACAACTTCTACTTCAATACTTCACCATCTCATTCCTTATCCTGATTCTCAACTTTTCCACTATATTTCTCTGAGAAATAAAAACATACAGAAGGGAATCAAACATACTCTCTCCACTAACCTAAGAGCATTTGCCTTACTTTTTGTTACTATATAAGCTCCTATCTAAGGCATGTCTGCCTAAATCCAGTGTTTTCACTTATAAACTAAATCCTATCTTTCCTTTACCTTCAAATCCACAGTTCCCACAATTATTTAATCATGTTCTGCATTATCACCGTGTTCCTTCCTACTGCATATATTTCATC